>NC_143582.1:127420334-128620334 GCF_048544385.1 Mastigoproctus giganteus
TAAGGGTGGTTCTAAGAGTGAAGTGGGAAATTATCAACCTGTCAGTCTGATTTCAGTGGTAGGGAAAATCATGGAGGCAATGATCAAGTGTGGAATTCAGGATCATTTGGATCGAATTGAAATTCTCAAGGATACTCAGAATGATTTTGTAATGGGAAAATCATGTTTAGCAAATCTGGTTCGCTATTTTGAAAGGGTCACTCACGAGCTGAATTTAGGGAATAATTTCGACATTGTTTATTTAGATTTCAGCTAAGCTTTTGACTCAGTCCCACATGAGTGGTTGCTTTATAAGCTGGAACAGGTTGGAATCACTGGGAAAATCCTTAGATGGATAGCAGGATGGCTTCAGGGCAGGAGGCAGAGGGTTGTGATAAATGGCTTTTCCTCAGATTGGGTTTATGTAGGAAATGGGGTTCCCCAAAGATCAGTATTAGGACCACTGTTGTTTTTAATTTTCATAAACGACATTGATGAAGGGATAGAGGGCGTGATGTCTAATTTGCAGATGATGTTAAAATTGATAGAGTAGTTAATGATCACTGTCAAGCTAAGCTTCTTCAGAGAGACCTAGATAGACTTCAGGAATGGTCAGAAAAATTGCAGCTATGCTTTAATCCAACAAAGTGTAAGGTATTACACCTGGGAACAGTAATCCCAAAATAACTTATTAATTGTGGTGAGTTCAGCTAAACCAGTACTGGAGGAAGGGACTTGGGTGTTACGATACGGTCAGACATGAAATTCTCTGAGCATGTAAATACGTTGCAAGGAAGCCCATGGTGTCCTATCGATGATCTATCGAACTTTTGCAAATAGAGATAGGGACGTGATAATCCCATTATATAAGGCTTTTGTTAGACCATACTTGGTTCGTATTCCAAGTGTTAGACCACATTCGCATGTTTGTATCAGATGCACTGTTGCTATGCCCCATCTTCAGTATTCGCTTTTTCCTTTTCTTTAGAGCAGTGCAGTTTAGCATTCATAGATAGCAAGTGGCTAAAGTCGTCAGTAAAGTCTTTATTAAGTCAGGTTACTCTTATCATTATACACATTTGGCCAAAGTGATCATATAATTTCTATTAAACACGTTGTTATTATATGACGATTCAAACATAATACTGTACTACATAATCGGTTTATCTAGATGTCGGTTGATCGTAAAGTATTATCCATTTTATTAAGTGAGAAGACATGCAATCAATTAAATATCCTAAAATAAAATTAAAAAAAAAAAAAAAAAGATTTGAGCAATTTTCTTTATTATTACTGCTCGATTAAATTTCATGCCATCTGAGGGATGCTACTTCGTATTAATTATACAGATTTTGAGAACATGAGATCTTCCGTTCTTTTAAGGTTTCTTGGAACTTGTCAGGCGGAGTGGAGAGGTAGCAACTAGGTCATTGTATAATTTGATTGGTTGTCTATTCGCAAGCCAAAAACTTGAATTTGAATAAGTACGGCTCCTGCAAATCAACACAGTGTGTAAGGATGTCGATTGTAGCATAAACCAAATAGAGAGTACTTGTTTTTAGTTTGAATTATAGCTTTTTATTTTACAGAATTATGAAAGGTTTCCAGGCTTGGTCTAATATTTTCCTGTAGAATTAATGCGTTAATAGTCGTGATTGGTACTATGAACTGAATTTGGTTAACGTATCCTCTCACCCCACCATATTTTCCCATAAGCTACAGCTATTACATTTAATATTCACGTCACTATGCCTGTCAACATACTGTACAAAGAATATAAACCACCATCCTAGACCTGTTTTAATTTTGTGTGAGCAGGTGAAAAGGCGATATGGCGATATAAAATCAAGCGAATTCCACAAGTTATATGGAATCTTTTGCAATGTTTTCGTAGTATGTGAAAATAATAACTGTACCGAGTTAAAGGCATAGAAGAAACAAGTTCTTTTATAAGTATTTAACGAACACTGGAAGTGTACCATATCTTTCATAAGCGCCAAGTCACTGCTGCGACAGCATCTTCTTAGATGTTTGTTCATATGAGTGGCATCCCGATGGCCGCATTCCAAGTTAGAGCTACAGGAGCAGTTATACAAGACCTGGCAAGAGTTATCAAAAATGGAAAGAATTGCCAAAATGATTGTCAAACAAATATCCTTTGTTATATAAGGTCAGAATAATTCTTATGTTATTTTCGTGCATTGGCATACGGCGGAACAGACCAGGTCACTTTACGGGCAGTGCTTGCGATTGTTGACGTAGTCTTGTTGTGGACTTCAATTTACTGCCCAAATGAAACCGCTTCCGAGAAATATCGCGGGTATATAAGAAAGAATAATTCGAATAATCGAATTAAGATGTTAGGATGGATGCTAATAAAAAAAAAAAGTAGGAGTGAAATTGCCTCTAATAGGATGTTATTTAATAAGATGAATAAGGATTGAAATCGCCTTTATGAAACGTTCTCTTTCTTGATAATCTGCTACCATAGCAAAATATTGGTAGTTTCGGAATTTTTCCTTGGGTAAATTATCGGAAAGGTGTCCATGAAAAATGTCAGTCTTCTTCGTTAAGCGGAAAAAGAAAATTAATTAGAATCACCGTGAAAATTAAACTGAGAAACTTTCCATTTTATTGATATCATTGTTAACAATGTTCGAAATCCTGTTCTAGGCTTAATATCTTTAAAGAGGTGTTCATTATTATTGTAGCGAAGGTTTGGAAGCTTTTCAGGAAATTAATATTCGAAAGTGTGCTACATTATTGATCTACAAGGAGGCGCAAATGATTTTGATTAACGTTAATTTCGTTATTTTGTGAAATTCTTTGATTAAATATGGTATTTTTGTTCCATCTTTAAATGACATTGTGTATGAAGCGTGTGAATTGTTTATAATGGGGAAGTTTTTAATCTTCTAGTTATTCACAGTTTTTTTAAAACTCTTATTTAATACTAAATGAACTTTGATGAATGTTGCTAGTTTAAAAATGGTTTGATAGCAGTTTGTTAGTTTAACAAAATCTTTTTAACTGTTAAAATTTTTCAGTAGTTCAACAAAACTAATGAAATCTGTATTTATTAAAAGTATATAAATCCTCAACGAGTAATTATTCATAGTTATAGTTTATGCTGTATATTTTCTATTAAATAGTTCGAAAACGTTGACTCATTCTTTTTTATATCACAACACAATATTTTCACGCATTTCTGGAATGCAGTTTTTCAGGTATCGCAAACACAGCTTCAAGTTATTTTTGTTTCTTTTCTCTTCATCACTACTTTTTATATTATGGACACAAAGTTCGTAGAGACACAAAACATTAACCGAGTTGATATGAGACCACTGAGACAGTTGATTCCAGCCACATTTTTACTGGCTTCTCGTTGTTTCTGTTTGTCTAAGAAGAGAACTGCCATCATTGAAGGAGATTATTTCCATACTGCTGCGAATGGGCGGAAATATTTGGCAGACCTTTCACTCATCAACTTGGTTCCAAACTTAAAATGAAAGTGAATCCTTCTTTCTTTCATTTCTAGCAGGTACTAAATGGTACTGTCGTCATTCGACGTCACGCTATTCTTTCATTATTCGTTCAGTGTAAATGAGCCTTGGCCGGCGTATGACTGCGAATGTTCCTTTTTAGCGAAAACATGCCGAGTTTTTCTAGTAGAAAGTTTTCCTTTTTTCAGTCTGCTTAGTAGCTTATAAACGATTGTTATGTGCATTCATTTCCTTTATTTTCTCAAAGTTCAGGCGCCTATCGAAGTATTAAAAACTGTTTGCAACTGACACAGACACATGGCGTTGCAATTCTGCTTCAGTAAGTTAGTTTCCAACGTTGGTTAACAATTTTTATTTCTTTCAGTCTGTTTTGTAAAGAAAGAAATTTTAATTTAAATTATCATATCTGCTTGTCGCTATCCTTAATTTTTAGGGTTAAAAATAAATTGCAAATAAACAATATTGGTTTTTCATTCTGCATTATTTTTAATAAGGAAATCCAAACTAAAAACAGTTAAGCTCAGAAATGTGGAATTTTTTGATAAAAAGATATTAATTCTTTGAATGCGGTTGAAGATTTAAAGCTAAACTAAGACTACTAGGAATTCATTGGCAGCTACGCTACTGATTTGTCCACACTCCTTGTGACTCAAAAGCAGCGTGACGGGTGTCCGTTTTGGCTCGGGCCGTCCAGTGCGGTATTTGAGCTTTGTATCCAAGAGATGTATTGAGAAAATTTTGGGCCATCCAGTGCGTATTAAGAAAATATTGAACACTTCCATATCCGATGTTTTCTAATTAATTTTTCTTATCACTTTACGTTTAATTTTATCTACATCGTTTTTTTTTTAATTTTTTTTTTATTGTAACAGTTTGCCCAAGTGCCTTTTTAAATTTTGGAAGGATTGTTGCTGTGTAGATAGAATTCAATAAAAAATAAAGTTTCAGTAAACTTTCAATTTCTGTGAACAGATGATCGTAACGGATTGTGCGTTGAATCTGTATGAAGTGAACTTTGTGTGTGCGCTTGCGTTTATTTTTAGATACATCTTGCAAATATTTATATGCGAAAAATGTTTTCTCTAAAACTAGAGAGAATTGATAAAATATTTCTGACTGAAGTTTCAGTTTAATTTCAGTATATTTAATTTCAGTATATTTAATCTCACTATATATGCCATTCCCCCCCCCCCTTTTCATGCTCCAAACTTTCTTCGTATGTGTGTGCGTGTCCGGTATTTTATGGAAATTACTGACAAACCTATTCAAACAACTCAAAGTTTGTGAAATGACTTTACTGAATGATTATTCTTAATGTGGTGTTCATGCTCTTTTAACTTAATTGAAAAATCATCGTTTTAAATGAATAGTGTTTTGAATCATTGGAAAAAGTTGAATGGTATTTTCCAGGAGACGAAAAATTCTCTTTGTACCCTAGAAAATACTGTTAAAATTTTTCTTTCATTGTCCTAGACTGATTTGATATTATTCCCGAAATTCCCCATTTAACGTGAAACTATTTTCAGTTTTAATGCTTAAAGCGGAGAATAAAAAGCTTCGTGTGCTCAAGTTTGACTCCAACTACAGTAAAGTATTTAGAAGTAGAGGAACAATAGCGGAAATTAATGTCTCAGTTGCGCCTCCGTAGCCAGGTGGGAAGGAGCAGCAGCAGTGCGTAGCACACGCTTTCTTGATTAGACCGGGGTTCGAGCCCGTCACCACCAAATACGGAGGATGCGGAAAGGTCAGGGAATGACCACCGCATATTCCCGGAGCAATATGGCCTTAGTTGCTAATGTTCCTAAAAAACAAATAACAACAACAATGTCTCAGTTCTGTACTAGATCATCAGCTTCTATTCGTTCTTCTGCTTGATTTTGTTGAGACAGTTTGAGCGTAGTCCATAAGTGTAATTCCATTCTAAACAACTATGTGTGTCTGGTCTGCTTGCTTTTCGCACCTCATGTTATTGGGCGCCTGCCGAGAGACAGAACGAACGTGTGTGATATGTCTTGCGCGCCGAGGATAAGTTACGCCTTTACAACATACCCTTATACTTGGTTAGAAGCGTTTCCTGCCAAGTCCACCTGACGTTGGTGTGCTTGCAGATATCTAGCTCATTCGATGTGATGTTTGCCAGGTTATCCCCCCCCCCCGACTTTGCAATAAGCTGTAGCATTTTAATATTATTTAACCCATGTGGCTGACATTTCTGTTGTAATCGATTAAAAGGTTCATTTTCCTTACAGAAAAAAACCATTATTGCAAGGAAAATGGACTTTTACGAAACCATATTACAGCTAATTTAATTGAATTAACTTTAGAAAAAGGGAATAAAAAATTCTCAGTACAATAAAATTGTGCGCGTGTTTCTAACATTTCTTAAGGGTGCTTACGAAAGTGAAAAATATAAATAAAAATAATAATAACTAGGGGTTTCGCCCCAGCTCGCTTTTCTACGTAACATATAGAGGTATATGAAGTAAGTCAAATCTTTTCTACGTAAAAGACACACCTATCGAAACGCACTTCGATATCTAATCAGGAAATGACCTATGTAATTATTTACCCCTGCATTTGTAGTAGCATTCTCAAGGTCTAATAAATATCACGGTAAACCTCCAGAACAGTGTACACCCTTTAACATGGCGGCAAGCAAAACAGTGGGAAAGCAGTGATTGACAAGTTGTGACTCCCATATTTCGACAAACGGACAGGAACAAATCAGTGATTGGCAGATGCCACTGCTTTTCCCGCCCACTGTTCTCCTAGTTTGATATGCCTAGGGCGTTTTCCCCAACATTTGCCACTGTTTTTAAATCGAGAACTCTTTTTTTTTTCCCATTTTAAAACACCCTAACCTAAGCTAAGCCCTCCCTCCTCGACGACATAAAACAATCAGAAAAGGGAAGTGCCTTCACCTGTCAATCATCGCTGTCTTTTTCGCTTTCATCGAAGTATCTGTCGGTGTATACTATAGTGGACTTCAGCCAATATCACTATGTAATTATGTACCTGCGTTTACATAGGTCACTAATGAAAAGGCCTTTTGCTTCGGGTTCCATAATGCATGAGGAATATTGTTGCATCCGAAGAACAGGACTAAAATATTTAACTGAAATATTTACAAACAATATTTTAATAAGTAAATATATAAAATATAAGTAAATATTTAAAATATTTACAAAATACTGAATTACTGTATTTAGGCGCCTCCGTAGCCAGGTGGGCAGGAGCAGTAGTGCGTAGCACACGCTTCTTGGTTAGACCGGGGTTCGAGCCCATGACCACCAAATATGGAGGATGCGGAAGGTCAGGGAATGACCACTGCATATCCCCAGCCCGGATAAAGAGTGAGGGTTGGCGTCAGGAAGGGCATCCGGCCGCAAAATTTTCATGTCTAAACAATAATAATAATAAAAAAAAAACGCTGACCCCATATATAATGGGAAAAAGCGAGGACAAAAAAAAACAAACTGACTTAATGTATTTACAAATATAGAATATTCATTAATATACAAAAAACGTTACAATGGACCATCAAATGTTAGACAGTGAATGACGTAGTAGTAGTAGTAGTAGTGGCACTTGATGCAAGAAAGCAAGTGTAGGAGCTTATGCAGCATCAGCCAAAAAAAAAAAAAAAAAAAAATCACACCATACCCTCCAATTGCCTGTCCAGTTCCTCTTAAATTTATTTAACCTATCAACTTCCACAACGACAGATGGAAGTTTGTTCCAGCAATTAACCACCCGCTGGCTAAAGGCAAATTTCCGCACATCTATTCTACATCTATCCTTTCTTAATTTGAACTTATGTCCCCGTAGGTTCGTATTCTGAACAAGTGGGAGGATCCCATCAGAATTCAGCGTGCTCAACCCATTCAAGGCCTTATAGACCTCAATCAGATCACCGCGCAGGTGCCTAGTCTCCAGCCACTGCAATTTGCAGAACTTAAGCCTCTCTTGGTAAGAGGATCCCTTCATTCCCCTCACCAATCGTGTTGCTCTTCTCTGTACACGCTCAAGCAAATCTACATCCTTCCTAAAATGAGGCCTCCAGACCTGTACGCAGTACTGAAGGCGTGGCCTGACCATTGCCTTATACAGAGGGACAATCACCTCCTTTTCCCTGCTAGCAAAATTCCTATATATCATTGACAAAACCCCATGACCTGCCCTAGCAGCCTGTCTACATTGCTCAGAAAACTTCATATCTGACTGCACAATTACTCCCAGGTCTTTTACATTTTCTATCACCTTAAGTGTAGTGCCACACAGTTGGTACGTTTCTCTGGGGTTACTTCTACCCATATGCAGTACTTTGCATTTGTCAAGGTTAAACTTCAGTTGCCACTTCTTAGCCCATCTGCCCAAATTATCTAGATCCTGTTGCAGTAGCACACTGCCATTACTGTCATTAACAACCCTGCCAACCTTCGTGTCATCTGCAAACTTTGACATTAAGCCTGATATACCTTCATCAATATCATTGATAAATATACAAAACAACAGTGGACCCAACACCGAACCCTGTGGGACTCCACTAATAACATTAGTCCACGAAGAGCAGCACCCATTGATTACCACCCTCTGTCTTCTCCCACTTAACCATCCTTTTAAACGTGCCCGAGGTTGGTGAACGTTATGGAGGCAGTTGTCAATAATTAATTGCATTTGTAGTGACGTAATTGCCTCGCCCTCTTCTCCCATTGGCTGAATAAATATCACTAGGAGGAAAACTTTTTTTAATGTATAGAGAGTTATTATTATTAAGCAATTTATAATAATGGACTTTGCATTTTCGTGCACCATCTAGTCGTGTTAAACTTATGGAGGATAAAGGGGTAGAAGGAATTTGATTTCCCCCTCAGAGCCAAAAATTTTACGTTGCCTAACAATTCATTATGAGAAATGAGACTTCAATTTCATCTCTACACGTAAAGTCACTTTGCTTAAAATCACCCGTTCAAGGAGACGGGCAAAAAGAAATCATAGACCTTTTCATAAAAGCCTATACTTGAAAATAATACCATATAGCTCGCGATGAAACAAGGAAGGAGTCGCAAAAAGGTGACGTTGCCAACTTAAAGGAAAAAAAAAAAAAAAAATGTGTGTGTGTGCCGAGCATGCATAGCGGAAGTTAAGTGAAACTTCTTTAGGCGAACATTTATCACTTGACCGAGAATCGTGTATTGATCGTATGAATGCCGCAGGCGACGAATCTGCATGAATGGGAGCCTCGGAGATATGATACGTTCCGTTACCAAATCTAGTTTCGGCAAGTGCTGTGGCATTGGATGATATGTAAAACCACTTGACTTCGATAGAGCCGGAATCACTTTGTTCTTGGGAGAGTCACGACAGCTGTTACAGGTCGACATTTGACTTATATCCTCATTTCGAAATGATGTTTGAAGAAGAGTGTGATCTCGAGTCGCTACTACCTTCACATCCTTCTTGAACCAAAGCCGATCACACACGGAACAGACTGAACCGAAATCATTATCCAGGAATGTGCGTTTAAACTGTGCTTGGATGCTTCGGTGTTTCTTAAAATTCTGTTGCTGCTCCGGCTGTGTATTACGTGTTAAACGATTTGATGGAGTACTTCTGGCAGTCGGTTTTGGGTTCTTCGTTTTTTGTTTACGACTGAGCTTTGAGGACTCTTCATCGTTTTCATTTGCGGTATCAACTTCCATAACTCCTTATTCCAAATTCACTTCTAAAATTTCTGGAGAGATGTAAGGCTCTGAAGGTGTGGTGGACCTCCTCCGGCTTCTTCTTTGTTCAATTTCATCGCACGGTGTAATTTCTTCCGCTGTTGAAATAGCTTAGATCTCTCCTTTGTACTTAGTGGAGGTGATTTCAGTAGTCCCATTGAATGTATACTTGCTCTATACGCGCCTTACAGCGCTCATTATTAGTCTTCGGCATGTTGAATTATAATTTTTTTCCCGTTTTTTTTTTTTTTTTTTTTATTAAATACGGTGGAGAAAAAGGAAAAAAATAGCATGGCACAATCAGTAGGGGTACTAATTGGGTCATACGTCGCTCGTGCCTGGTACGGAGTGGTATAATGGTGTGGGGGGGGGAATGAATCGTTTTGTGCTGCATTTTCTTGGCGATTTTTGTCAATCCACAGACGCATTGCACGTGTACGTGCACTATTCGCCTTACAACGCCCACTACAGTGTACCCCCGCTTTACCATTGGTTCACTATACCATCAAATCACTTTACGATGGGCACTCCATAACAAAATAGCATTTACTATACGATATGTAGTATACGTTGGTCATTCTAATCACGTTTGCGAGTTGAATTTTAATTCTATTAACGGCAATTCTAATTAGCGAAAATAGGAGGAATATTATCCACAGGCTATAAAAGTAAAGGTATAAAGCACAATTTATACAGTAAAGGTATAAAGCACAATTTATACTTTATTACCTTATTAACAAAATTAAATGATAAGTGAAAATCGGAAGAATTCTACAAGTTAACAAAAAAAAAAAAAAAAAGGAAGGCAAAACGTCAATTATATCGACTATTTCAGGTGATCACCCACCCAATTACTAACGGGGCTTAACGCTGCTTAGTTCCGATAATCGCACGATAACCGGAACAGTTAATCTGGTACGATAGTTGGCTGTTTAAAATGCCTGTAATGTGTTTACTTATGGCAACGGTCTCATTTTTCGTTGCGTTTTTTGCCAATTGACGAACGCAAGTTACTCCCATCTTAAAACTACCTGGAGCGCGCCTAAAGAAGTTTTACTTCAATAAGCGTATCTGATGTGATGTTGAACAGAATTACGTAGGTCGCTATTAATACGAATGAAGGTTAAATATATACGAATGAAGGTTAAATACTCAACTATGCAGCAATATAAACTGTCCTACCAAAAGTATACGGACACTTGAATGTTACAAAAACATTTTACTAATACAACCTTCAGTAATGTTTCGGATTGCATTTTGCCTTAACATCCTTGTCGCAGACTCCGAACCAATTTTTAATAACAGGAATTACAGGAAAATACAGTACAGTATTTTTGTCTATTTCTCTTTCAACAAAGCGAAGTCAATTCAGATACTGATTGCGTAAGTGTTGCCGAAAGCCGATATTGCCCTTCATCCTAAAGGTGTACAGTGCAGTTAAGGTCTGGCTCCATGGTCCAGCGAAGCTTTTGCATATCCACCAGATTGGAAATGGCCAGAACGTCAGTATACTCCAATAACATTCATTGTTCCAGGAACGATGACCAGTGGTCCAAGACAGAAACCATTAGAAAAGCTCCAGGCGGTGATAGCACCACCGCCAAACTTCATATCTGGGACGAGACACTTTGGTAAATAACATTCTTCGAGGGTCCACTAGATCCGAACAAGACTGTCAGATTGGAAAACCGTGTACTGTGATTTGCCACTTTAAAGCAGCTCTTCATCGCTGTCACGAGATCGCTCTTCTTTATCTCCTGGAAATCTCAAATCACTGGGATTTCCAGGAACAAATTGCGATAGGTTGCATCGAGAAAGTTGATGTTGTGCATCTTTTGGTTCATATGCTGGGGCTCTTCCGTAAAATCTGATACAGTGCCGCTCCGTACGCATCTTCCTTGTACTAATATCATCTCTGTAGCATTCCTGAATTCCTGGTTGACAGCATTCAGTGAGGACCGACATGATCTACATACCACTCATCTCGGCGGCCACATTTCTTTCTGTCAGTTTTTTTTTTTTTTTTTTTTTTTTTTTGACTACGCCAGCCAATACGGCATCCTATTAAGGCTAATATGGCATCCTGTAATGACTTCCCGTCGAAAGATATGTTCCTTTCTTGTGGGTGACTGGTTTCGTTCGTTTTTCCGAAATCACTTGGATGTCCGGATACTTTTTCCAACAATATATTTTGTTGTCATTGAGCGCAGTATTGTAAATTCAGGTGCAATACCAAACTTTCGGGTCCGAAAGTTTGGTAATGCGGAAGAATATTAATTATTCTTGCAAAATTGTCATTCTGTCACTTGGAAATATTCTACGAGGGGTTTCCGAAAAGTAAGGTAACACATTTTTTCTCTCGATGATGTTTAATAATACGAAGTTGAAATTACACACGAACATGCACTACTTCTCAACAAAGTCTCCAGTTTTATTGATGCCCTTGTCCCAACGATGGATCAGTTTATCAATACCAGTATTGAAGAAGTCCGTGCCCACACACACACACAGTAACCAACATCGCACCGCCTGATGAACTTCCTCATCCGTGGTGAAATGCTTTCCTGAAGTGTTTTTTCAGAGGGCCGAACAAATGGAAGTTTGAAGGCGCTAAGTCTGGGCCGTAGAGGGGATGTAACAGAGTTTCCCAACAATTATAGCGCTACCACTCACGAGTGGTGTGGGCAGTGTGTGGAGTTGTGTTGGCGTGCAACAAAACCACGCCGCTTGTCAGAAGTCCTGGTAGTTTGCGTCGAATGTTGGCTTTCAGTTTTTCCAATGTTTCACAGTAAACCTGTGTATTGATTGTTCCTCCCTTCGGCAAGAAATCCACCAACAGAACGCCTTGGCGGTCCCAGAACACTGTGACCATGACTTTTCAGACACTGGGAACAGTTTTGAATCCAAACACATCCCCATGCGTTTTTCTTTGTCCTCCTCTGACAATTGTCGGGGCACCCAACCGCAGCACACCTTTCGAAAACCAAGGACATCGTGAACAGTCGACTTACTCACGTTCACTATTTGTGCAATTTCACGCAGTTTCACTCACCTATTTTCAAGAACAATGCCCTTAATGTGCGAAATGTTGTCTTGTTCGATGAAGATCTGCCCGCCCGATGTCGATCTTCAATGTCAACACGGCCCGCTTTAAATTCATTGCACCAAAAACACCTGCTTCTTTGTCATAACCTTGTTGCCATACAAGTAACTAGTTCACGGTGAATGCCACTTGGTGAAGGGCAAGTGACATTCACCAAGTGACACTTGGTGAAGACCCTTTTGCTTACAAAAAGCGAATAACTTCACGAACACCTGTTTTGGACCACACTCGCACGGTATCTGCCATTTTGCGACTGGAATCTGCTGTGAGGCGACAGTACAGCAATGCACTACCCGTCTTTTTGAACGTTATTAACTGGTCTATCTGTCCACCGCATTTTATCTCATTCCCTTTCACCATTATTAAGAAAAAAAAGTGTTACCTTACTTTTCGGAAACCCCTCGTATTTGTTGTAACCCAATTTAACAATGAAGAAATACACTAAGTGGCAACTTTATTATTTACATCCTACCTAGTAGCAAGTAAGTTATCCTCTTAGTCCTCAAAACAACTTGGATTCGTCTTGGCATGGAACAACGAGTAGTGTAAAGCCTGTCATAAGAATGGTGGTTTATATTGACTGTTCATTACCATAGTTATAGCAGATTGGATGATTGCAGTTCTCTATTCCGAGGAGCACGTTACACCTCATTATAGTGATGCTCAATTGTATTAAGATATGGTTGCTTGGGAGGCCACCCCATTAGGCTGAATTCACTCTCCTGTTTCTGGAATCAGTTCTGTATAGCACTGGCCTTGTGATATGGTGCCGTATCCTGTTGGAAGAACCCATGCGCAGATAGATACACTACAGCCAAGAAGGGATATTCCTGGTCGGGAAAAATTTCGAGGTAATCTGTGGCATACAAATGTTGCTCCTCTGTATCAAGGGGTCCAGCGTGCACCACGAAAACACGCTATTGAACCGCCATCTATATCCTGCATTGATAACATTTGGAAAGCTGGATCCATAGACATGCTGTTTTCGCCATATTCTGTTCCTGCAATTAGCAGGAACCGGGATTCGTCAGACCATGCAGCGTTTTCCCGTTCTTCTACTTCCTGTGGTGTCCAGTGTTGGTATTAGCGAGTTTATTGAAACCGTATTTCATTTTTTCTGATGAAAGGAATGGAACAGGTTTGGTTTTCGGTCGTAGGCTGGGATGTCTACCATCAGTAATAAGGTATGGTGACCTGTGATTTTTGAAATGCCTTCCGGGTTACCACTGTTGTACTGTTATTTGATTGATTCTATTACCGAATTTCTGTTACCGACTTGTCAACTTCCGTTGGCTTCTCGCACAATCAGCTGTTTCCGACCACAGGATTCCCGTTGGTACCAAATAACATACAGTTATTTGGTTATGGCACCAATCTCGAGACATCTGAGAGCAGCCGTGGAGTAAACTCCAGCAGGGTTGTAGTTTCCGAGATACTGATACCGGCTCGTTTTGAACTGTCACGTTCAAAATCAAATCTTAATTCTTGCTCATTCTCATACTGAATTACACACATGCAGCATCCTTCCTTATTTTCCCGTCTGATTTATATCACACGGTACGGACACGTGATGCTGTTACTGAAGGAACGATTCATTTCACGAACAGAGTAGGTATACCTAATAAAGTGATCTCTCGTTATATTATTAGATATATACTCTCGCCTAAAATCTCGTGTAGGATACACAAACGTAGGAATTTTGGCAATTAATTTTATAATAGTTGGAATAATGTTTCTAACATCATTCCAAGCGACCTGCAAGATTTCCCGTAAATTTTGTCAATATAGGCAGAATTCATGGATTTATCGGTCTAGATGATCCCATTAAAGCTCTGTTGGGTTTTAAGTCAAGAGATTGTGGTGGTCACGCCATAATTTGCAATTCCCTCTCCTGTTGTTTATATTCTACAAAGTCATGCACAGCATAGAGCTGTGCTCCGGTCTTGCTGTGATATAAAATTTCTTCCACAAAGTCGAAGTCCAGCGGATATTGCATTATGTTCAAGAATGCTTTTATAGCATTCTTTTCTTGAAATTCCATCAATTCTGACGATGTCACCCCTCCAGAAAAACAGAAGCAACCTCAGATGATGATAGAACCACCACCATGCTGGACTGTACCCACTAAATAATGTGGCAGCATTTTTTCTTCAGTTGATCGTCTCACAAACTCTACGCTTGGATCCAGAAATTTCAAATTTGGATTCATCTGTCCACAGTACGTTTTCCCACTCTTCCGCTGTACAATGTTGATGGTTTAGCCCAAGTCAACCGTTTCTTTCGATTTTCCGGTTTTGATAAGAGTTTTCGTACCGCTACACGACCACGAAGTCCTTGTTTAAGGCAAAGTTTTACGGGATGTAGACACTGGAGTTTCTCTGTTCCTATTGAACTCAGCTCAGATTTCAGGGCAGTACGGCGTCGATTCCATTTAGAAATCAGTGTTATCGTCTTATCATGTTATCCGTTGTTACGCCCGGTCATCCCATCGTGCTTTCTCCTTTAAACTACCAGTCTCCTTGAATTGTCGAGTGGTAATTTGTATTCCTTTAAATGAAACACCTAGTTTTTTGTCAATATTCCTCATGGAATTAATTTCTTTATACGGACTTATAATAGCACTTAGTTTTTTTTTTTTTTTTTCAACACTCAGTTCCTTATTTCTTGCCATGTTTATTACGAAACACACAAATCTTACACCAAACACTTTTTCTGAATGATAGATGAAATCGAACAGATTTTATAAGTCGCAGCTCTTGCTCCTCAATTTATATTAGGCAAAACATTCTAGAATCATCTACTGTCTGATATCATATTGAAACAATACTCCCACTTTCTAGAATGTTCTAGAATCATTTACAATGTTCTGCCACATTCAGGAGTGTTCTACATCTTTGGGGAATATTCTCGAATGTTCTACAAATTTCTTAAATATTATTTTTTTTTTATCTTTATACATAATAGAAAATATTTTAATAAAATTGGTTAACAAGTTGGTCCTATTTTAATAAAATCTTTGAAAATTAAGACAAATGAAATGTGATTCTAAACTTTTAGGGGGAGTGTAGATACACTGAAGTCCAAAATTCAAATTGCAGCTGTAGCAGGGAGATAACAAGAAAAATAAGTAGAAGCTACTTGATAAGAGCATTACTGATCTTTTGTCAAGGAGCATTATAAGACTCAATTACGTTGAATCTTTAATAAATATATTGAGTCTTTTCATGTATATACTCTTTAATCAGTTTTGCTCATACGCAAAAGCAATTGAACTTGTTTGATTTTCACATCGATTCTTATCCTATCCAGTGAGTTTTACAACGGTCTTTCCAAATCACATGGTTCCGGAGTTGTCTATTGGGTTTCCAAATCACATGGTTCCGGAATTGTCTATTGGATTTCCAAATAACCTGGTTTCATTTGATGTGCCTGTTCCTTTCCCAATTTCCGCATCTACCTTCTAATCCGCCTCCTTTTTACATAAATCGCTGAATGGGAAAATCTTTCTACCTGATGCCCCAAACCCTATTAATTTTCATATTACTGCTACAAACACCCGGCAGGATAATTCATTTTCTCAAGTTCCTAGATTAACGCGTTTAATTGACTCGCTTGAAATCGGTCCATTCCTAAGTTACTGCGATTGTAGAACGGCATTAATAAATTCGCTGATCCCATTAAACATTTATTTATTGTTATGAGTTAGTCGATCTCAGGCGAAGGTAGTATGGTTTTTTTATCCTGGAAATTCGGGTATTCGCCCAGAAAATAGAAACTCGACCTCAGAATACACGTAATTAATAAAAAGGGAGCAATATGGTCTTAGTCGCTGATGCTGCTAAAACCCTGATACAATAACAACAACTGTACCAAGACACATAAGGGCTATATTACGGCCAAAAGGTGTCCCCCCAGGTATTAGGT
Source organism: Mastigoproctus giganteus (assembly GCF_048544385.1). Classification (NCBI taxonomy): domain Eukaryota; kingdom Metazoa; phylum Arthropoda; class Arachnida; order Uropygi; family Thelyphonidae; genus Mastigoproctus; species Mastigoproctus giganteus. Next base: position 127,436,567 of record NC_143582.1, read on the forward strand.
AGATGTTGCTAATGCAAATCCAACGCAGTGTATCTGTGTAGTTAGTTAAATTAAATTATGATTGGTCGCTTCGTATTTGTTTTTCAATGAAAGTGTGATTTTTAAAAGGGGTTTTCTAATAAACCTGCTTTCCCAGTTATATTATAAAAGGGTTGTCTAATAAATCTTGAATAATTGTTGTCTTTCGTACCTTCTAGTGGTCAGGCGCGCGGGTGCATAAGTACACGTGCCTTGAGTGACCGGGGTTCAAGCCCGTGACTGCTGAATGCGGTGCTGTTTCTTATATTGTCTATCTTGTTAACTCCTCTGACTGTTTGGTCGTCCCGGAGTATAAAAAACAGAAAAAAATAAAAATAAATAAATATATGTTTTGTCACCCAGATAACGAGTAGTCACATCAAGCTCAGAGATTGCATTATAACTGCTTGTTAAAAATAAATATCATATAAAATTTTTCTTTTGTCTATATTTATTACAAATACATATTGTAACTTATAACAAATACAGACTTATATTTCCTTATCTACCGTTGATTCTTCTGTGGTTGTAATGCAACCTTTCATGTCGACCGGGCTAGCCAGGTGGGTAAAGTGCCTGCTTGGTAACCCAAAGGTCGCAGGTTCGAATCCCACCTCGGGCTTGGATCAGTGTAAAATGCAAAAACTTTGGGAGGTGCATTATGGCCACAGAAGCCGTTGCGCTAGCAACTAACAAAAAAAAAAAAAAAAAAAACTTTCAGTTCTATGGCCGTGTTGAGAATTGTGTACAGCTCCCCTCAAAAACTAAAGTTATTATTTATATTTATTAAATACACGTGAAATATACTTCAATTTGAGTTTCTCGTAGAGAATAACTTCAATATATTATCGAAAATGAATAATAAATACACACTTGCTTTGAATGCCGGAGTTCAGGCGCGTGACCACTAACATGGTGCTATTTCTTGTATTATTCTATCTTGGAAACTCCTCTGACGGTGTGGTCGTCCTGTAATATAAACAGAAAATTTATGCATGTTTTATTTCTATAGAAATAACCTTTGAATATTCGTAAATTTGTGTGCACAGCATATTTTAATTATATTTACACGAAAAATTAATTTGGTTTCTGTGAAGGGGCTTTAGAAAATAATGATTGATAAAAGAGAGCATTGGGCTCAAAAGAGGATCGGAACTCCTGTGTTAAATTTGTATCTCTAGATCTTTGCGTGTAGTAATGCGATTAGGCGGTCGGGTCGTTTGAGCCGCATTACCAGAGTAGTCTGTCCACAGAGCATAATGCAGTGTGCATTTCGAAATTTTGGATCGCTATTATCTAATCTTGCGTAAAGTTACATTTCAAACTACATTAAAAATGAAAATTTAAATTACTCGTCAATAAAAATTTGCTGGCTTGATGGCGCATCACTGGAACACCAAGTGGATTACTATTAATGCTCCGGTTATGTGCCATTCGCCAAATGTTGAATAATTGGTGAATATGGTAATGGCTGATGGAAAATATTTTATGGAAATACTGTTTATCTTTTTTGCATCTGTTAATGGACCCTTGGTGTGTCCTCCGTGAGAGTATGATAACTCCATTTTTTATCCTTTAGCGACCCATGGGATCGAATTCAAGACCTCTTCGATCGTAGCTGTAATTAGCCAATACATGGGAAGATGTAGGGTATTTTTCGGAGTTTCTACGGGGTTTTCAGCCAGCATAACACTATAATCTCTATTGTTTGAACGAATGCAACTCAGTGTTTCCCATCATGACTAATACGCCAGGAGTTTACGGAGACAAGAAATAAAGAAATAAAAGTTGAATGCAAATAGATCAAGCCAATAAAAAGTAGTAATATAAAAAACATTAAATTAAAATTAATAAAATAAAATAATTATAGCTGTTATCTGCTACGTGCACATGGGCTCACGAATACCCACTTGTACGGACAATATACACGATAGAACGATCACACCTAGCACCACATGAATTGGCGTTATGAAGACAAAAGTAAGCCAGTGCGCCATTTCTGTTCCAGTCAGTCCACCCTCAAGGGGTTGAGAGAAAGTAATCATTCGTTGGTTGTTGATCAGCACGATTCGCAGTTTGATTCTTATTACTCTCTCGACAGGGATAAACAAGTTAGTGAGTGTAGTATGCGTTACATTTCAGGCGTGTTAGCAAATAGTAATAATTCCTTATTTATAATAGAAAAGAACAAACAGCAACGACTTTGATGCGGTAACTGAGAAAATGTCGTTTCTGCACATCTCACTGTTCATTCATTCCTCCAACCAGCGCTAAAATTTTCTCATAATAATACTCTTTAATATGTAAAGTATAATCCCCACCACCCTTGTTCGATTTGGCTTTTTTACAAGTCAGAGTAATCTGAAGTAACATTTTTCGAGTGCGAGTAGTGATTCTAATGTAATGGAATTCAGTCGGATTAACGTGGGTTCGTGTGTTTCTATTTAAAATATTTTGTATTTGTTCCAAAATATTTTTTGGAATGTTTTTAATAGTTACTAAGACAACAAGTTTTAATCAAACTGAAGCTCCACGTTCAGGTTTACGTGTGTGAGATTTATAAAAGGGTGTAGTTACTAGGTACGGCTGTGGAGTGACCCTGAACGTAATAAGGCTAGACCGTCAAACCTTTTAAGTTATTTTGCATTCATAGTGTGCTATGCTTGATTAGCGTGATTTTAGTTTCGTTTATTAATTATCAAAAGCGGTTAATTTATAATTTCTAAAAATAAGTGACTCCAGTAAACTGAAGAACGGCTAAGTGGCGTTCTTCGCTTTATTGAAGTCACTTCTTTGGGCCGCCTCTGGCTCGCAGTTTAGAGAGAGCTCGGTGTTGAGAATAAAACAGAGTGAAAGTCCAGAGAGTTAACTGATACTGTTTTGTTGCTGTTGATCACTGAAAGCACTTTGAAGTGCAGTTCGATAAGTCCGTTTGAAGTAAAAGTACCCCACGATATCTGAGAAAGAAGTGAGTTTGAAGGAGTGGAAACGATTTAGTTAAAATCCACCCCGGGGTAAGCCTGAAAGAAAATAGAATTAAAGTCCGCGAAGTTGAGAGGGAAAAAGTTAATGACGATGTTCAGTCATATAAAAAGTTATCGCAGATCTTAGAGTACGTGGTCGGTGCCTGTGCGGATGGCAGCCTCGTTCGATGCAGGATACTTTAACTTAGATGAACACATCGTGGCAGTAAAGAATGAAATAATGTAAATCGATGGAATGTAATTTTCTCAAACTGAATCTCACACATCCAAATTTCTTCATTTTCTCGTGAATACGGAGTGCTGCAGATGTGGTTATTGAAGATACCACATAAAAGTGGCGACCAATACGAGAGCTGCTAGAGAGTAAGAAGACGTTAACGCACATTGCGAGCAAATGCCATAGGCCCCCGGAATAGAGTACAAGCAATGAAAGATGAAGACGGACGTAATATACAACAATTTACCTGACCTAGAAGCTTTATTATATATGAAACTCTCGCCATTTTTATTTCATTTTTTCTTAAACAGATTTGATTCGCTTCTTGCCGGTGGTGACGTTTTTGTCGATGTCTTTGTTTGAGCTCACTTATGGTTCAATAATAAAAGGAGTTTTTTTTTTTTTTTTTTACTTTTAATGGGAAATTTTTCTTTTAAAATAAAATAACATGTTCTATGTGAGGTAAAATTTAAAAAATAAATAAAATTTCCAGTATTTTACTACTGAAACAAACTTAGTTATGTATCCAGGACTATGGTAGAAATAAAACCCGTGATTATACCACGAGCTAAATTCAGCAAGGTTATGGCAAGTTGCGATTTTGCCACCTGACTTCCAAGCTAACTAATGATCAGATAAAATAATGAAAATTAAAAGCAAGCAAAACGAGACCTTTCAGTAGCGCAAACTACGACTCGCTTTCAGCAACGCAAACCATGGCTCTAAGGAGACGTACCCTGACATCCGCGAAATCCTTTTTTATTTATATTTGGAATCTTAGCTTATGAAAATTCAAGATGCGGCCTTTCTCAGTAACGAACTTCTAAATATTCGGCAATTAGTCACAAAATTTCTCTGCCGCTTAGTTTGAATTATAAAGACCTTCGAACAAAGTTAAAAGGCAGACCTCATTTAAATTCTCTTGTTCTGTTTAATTGTAGTTGGCAGAGTACTTGCGAGGAAAACTACCCAGAGGATTATTTAACATGCCACCGTAATTGCGGGTTAGAAACACTATTTTTAAAAACGGATTATGAAAGTAGGAAGAAGAAAATGTGATGTGGGCTTTATTCGATTTGTTCTTTTGTTGTGGTGACGGTGTGTGGATACAAGGATTTTGAAAGATTTTTCCGTCTTTAAACCTCTAATTATTGTAATTTTAGTTAAACTGTAGCACTATTCAGCATGTTTTTTTTTTATAATTTTTTTTCATTATCATATGCATTTAACCTTCAATTTTCTGAGAATGTACAATAATGGGTGAAAAGTAATGATTTCGGTTTAATGAGTGTGTTTTTTTGCTATAAAGCACTCAAATAATTGTGTTATTCTGCTTACGTACTTCATAAATATTGGTCGATTTAAGACATCAGATATGTACAATACTTACGCACAAAACGTAGTGTAATCAAGTTTATGTGCTTGTTAAAAATAAACATTTGTAATTCGAAAGAATTGCGTATGTTTTTAGCCATTATAATGGCTAAAAACATATCTTGCTGCTGCAAATTCCTGCAATTTCTAAACCCCTCTGCTATACTATATATGACTATCTTGGAGTATTAGTAGATTTATTTATTCATTAAAAATGTGTTTTTTTAATAATTTTATGGTGACATTTCGGTAGTATTTTAAGTTTCTGGACCAGCGTTACCACAAATGCCAATATTTAAGCCTGAAGCTTGTGAGATTTTACAGGAAAAGAGAGCAACAACTGCAGAAATGTTTTAATTAAGGTTAATTTAAGACTAATCACCTTAGTTAAAGGTATAACGAATTCGTATTGGATTTGAATTGATACAAAGCTGGATTTATTTATTATTATTATTTTTTTTCATAACAGCATACTTAAAATATTTGTTGTCAAACAATTTAAACGATTGATTTCTTTTGGAGAGTTTATCTTCATGTCTTAGGGGTTTTAACGTAGTCACTTTACACAGTACTTTATAAGCTGCTGTTCGTGCAAACAGATATGTAACCTATATTTCAACTTAATGGCGCTGCCATTTAAAACCACCAGCATGCTTGTTGATGGTTTTAACTTCTGTTTGTTTTTTTTACATTTTTTTTATTATTTTTCCTCCGAATTATTCGATATACATTAAAATAACTTTAGATGTACCTGGTCAGGTTCAAATATCAGGTTAGCTTCTGTTTGCTGACGATCACTGACACGGAATGTCACGAGGAAAGTTGTAGATTTGATGAAAGAATGACACATCTTTCAGAATGAACAAATACGAATTGCAAGATGAAATGCTAACGGCAGCGCAAAGTAATTTCGGCATTTAGTTTCATTCTCTGTACTCTGATTCCTGTCGAAACGAAAACCGTTCTAAGGGCATTCAATGTTCTCAAGATATTACCTCTTTTGCACCCTTGAAGTTGCCCAATTCATAAATTTGCCGTCGACGAGTCGTACATGCTTTTAGAGACTGAGCGGCGTGGTGCTGGGCGGATGACAGGTATATCGGTATTAGGCATGCGGAAAAGGAATGTCTGGCATAGAATTGCGGCTTCTTGTATTAGGAAATGGTTCCGGGACACTTAGCGATGTAAAAATTGCCTACGGAGAAGTGTTCAGTACGTTTGGATATCACCCCGCACTGCTCTACGAAGAAATGTACTTGCTGTGCAGAGATTCCGAAGAAAATTGATATACCATCAACTATGTATCTGGAGAAAACACTTTGTTGGCACAGTGTCATAAAGATAATTTGCACTGACCTCTAAATGTTCACTCGACCGATGAAGCAGTTTTATTGTTTTATACCTCGTTATACCCAGAAATGATCACTAAAATCATAGAAATAGCTCACCCTGCGTCCCCCCTGTGTTCATTCTGCGTAGTAGCTGGTCATCTATCTAATAACTATTCAGATTACATTATGCATAATACTAATAGGTGTCTTTGGCCTTTCTGTCTGTTCTAAAAACGCCTCACATATCCAGTACACATTTTTTTTTTTTCTTCTGGAAAGGAGCAATCGAGGACATATACTTTGGTGTGCGTGTGTTATATAATAAATCGAAACCGATTAGTTGGAGCATTAAGCGAAACTAAAATGTACCGAACTTATTATTTATGAAATAATAAACGATTTTGTAAATTTTTTATTATCACTCTCCTAATATGCCTTATTAATAAGACTTATTAATCGATAAATTCTTCCATTTTGGCAATAAATTTATGATGAAAATTAAGACGGGGAAATATCGAAAACATTTTTCGTCCTGTTATTTGCACAAAAATCAATAGTCATCGCTCACGAAGGAATGACAATTATTTATTTATTTTTGTTGAAAGAAAGAGTCCTTTGGGGGGCGGTATGTGGCCCTCTGGATATACCCTCTCCACCTTATTCAAGTACTGTTTTGGTGGGTGGACACAATTTCATGATGAAATCCCAGTATATAGAGACGGCTAACAACTTAGCTTTTAGAACGTCTCCAAATTTTATTTATTTCAGATGGTTTGACTGAAAAATGAAATTATTATTATTATTAGAGACATTTTAAAATAATTGCGATTTAGAATTTGTCACGAGGAAGCATATTGGAACTTTACTGTGCAGTGAATATATTCACACAGTGAACCAGAAAAAAATGACCAATACGAGCAGAACTGGCAAAAGTGATCACTTCAGTTAAATCGATTAAGCTTACGGAAAAGTAAATAAGACCACGAGGCATTTTATTATGCCTGTATTGGGCGTGTTCTGAAGGTCCTTCTGTTTACTGGGTATAAAAATCTAAATATGAAATTGGCACATCTTTTTTAGGCTCTTTCAAGTCATTTTATGTTAATATTTATTCAATAAAGTTATTTTTCGAAAAGCCTTTTTCTCAGAGTATATTTTCGATTTATTATCTGCTGTTCAGGGCACAGAGTTTGCAAAAAGTCCTGATAATCCCATTTATAACAGAAAAAGGTACACGAAGTCTGATCAAAACGTTCTAAGACTTTTATTTTTCTAAATAAAATATAAAAGAAAAATTGTAATTTCATAAAAATCTCCGTCCTTTCAGCTTCATTTCGGGAGTGTGAAAGAGAGAAATGCAGAATATGGAGCAAGGGCAAAGTGCGATTGATATAGAATGATATAGAAGGTGAGGCACTGTAGGAATGTTTTTTTTTTTTTTTTTTTTTTGTGGGGAGTCCAAAAATTCTACGAGAGTGTCGTGTGTGTGCAGGAGCATTGTCATGGTGGAGAAACCATCCATCATTATCAAGCAGCTGGCGGAATTTCATCCTAACATTGTTCTTAGTCGAATGAAAACTTCTCTGTAGTAAGCTCTGTTTGACCATTCTGAACAAATCCGCAATGAACGAAACCCTGAATGTCTGGGGGAAAAATAAATAAATAAAAATTGGCGACATTGCTCCCGTATTTAACCAAACCTATCATGCTCTTTGCACAGTGCGAGTTTGGTATTTTCCATAAAGATGACTGGAATTTCATTTTGGTAACATAGTCACACACCCGTATATCATCACGAGTAACAATGCAACTGATGAATGTAGGGTCCATTTCCTTCATTTTCAGCTCGTCGCACAGTTTCGAGGGTGAACCTTTTGGAGAAAAAAAATTTCTGATATTTGAGACTTGGCGAGGTTTTAGTTCAGAATCGCCTGGAGTGATCTAAAGGAGGTCTTCAGTTTATAAGCATTTTCTCGGATGGTTATTCGTCGATCTGAAAGTACCATCTGAACATTGATCATCTTCAGATTCCCGGTCGTTTTAGGAACGTTTCATCTTGATAAACAGCAGCTTTACTTAAACAAGCATGGCTAAATGCATTCCTTAACGTTTGGAGGATTTTCGTTCCCTTTTCTCCGTCTTCACACTTGAGGGACATGCGTTGTTTTGCTTTCGTATCTATTAAGATTTTGATGGAAACTTAAGATGTCTTGCGTCAGAATGCCACCGTGCGCTGCTCTCTCTCTCTCTCTCTCCAGATCGACGTTACAATTACTTTTGCTTGGTGTAGTGGGCAGTTAGCACTAGTAATGTGATGACTTCTTCCTTACGTTTACTCATCTTGATTCTCTATCTCAACCGTTTCTTTTGTAATAAATAAAGTCTTGGAACTTTTAGATCAGACCTCGTACATAATTTAAAGTATTTTATTCTTAATTTATGTGATACTTTTCTTTCTAATAGTAATCATCCTTGTGTGTTTAAATCTTGTTTAATCATTCCCGGATATGAAAAAGCTGTAAAGAGCAGCTACAAAATTGACATAACCATAGCCAATTTAATAGTTAAATTATTTGATACTGTCGTGTTTAGAAAATTGTCTAATGATTTTGAAGGTATTATTATGCCACAGAAACACGATTTTCGTCCTGGAGGCTCGGTTATAACTAATTTGTTTTCATTTTGGCAGGCTGTAATGATGTCGTTGGATTCAAGTAACGGTGTCGACGTCATTTATACTGATCTGTCTCGTGCATTTGACTCGGTAAATCATACTTTATTATTAAAAACTTTATGCCTATGATATAAGAGAATCTCTCTTGGAATGGTTGAAAATTATTTAAATAATTGAGAATATTGAGTTTTAGTTGATGGATTTCCTATTCTCCTGTTTTATTTAAACGTTGGCATTCCTCAAGGATCTGCTTTACGTCCTCTTTTGTTTAATATATATTTGAATGACCTGTCTTATACCCTTTGTATTGCAGATTCTTATTTGTTAGCTCACGCTGATAATCCTAAGATTTTTCGAGTTGCAATTTAGTTTGATACATTACCATTCTTGTCAGGGTATGTTAGCTCTTTATTTATGGATGGGCGTTGTAGAATAATTTATCATCAACATTAAGAAGTGTTATGTTGTTATGGCAATTGTTGAAGTTTTATACCATTTGTTGATCCTCAGCGTACTAATGTACTGTTTATAAATTTTAATAGATTCAATGTAACTAACTTGCGTCTTCTATTAATAGAAATTATTGCCTCATTGCCCTGATTTTATGAAATTTATTAATTTTATTTACCAGAAATAATGAATTTAATTTATTTCATTTATTGAGCTGATTATGGTTGTTTTAACCTTTTGTTTAAAGTTTTGAACCTATTTAATTATATAAATTTGGATTCGTTTTTTTAATTTAATCTTTTATAAACTGTTTTAATGACGTATGGTGTCTTTTATTTCATTTTAATGTGAAAATTACTTCTGTTTTCTAGAATAATTTTTGTTTTTAAATTTTTACTAGAAAGCTTTTTTTTTTTTTTTTTTTTTTTTGCTCTTTTATGCACTGACCCTACCTTACCTTTTTTACCCTACCTTAAACGGGTTAATGGAACACTGAAAAATTTATGTGATCGTGGTGATATACGCAAATGATCAAAAGTTTGTAATGGATATAAGCATAAATACATATTTATGTATAATAGATAATATAAGTATAAATATTTATTTATGCATAAGCATAAGCATAAATACTATTGGAGTGGGCAGTTGCAAAAGAAAACAGAACAATGCTGAGTCAGTTTGTTGGAAAGGCTTTAAGATGCCCAACCACATCTATGAGCAGTCTGTACCCAGTTGAATGAGTTTGAATGAAGTCATAGAGCTGTTCAGCGAGGTTGGGTTGTCTACTGGCAACTGCTGTTCATGTTGGCGAGTTCCTAGGCAGTCGGTCGATTGTAGCACCAGTGGGTAACAGAATACACCACAGCCGTTGGTCAAGTTCTGGATCACGCAGACAAACATCAGAGCATGAGCACCGGATAATTATCTGGCAGGCTGTGGCTGAAAGATCTGACTCTCCCTGAGTAGTTGAAATTATGTTAATTCAATCCTGTATTAAGTCTTAATTAATAGAAGACTGGCAGAGACATTGAGCATTGCATCAGTTCCGTCTCACCACATTTCATCTTGTACAGAGACGTATGTGTTGCACAGATAATGCCAGATAGAATGAAGCATGGTGAAGCATTAGTAGTCTTTAGTAGTGATGAGACATACGAAGGTACAAAATATGATAGAAGAATCGTTACGTGGTCTGATCAGAGAGATGTCTTGCGTGCATTAAACAGAGTCATACAGATCTATCAGGAACCATGACGTCGGTTGTCATTCCTTATGACACTTGTTCATCACTGGTTTTTGTTCAATCTTCCAGATTTGGCTTTAATTGCAACCGTACTTAGACCTGTCCTTTTGTCATTTCTCCAACAGCTGCATTACCATTTATTCCAATAGGACAATATTCCATACACCTGATATTGTCAGATAATTCTTCGAAGCATCAACTTGTTTCCCTGACCTGCAAGGTCCATTTCTCCTGCATTCACCTTAGAAACAACAGCGGTTTTAAAGGAGCACTTAACCTAGACATGGAAGGATATTCCTCAAGAAGTTGAGGCAGCTTTTTCACTCTTATACCGTGGAGCATAAATAGCTATAATCGCTTCTAAAAAAATCGTACATCGAAGTGATATATGCTTGTTTTCCCGCATCAAATAGTATCTTTTGATACTTTGTTTTGGTTATTTGTTCTCTTTACCTTTATCTCTTTATATACATCAAAGCTCAAATAAATCAGTTTACACTTTTACAGTGAGGCATATTTGTTGATATTTTAGGCATTTGTCCTGTTCTCTGAGTATTCTGTTATTGTGAAATAAGTTTCAAGTTCTGAAACCTTCCTTACTACCATCGCCTTAGACCAAATAACTCAGAACTTGTGGAAAATCCCAGAGAGTATTCCTTCAGTTATCAGTGGGATTCGAACCCTAAAGTTTCCACTCAAGTGTGTTTCGACGTTTTAAAATATCCAGCTTTAAATAAGCTTTATGCGATTTATCTTTCAAAGTTAAGTCATTTTAAAATTTCCGTTTAGCATTATTGATAAAAGGATATTTATTTTTTAACAATTGAGTATTATTAATCAGTGTGAAACGAGTGAATATTTTCGTTTTTATTGACAGCGGCCTCTGCCAATCCTGATGAATTTTCCGAAGTATATTGTAATATATTTTGTAATATCCCGACTTTCTTCAGGATATTAACAAAAATTGCATTTTAATTGAAACAATTTTTTTTTTGTTTCAAATTAAAAAAAAAAAAAAAAAAAATATATATATATATATATATATATATATATATTTATATATATTTGGTGAATTTCGTGGCTAATATTACTTTTAATTCGAGACGTGCGATTCATCTTTGAAGATCTCCAACCGATTATGAGTATGTTCCAAGTTGATAACTTTTTCACAATATAAGGGCATCGTAAGTAACTTTCCTTTGAATTTTGGATTCCCCTTGTTAAAAATGTTTATTTCGAATGTTTTTTATATCACGAAATGTGGTATATTAAATGATTGAAATAAGCTTGATTTATCCTTCAAGTTTGTTTATGTTAATCATTTATGTTAAATTTTCTTTAACGAGCAATACAAGGAACCTCATAAAGTTTCTAACATATGACGAACGAAAGTGGATTAATTAATTCAAACTATTTTTGTCGCAACATTCAATCTCTGTTTTCTTCTTTCGTCCCAAATTTTTAATTGCGGATTAGTTAGTGGCATCTTTCTTCTGAACGTTGGAAAATCCAACCCCTATCCCCGCATACCTTTGAAACTTGAATGTGTTCGCTGCTTCAAATGAATTCTTTCTCCAAAATTGTATTTACACAATAATTTTGGAGAAAGATGTATTTAAACAAAACGGGTTTAACGTTGACTTCTGCAGTAATAATTTGGCGACTCGTCTTGGGAGATCTCGATTTGAATCTTGTCAATGAAGGGAGAAAAGTATTTGGGAAGTTTTTCAGTTCTATCGTAGTAAAGGCAATAAGATCGTGCCAACGCACAGGGTGCAGGTGCGCAAACGGAATTTGCTTCGAGATTATGATGGTGATGTTCGACCTTCGCATAAGCCATGAAATCTGTTCTGTGTGAGGAAGGTTTTCGGTGAGTATTTCTCTTCGCACCAAGTGATTAAGACTTAAGTTATTATTAAAGCAATTTGTCGCAGCACTAATATAAAAGATATTTCACACATGCTCTCTCTTTGACAATTTGGAGAGATCATGAGTCGAATCCCCGTTGCAGCTGCAGAAATTTTTAAAAGTCCCTTCAGTCGGAACTGTAGTTATCTGATCTTTGGAGGGGGATTCAATTCGCACAGCATAAAAATTGGTCAGTGAAGACACTTATAGAATAATACGTTGTCACATATAATGGACTTGAAACTTTTTCATGTATGTATGAAGCTTTTTCCAATATGTATGATGAATAAGTTAGGACTTACCGGGAGCTTTTCCTTAAGGTAATATGACCTTCAGTTGTTGTGTTTCTCACTAACAGTGTTTTCGTGTACATCCATTCTCCATCGGTGGAAGCTATCATTGACCTTTCCTCGGTTAGTGCTGAGGAAGGTAAATGTGACAGTGTCGGTTGATGGAAAACTACTCCATCGACTTTCGGAAATACTTTCGGTTTGGAATGCTATGTAAGAGCAGGTATCATTTCTGTTTTATCGCAAACATCCGTCCCTCGTTTGTTTGGATAAACGTTTTTCTTTTTTCTTTCAAGAGAATCACTGATGTTAGGCTTGAAAACTGATATTCCGTTGTAGTCTGTAAATATTGCTCACAGTCAGCTCCCATACCAGCCGCTCGGCTACAGCTATCCAGACCTTTATTAAACAGATGGCGAAGTAACTATATTGTTAGGGGCAGCATATTGACTTCTCCATGAATTTTTGTAGAAGTAACTGAAATTTTGATAAAGAATAGAGCTTGGCATGAATGGCACGGATCTGGCTTACGGGAGCAGTTGCTAAGAAAGACCGTATGAAGTAGGTTCCCTGCCCACCCCATTCATAAAGTGAACATAATTATTAGCCGTTTTGATCTGAAATCACAACATTTTGAATTTTTAAAAATTTTTTTTCAACTGCTTAGAAGCCCCTTTTTTAGCTACTTAGAAAAGAGAACGTTTTATTCATTGTTTTTATTCCCAGATGAATTTGCAGGACCTTTTGCTGTTAAACCCATAATAAAGGCATTTGAGACCACCATTGACACACTAAGCTCTTTTAGTTTTCCGGATTACTTTCGAAATTCTACCAATATTTATTTAGAAACAGTTTTTATTCATTTCGCCTTACTTTTTTTTTTGTATTGTATTTCATCACTTGCTAAACCTTATTTCTTAGAGTGCAAACGTCCCTAACTGTTGGTATCACCACCTTTCTATTATAGACATAAAACCTTCCCTAAGTATCAAGGCCAAAAGTGGAGTAGCAATTTTAACTGATTCTTCCTATAAAAGAATAATTGAAACAGGTCGCAAAATCCAATAACAGTGGCTCCAAGCAATGACCTTTGAAACTTCCCAGGAAATTAAATTGGATTTCGGACAAAAAGATGGATCGTCAGGGCTGAAAAAGATGGTCGTAAAGAAATATTGCCTCGTTTGTGGGACAAGCTGTTATTAATTAGTTAACTGGTTATGCGGCAGAATACAGTGGCGATTGAATCTACGAAAACTGTTGATTGACAGTAGAGTACTTTCTGTATGCTCTGAATGGCACGCGATCAAATACGCATAATTTGCTATGCGTTTATACAAAATTTTAAGAATTTTGTATAATATTTCAAGCGTACACCTTCACAATTCTGTCCCTGTGGTCGCGTTTTTCCATCATTATTTAAGTCTTAACTTTCTTCATTTCATTAAACCCTTTCGGTTTCAATTCTAAGGCCATTTTCCGACATCACCCTATTAATTATGCAAATATTTTTTTCAACGTCGTTTCAGAAGTAAGCAGCATGCGTCAATTTTTATGTAAATATGTCATATCCATAAAAAAAGGTAAACTGCAGCCATTATCAACCCACTGCAGGATGGAAGCCTCCTCAGCAATTCATGCTGAGGAAAGTGGACCATAATCTGCCACGCTGGTCCAGTGCTGGTTGGCAGATCGACCGTATTTAGCAGTCAGGGGTTTGAACCCCGGTCTACTCAAAGAGCGTGTGCTACTGCACTCCCGCTCATGACCACTCGGCTACGGAAGCCGCTCATAGGATTGTTTTATTTCAAAGGCTTCAAATTTTAGTGAAAATCCCCCACCCCTCAAATCCATTTCTTCTTTTTATATTATACAGTACTTGTACTCCTCTGCAGACTGATCAGTACGGGTGAAATGTAGATCAGAGTGTATCCCACGATTAAGGGTGTGTTGTCGAATTTGCTCTGGTATCTAACTTCGTGTATTTTGTCAGTTAAACTTGAATTATACTGAAATTTAGCTACAAGTTTGGCCATCGTGCCTGCTTCACTGTTATTTATTCTATAGTGAGGGAATACATAGAATTTTATCATACTTTTGGGATTTATTTTATCTGTGATGGATCTTGCGATTCATACGATTTCTGATAGCAATATTTCATCTTGACCATCACTGAAGTTTTATTATGTAAGGAAACTATCTTGGAACGGGGAGGGATTCCAGTAGCTATTTGCAGTTTTTCCTGAATTTTAAGCAGATCAGTTAAAAGCGAATATCATTCTTCATAAGGCCTTTCATATATTCGTGTTCTTAGGAGAATATATCTGCTGTTTACTCTATTTCGGATAGTTTTCGCTCCAGTCATTTGCATCTAGGAAAAGTAGCGATGAAGCTGGGTTCTTTGCAATTCATCATACCTCATAGCTGATGTATCACGTGTACTTTGGTATTCAAATGAAAAACGAGCCTGCCCGACACTACCTCTATCCCCGCTCCATGATTGAATCTTTAGATCTCGCTGCATCATTACAGCTTTGTTCAGGCTACGTTTACTGCGAGTTCTCCTGACCCTGCCTTTGAACATTAGTGTCAGCTGTCGCCACAATCTAGCGACGCGAGAGTTAGAGGGACCTTCACCATTTGTTTTCTTGAGAAAATGCCTGTGCTTATAGCGGAAACTTATGTAACTTTCCCTAACTTATGAATATATCCAAAGGGGCCTAAAGAATTTAACTGTTATTGCCAATATTTTCGGCAGGCGAGCTTGGGATATAAACATTTGCAGAAAGAAATATAAACATTCTTTTCTGAATGGTTGAAGAATTATCTCCATTTGGAAAGCTGAAATATGGCAAACAGTATAGTAAATCAACACGCTTTCGGGATGCCTTCTCTGGGAAAAATGAATGCGATCGCCCTATTCCCAGTTATTGAAGTTTACGTGTAGGCACCATGGAATCTCTCATTTTGAGAAATTTTGTTTGTTTTTTTGTTTGTTATTTGGTTTTTAGAAGCATTAGCAACTAAGGCCATATTGCTCCGGGTGGTCATTCCCTGACCATTCCTTTACTCTAAACCCCTGGCTTGTAGTCGTGAAGGGTATTGTGTACGGCATGTGCGTTTTGTATGCAATAAAGAGTTCTTCTTCTTCTTCTTTCCGCATCCTCCGTATTTGGTGGTGACGGGCTGGAACTCCGGTCTAATCAAGAAGTGTGTGTGCTGCGCGCTGCTGCTTCTTCCCACCTGGCTGCGGAGGCGCTTGAGAAATTTTGTTTCACTGGATTTAACGTCGTGAGATTATCTGTTGGAATAACGAGTTCTGTTGTGGACTGCATTTGGCACAGTTGATATACAAATAACTTGAAGATATCGATAATGACATACCTACTTAACTTCATTTATCAGCGAGTATATCAAACCTCGAAGATGATCTTAAAATTGGAAAATAATCAAGTGGACTGGCTTTTTTGTCATTTCGAGAAAGTTTGCACATCAGTTGACATTACTATTTAAACTAGATCGTAACAGCACAGATAAAAATTGCAAAATGCAGTCTCGAAGGGTGGTGGAACTAAGGATTTTATGATCTTTTAAGAGAAGGGGCTGGTAATATGGATTCAGATTTTAGTTCGTTCAAAGCAATAGCCGAAAGGATTGAGAAAATTAATCTGTAGAAATTAGTATTTTGTTATATTATTTTAAATTACGCAAAACAAGTCATTGATGGGCAAAACGAGCCTTTTTGCTGATTCGGTCCAGTTCATTGCAAAAGAAAAGTGGCTTCAGACTGGAATTCAAATAAGCTGTCCTTCAGCTAGTAGCAGTGGAGAATGAGAAATTGTACTGAATCGCTGCTTTGAGTCATCAATAACCGATGACTCAAAGACCTGAATCATCGATTCAGTCAAATTCAATCAAAAACTGTCCAACTGTTCAGTTGTTTCTGAAACACTCGAATAAAATTATTTTTAATATGTTTCATTCTGCATGCCAATTAAAATCGAAAAAATAATCGTTTGTTTAGGACAGCAATTGACTGATCATTTCGTACGAAATTTCAGTCGGTTGCTCCCATCACTACCATTAGTCTCTGTGTACTTCTCTTAGTGCCCTTGTGGGTAGGACAGTTGGTAGGATCGCCGTCCTCTCCACACCGGGTGAAAAAGATCCGAGTTCGACTCCTGTCGATGACGTGAGGAATTTTTATGGGCCTTTTTCACAACGTGGCTGAGTTACTCGGTCTCAAGCGAGATTAGCATGGTTTTCTCTCTCAGAAACACGGTTTTTCCGTCCAGCAAACAGAAAATCGACCTCAGAACACGCAATTTACAGACAGTATATACGGAGCAATATGG
Source organism: Mastigoproctus giganteus (assembly GCF_048544385.1). Lineage (NCBI taxonomy): Eukaryota > Metazoa > Arthropoda > Arachnida > Uropygi > Thelyphonidae > Mastigoproctus > Mastigoproctus giganteus. Next base: position 127,453,408 of record NC_143582.1, read on the forward strand.
CCTTAGTCTCTGATGCTCCTAAAACCCCATTACAACAACAACTTCTCTTAGTTATGGACCATTATCGAAAGGGGCTAGTCATGTAATTGGCTATTCTTGTTTGAATTTGGTAGAACTGTTAGATAACAGAGCTTGAAGACTCCGAATAATTGTTATTTAGGTAAAAGTGTGATGAGCGAGACTTCTAGTAATATGTTTTTATGCAGCGGAAACGACTTCCTGCCCTTTATCTTCTTCGTACTGCGATTGAATTTTTACGCGTTTCTCATGAGGTTCATGTATTGTAAATTCGAAGCGGTGCGTGCATTAAGCGCCAAAGCAACTATAGCCATGCGGCGATAGTATACTGCTTCTGTAAATGTCTTGTTTTCTGTGTTTGAGTTGCCTGTTTGCTAGATGAAAAACCGGAAGAAAAAACCATGTAACCATCTCTCGAAACCGAAAGTAATTCAGCCACGTTATGAAAAAGGTCCATAAAACCATCTCGTCTATATTCGACGTAGAAAACCCATTGAATGAAAATTCATTGCCACATAAATCGTCCACAGTTTTCACATGTTCTCGATGTGCCATATTTCGATAACAACTAATATCACATCATATAAAATTATGGAAGTTTTCTTTACTATTATATCAAACACCGAGTTAACAGATAATGACACGCATCTCCTGACTTCGACAGAATGAAAAGGCAAGTTTTGACTTATGAGCTAAATAATAGCTTGCATTCTTGTGCTGCGTACTCATTAATAATTAAAATAATTATTGAGCATCGTCTACCATCGATAGAGTAAGGGGTAAAAAAAAAAAAGAAAACAAAAATTTGCGGCAGTGCAGTATACACCCGATTGCTTCGGGTGTATCCTGCTTCGAATTGGCCTTGGTTCAATCCACTGACCACTAAAGGCAGATTCTTGTGAATATCATTAAATTGTAAACTCCTCGACCCAATGTGGTCGTGCCTGAGTATAAAACGGAACTCTTCGTTTTAAATTTAAATTTAAGTTAGTTTAAAATTATTTAATTACAATTAATAATTTTAGTAAACTAATTATAATTTAACCACATAATTAAATTATATTTAATAACTTATTCCAATGTTATTCCAATTTTATGCAAATTGGAATAAAATTAATAGAAAGAATAATAAAAATTGAATTAAAAGTAAAAATGGACACCTTTGTGCTGCAGCGGATAACCTGGTTGCCTGAACGTAGCGCAAATCAAATTACAACTTACCTTATATGTGATCTGTAAGAGTTAAATGTCATTTAACTTACATTATATGCAAGTTAAATGACATTTCACTAGTTGTCACTACTAAATATGCGTACGATCTTGTAAAAGTATTTACAAACATATATAAAACGAACCATTTAAGAACTTGGATAAGGTGCTACTGCCTGTGCTCGCTAAGCGATTTTCCTTCGGCTTACATTACATTTTCACCTCCTTATAATAAAATATAGATTGGCCATCCGAAATGTTCTTATACGACCAATACAATTACAACTGTTCGTAGTTCTTCTTGTCAGATCGTGTGAATCCTTTACTTCAACATATCAGCAGCCCTTAATATGGCCAGTGCAATCTCTTTGTTTCAGTTATTCCATTTCTAGCATAGATGAGAGTCTACTCGAATTCTTTTACAATAACCAAGGCTCACATAACATATGACATTTCACGAACGTTGTTATCAGATCTGCACTTTCTAGCTTGTCTCGAGCGTTTCCTGTCACAGTCCCATGATATAATCAGTTATGTTGAGGACGTGAAATTAGCCACACCATCCACTCCTTACGATGATCCAGCACGGGTGCAAGAATGCTGTAATGCTGTAAAAAGGATGTTTAGCTCATATTTAGCATCCTTTACTCGTTCTCTTATTGTCGCAGTGATTTCGCACCGCGTAGGAAATGTTTGATTTCAAATCTGGTTGAGATGAGAGGGATATTATTATAGGCTTTTCCCCCACCACCCTAGACAGAATTATTGAGTTTCGGTTGAAGGTTACATGTATTATCTCTTGAATAATTTCTAACAGTTTACAAAAAGTTATAATATTATCTGCGAAAAAAGTTCTTGCAGGATCTATTCCACTAGATCTTCACGTAGAGGGATGTGTTACTGACTGAAAAAAGCAATTCCAACCGACTTATTTGATATTAGAATCAACTTGAATAACCATAACATCAAGAGTGAGAAGAAAAACATCTGGAACGAACTTGTTAACGTATGGCAGACAAGATGGGATACGTCGCTGATTGAGCAGGTGACGAAAAAGTTTTTCTCAGAGGTTACTTACCTAATGGATAAAGGAAGAAGAAAATGGTTCTCTATATCCATGCAGACATCATATCTCATCACTGGACACGGACCGCTAACAAACATATAAATGGAACACATTCGGACTTCATCATACTAACCTCTGCTCTTGCGGACAACGCGAAGACTGGCAGCATGTTTTATTTGATTGTGATATTTATGAGGACTTAAGAATTCCTTTAAAAAAATTGTGTTAGAGATTTTCGCCTTGGAGCGGGTCTACTGGTTTTTCTTTCCTTCTTTGAGAGTATATCCATACTTACTGTTGTTGAACATGGTGGATAGTGGGTTTTGTTTTCATCATGTAGAAAACAAAAAAATTTACTCCACCCTCCAGAACTTTGCTTCTCTTGTTTTTGAAAGACGCCGATCTATTGAACAAGCAGTTGGTGTTTGTTCAATAGATCGGCTGATTTTTTTCACCAGCTTCTGCACTGTTTGTATTATATGCACAGTGTAGTTTCAGTTCTAGTATTATGTTTTATGCTGAGTGTAAATATGTCTGTTTATTGATGTAACTATATCAGTTTAGTTTTAGTTTTAATGATATTAGTTTACCTTAATTTTTATTGAATGACTCGGTTTGTTACCACATTTCTTTGCTCCGTTTGTGTCACATAGACTTAAGAGATATGTTAGTGTGTGTTCTGTTTTGTGTCAGGCCACTTTTCCACCAGGGAGCAGCCAACAGCTGGGCAGCTGCTGTCTGGTGTCCAACCCTGGCACTAGAATCCAGGCCTGGGTCTATTATCACCTGTGATGTGTGAAAAGCACTAAATCCCTCGCCCACTGGAGGTAGATGCGGAGATGGGGGGAACTCCCGGTGCCGCCAGACAACTAACACAAAACTAACGCCCACTGGAGGTAGTGCAATACCAGTGGATGCTCCCAATCCCGCTCCCAGGTAGCCCACACCTGGGAGCCAGAAAAAAAATTTAAATAAATAAACAAAAATAAAATAAAAATAGTTATAAAAAATGAATAATAAAATCCTTACTGAAAAAGAGAAGTTGAGGAGATCACTTATTACATTCTCTGAGAGCCAGGGATCTTAGTTGAAGACGCTTCTTGAAAACATTTGTAGCAAAATCTTGAAGGGCTTTAAAGTTACTGACATACTCAACAAGGATACTGACGATTTCTTCTGTTAACTCTGGAACAAGACCAACTAAAGTCTGTCTAAATTGTTCATATTCCGGGCAAAATAAGAGAACATGTATCCAAGTTATGTACAGTGTTAATCAGGTTCGAGTCCACGTTCAAAGAGTTCAAAGGAGCCGTGCCCCGTGAGCAGACAGAAAATGTACATATTTGGCGTAAACGATGAGTTAATAGCTGGGGATGAGACCAAATTGGCTTTCATCCCATCTGCTTTGCCAAATTCCAGTTAATTCACTCCAAATTCTTCCGTACGCTGTGATTGAAAGTCCCTTTTTGAGATTGTACAACACTCCTCGATAAATGATATAGAGGTCAAGTGGCATTACTTCACCCAAAAACATGCAAGGCATTATTAGAAGTAGTCCTTGGAATGCTTTGAATGGTTAGTAGATTTTGCAAGGATATTAGCTTGTTTTTATCTTGGCTTTGGTAACATTTTGATGCCAAACCCTGGCAGCATAAGAAACTACAGGAAAAAAGGTCGTCTTATAATACAATGATAATGTCTTCCTAGTAAGACCCCATTCTTTTCTAGAGATCCTAAACACGAGGCAGTAAAATTTTTCGAATTTTGTTCTTCAATTTTGAAACATGCGATTGGAAAACTTAATCTATCATCTAATATAACTCCTAAATATCTAGTCTCAGAGACATATGGTATCTGTATGTTATTAAGAAGGATCTTAGGAGGTCTGTTATAGTTGAAGTGATTGCCAAAAGACATAAAGGTCATCTTACTTGGTGAAATTTTTAATTTGTTTGTATTCGTCCATGTTACCAAATGGTCAATAATTGGTTCCATACGCTACTCAAGCACCTCCTGGATCTCCCCTCGATGGCCACCACTAGGTCATCGGCATATGCAGTTTTAAGTACACCTTGATGATCTCTCAAAAGCTATTTGTCTAGAACTGCATTCCAGAGTAGAGGCCCCAGTACCAATCCTTGAAGGCATCCCTGGATAAAGGGGAACTATATGTCAAGTGCTTTGCCATTACCTTTACCATATGATCACTGAAATAAGATCTTAAGACCTTGTAGGTATAATCATCACAATTAGCAGCTCTTAAGGACTTGAGGGCGCTCTCCCACCAAAGGGAGTCGAAAGCACCCTCGAAGTCCACAAACACAGCCAAGACATACTTTGAAATACAATTCCGAGCAAACGTAGTTAGTGCAGATATGGCATTCTCCGTAGTTTCACTTTTTTGAAGCCAAATTGTAGGTTAGAACAAAGTTGTTTCTCTAGTAATATCTTATGGAGTCTTGGGGCTAGAAGTCTTTCAAAGAGTTTTCCGAGATTCGCAAGCAATCAAATTGGTCTGTAAGCAGGGGGATCGGATGTTGGTTTCCCTGGCTTGTGAAGAAGACATTTGTTCATAATATTTAACAGAATTTGCAGAAACAGGTCAAAACATTTAACAATAACACCATTCTCAATAAGGTCATCCCAGGACATTTTTTACTGTTTAGTTTACTAAAAGCAGCACCAAGATCCAATAGGGTAAAGGGGACAATGTCCTTAGGGCCACTATACATTTCATTATTGTGTCTTATGACACAGTAATGAAATGTCTCAGACAGTTTTTAAATTCTGTACAGTGGGATCAACTGACGATGTTATCAACAGTAAATTCTAAGTTGGAAGCATTCAAGGAATTAATCGTGGATGTTGCTAAAAGTTTAATACCTATTAAGAAATATTGTTCAAGGTTTAGGCCTAAATGGTTATCGAATGCACTAATGAGACTCGTAACAGAGAAGAAAAATGCATGGGATGCATATAAATTATCAAGCGACTCAGAAGCCTATGGCAGATATAAGCTAGTCTGTAATCGGGTCACAAAGGAGGTTAAGCAGGCAAAGGCAGATTATGAGAAATCTTTGGCAAAAGATGCTAAGAAAAACAGCAAGGATTTCTTTACTTATATAAACTCCAAAAGGAAGGGGATGAATCTGATCGGTGCACTTGACGTCGATGGTTCGAATGTTGATGATCCTGCTCAGATAGTAAACAAACTGAATGAGTATTTTGCATCTACATTCACACGTGAGGAATTTTTAAGGTTTGAAAATGGCAGAAGGTTATCAAATTGTAGCAGGGTACTTATGATTTTATAATAACTGAGAGCAAAGTGGAGGAGAAATTGTTGAAGTTAAACATAATAAAAGCACTTCAGGTGCATGGAATCTGTCCAGTTATATTAAAAGAGGCGGCAATGCAACTAAGCAAACCCTTAGCCATAATTATGAGAGCATCCTTGGACTCAGGGGAGGTTCCCACGGACTGGAGATGAGCAAATGTATCCCCAATTCACAAAGGGGGATCAAAGGGTGACACGAGTAATTACAGTCCAGTTAGTTTAACTTTTGTTCTGGGTAAAATAATGGAGTCACTGGTTAAAGATGCATTGCAGGATCATCTAGACAAGACTGCAGCAATAATTCAGACACAGCATGGGTTTGTTAAGGGAAAGTCTTGTCTGACAAATTTGATTGGTTATTATGATTTGGTTACAAAGGAACTGGATGCAAAAAATAATTTTGATATCATATATTTGGATTTCAGGAAAGCTTTTGACACTATTGCACATGTAAGACTATTGTACAAATTAGATCAGAATGGTATTAAGGATAAGTTGCTACAATGGATAAAAGAATGGTTAAGTGGGAGAAGACAGAGGGTGGTAATCAATGGGTGCTGCTCTTCGTAGACTAATTTTATTAGTGGAGTCCCACAGGTTTCAGTGTTGGGTCCAGTGTTGTTTTGTATATTTATCAATGATATTGATGAAGGTATATCAGGCTTAGTGTCGAAGTTTGCAGATCATACAAAGGTTGGCAGGGTTGTTAATGACAGTAATGGCAGTGTGCTACTGCAACAGGATCTAGATAATTTGGGCAGATGGGCTAAGAAGTGGCAATTGAAGTTTAACCTTGACAAATGCAAAGTACTGCATATGGGTAGAAGTAACCCTAGAGAAACGTACCAACTCTGTGGTACTACACTTAAGGTGGTAGAAAATGAAAAAGACCTGGGAGTAATTGTGAAGTCAGATATGAAGTTTTCTGAGTAATGCAGACAGGCTGCCAGGGCAGGTCATGTGGTTTTGTCAATGATATATAGGAATTTTGCTAGCAGGGAAAAGGAGGTGATTGTCCCTCTGTATAAGGCAATGGTCAGGCCACGCCTTCAGTACTGCGTACAGGTCTGAAGGCCTCATTTTAGGAAGGATGTCGATTTGCTTGAGCGTGTACAGAGAAGAGCAACAAGATTGGTGAGAGGAATGAAGGGATCCTCTTACCAAGAGAGGATTAAGTTCTGTAAATTGCAGTGACTGGAGACTAGGCACCTGCTTGGTGATCTGATTGAGGTGTATAAGGCCGAGAATGGGTTGAGCACGCTGAATTCTGATGGGATCCTTCCACTTGTTCAGATCACGAACTTATGGGGGTTATAAATTCAAATTAAGAAAAGACAGATGTAGAATAGATGTTCGGAAATTTGCCTTTAGCCAGCGGGTGGTTATTTGCTGGAACAAACTTCCATCTGTCGTTGTGGAAGTTGATAGGTTGAATAAATCCAAGGAGAAACTGGACAGGCATTGGGAGGGAATGGTGTGATTTTTTTTTTTTTTTGGCTGATGCTGCATAAGCTCATACACTTGCTTTCTTGCATCACATGCCACTACTACTACTACTACTACTACTACTTATCTCCTGTTGTTCCGGTGTATCAAATTCGAGGGAGTCCAGAGGGAAAAGGTTGGAGACTATTGACCTGATTGTGGAAATCCAGTCACTTGTTTCCTGCCCGCGCTCCATAACAGTCTTATACACATCTCCTGTAATTATTTTATTTTTTGTAATGCGGTAAATTAAACCCCATGGTTCCGTGTTCCCTATTTCTTTAACTAAGTTTTGCCAACAACTGCTCTTGGAATTGGCAATCCCGCACAGACCAACAGAGGGGCAGCTGCTGCCCATCCCTAGCACTGGGCCTGGGTCAACTTTCATCCTCTGCCGATGTAATTACCACCGAAAATCTCGGACGCAGTGCAATAATGGTGGGTGCCTGCAGTCCCGCTCCCAGGCCGGGGAAATCTGGGAACTGGAGTCCCAGTAGTCTTCTCCGTTCTGTGACAGCATAAGTCTTAAAAAACTCTCCTCCCAGTGGTTCTCTTCTAGTTGTTGAAGACTTATAATTATTCTCTTTTTCCCGAGAATCCTAAATTAGATCTCGTGTATGAGTTGGAATTCCAATGACAGTCCATAGGTAAGCAAATGGAGTATTTTCACTTTCAAAAGTTCACGTGAAAAACACGTTTCATTAAGTTCATGTAGTTTTCATGTGTATGTATATATATATATGTTGTAGTTCATAACTATATGGTCACAAATCTAGATGTCACTTAAGACCACACAAGGTCACTAGGTATAACTGTATATGTTTAAGAATAAGTTATGCTTGTAAACTATGTGTCCATACAGTTTCTTCGTTTTTAGTTTCAAGTATCACACCCCAGAATCAATCACATTCTTTAGAGGATCCTGTTAACACCTGAGGGTCCCTGTATATCCTATTTAAAATAAAATAAATTGCTTATACTCGGGCAGGACCACCAGGTCAGTGGAGTTCACAATAAATCATGAATACAAATGTTAATCGTATTTAGTAGTCACGGACTTGAACCGCAGTCCACTCAAAGAGCGCGTGCATTCACGCTCCTGACCACTCGGCTTCATTTGAGTTCTATCCAGGCATCTGATCTGCGATTTCCAACCAGCTGAGAAACTAATTAAAATATTCATAGTATATGTTTCTTCAATAACTCATCTGTACATCCTACATCTAATTTACTTGAGGGTGAAGGGATCTTATTTCTAGTCTTCTTTTAAGAACAGTCACTGAAAAAGTCTGTAAAGTATTAACATTCCTACTGCTTTTGATCAAGGGACCTACGTTATTCTCTAAAAATACCTCTAAAAATGACCTCGTTTACTGGATCAGACGTTATTCCCATTAGTTCTGAAGCCAAACTTTTCCCAAGCCGACCTGTCATCCCCTTGAATACAGATCCAGGGGAATAGTTCCTGCTAAGACTTGTAATGCGTTGTTTGATAAAGTTCTAGGGGGATTTAAAATAGATAATAACATGGATCTTTGAAGAGAAATAAGTTTCATTTTCATTTTAACCGTTATGACTCTATGATACCAAATGGTTGCCGCATATTAGACTATTGGCAGAGATATTGTTTTATAGTCTAAAAAGAAGATCCTTTTACTAACTGCCCATACCATTCTTTCCTTGATATTCTTATAATTGAGGCAGTAAAATTCCTGATTTTATCTCTAAGTTTATATACATGTAGCAGAAAGCTTAATTTATCATCGATTAGGATGCCTAAATATTTGTTTTGGGATACATATGGGATTTGAGAGTTGTCTATCAAGATCCTAGGAGGTATATTGTAGTTAAAACGAGCTTTGAAGGTAATAAAGTTGGTCTTTGTTAGTGATATTTTTAGTTTGTTAAGTTTGGTCCATACAAATAGATCATTTAATATAATTTGTATTTTTACCCTCGAGTATCCTCCTCGAACGGCCTTTAACAACAATTACTAAGTCGTCGGCGAAAGCGATTTTCATAGCCTCCTTGTGGTATTTTGTCATCCACTGTTCTAACACTGCATAGGAGAGGCCTTAGTACATCATCCGGGTAAACTGCTTTGCTAGGTGCTTGTGTGTGCAAGTGAACATCTTGTACTAGTAGTTGTGGATGTTATCTGTTCTTGGGGTTCGCCGGTTGTAGGACTTCTTGATCGACTCTTGTATTTCTTCTTCCCGAATCTAATCTCCCATTCTGTCATCTCTTGTATGTACTTGGTGTTCTTTCGTTCTTGTTCTATCCGGGGAGCTTTGCTTTATGTCTTACTTCTCTGCTCGTATGTTTCCCCAGAACTCCTCTGTCGGCTTCTGCTCTGCGGTCCGTTGCCGACTTCCCTGTCTTGTCCGATAATCCTATAGAAGGCTGTTTGGTTTTTATCGACGGTTTATTTGTTTATTTTCCTCTGGGAGCTCTCTTTATATTGGCATAGTCCCTTGCTGAGTGCGAGGAGGTTTTGCTTTATTTTTGGACTCGTGTTTGCCTCTGGATGTTCTCTCTCTTTAGGATGCTCTTCACTTTTCTGCTCAACTTCTTACTCCTGTTACCCTGTTAATACTGGGCCAGTTGTCCTATCTTGACTCTTAATACTTCTATCTTCTGATGAAGTCCTCTTTCCCAAGGGTTCCTTATTTTTTCGTTTGTTTTGGTCTCTTGTTTTTCTCCGTTGATCCTAATGGTTGTTATGGCAGCACAATATACGGCTGTGTGGATGGCCTTGAGCGTGCGTTGCACCGTTGTTGTTGAGGTTTGGTATTATTTAAAGATTTAGGTGGTCACTTATTTGCCACAGGATTCTATTAAGTCTCTGCTTCGTTATGGCTTGGATCTTTTTGGGGCCCATTCCCTCAATTTCTGTTTAGCCCCTTCCACCCCTTTTCTATTCTGGATATTGTGACCTCATCTGTTTCCACTTCAGCTACTTTTTTGATTGTATTTCTTCTTGTTCTTGTTGTATTTCTTCTTCCTCCTCTGGTTTCATGTTTTTCATATTCTTTGTTTGTAGTTGGTCTCTCACCTGCTTGTTTTTTTCCAAGATTACAGGAACTATCAGGTTCTTAGTGACGATGGTTCTTCTGTGGTCTGTCATTAGCTGTTCGGTGACCTGAACATCCGGGAATAGCTCCAACCACTTGGTTTCTAGTCTAGTCCTATATAATGTGATATCGTCTCCAGCTTGATTACTTCATAGTATGTTCACATTATGAACGTATTCGTTTCGATGCTCCACTTCTTGCATTTGATTCTTTCCTGGGTGGTCACTAGCGCAGTTGTACAAGAAGCACTTCGGGATGGTTGGTCTTGCCCTTCTGTTAGTAGCCATACGGAGAAAAGCGTTACTTGCTTCACTGCCTTCCTCGGGAGACTGCCTCCGAGTTTTTGAGCCGAACCCCTCTACCTAAGGCCTGAACGCGAGTGACTTTATCGTGCGCCACATTCGATGCAGTATGATTAATATTTCTCTGCGGCATCATCCATCTATGGAGGTGGACCTCTTTAGATTCGGCTTGCATCCAGTCGTGTCGTTAGCTCTTCAGAGTGACACCAGATTACGCTACTATCTTCATCAGCCGTCACCTCATATATATATACAGTATATATATATATATATATATATGCAATTTGAATGCATGGAATGCCCAAATTGAATATCATGTTCGTTGTTATACGGACATGATATTCCTGTAGGAAATAATGCAAGAGGCATAGGGTTATGTCCCAGGCTGAAATTTTGTACAGATATGTAAATATTAAAATTGAAATAAGCTATTTTAAATATATCTTATGCTGGATGTTCATAAAGTAAGTTTTCAAGTAAAAGCAGGTGTATTTCGTAGTCTTTTGAGCACAGGAAGTTGAAAATAATTAAAGAAGAGAGTGGTTATTCTGTATTTGAAGCTGAAACAGAGCTTTTTACTCTCGAATATGCATCACTTGTTTTACGGGTTAACTAGCTGCCACAGCTGTAAGTTTGTTGCAACATTTGCTTTGTTACACTTCAGAAAAATTTACCCACTGACAGAATGAGATGCAAGCTGTTCAGCGAGGGTCTGTGTAGCCAGTCATTACGTCTAGAGATATTATCTCCGCCTCCTTGAACCAAAAGAAAAGCCACTTCTGCCAACATCTGGATGAACTGTGCGTCTACAACTGTTAAATATACGTATTTACAACTTTATACCCTTTTAACTTCCGTTAGAAGAGTTCTTTCTAAATACAAGGCTAATTAACTTCCACATTGGAAGTTGATTTGTTGTATTCCATGGAACATTCTTTCTTTCAGAGAGGCCAGAGAAAGGCCTGTATTGTTTTCATTTTGGTAATTTATCTACTGTTTACATGAATAGCAAGGATTCATTCACAATATTCGTTTTAACGCGTATTTCCGCATCCGTGCTGCACTAAACAAGAAGACTCACGATCCAAAAACTGGAAAAAGGTCATGTTCATATTGTACTGCGACTCGCATAGTCCATTTACAGTGCCATTCCATGTACCAAGTTGAAACTATCAGATCTGTTTGTTGCCAGAAACATCTCCAAAATGATATATGACTAATCGTGACTTTCAAAAAGCCTTTTTTTTTCATGGGCTATTGCTTAACGGATGATTGCCATCAAAATGTGGTACTTGGACGTGTGACTGGAGGTGTTAGTTTGTTATTGGGCAGCGCACAATTACGCGCGATGCAGCACCCTGTAGTAACATTTTAGTGACTCCACTAGGACGTTCACCAATTCGCCTTGTTACAGTCAGAACTTGTTGCTTAGATACTTCTAGTTCCAAGTTTTGGGACACTGAGGAGTCGATTCCAGACGAACTGGGGCGTGATGGAGGATGGAAACAGCTCCACCCAAACGATTTCACAAAGGATATATAAATAAAATAAAATAAAAACTTAGTGGACAAGCGGGAGTGTTGCCTAAACAGTTTGGATTAATTCGAGAATCTATCTCTACTCGATAAACAAATAAATCTTGTTTTTGTTTGATTCGGTTTTTAATGTATGGAGAGGTGATTAGGGCAAGTTCTATTACCCCGATGGACGTAATGTCGTAACCATGAAGAATACTGAAAGGCTGAATATATTTTGTAGTGGAACCCAGGGTGGTTCGACTGTATCACGAATAAAAACACCCGTGTTACTTCTTGAAAGGGAAATGCTATTTATTTTTAGTGCAATGTCCAGGAAATATTGAATGCCGTTTTCCCAGCGGGGGAAACAGCATTCACCATTCCGTGTATTGGTTTTTACATATATTGGCTTCTTGGTAGAAAACCTTTAGTTATTCGTTTCTGTTCTTTCTTGGTTCCCTTATTTTGTCCACTTCGATAATATTGAAATTTTCGATTTTTAAAGGTTATTACTCCTTGCGTATCAGTTTTAGGTATTTTATGCCGTGACTTTTGAAACTATATAACTATTTTTACGGAGGGCAGGTCCATTAATGAGTGGAATAGAAAAATGCGAAGTACATTAATTATTTTCTCGCTGAGTTTAAAAGTATACCAAGGAAAGGATACTTGATTGCTTTTCGGATGTAGCATTAAATAAGTAATGCTGGTGAACAGATTCTTTATGAATAAAATACTGTTTCTGCATGTGTAAACTACTTCCTGAAAACACATTTAATTATATTTTAGAGGAGTCACTAAACAGAGGAGTCACATGAAATTACCCATTGGTTTACAAATTTTGAGTCCGTTTGAAGGGGGGTTACAGTTTTATGGTTGCTCATGTTCAATTTTTAAGCGTCTATCAGCGAAGCAGTTAATGTTCGTGGGATTAAATTAAAGTTACGAATACTCAAAAGTTGCAAATGATTAATAATCTTAACACTAGAGATTAATCTAATATTTTAATTAGAACTTCCACGAAACTGAAAGAGGTTTAAAATTAATGAATTAATTTGTTCCTTTAGTTGTGCCGAGCGTGGGGGCTTTCGATGCTCGAGATTTCATTAGCCGAAATAATTAAACTAGCAAATAGTATTTTAAAGGCAGGAGTGAGTTAGTAGATATAAATCCTTCGCTATAAATCTCTGCTATAAATACGAACAATATATCTGTGTGTGTGTGTATGTGTGTGTGTGTGTGGATTCATTCTATTTTTATAACGCTTAAATCTTCAAAGTTGCATTTATAGTGGCGCAGTTCAGAACACGCCTCAAATAGTTAACGATTGAGAAATTCTTACAAGTTAATGGGTTTCAGGCACTTTACTAGATTAAAGTGCTCCGACCCTATTATTCATATTATTAATTCTTATGCTTTGCAGATACATGAAACTTCAGCCTATTACACCAATTTCAGTTCGTTATAAATGTCTGATAAAGTATTAAATACATTAATGACAATTAATCAAACGAAATTTTAATGATGGTGCGACGACTGGTGGCAGTGTTCAGAAGAAAGAAATCCAAAGGTTGTCGTATTCATTTGCATTACAATATAGATACACCGTGTTAAAAAAAAAAAAAAAACACGCAGTTTCTTAACTTTTGAGGTTTTTAGATAAAAGAAAACGTATTCAAGGTACCTTTATACCATAACAGTATAAATTACCGAAATAAAGACACTAATTGTGAGTTAGCATAAAACCATTTTCAAATTATGACTGAAAAAGCAAATGAGTTTTATTGTTAAGTTAGTAAAGATGCATAGTAATCCTTGATAATTGTGCAGTTATTAAGCATCTCAGGATGGGCAAGTAAATAATGAGGTTCAGCTTTCCTAGAATTCCTTGACAACGGCTGATATGAATTGGTGTAGTGCCATCTTTATTCTGTATCAGTTTCTAGAATCGTCAGTTTTAAATAAATTGAAATTCACGGAATTTTCATTATATTAGCTAGTCATGCATAAAATGTGTGATTTGTTTCCTGACGTTTGGATACCACTATAACTATCTGTTTCTCTCTTTAGTTGAGCCGATCAAGGGGTTTTAACTGAAATAAAATTGAAGTTTTTCTTGCTAATTCAAGGAATTGTGTTCACTTTCCCACGCGGATTAGAATCAACATGTATTGCCGTTCTTGACATAAGTTCTCTTGCTGTGGCGTAAAGGAGCTTTTTGTATTTCCCACCCACCTCCAATATTTTGTTGTGCACTGCCGAACAGCGCCCGCTCAAGATGTGAATAAAATAGATGCAGTCAACTGCAGTTAAGGTACATTGAAGTAAGGAGATTACAAATGTTAACATCAACCATCGGAATAAATTAAGAAATGGAATATATGACAGGAAACTAGAGTTATTGGTCAGTCATATTAGGAGAACTTTAAAAGTGTTGGCAAAGTGTCACCACAAGTCAAATATAAAAACAGCCACCCAGTGAGTTAACAAACACATTGCGAATGAAGCCAGCATTTCTCTATTCTTACGGGAAATGCATGATCAAAGTTTAAGCATGGAACTTCGAAGTTGACCGTAAACAACGATGAAAACACATCGTATGGAACGATGAATCGTGCCACACATTCGTTTCGGTCCATGGACAAGTCTGGATTTGTTGTCATCTGGGACAAGTAACGTATGTGATCTTATTATTCCAGAATTTAAATTGGGCAGAGTCTCTTCATTTCATATTATAAACCTCCATTCGCCCTCTGTGTACCACGTTTTAGAAATAACAGAAGGAAGCTTCTTAAATTCTTCAAGTAGAATATTAAATCACATGATAAGTACTCTTGCCCAAAAGCAAGTACCTTAAGGATTCGGACATTTCTCATTGTCTTTCGCGCTTGAGTGTAAGTATGTTGTTGCGTGTGTTCAGCACCGCGTTTTCCTGTTTGCAGGGAGAAAAAATCACTAATAAGTCACGGGATTTTTCCTCCCCCGAATAAGTCACGGGGGAGTCTTGCAACCCCTCTAGAGACCGACTAATTCAAACCGGAATGAAAAGACCATCAAACTCTTCTGGTCTAAGACGGTATTTGAGCCACGACCATTCCAAATAGGTGCTTTTCGAAGAACACCCGCTGTTCCTCGGTTGAACTGAGATGAGGATATGCAGTTACTAACGTGGTGTCATTATGGATTAAAGCAGCAAGTATCACCTTGGCGACTGCGTGTGGTATCTATCTTTGACACCATGGTTACCTTTCTTGAAGGATTGTTGAAAATAAGTTGTAAATAAAAGCTCCCATTGACGGATAAAAAAAATGCGAAATTAAATTAAAAAAGGGAGTGATCCGTGGAAGGTAATCAGGCGAGTTATTTGGTCGGCAGTGGAAAAAGTTTAAGAACTTCTGGTCTAAGTGATCATTTGGATAGCTGCACAATTTCTCTTTTCTTGGGGGTTCTTAAGTGAGAAAAAACTTAATAAGCACTGTCTGTAGAGAAAGTAATTTTAACAGAAAATCTTTTATTGCCATTAGCTGATGCGAGTTAGCAGTCATTGCTCAATGAGAAATGATCTCTTTTTATTAGTGCAATTTAAAAGGCATTTTAAGGCTATAATGTGGCGGTAAACAAATTTCTTTTAGAAGCATATTAGCAGTACATGTAAATATTCGGTAGAAATCATTAGTTAACTAATGATTTCTTCTCTGCAAAATGATAATTACTGACACTCTCTTATAAGCAGTTACTAATGTAAACTACTTAATATCTGATTCTAATAGTGAAGTTTTTGATTTTGTTTATCAGTCTTTCTTTGTCGTAAAGAATGTATTCGCCGTATTATTTCAACAACTTCGATTGTCCTTATTTCACCATAGGCATTTTAGACCTATCATCTATCTCTGATGTTCCGTATTTCCTCTCCAATTTCTTCCTTCATTTTGTTTATGCCATTTTGTCGTCCACTTTTTGTTTTCCTATTTCGTGATTATTTTTTCTCTCTCTCTCTCTCTCTCTCTCCCATTTTATCTTCTGGTGTATATGCGTATCACTTGAACGCTCTTGCTTAGAATTTTAAATCATCATCTCTTTTATTTCCATAAATGTTGTTCAATTTATCCAAAAATTATATTCATTTTACTTCGAATGTTTACTTAAAAAAACTCTTCCTTTTTTTTATCATGATCATATTACGATCTACTGTAAATGTCTTCAGTACTTCTGCTGTTTACTTCTGTCTCGAATCCCAATTCTTAAACTTTTCTGTGTTCCCATTTCCTCTTCATCTCCTTTGAACATCTGATATTCTGATTTTAATTTTCACCTTTTTCAGTAATAATAACGTGGACACCTGCATAATTTATTATCGTTGCTTATAGAGTAAATATTTTTACTCTATAAACTTGAAATAGAAAAATGAATTCTTAATTTTTTGTTTGTTTTTCAGAGTTTTTTTTTTTATCCACTTCTGTGTATCTCTTTTTAAAATGAAAAACATTCTGTTCAGATTCTTCTCATCCTCATCGTTTCAAATAATTTTTCACGCGGATGGTCAAAATTGACTGTGGAATAAAAAATAAATAAAAAAAATTACCCTTCCATGCTTGATCTCCCTAAGGGACTTTGTCTTGAGAAATGTTTGAGTTAAATTATTTCACGCAAGACCGAAACTGAACAGAATTAAAAATGGCCTCTTTTGAGACCAGTTAGTGACGCTTGACCATTTCTTAAACGAGAGATTTTTACACTAAAGTGTTTTCTCGCTCTTCATTCAGAAGGCGACATCGTGGCAGTAAGAAACAACCCATTCCGATGAAGACTGCATGTGTTGATTTCGTGTGCACCTGATCTAGTGTTCCCGAACCAAACAAGCATTAGGCTATGTACAATATAGTGTTTTTCGTTTTGTTATACGGTTGCTGTACTCTCTACGCTCATCAGAGTTGTTTTCAATGAACAGTCATCAATCCATTTTGCTGAACAGTTCATTTTCATAAACTTTCCTGTCACCGATTGGAAATAAAAGAACAGTTACAGGTTGTTTGCACGCTTTCGGAAATAGTTTTGTGCGCAGTGCAATAGTACAAAATAAAACATTTGGAGTGTCGCATTAAGATTAAAGGCAAGGTGAAAAATGCCACAAGCTGATTTAGAACAAAAATTGATTGGATTTCAAAAGTAATTTTCTCAACAACTTGAAGATCTTAGTGACACCGAACAGTGATCTAGGGTTTATGGCGAAAAGCCTTCAGATTCAGCTGGGAATATCAACACTAAATAAAAAGCGTTGCTTTCGAATAGAGTCTCTGGGATGTGAAACACTAATTTCTGCAACTGTTTCTGGCTTCTGATTTCTTGTAATGGTCTTCGGTAAATACTCTTCTTTCCTGACTGCTGTATGAACAATGTGTGAAAAATCTTAGTTTATCTTTCTTGCTTCCCATTAGGACAGATAACATGTTCATTCTGTCTATTACAGAAAATTTTAAAAGGCCTCTTCGGTTGGGGACTGTAGTCACCCATCTCAGGTTGAGGAAGGAGGATTTTCTGCTTTATTACTTTACTACATACACTGCTCGACAAAATTAATATTTGTACAACAAAATGTTCTTCAGGAATATTTTATTGTGACCAGTCTCGCTGAAGGCTAATATTGGCATAATAGGCATCCTGCCATACAAATTCCGAGTATCCAATAGAAATCGATCTACCACTTCAAAGAGCCGCACATTATTCAAAATATTCATTCCGATAAGAACACGGGTTCCGACCACATCATTTCATTCCCGTTTTTTGGCTTACTTAATGGGATAGCCACATCTCCAGTACTTAAGATGGCAAGTCATTGTCGTTTAGGTGATTCTTTGAAATACGGGCAGGTTGGACGACTTGAAGCTGGGTAGTCGCAGGCGGAGGTGGCACGTTAGCTTACTGTGTCACGCTGTGTCGTCTCAGCACTATGGAAGCAGTTTCGGAGATAGGAACCATTACCAGAAGAGCTGGCGAAGGTCGCCCGGAGCTACGCAGGCCTGAAAACACCGCTATCTGGCTTTAACAGCAAGACAGAACCCTACGATGTATTCTCATCACCTTCAGGTTGTTCTCTTCAGGTTGTTGCGGCCATAGGCGAAAACATTTCCAATTATCTGTGTTAATTGTCTGTGTTAAGCAGGCTCAAAGCAAGGAAGCCAGCAGTTTGTATTCCATTAACCCTAAACCACAGTATAGCTCGTTTTGTCGAGTCAAGTCAAAAAGCTTCGCAACTTCTGAAACTATAGACAAACGAAATTTGCATTTGAGGTGATATGCTCGTATAACAATGTACGTAGTAGGTTTTTTCTGACACGCGATTGCGCCGTTTGTGGGGTTGGAAAAGACAGGTCCTGTGACCTTTGTTTTAATTAATTCCGACTACTGTCGAATCGCAGGCTCAAAGCAAGGAAGCCAGCAGTTTGTATTCCATTAACCCTAAACCACAGTATAGCTCGTTTTGTCGAGTCAAGTCAAAAAGCTTCGCAACTTCTGAAACTATAGACAAACGAAATTTGCATTTGAGGTGATATGCTCGTATAACAATGTACGTAGTAGGTTTTTTCTGACACGCGATTGCGCCGTTTGTGGGGTTGGAAAAGACAGGTCCTGTGACCTTTGTTTTAATTAATTCCGACTACTGTCGAATCGCAGCCGAAGTGCAAACTTAAGATTTTTTCATTCAGAGATTTGATGTTTTTCAAGAATCGAAGAAACTGTTTTAATAAAAGTACCGATTCTCTCAATCGTATCAGCTCAACCGTTTATTCCAAAGTTGGAGGTTGTGTAACTGCTTCAGATATTTGAAAAGCCTAAGGCCTTCAAAACTTGATAATAAAATTAATGATCAGGCGTTGGATTAAATGCCATTTCCCTATTTCTAGGTCAGATGCGAGTTGTAATTTGCAGATAATACACAAGAGTTCCATTCTAGTTCATCTTCCTTGGGCTATTCCTGCAGAGCTCATAGCGCATAGATTTGCTAAAGATGAGTCATTGTCAGCTCCGAAAACATTGCATTGAAAATATTAATTATTGGGTTTAGAAAATTAATCAAAATATAAAATTATGTATTTCAGAAAGTAAAATATTCTTGCCTCAAGACCAACCAAAAGCTGATTGCAGACAGTTTTAAAACAACAGTAAATAATTTAACGTTTTTAATAAAATAACGGGGAACTGGAGAACCAGAAAAGTTAAAAACATGAAATCCCTCAGAATTTTTTTTTCTGAAAGTGTGTTGTTCGCGAAGGACTGGTTGTAAAACAGGTTATCGGAATGGAAATCGGATTCCTACCATTCACCTTGTTTAATCTTGCAAGCCACTGTATACTTTGGTTAGGAGAGGTCTATAGGAACTGGAGTACAAGTTTACATGCAGACGTTTTCTGTTCCATTTTTTTGGCTATTAAGGTCAGCCGATCGTTTTATGATGTAATAATCTGTGAATGGACTTACCCTTTTCTTCGGTTACACGTGCCTGTTTCTTGGAACCGTTTCCATAACCTTAAGATGACATTTTCGGGCACGGTAAAAAACCTGCTATCTGCACATGTGGTTTGCCACAATTCCTTCCATCCAGTGGCTCTTCAGTGCTGATAGTCAACCAGATGGCAAGTTATCTGTTCTAAAAGAAAACTTTTCAGTAATAAACGTGAAAATTAAGCATTGTCTTTTTGTAGGAGTGATAAATTTGCATATTGGCTTTAATGCGAATTTTATTTGGAAAATTAAATGCACTAGGCATAACTTTATGTACATTTCCTGACACATGAAAATTTATGTATGGTTTGCTTTTATCTAGTTTTAAATATATATTTTATGCCAAACAGTGGAAAACGTTTAACTTCTTGAACCTGTACATTTTAGTGTATTTCATATCTCCTTTTCTTTAAAAATTTATATGGGTGCGTTTAAGTTAACTGCATGTAAATTGCGTGTGCGTTCTGTTTATCTGGTTTTGTGAGGTTCAGAATCGGAATTTTTGCGAACCCCGTTCGAGACCTGATGAAAAGGTTTTTCTAGATATCAGTTATCCTGAGTTAGAACCATACATTCTTACTCTCGGTAGATATATGCCATTAGTAACTGGTCCATTTTGAATCCTTTAGACTGTAAGATATTAAAAGAATTTTTATCCCGTGCTTCTAGAATGAAATTTTATTAAAATGTATTGAAATGATAATCTGGGTAGATAGTCCGGTTTGAGTATCTAATATGCGTTTCGTTAAATAATGTGGATTTCGAATTGTTCCTCTTTAATAAATATAGTGATATCATTCGTAATGAAAAATTTAGGTAATTATTCTTAAAATCATCACCATAAATGAGTACCTCTTCTAATACGGTGGGGGGATTTGTATTCACACAGAAGTAGTAGTGATAGAAGGGAGAAACAAACACCATATATTACCCTTTTTCAATATAGTCACCAGACAAAATGACACATATTTTCTGCCTCTCAATTCACTTCTTAGGCCAGTTTTGTAGAATTCCTGTGATAATCTTTCAAACTACAATTCGGCAGCAGAAATCACCTCATATCAGCAGCAAAGCGTTTTCCACGAAGAAAGGACTTAAGGGCAGGAAAGAGGAACAAATCCGACGGTTCAAGGTCGGGGAATAAGCAGCATGCAGCAATATATCAAACCCATATTCGTGGGCATATCTCTGGCGTAGACGTTTTCACAGCGTTTCGTGTCATCTTTTTTTTTTTTTTTTTTTTTTTGTTTTATTGCAGCACGTAGAATTGTGAGAAGTTGGAACAATATTTCGCCTTCACAGTACATCTCCTTTGAAGGTTAGTATTACACCATTCTGATTCAAAAGAACCGCCATCATCATTACCTTGCGAGAACTTGGTTGCATCTTTGCCTTTTAGGGTGGGGGAGTGATTCTGCATGCTTTCATTCTTTTGGCATTGTTTAGTTTGAGGATCATAGTGATGGATCCAAATTTTATCCAAGTGACTGACCCTGAAAAAAAAAAACTCCTCTTGTTTTTCCTGGCACACATGGACAACATTTCGTGTGCACGTTGTGTCCTTTCCTTCTTCGCTTCGTAAGGAGTCAGAAGTCCGGGAATCCATCTAGCAGACACTTCACTCATATGCAAACTGTTGATGGATGATGTTCGCCACAGGTCCTACACTAGTTTGGAGCTCTGCAGCTAGTTCTTTGACACTAATACGATGACCTTCCAGGATTACTACCTCAAATTTTGCAACGCTCCTCTGTTACAGCAGTTGCTAAGCTTCCTGGGATTTCCTCATCATTCACTAAGGTTCTTCCACATTTTTATATAAGTTGTTTTCACATGTTTATACCAGTGTGCAAAAACACATTGACAATCTGAGCAGTTATTTCATATTAGATTTTTTCGGTGTTTTCCTTTGCAGAAAGAGGAATCGAATCATTGATTTGTATTCCACTTTATCCATTGTGACCCTTCGTTCGGCGTTACAAAGAGAAAAAAAAAAAGAAGACAACAAGTCGAAACCAAAATTTGTGTGGTTGCTATGGAGATTTCAAGGTATCAAACAACGACAAAAAAATTCATCTTTTCATCACAGCTACTTCTGGGTGAATACAAATCTTTTTCAACCACCCTCCCCTCGTATTACTGTATTATAAATCACTGCTGTCGTATTACGAAATGACAGATGAATTTTATTTGATGCCAAAAAATGGAAGAACAGCATGGTTTGTTAGATTATGCTTGTAAATGATGGTTTGAAAGACTCCTCTTAGCATTTTGAAGCTACTGAAACTACTAGGTCGAGCATAATCAAATTTCAATCAATGTTGAATGTTACGAAAACATTAATTAGTGTATGGGTCACAACAAGGTTAACTTTGTTATTGAACTGCTGTTTTTTTTTTTTTTTTTTCTGGTCTTCAACTAGCGCCACTTGATGTGATATACTAATTCGTAGCGCATGCAAATCCATCAGTATAAGATGTATACTATAAGAAATAAGCTAATAATTGGAAGAAAAACGAGGTTGCTTGAATGAGGGAAAGTCTATTAAAATGAACAGAGACGTAGTTAGATTAAACCAGTCAGATATACCCTGGAACTGAGTGAAGGAAAGGAAGAAAAGGGGGATCCCGTAAGAGAGTATCGTAACATGATCTCTAATGTTATCGTAATACCGACGTAGATATTCAAAGGACCACAGATGCTAGTTGTGGATGACAGAAAGTAAAGGGATATAGCTGGGAATGGTAAGAGACAGTGTCGCACACCTGTGTGAAATGACAGAAAAAACGAAGGAAACTGAAATTAGATTTGAAGCGGCCCACTTGCTTCAAGAATGCCAGTTTTTCTTCTCTCCCTCAAGTTTTTATTTCTAGCCAGAGGCCTGACTGGAAGTTGGTTTCTGCGAGTGCTTCTTTAAAAGTTAATTCATTGAATCCAACGTTCTTCTAAAAGTATTAGTGGCCGCAATATTTCTGTGCGTGACATTATTTCCACGGACTCGTTTTCCACAAAGTATGTATGAACGCTGTCTGCAATTCTAGCGTCGGTCAGCTCATTTCAGTGATATTTTTATCATTTCCGGGCATGTAGTAGTAGTGGAAGTTGTCTATTCCGACCTTACTATGTTACTCTTAATTTTTTGTGATCGATGTTATACTGCTCATTTTATGTCTTTTCTTCTCTGCTAGCATCGCACTGTGGTCTGCTGACTGACAATATTTCTTTAGATTGTATCTTTATGATGACTTCTACCAGATTCAAGCGACTTAGTGTTTTAGGGTTCTTTTTTTTATTATTATTATTATTTTCTTAAAGCAGTCTCTATTTTGAAGGCGACTCGAGACTTAGCCTTGTATTTGCAAATGGACATCCTGAAGAAGGAAGTCCACTGGGATTGATACAGCTTAGTTAAATCGGAAGATACAATGTACGAAATGCACTTAAACGTGATGGAACATCTTTCTGAGCTCGAAATAGTTATTTGCGATTGGGCAGACATTTTTGCATGTGTGTCGTTAATGAAAGTTGTGGGAAACAGCTTATACTACGATATTCGTTATTAATAGTACGCGTACCTCATCGGAATGTTTCAACACATTAATTTTAAAAAGATGAAAGCTTTAGGCATGTTACCGAAAATGGCAGTGCGCTAAATGCTCGTCTACTCTCAGCAAAAATTGGAGAGGACGCTTGCCGACAGTTATAATTCTTGTTTAGGAATATGCCGTGCAGCGCACTCCGAAGTCCCGCTATCTGACCGTCAGGGGGAGTAAGAGTGTTATTCTAGATTCTTAGGTGGTTCATATGCAGTACGGTTAATAGTGGTATCAGGAATTCACTTCCGGAGCCGGGTGTGGCGCGGTGAATGACGAGAAAACCGTAGATGACACAACGGTACATTGTTGGCTGCTGGCCAACTTTCTCCATGTGAATAAGAATTTTGAAGTAGTGCCTGAAGGAGTTTGAGTAACTACCTATCAGTTTTCTCTTCCTTAGGGTGAACGCTACCATTTGCATCTATACTGGTGCAGTTTTTTTTTTTTTAAATCTTATCCAAAATCCGACTTTTCTACATTGAAATATATATATATATATATATATTTTTTTTTGCATTAATTATAATACTATTATGGATATAACAGTTATCCAAGGGGTGGGTAACCTTTTGAGACTGGGACAACGATAAGAAATGGTGTCAAAAGTTTTTGAAGAATCGCATATAGTTTTCACATGCTGCAGTTTTGGGCGCATTATGGTGTGGGGGGTGGAATTTATGTGTTATCTTATTGTATCTTCTCTTTTGTATTAATTTATATTTATTTATTATAGATAAATATTTATATATCCCCTTATAAACCCTTCCCACTTTTAAACCTGACTTGATTGATTTCAGAAAATCCCAGACTCACGGGGACCCCAATTATAATAGGTATTCTTCCACTGGACTGGCTGAGTTTCGGAATGACAGACACACACACATGAATGTAGAATATAACATTGTTTATTGACATATCATATATAAGAAGACTTGCAATAACATTTATCTGAATACAATATTTAGTTGGAGACTTGTTATCATACTAACGACTTGTTATCATACATAATCTTATATATTATAACACTGTGTCTCTTCATGTTCTACATAGGCTTCGATGGGTCATGGTATTCACCTCACACAATCCCTCTCTCTCTACTCCTAAACAGTCCGTATAAATGAACAACCAACTATCAGCCAATGAGCTGGCTAACAAATTCATTAAGAGTTCGTTTTTCCAAAATTGTAAGGAAAGTACATTTATTCAATCAAACATTTCCTTATAGCCAGGTTAACAGTCAACATTAATCAACCAAATTAAATAGTACCCTTCCAATCAATTAATTCCACAACTCCTTAATAGCCTACCTGTTTAATCAAATCATACTCCAATCAGATATATTCACCTTAAATCAACATTAACAAAAATTCCAAATTCAACTTTTAACTTTACACTAGTTAGGAAACCTTTACCCAATCGCTAACAATTCTTAATTACTTAATAGGTCATTTCTTTCTATCAAACATTAATACAGAACTTCACTTCCAATTATATACTACTTACACCTTAATTACATTACTCTTATGCCACCCTCTAGTCTGATTATCCTTTCTTTATGTATTTAGTACAGTACACTTATATATATATATTTATCACTTAGCCATCCTTCCATAACTATATAGCATTCTCCTATAGTCCTGCCCTTACTAATTTAGGTTCATTTATTCTCAGAAAACTTCCTAACACTTACGTGATTTTCTGGGCTTTTCTCCTTTACTCGGTTTACGTTCCTGTCTGTCTTAGGCGTGGACTGGAATGCAGAAGGTCGTCCATCCGGGGATCACGGTAATCTTTCTGATGTTTCCCTACCGGGTACTGCGCGGCTAGATTTAATTCAGGATCCTATATTCTTTCCTAGCCTGCATTTGTTTCTGTGGACTGAGGTGCTTTCCGAGTAGGCCAGTCGCTCGACAGCTCATTTTATTAAACTTTACCTCTAGAATTCTCAGAGTGTATATCTCCTTTCTCCCTCCATACTGCTTCAATATCTACCAGTGAACATTCCTTCCTACTCTAGTCTTACCTAGAGTTCTTATCACAATTCTCCCGCTACTACTTCCATCTACCCCAGGACTGCATCCACCACCCAAACTAGATCACGACTCTTTCCGAATCACCCCAAAACTCAACTCTCGAA
Organism: Mastigoproctus giganteus; assembly: GCF_048544385.1. Lineage (NCBI taxonomy): Eukaryota > Metazoa > Arthropoda > Arachnida > Uropygi > Thelyphonidae > Mastigoproctus > Mastigoproctus giganteus. The sequence goes on from NC_143582.1 coordinate 127,478,649, forward strand.
TCTGCTCCGTATCAATCTTTTTTTCAGACCCTTCTCTACGTTCTCTCAAAAATCCCTCCGCTTTCTTCCTGGCCAATCGTTGACTTCCACATCCTTTCCTTCGTGATTCTTATTCGTCTCCTTTAATTTCCGTGGGGCGTGTTTTTCCATCCTTTTGTGTCCGAACTTCCGTTGGTCTGGAAATTTCTGGCACTTTCGAGAAAAATAAACGTAAGTTCCGGTCAACTAAGCAAGTTTCATGCCTTCTTTGTGACCTCACATTCACATCCATTACTACCTCGCCCACACCTGCTAGAGTCGCACCGTGAAATTTTTAAGAGGTCCGCTCCCGCACTCAGTGCCCTTTCTATAGAGTATATGCTCCTGTCTTAAGTGGGATTTGTTTCGGTCTATTATACTTTTACTTACTCGCTTAAGGAATCCTTTACAACTGAGATATAACTAACTGGGAGTGTCTGGAATAACCTTCGAATTCCAGTGTTTCCTAACCCATGATATTTGAGCTGAAAACTAACTATTTACACTACAATTAATTCTTCCAATATTTAACAAAACTTTATTAAATTATTGTAAGGATGGGTCCTTACAATGGCCTTTGCTGACCTTGCGCCGTAAAGCCCTTAAACAACAACAGCTGCGGTTTTAAATGATTATTTTATAAAATTATGATTAACATCCAGAATTATTTAAGTAATATTTTATACAGGGTGTCTCAAAAATATTGGTACAAACGTTTAGGGGAGGTAGGTAACATCTAAAGGAATGTGAATCGCATAGGAACCCATAACCGGAAACGTCACGGGAAAGTAGTAGCAGAGGTACAAGAAGCAGAAATGGCACAAGACAGTAATTAGTGGCAAACATTTATTTGACATAATATTAACAATGGAGTACGAGATGGATGCATTTCATGATGTTACAACAGATGCTCGAAGGTTCCACCATCAGACGCGATGCATGCATGACACCTACGCAGTGGATTGGCGGACTCGGTCGAACACATCTGGAGTTTCTTTGACAGTAGCAGCAGCGCAGACGAGCATCGCCACGAGATCCATTTCCGTCTCCACAGGTGATTCATATACGATAGATTTGAGCCCCCCCCCACAAGAAGAAATCAAGGCTCGATAAATCAGGTGAGCGTAGGGGCCAGGCAACGGGTCCACCACAGCCAATCCATCGACGCCCAAAACGCCTGTTCAAATGGTCACGAACACACCTTCCATAATGGGCAAGCGCCCCGTCATGTTAAAACCAAATGTTGCGTCTCACATTTGCTGGAACATCGTAGAACTTGTTCAAGAAAGATCCGATATTTAGCAGAGTTCATGCGGGATGGTAACAGGTATGGGCCGACTAAGCAGTCACCGACCATACTTGCCCACACATTTATTGCGAAGCGATGTTGTGCTGCATGGGGGCGCACACCGTGTGGGCCCTCTGCTAATCCATACACTAGGTACATATCTGCCAGCTCACAGTTCGTATATCGATGCATGTTCTTCGTGCGGCGACTACTGATTGAATGAGTAAACCAGAAATTTTCCCTCTCGCGAACTGATGAACAGCGCCGTGTACCGACTTACGGTGACGTTTCCGGTTATGGGTTCCTATGCGATTCACATTCCTTTAGATGCTACTTACCACCCCTAAACGTTTGTACCAATATTTTTGAGACACCATGTGTATAGGTCTGTGAAGAAGTCTTCAGTTTTTTGTATTTTTAATTGATAGAGCGGCGAGTAGTTGTCTTCGATTTTGCACGCTCGAAAGTAGAAGAGTTTCTGAGGTTATGCGTAATGTTGTCTATCACTTTAAAGAAGGGTGGTCGGATAGAAAGGTACTGTTCGCATGTTTTAGGTGAATAGCAGAGGCTATTCTGTCTTCTTCTGTTATTGGACTGGTACAGTGAACAAGAGTCTCTGTGATAGTTCACAAAGGCCAACATGGCTCATTCTTACTTAGTATACAAAGAGAGAGAGAGAGAAAGCGCTTCACAGAGGCCTAGCAGTATCTTACGAACATTTTAATGAGTGCCTCTTTATAAACCAGGAATTTTAATGATCGTGGTAGATGTATTATGTATGTATGTAGTTCTAACAGTTACTACCGATTCTGCAGATTACTTACTCCTCTTGCCAGGGTTGGTACAGCTTCCCGTTGATAGTAACACTTTTAATAATAATTATTAAACCATAAAAGCTGATTGCTGGTGAATAGAATCAAAAGCTTTCTGCTGGTCAGTGTTTAAAAGTATTAGTGGTGTTAATAATTTGTCTAGTTCTTCTTTCAATTTATTCAAAAACCCACTTCCACAAAATCAGATGGAAGTTTCCAACAATCAACCGCCCGCTAGCTGGAGGCAAACCTTCGCATATCTATCCTTTAACCAACCGTCGTCAATTTGAATTGAATTTATACCCTCTCATGTGCGTGAGTAGTCTCAGCAAGAGAAGGAATGCTGTCAACATTGAGCTTACTCAAGCCATTTAACGCCTCAATCAGATCTCCTCGTAGGTCCCTAGTCTTTAGATACTGCAATTTACAGAACTAAAGCCTTTCTTAGTAAGACTACACTTTCGTTCCCTTCACCAATCTCGTTGCCCTTCTCTGCATCCGTTCCAGCAGCTGTACATCCTTCCTAAAATGAGGCCTCTAAACCTGTACAGTACTCAAGATGCGGTCTAAGCAACTTGAGTACTGTACACAGGTACAATTGAATAAACGGCACATTATCCATGCTAGAAAAGTTCCTGTATATCATTCACAAAACCCCATGAGCTGTGCTGAGTCTATCTGCATTTCTCAGGAAGTTTGACTGCACAGTTATCCCAGGTCATTTTTTATTTTCCGCTACCCTGAGTGTAGTACTTTACAGTTGGTAAATCTCGGATTATTGTTACCCATATGCAATACCTTGCATTTGTCAATATTAAAATTCAAGTTCTATTTCTCAGCCCATCTGCCTAATTTTTTATGTTGTTGCAAAGCGTACCTTGATTACTGTCATTAACCATCCTCACAACGTATGTATCATCTGCAAACTTAGGCATTAAGCCTGCTATATTTCCATCAATATCATTAATAAATATAGAAAACAGCCATGGACTCAGCACAGAACCATGGGAGACTCCACTAATAACATTTTTGCACAAAGAGAAGTGTCCATTAATAATCGCTCTGTGCCTTCTCCAACTCAACCATTCCTTTATCAATTTCAGTAACTTGCTCTGATGCCAAACTGTTCTAACTTGTACAACAGTCATATGTTCAACCGTATTAAAAGCTTTCCTGAAATCCTAGTATATGATATCAAAATTAATTTTTTGCATTCAGTTCTTTTGTCATTGTATCATAGTATCCAATCAGACTGGTTAGACAATATTGCTCCTTAACAAAACTATGCTATGACTGCAGTATAATTGCATTCCTGTCTAGATGGTTCTGCATTACTTCTTTAACCAGTGACTTCATTATTTTCCCTGGAACAGAAGTTAAGCTAACATGTCTGTAATTACTCATGTCACCTTTTGATTTCTCCTTTGTGAATTGGGGATTCATTCGTACATTCCCAGTTAATGGGGATCACCCCTGAATCAAAATATGCTCTCATAATTTTGGCTGCGGTTTTGCTTACTTCCTCTGCTGTCTCCCTTACTATAATTGGATGGATGCCATCCACCCCAGGAACTTTTTTTTATGTTTAGTTTAAACACGTTTTCTTCCGCTTATCTGTCAGTTATCAAAAATAATTTCGTTCCTTGTTAGTCTAATATACTTCTGGCATCCCCTTCCTTACAGAATTCCTCTTATGTGAATGTGGGCGCAAAATACCTATTCAGTTTGTCAGCAACCTGATCAGGATCATCAACGTTAAATCATCGACTCAAGTGGACCAATGTGATTCAACCTCTTTCTTTTACTGTTACTCTAAGCTAGGAAGTATTTGCTTCTTTTCCTCGCATTCTTTGCCAGAGACTTTTATCTGCCATTGACTTCTATATCTCCTGATACGTTGTGCATTCCGTGCATTTTTCCTCTCTGCCACAAGTCTCATTAGTTCATATCTTATATCCATTTAGGTCTACGCCTTGAACAGTATTTCTTATTCAGTATGAAAAGCATAGTAGTTTCTACCATTACTTCCCTGAATGCTTCCCATTTGAAATTTGCTGTTGGTAACGTCATCAGTTGTTTCCACTGCATAAAACTGTCTGAGGCCACTGTTGTCACCGTAACGAAAGCAAAAGCCCTTTCTTCTACTCTTCACGGTAGTTATGCCTTTAAGTAAATCCCACATCAATACTTTGTGATCACTGCCTCCTCTGGGGTCTTTTACCTACAGATTCTTAATGCATGATGAATCGCTGCTGATATTCAGATAAATAGTATTTTTTATTTATTTATTTATTTTGCCTATCTAATATGTTGCTGTAGAAAAGAGGCATCCATTAAATGTACAAAATTCTTGCTAAGGCATGAGTGACCAACCCACAAATTCCAAGTCATTATCTGGAAAGTTAAATCCTCCATTATAAGACATTCTGATTTACTGGCCCAGTCTATTTAACATTCCTATACTCATTTCATGTTCCCAATGATTGTGTCTTATCAAACTGATTCAACATTGCACTGGCCACTCATGTCGAGTGGATAGCTTCCGTTGATTTACAAGTTTCTTAACGAAGAGCATAATCCTTCCTGTTCTGTCTGTCCTTTCAGTCCACATTGTACTCCCCATACTAAGATTCTTCCTTTATGTCTAGGTGATACCACGTCTCCGATATCCCTACAATTTCTGCATTTGATGACTAAATCAGTACTTCATGAAATTTATTTTCAGTGATTCTACCATTATTGAATTGCAGCCAGTAGTGCACATATACCTTCTGGGTACGTGGGGGAAAACGTAAAAGTACTCCAGCAAATTAAAATGAGAGAGAGAGAGAGTGAGAGAGAGAGAGAGAGATATCAGTTAGTATCTTGAACATCGTACTCCGCTTCAAAGTTTCAGCCTCTATCAGTATTTGGTACGAACGTTAGGGACAAGTGATTCGAAAAGGATAGGGATACTATCGTACAAGATATACGTCAGTGACTTGTAGGGATATTTTTGGTTAGGCTATTTACAACATAATATAGGTGTTAAATATTAATGAGAGAGAGAGGGGGAAACTGTATTCTACGTGTTTCGGATGTTGTTTGGAGGAATTGCTTTGGTATGTATAGTGACTATAAAGTTAAGGCTACCGTTTTTGAAATCTGGCAGAAGATATGGTAATTGTGCCGCATGCATAAATGCATGCATAATCGAGGAGCAGTTTATTATGGTTGTTAGATTATTTTCATGTTCACCACCAAGTCAAATTTCTGGAGAGCAGTGCACAAAAAAGTGCAGAAGCAGCAGGAGTTTCAGTTCGAAATGAGAAGCGGTTATTTATAGAGCAGTTGAAGTTGACAACTTTTTCATATATACGAGTATATAAATTTCAATGCTAATTTGTAATATTATAACAGTCTAGCAGTGTACGTTAACAGTTTAATAGTATTTAGACATTTATTTTCGTATACCTTTGAAAAAAAAAAAACAGTAATAAATACATATTGTGAATATGAAAAGACTTTCCTTGTCTGTAAAAGGGGGGGGGGGAAGGCAAAGGGTAAAGAAACTAAAAACCACATCGTGTTATAGATCATTGGTTATGAAGCTTTCATAGGAAACCTGTAATTAGCAAGTGGGTACTTGCTAATTGCAGCCAATCTGTCATACGATAGTGGCAATCCAAGTTCAGGGGTCGGGCTCAGTTTGTCGCGTTTATATAGCCCTAATGTAAGTTTGGCTGTATGAAGGTTTGTGTTTGCTATGATTTATTCCCGAGCAAACAATGTTTTAACACTTTCAAAACACAATTGGGGAAAGGGGGGGAGGGAAGCACAGAAAATGTGATAAATTACTTTTAAATGGAGGGAAGTAACTAACAGTAACCTTACGAACTTATAACCTTATGAAACTTAATAATAATAAAAATGCATTGCGTTTGTTATTAATATAGTATATTAAGTATATAATATAGTTCAGTCGAAGCTCTTTATAGCGACCCTCTTTTTAACGTCTACACGTTATAACATCCTATGTGATTGGTCCCGGCCAGTTTCTCATTAACCTAATGCTATTTTATGAACAATCGGTATAACGACCGTTTTCTCATTCCTCTGCGGGGGGGGATCATTATATAGAACATCAACTATTTATTAATATACTATATAAAGCTGTAATTTATTAGAAGACTATTGATAATGCCTTCAGGTGATCGAACTGAGTTCAGCCAGACGTAGGACTGTGGTTTTGTCCCGTTCCCGTTAAGGCCTTATTTAAGTCCATTATCAAAAGAGCGTATTTACAACATCAGAATTCGTCCATTTTATAAAGAATGGAGAAAATCAGAAATTTATCTTGGAACAGTGAAGTTTATCAAATTATTTCAAATCCTGAAATGTGTCCGATTATACCAGAAAGTCACATCAATATAAATCATCATTAGGTGAATTAGTCGAAATGGATATAATTACATATATTCACGTAAGTTAATCTATGTAATTATATACCGAACTGAATACTCTACACCATTTAGGATAAAATTACTTGTTTCGCCAAGTATCAACAGTGCTAGCAATATTAATTCAACAATTTAATACAGGTACCGGACCATTTATCCGGCAATCTTGGGACCGGAGGTGACCCGGATTACTGGATTTTCCGGTTTTCTGGACCAAGGCTTAATATATACTTAAAATATAAAATAAACAATGAAAAGTAACGAAAGAAATTGTATTTAACAGATACAAATTAATACACTTATAAAGCAGGGTCTGTTTAATAAATATCAATCTACTAATCTTCACCTGAAGACAGTTCAACATCTGGGGTGACAGGTACAGGAAGAGAAGAAAAGCACAGGTATTTGAGGTTGAAGGTTGAGGCTTAGGCTCAGGCTGAACTTCACTGGAAAGTTTCTGGTTGATCTTTGGAAATATGTCCTGCAGATTCTGTTGTTTTTGGATTTTGGTTTTTCTTTAATGAAAACCTCTTGTATTTTATACATCCACATTATATGCTGCTCACTGATGAAGCTCTTTTGCTCCATTCCCGAATCAGTTCCTCAGTCTCAGGCTAATGCACCTATCTATTGACACTTTCTCTTCTTTCAGTGCACTGTCATCACCATCGTCATCGTCACTCTCATATGATTTGTTCTTATCAGCATTCATTACCATATACTACAATTTCACTAGCAGTGAGTTGGAGCACAACTGGAGCATCACCATCAATGTTTATACACTCTTGTATAGCCCCTTCATCAAATGACTTGGCTACTTCACATGACAAACCTTTTGCATATTCCAATAAATTCTTCACTATTTCTTCCTCACCAGACATACAAAAACCACAAAAATCAGTTTCATCATCATCATTATCGTCAAGAAATAAGTTAGATGGCCATAGTTTATGCCAGCCGTTTATCAAAGTATCCTTGGGTACATTGTCCCAGGACTTTGCTGCATTCCAAAGTGCGTCTTTAACATTAAATGCTTTCTGAAATTCTTTTAGCCCTGTACCTTTGTTGCAAGTGTCTACCATTTTCCGCAGAAATACATCCCTGTACCTGCACTTAAACGCACGGAGAATCCCTTGGTCTAAAGGCTGGATTAGCTAAGTACAGTTGGGATGCAAGTAAACAGCACATACATTGTCCTTGACTAGAACTTCAGCAGGAGGGTGTGCAGAACAATTATCAAGCACTAAAATAATTTTGCAGTCATCAGGTAGTCCCACAGATTTACAATGAGCCCTGGCATCAGGCACAAAGTTCTTTAGAAATCAATCGGTGAAAATTTGTTGTAATCCAAGCTCGTTTATTTGCCTTATAAATCACGGGAAACACCCTGACTCCCTTAAATACCCTAGGATTCTGACGTTTCCCAACAACGAGTAATTCGCACTTGTGGGTGCCGGCTGCGTTGGAACATGCAAGAATCGTAAGTCGTTCCCTGGGATCCTTATACCCTGCTGGTGCTGACTCATCTGGTATTACATACGATTTCCTTGGTATGTAACGCCAGAATAAAGAAGTTTCATCTGCATTGTACACCTGTTCAGCTGACAGTCCCTCATCAGAAATCAACTTGGCAAATTCATCTAAATACGCCTCTGCAGCATCGTGGTCTGCAGAAGCCTTTTCTCCACAAACCGTCAGCTTGCGAATGCCGTGTATTTGTTTAAATCTGTTCAACCACTCAGATGAATATTCACATGGAGTTGTCAAATTTAATTCCTCGTGAAAAAGTTTAGCTTGGGCCATTATAATGGAACGATCAAGTGGAAACTTTTCACTCCAGCGCTGCCTAATCCATTCAAGCAACGCTCTCTCCACGTCTACACTCTTCGACTGGTATAAAGGTTTTCGCTTGTCCATTAATTTAGGCACATCACTGTCATCGTAGAATTTAAGTATCTGTTCCTTCTGTTTCTTGATATTATAGATAGTAGATGTGCCAACACCATACTCCTCACTCAAATGCTGCACTGAAGCACCTTTATCGAGTCTCATAAGTAACTCTACTTTCTTCGATATACTGAGTGCAAAATGTTTCCACATGGTATTAAATTAAAATTATAATAAATTGTGATAAATGTAGAGGGGAAAGTGTACGCAGCAACTGTCATATTGAAACTGACGTACGATTGATTGCTATGATTCACGCTTGCTATATTCCGCACCTGCACGTTGTCAAAAAAAGCCGGCCAGATTCGAAACTAGCCAATTTTCTGGAAGCCGGATAAATGATCCGGTACCTGTATTAACAGATTAATATATTTCAATTACTGTAACGTATACGTAACTTACGAAGTAAATGTTTGTTCATTTTTGACTATAATAATTTATTAGTTATAAATTAATATCTGTTTCCCCCCCCCCCTCTAAAACCTCTGCTTTAAGTGCGATTATACAGTATGGGGGGTTGGCAAGACGCAGTCTTCTGTCATACACCGACAGTGCCGGGTTAACGCACTGGCTAGTAGGGCCCTTGCCCGGGGCGCCAGAAACAGAAGAAAGATGAGACAAGAAATATATATATCCTTAGTAAGAGGGCGTCAAAAAAACTTTCTGCCCGGGGCGTGGAAATACCATTACGGCTTTGTACACCGAACAATTTTAGGCGAATCTTAGTATTAGTAGTGGCAAATGATGCTAACTTATATAGCATCAACCCCCCCTTACCGAATCAACCCCCCAAAATAATTCCATTTCACCTAACCATCCCCCCCCCCAATAATTTCTCTAGTACTTCCTTGAATTTATTCAAGCTACCCATTTATGATTTAATAGAGAAGAGTTTTAGTTTAAGTATTCTTCATTATACAGCATTAACCCCCCCAAAAAATTATATTTCACCTAGCCACATCCCCAATAAATTTTCTAGTTCTACCTTGAATTTATTGAAGCTACCCACTTATGATTTAATAGAGAAGAGTTTTAGTTTAAGTATTCTTCATTTTCGCATGGTATGGGTGTAACCCATGGTTTCTGTTCGTGCTGTTAATTGTGAACCTACTTGTATAATTGTAAGTTTATTTGAACCGTACACTTTTCCTTTTGTATCGCACCACCCGCCCAACTTATTGGCCGCATGCCTGTTTGTGTTTCAACCCTAATAAATTGATTTGTTATTAGCAGTATTACGGGGATTCAACTTTTATTCTAATAAATTTCTTGTAATACTAAGAGTTGGCTGTAATTTTAAATTCATAGAATATTTTATGTCCTTTCAAATAGCCCAGTGTTTTAAGTGCACAGTAGGTCATTCATTTTCGTTAACGTGTTCATATAAAAACTGTTTGTACAAATTGAGACGTCAAGCTCATCATCAACTCGTTTTAGAATCATATTTATAGGAAAGAAGGTCAAAAAGAGTTACGAAAATGAATCTGTTTCTTGGTCCATGATTTTTTTCCCGAAATTGCAGTGGTTGTAGTTGATACACGCAAGCCTAAAAAAATTCAGTTCAGCAGCTGAAGTTTAAATTAATCAGAAATCCATTATTTGGAACCCGAATTTTGATTTTATTTTGCGTAAGAGAAATATTTGGTTATTCCGAAACTAAAATATTTTATTGTAAATAAACGTTGCGGTATGGTAAGCGATGAAATTTGATATACTGTATAGAACGATTCATACCTTTGACGGATTCATACCTCACACACACGCACTACATTACATGCAATATATCATAAGTATTGCCTATGCAATACCGTGAACATTTTATAGTGGTAAATTTATATTTCGATTACTTTCATCATTGCTTATTGATGTTAGATATCGCCTTTGCTTTCAAGTGGTAAAAACTTTTTTCCTGTTTTTTTCTTCTTCTTTACTATTTTTTATGTTTTGGAATTACATATCTGTAGTATTGATGCAAACTCTAAGATAAACTTCAGAACAGATTATTTTATAAACGTTCTTCGTCTCCCATGGAACCAAAAAAGCAAACGAGCGGCCAGAAATTTCTAATGACTATTCAATGCCGCATTTCTAAAAAAAGGAGAAAAAAAAAATACACATTTCTTCGGTGACGAGTTTTCTAAAACTCCGTCTCCATCTTAAGTTCTGTGGATGTATAAATAGCCATATTTTAAGCAAATAGTTGGTCGTCTTGATGCAGAAATAATCTATTTATCAATAGATCTTGATTTTGTCCCTATTTGAAATTCGTTTTTTCAGTGTTTTAATAGCATTCGGAAGGCAATTTACAAGAAATATATACAGTAGTGCAGTCTGCTCATGATTTATTGAAAAGCTAAAGAACATCATCGCAAGAGATTCAGAATATTTGTTTCTCCCAGTAAGCTTCTCTATTTCCTTCTGCTAGAAATAAAAAAGTACATTTTTCATCGTCAGTTACTTAAACATATTAAATAACTTCTGCTTTTAGTTTAAATGCTAAGTTAGCTAATTTTTTTTTTTTTTTTGAAATTAAGATAGATAGAGAGAGTGGTAAGTACGAATTAACTTGTTCGTTATAAAGTAATGCTATATTCAATGCTTCGTGCGCGATAAAACAAATTATAGAAATATGCAGTATGTAATCTATATTATAACTAGGCATTAAAACGTGTGAAAACAGAAAATATTTTATTGTCCATTCTTTTCAGTGCATTTATTAAATTTTATTATTTTCCTTTTCTTATTTTTCTTTTTCTTATTAATTCTTCATTTGATTTATTTTTCTCGTTCGCGTATACTGTACGGACCTGTATTCTTTATGGGAATCTTATCCCTTGAAAATATCATTGCATGCCCAATAAACTCCTAATGCCATCGCCATGAAATGAATAAATCAGTTTAAAACTCATTTTCAACAATGTGGAGCTCTGCCCATGATAGCTTACGTGTGCACGACTCGGTGTCCAGTATCTACGATTTTCTAACCCTGGACTGGTTGACGTATTCATTTTTACAGTACCCTCTCCTCTCTTGATCCAATATCGTTAGAGTTTTATTTCTGGAGACATTTGAAATAGGTAATATGAAAAACAAGGATGCGTTTTAAGGAAAAACACGTCTGTTCCATTTCATGTACGGAATAGATTCAGAGTGTCTGATATCTATTCTGTACATGGATTCTGAGGAATGGATGTAGAGTTATAAAGGGATTGATTATCTATCGGAGGTTGTGTTGAATTAGTCTGATTTGTATTACAAGCCGAACTCTACTATTGTCGCTTGATTGACTTTATGTTTGAATATACCATGTATTGGACTGAATTTAATATATCATATTCTTAATTGTCAACGTTGAGTAGATGTGATAGCTTTGGCTTGTATTGGAGAATTTAGTAAAACCTTACTAAATGAATATTGCATGACTGGTATTCAGAAGCGTTACTAGAGACGCAAATCATGTCTGGATATAAACGAGGAGCGGGAAAAAAATGGAACCTAGAATTGAGTAAATATAATAATGGTTTGTTTTCTTTATAAACTGCTTTCCTTCTTCAAATTTTAGGGCAGCTCTGTTTAGCTGTAAAATTTGCTGTCTGTAATGATTTTCGGATGGCAGCATAGCTAATTATGATAGAAGTTGCTGCTGTGACTTGAACTTCATGAGTTGTTACAATCTGTAGGAAGAATAAAAGTTGTTATTTTTTAAGAATGAATGTGAGGTAGAAGGAAGAAATCATTGGTTCTGATTACCCTCCTTTTGTTGTTTTTTTTTTTTTTTGAAAGAAATTGAAAAATGTTTGTCGATTATTGCAGAAGGAAATGATGTCCGAAATGAATTCGTATTCTGGTAAAGTGCTACACTGTATTCCAGCATGCCGGAAATTTCCCTTGAGGATACTGTTATAGTTTTGGTGATCATTATATGTATGCGCATAACATCTTGTTAGATTTCAAGCCAAATTAGCGAGGAAGTGACGTACTTTGGATTCCACCAACAAGAAGTTATAACTGATGAAATGTACTTCTTTCAGTGTTTTGAATAATAGAGCTTGCTTGAATTTTATCTCTAATTTGAAGGGTGAAATAAAAACACACTCACTGTGAGTTTCACAGTGAAAATGTTGTTATTTTCACTCTACTGTGAGTTTGCTTTAACTAAATCGGACTCGAAAGTTTGAAATAGGTGGCGGTTATAAGTGGTAGTCATTTTTGCTTCCGAATGGCGGATCAAAATTTTGAAATACCTCCCATCTACCTCTCACAGTACCTTGGTAAACCTTGATACGTATTTTGGCTAGAATCAGAGTGTAAACCCGAAGTTATTAGTGAAGTGCACGCTCCCACTCGCACTCACTACTACGCATTAAGATCTCAAACTTGCTTTCAGCTTTTGTTCGGAAGTAGGCTAAAAAAAGCAGAAAGAACACCATGATTGCCATATTTCTTCCTAGGTATGCCACATTCACCTGTGCTAATTTTTTATTTATTTATTATTATTTTTTTTTGTCATTTGCAATCCAATAGGTCACTCAATCTATAACTCAGTCATCTTTTATATGCACCTTTGATCTTTTTTGAATTACAGTAATCACAAAGTGTTATATTTTGCACGAATTTAATTTTCTGGACCTGTTTATCATCCCTTTAAATGGCTTTAGTCCCTTATCCTCAGCTATAATATACCTAAGCGTCATTGTCACCTACTCTTTGTTCTCCAGTGTTGGTCTGAAATTCACCTTCAGGAGACTTGTAAGAGCTTTGCAGTGCTACCGGTTAGTTTCTGGAGACAATTATTTGACCTCTGAAATAGTCTCTTTTGGCCGGGAACTCTTGCTCTCTCACCCTGTTGTTACACCAGCCTAATGGCCATTGTCTGTTGCAGATGGCAGCTTTCCATAGGATGGAGACAGAAATTTTCACTAGTATCAGGAATCTACTCCCATAGGTCCTGGTCAAAGTTTATTTTAATTCAAAGGAACGTAAACAGTAAGCTGCAGCGACTCTGAAGCATATTATTATTGATGGGAGTTAATACTCTCGAAGGCTACAGTAGACAATTATTAGGGTTTGCGAAATAACCACGTGTTAACATGACAGCTGAAGTATAGAGAGAGTTCATATTTAAAAAGAAATGCCGGAAGTATGATACTTCCCGCATGCACCATTGTTTTCTATCATTCCTATTTTTTTTTTTAAATTTAGAATAAAATAAAGATTTAATCACAGAAATGAGAATTTTAAGAATATCAGATAATAATAAAATACTTCCATCTTTTTTTTTTTTTTTTTTTTTTTTTTTACCAAAGTGCCATTTCTTAACATGCTCTACAAGGGAATTTCCAAAATTGCTCAAATAAGGGAGTAAATAAAAATCTTTTTATTTACTTCCTGGTGTTCTTTATTGGCATGTTTATTTAACTTTGCTCCAACCCGTTTCTACTGCTTCATCCTTGTATATACAGTATATTTGAAACTTCCAGTCAAGGCAGAGACTTTGTTTACTTCAAGGGTGGGGAAAAGGGGAGGGGATGGGCTAGAGTGAACGATATCGATCCGTTACGTGAGGCACAATAAGTGTTGGGAATCCTCCAGCCAACTGAGAAGTGATGCCGTGCACGACGTCGGAATGTCACCATTTTCCAGTTGGCGTTCTCGATGCCCTGGGTAACAAAGTTATCCTTCGCTTGTTTTTTTTTTTTACCCTTCTCTGATGCACACTGTAATACGCAGAGTACTAAAAGATATTGAGAAATTCCTAATACACATACACTAGTGTCATATAATTTTCCTAAATATCTCACGGTTTATTTCTAATATCACAACATATATTTCTCCCGACTTTTATTTCCCAATAAATCATAGGCTTCCTATTAAATTGTTCTTTAAAAATTCTGTAAACCGTAACACACTATAGAGGGCGATGCTGAGCTTAAAATGAATCCGTCTAACTCGCCCAATCGAGTCTAAGTAGTTTTCCTTTCCGATAATTGCCAGCAGAAAGAAAGACGTGGTGTAACACCGCCGCAAGAGGACTTATACTCTTCCTGAAGGGAGCGGTGAGTGAGAACTAATTGCAAGGATAATGGCACGCAAGGAAACTGAACGACGAGTTCGATTAGTTGGAGAACACAGCAGCATTCCTTATCAGCTTGTTGTGTCTTCTGTTATATTAATATTGTTAGCTGGGAAACTGCTTACTACTTGCATTGGATACTGACGCTGGAAGAAAACGTTTCATGTAATGTCATTCGATACATGTACATCTTAGTTTAATGAGATGAGAGTAAGTACTGGGGTTTCGTAAGAATCTTTCTGTGCATGTTAGTTGGATAACGGGAGGATGTTAATATTCTGAAGCAGCCCGTTTTTTTTTTTTTCTGTTTTTATTTAACTTTAATTGTTTACTATTTTTCTCAGTGAAGTGTATTAACTCACACGACCATTAGAATCAAGGTAAAAGCTGTTATTTTCGTGAATGACCGTTCCAGAACCACTTTTTGGTTGTAATAGCTCATCGAAGAAGATAATGACACTAACTGCGGTGATGATAAGAAGCACAGCTTGTAATTTCTTTTGATAAATTCCTTGAATATACTTACTGAGTACCGTATTGGATATCGTACTTAAATATCTGAAATACCAAATATTTAGAGACGCTATTAACATAAAAATGTGATGTTTGAATTACTAATTATTGTAATAGTACACCATGGGTGGTGCACTCTTTTTTAAAGTTTCTTGCAAACTTTTCTCGGTTTAGACAGAGACACGCCCTTGCTGGTAAAATCTAAGGTGTAATTTGTCTGGATGAAAATAACTTGCCATTTTTTTCTAACTGAAAGCAAAATTCGCTCATCTGAAACAATTTCATTTCTGCTTTCCAGTGTTAGAAAGTCTGCTGACTTCCTAACTCTGCCTTGGCTTTAATCTATAAAACGAGTTTCTTTGATATTTCCATGTTATTGCCTTGCTTGGGAAACCATCATTTTATTTTGTGACGGTTTATTAATTTGCTGAAAGTGAACGTTTTTGTATTTTTTCATAAGATACTCTAGTTCAATGGCTGTTATCATCTCATCAGAGAGTGAATGGATTCCCTCTGCAACTCTTGGTAGAATATAAGCCAGTGTTGTATTGGGAAAGTCAGTGAAGTCCAGACCTTTCTTCAGGAAGATCTTCGTTTTCGTCCTTTCTGATAGTTTATTTATATATTCATTTTTTTTTTTCCATCTCTACCTAAGAAGGAAGCAAATTGTTCTCACCCAGACAAACTTTTTTCAGTTTTGCTGGTTCGTGCATTGCACATTGGTAACATATCATTCCACCAGAGTATCAACCATTATCGCATTCCCTAATATAAAACGCTGACAAACCATTCATAGAAACTTTCTTAATTCCATAAATCAATTTATATACTAATAAGACACCGACACGTATTCAGCCAAACGGAAGTTGTAGTTAGCCCAGTTGTAGCCAAGTTCGTTGCTTCCACACGATACGTATTTAAAACCTCATAAATAATTTTTAGAGCTAACTACAATTTAATATATAACCGATTTTGTTGGATGCAGTTTATGGAATGTTTGTTTGGAACCATAAAAGTATACGTCTTTAACTGGCATGGTTCGGTAGTAATGCAGTGAAGCTGGACGCAGTGGAAATGTACTGCTGTGTTTATATCTGCGCTGTTAACTTTAGTGGAACTGCAATAGTGCTGCTTATTTAATCCCCGTTTATGCCTTCCAACTCAGCGATCGCCGTGCACTTTCTGCGTGACCATTTATTTCTCGAGCGCAGCTAAACTATTTCACATCTTTGTACAGGGAATATTCCTCGAGAAAAGTAACAACTCTATATTTAATTTAGTAAACTTTACGCAAACTCACTATTCATTCTAATCTCATAAATCTTTTATGCTGTAATGTCTGAGCGCTCCAAAAATTCTCCATTTTAAAATAAATACCAAAGGAAACATATGCATATATAATTTTATAAATTACATATTTATATCTTTGCATAGAACAAATATACTTTCGAAACTTTCTTGTGTTAAATGTGGATTTTGCCAATCAACTAGGATGCATGCACATTTCCCGGGAAACCTTTAAAATATATTCGACTTCAAACGAAATATTTTTTTCTGATCTTATTTCTTCAAATGTTTACGTGGATTGTTGGACACATTTGTATTTATCATGCTCTTCTCCACTGAGGAAGGAGACATCGCCAGAGTTTACTGAAATACTCCACTAAACAATACATGTAACGGAAAATTGATGGAACTTTCAACAAAATTCCGCTGAGAATACAGGTATCTAACTCTAGCGAAGATAAAAAAAAAGATTAATGCAGAACCGAAAGAGGAAGACGAATTTTAAATATGAAAATATGTCACGTATTCATCATGCCACACCACGCAAAATTCTAAACAAGAAAATGCTTTATGTAGTGACTAGAAGTTTTGAAATTAAACCATTTTATTATTTTAATAAATTTATTCATGATTAAAATTGTAGATTTCTTATAATTTTAGTTTAGCTAACAAATGTGAGCTGCATAAAATGGCAAAAATTGAAGTATTAATTTATACAGCCGCATGCATTGGCTTTCATTATTATAAAACTTGGTTTATTTTGACTATAAAAGTGTCCCTCACCTGTAGGAACTTTACAATGTTCTTACAATTAAGATATGAATAAAATAGCTTTAATGACAAATTTGGATATGCGATGTTTGTATGATATCTGTCGTTTAGC
The DNA here is from genome assembly GCF_048544385.1 of Mastigoproctus giganteus. Lineage (NCBI taxonomy): Eukaryota > Metazoa > Arthropoda > Arachnida > Uropygi > Thelyphonidae > Mastigoproctus > Mastigoproctus giganteus. The sequence goes on from NC_143582.1 coordinate 127,495,909, forward strand.
TCGTTTCCCCTTTTCGCCACAGTTGCCGAGTGTCGACGAACGGGCTGGAAGAGCCGTTGCCAAGGTGCGTCATCAAACGTAAGTGATAGATGACAGTCGTTGTTCATGCACCCAACAGTGTGTTGGCACGTGAACGTAGGATGTGTCGCCCCTTCCGTAGATTCCTTTTAAGAATTTTAATAGCTTCCTCGTAGATAAGGTGGTTGTTAAACCCGCTGTCTGTGAATTTTGAGAACTCCCAGACCTGTAGAAGTAGTGCTATGTTATGTGTGAGGACTGTTTTAGTCTTGTAGTGCTAGAAATGTTAACACCGGTGTTGTTTTTCTGTCTGTGCATGACTACGAAATTCTTTACTTTAAACAATTATCTTTACATTTGATATACTGATATTTATTAGGACTTTTAACTGTCATGAAACATGAGAACGGTAAAAAAAAAAAAAAAGAGAAAAAAAAGAAAAAAGCATTGAGAGTTGTTTTGGAAACCTGGAGGAAATTGAGGAAGTGGTAATTAAATTCACAGGCAGGACTCCGTCTCATCCACATTTATGAACAGTACTTGGTGAACTTCAGGACATCTTAGACATCTTTTGCCTGGTCATACATAATTTGTTTAATGATAGAAATAGATTTGTCCGAATTTTGAAGTTTTCAAAAGGAGAACTCGAGATCCTGACTTAATTTCAAAAACACATGGTTTTAAACGAAATCTTTAAACATTAGAATATTTGATTATGTCTAGAATAAAATTCGGTGTGGTGTAAGAAGATCAGATGCAGGAAACTAAATCAAGTGCTGAAAATGGAACGAACTTTCGAGCCATCCCATACCTCTGCACTTTTGGTTTCTATTACAAGCGATGCTGTTTTTATATTAATTCTAATTCCGGTAATTTAACATGTAATTCCGATTACATTTATTTCTAAGTTTTGTACCTTTTTGAAAAATTTGAATATTTGCAAAATGAAATGACCATTCTTTCTAAACACCATTTAGCTGATACCGATATTTGAATTTGTGATTTTTTTTTAATGTTCTTCTTTGGAAGAAGCTTCAAATGAACAATTGATCTTTGTTACTTTTGTTATTCTGGTTTGTTATTTTTGTGAAAAAATTTATTTTTGGATATTTTACTGACATGTTTTTTCCGTTATATTCCTAATTAATATATGATCAAATTTCAACACATATGCTATCTTGTCAGTGATAGAAGTGGAGTGTCTTTTATTTAACAACCAACTGATTATCAAAAAAATAAAAAAACATAGCCCGATTTTAACGAACGTGATCTTCATCGCATAAATATCGATTTGGGAAGAGAAAAAATTGCTTTTGGGCTCCTCAAATTATTTTATTTCGGAAGAGAAGGAAAAAATGAATTTTTTTAAACAATTTTCACAAATATGCCGCATCGAAATAATTATGGCAAATATTTCAATTTCTTTGTAACGGAAACTTTAGTGAATAGGCAGCCGTTTTGAACTTAGAAGTAATAAATGTAAGAAATATTTCTCAAAACACACCGCATGAATAAAAGCCATTAGATTCATTCAACTGGAACCATATTTCTTCAGTTTTTTTTTTTTTTTACAGAGTAAAAAACTAAACTTACACAAGATGTCTACTATGTTTTCATTCTTTTTTTTACTTGTGTGACTGATGAATAAAGACTTCCGCCATATTTCAACTTCTCTTCTTTATATTCTAGCACACCTGCAGAATTTCTTTCTTTAGGTATAGCCGAATGCAGTACTGCAGATAGAGGAAAACAATCCCTCGCAGTTATATTTTCAAACCTCCCAGTACGAAACAGTCAGAGATTTCCTTTACATTGATCAGTTATATTGAGATACAAGACTCCATATCTCATCTGTCTCCACTCATGGAGGAGGTAGAAGATGAGATTATGTTAATCTCCTCATCAGTGAAAATACTTAAATAATAAGAAAATGCTTCTTCTCGTTTTACCCCTTGCATTCCCACTCCACCATACTCATTGAAGATACAGCCAAGGGGAAAACCCTGTCCACGAAAAGAGATATTTATTTCATTGAAGTTCAGCATTGGTTTTCAAACAGCGTTCACTCAGCGCGAACGCCGCCATCACCACAAGAATACTTTTTTTACCTCCATCTGTTGCCGTTCCTTTTTGGAAATGCTGACCAAACTGCAATAGTTGAAGGTAAGTGCACTGTGATCAAAGTAGAGAAACGCTCACTACTTTGGTCATAGTGCGGCAGTTCAAATCGCTTCTTCACACTTGTGGTCTGACCCTCGGGGATACTACAGTGGCTATAACCGTTGTTCTTTCACACTGTATGAAAAAGACATGAGTTCTGTTCCCCTCAAGACGGGAGGAATTTTTATAAGCTTTTCTCAATACTGTGGCTGAGTTATTTGGTCTCGGGAGAGCTAGGATTGCATAATTTTATCCTCCCAGAAACTTGGATTTTTCATTCTCGAAAACATAGGACATACGCAATTTATAGACTCAATCATTCAAATACAGCCTTTCTGACACAGGCAATCATTACACCACCGTGTAATGATTGCCTGTGTCAGACGCGTGTCTCTTCATCAACTGATGAAGAGACACGCGTCTCGAAAGCTACTGTTAGTATATATTTGTATTCTTACATTAAACTGGATTTATAACTTATACGTGTATGTTATTAAAAATATTCAGATAGATTCTCCTGATATTCGACAGTTAGTCGGCCTGACACAGCCAACAAACCAACTCAAGACACTGTCAGCTTTACACATCTAGTCTTACAAGGCTTCATCATGGATAGACCGTTTCATTGCTCGAATTCACCTGGCTAAATACACGATAAAAAACTAATTCTCTTCACCTCATTCGTCAAATTCATTATCTGCCCTTTTTATTGCATTTCTTGGAAATTTGGTTTTCTCCCATCATGACACTAAGAGGCAAAATTTATTGTAATGTCTCACAGCTCCAGCTTGCTTCCATTTTCTAACTGCATGGGCACCATCCAGTAGTGACGTTGATGTTGTCAGCGAGGAAAAGATCTTGATCTTTTCCTCGCTGATACATTTCAAGGTATGCAGTTATTAAAATAAGTTCATCATCCATAAACATAATTTCGTTCATCTGTACAGCTGTTCAACTAGGAGGTTGATGGTTGTATTCTGTTTACTCTATAACTGTAACAGAAGAAAGGTACAAAAACAAACAGTAAACAGATTCTACATACACCATTTAAGTGTCTATACAAAATAATTTTGATTTTTATATACTGTACAGTGAAAAGGTTTTCAACATTTTGAAGTTATATGTTAAACAAATCAATAATAAGATGTAATTATTTATAACCTGCCAGTTTTTCATGCGGAACATTCATCAGTTGTTTCTTGGCTTCTCCCTATGTATATCTCTTTTAGCTCGACGAGAGTGCAATAGCGGAAAATCTATAGGTCTTGTCACTGTTCAGCTTCTTAGGGTCAGTGAATAATCTATTAAATACCCGGATGGAACTAAATGGAAATATGTGATCGGGGAGGGGATTCGCGCTTTGCAATTTCGATTCGGTTACGTAGATTGGATGGCTTCTTTTATTGACATCTCAGATGGTGAGACGAGGTTTCGGAAAGTAATTGACCAAGGATGACAAATTCCTAGACGTAATAAGATGATTTCATAGTAAGCAGGACCGATTTTGATATTTTAATTAGTATAGACCTTCAATTCCTTTCAGCTATTTTAGGAGCAGTGTTCAAAATATAAGAATCGGACTGGTAAATTGGAGACACAGAAGTTAATGTTAACTAGATACTTAAATCGCGGTTTCTGATGGTGTTTCTTCCAGTGGAGCCTCTGTTCCATGGCCCTTCCTAGTTTCGTGCCGTTTGATATTACAATAGCAGGAAGTTGGATTATCCACGTGATTTCTGTTCCACTTTTCCTTCATTGGACTACAGTTTTAAATCTTCCGATACTTGTTCAGATAGTGCCACTAATGTTGTCTTTTATAAAGAGCCCTCCATGGAAGCGTATTCGCCACGATACATCATCGATTTCTACTGCTTTGGGGGAAAGAGAGGTCTGAGTTGGATACTCGTCAACGACTGCAGAAATTTCTAAAGTTCTCTTAATTTGAGGCAGTGGTTGGAGGATGTAGAGTTTTTATTTTTTCTAGTGAGTTATTCTGAGTTTTTCATCCTGTACAACGTCCAAATCGTATTGTGGACACGCATTTCTGCGAACATAAATACACCTACGGTTATAAGCACACAATTGAGACCAATTCGTTAAGACCAATATTTTATTGGTATTAACGGTTCCCAATATTTTATTGGTGTCTCGTAAAAATGAAATAATTTATTCTTCATTCCACCGAAACTTCTCTTTTATCTACATCACGGTTATCCAACAAATGAGCAGCTCATGATAAGAAGAATATTGCAATTAATTTGTATCCTAATTTCCAGCATCATTTTCTGCCTACAGGAAAACTCGCAGCATTTGTAAATAAGTTATTATTAAATCCAAAGCCAGTTTTGAATAGTCTAAAAGAAGAAACTTGTAACTTATCCAAATTATAGTCAAAACTTTTGGTCACAGAAACTGGCTAGAACTGTGCTCCACCCTAGTTTTAAAACCGTTTCCACCGGATTGTTTTATACTCCTCTATACTTCTACATCCATTACCAATTATGCATCTTCATCTAAAGATAAAACTGACTTATCGTCTAACTCTTGCATTTACGATCTCCTCCTACTATGCCAAACACATTCCATTCAGTACCTCCCGTGGTCTTCCGACAAAATGACTTAAGGGGATCTCCGAACAATCTTAATGAGAAGACTTCAGATCTTGATCGCATTTCTCCACGTGTTCAAAAAACCTGTGCTGCAGAGTTAACTCCTATTTTGTTTCGCCTTTTTACTCTCCCTTATTCCACCGATGGCTTTGCAAATTTGTTTATATCCAGCCAATTTTCAAAAAATAAAACAATAATAAATAAAATGACGAATCTCCCCAGGAAGTTGTCGCCCTGTTGTGCTTCCCTTAAATGTTTCCAAATTATTTGACAAATCCATCAAACTCTTAGAAGATCTTGAACCTTCTGTTTGATTAACAGTTACCGATAGGGATTCCATCAGTGTCGATCCATTGGTGATACCGTGGCTTATATTATTTACTTGTGAACAAATTCCACGAAATGTTTGGCTAAATTCATGAACTTGCTATCGATGTTCCAAGGTTTTGGATTATATTTTACATGAATGCTCCCTAAAAATTTCTATTTCTTGGTTGCAGTTGCCCAAAATGTGTTCTTTCGCTCACGCTCTGCCTTCTTTATTAATGATCTCCCAGTGGCTCAATATCCGGATATCCCGTTCATAGCTTTGCTATTGATAGTACACTGCAATCTTCTCTTCAGTTCAGCAAATCCTGCCTTATATATAAACATTTAACTTCTCAGATAAACACTACTAATCCTTTAGCTGAAATCTGGTAACTGTTCGGTGGGGGGAAGCAGGTTTGATTCATTTCAATCATTCAAAAACCCAGTCCTGTTTTCTTTCTCCCAAAAGGCTGTTGTTCCCATGCTCATCTGGAATGATACTCAGATTTATATGCAAGTTTTTATATAATTATTGGCATTACTTCTGATGTTCTTGGCCTGCATATATCAACCTCTCCTTTTGCTTCCTTTGCATCAAAGGTACTATGCTTTCTCTTTTGCTTTCGACATTACTTTTCTTTCAAACAGCTATTGACCCTACAAATCACATACTGTATTTTTACCACGCTTAGTTTTGTGTTCTCCGAAACCGCACTGAATCACTCTGTCCAAAACAGCGAGTTCTGATTAATTGGACATTTCGGAATTAGCATATATAATTCTGCCGGTTTCTTCAAAACCAGTTCGAACGCGTGCTTCAATAGAGAATGCGTGCCTCAATAGATTTAACTCGCTATTAGTTAAAATTCGCACCCAAATTTTTTCCCTTCCTTTTATATCCCTTCTACTTCTATTCTTTGGAAAACCTTCCTTCATATGTATTTTCTGAATATATTTTTTGTTTTATCAGCCCATAGTATACTGATACTATTGATTCCTGCAGTCTTTTGTGTTTGGGGTTTTACCATAAAAAATGCATCAATAAGCAAAGCCAATAGAGAAGATGGCAAAATCCACAACTTGCCATCTTCTAATTTCTTTACAAGCAGGCTAATTTGACAACCTGAAATGCTGATCTTTAATTTTATGCCCTGGGATGTTTCTCTTCATCTTGCTTATTACTTGCAGGTGGAACAGTGATTATGATCACTGTCCTCCCCACACGGGATGAAAAAAGCTCGGGTTCGAATACTTGCAGTCATGCTAGGAACTCTTATGGGTTTTTTTCATTTCGTAGGCTGAGTTAGGCTGAGTTAGGCAAGATCCACAACTTGCCATCTTCTAATTTCTTTACAAGCAGGCTAATTTGACAACCTGAAATGCTGATCTTTAATTTTATGCCCTGGGATGTTTCTCTTCATCTTGCTTATTACTTGCAGGTGGAACAGTGATTATGATCACTGTCCTCCCCACACGGGATGAAAAAAGCTCGGGTTCGAATACCTGCAGTCACGCTAGGAACTCTTATGGGTTTTTTTTCATTTCGTAGGCTGAGTTAGTCGGTTTCAAGAGGATAGCAAGGATTTTCTCCTGGAAACTCGGGTTTTTCTTACAGAAAAACAGGAAAATCGACCGGGAAACACGCAATTTATGAACATAATACATATGGGTGTACGTTGTTGTTCTCGAGTAACTTTGTACGATAGTTTTGTGCGTGAAAACGGAAAACACAGCGAATGAAGTGGCTGAAGTTAGCGAAATTTTATGAATTATTGAAGCTTGCCTTCGAATCCATCAATATCGCGAGACAGTTCCCCGCCCCCGAGTGTATTCCCCCAATTCGGTGCATCTCTTAAAGAGTGAATGTGTTGCTGCTGATGATGAAGTGTCGCATGCGTTCTTCTCAAGTAACCGTTGTACGATAGTTTCGTTTGTGTGTGTTCATCTTATATTTACCTGTCCCTATCCACGGAGCTGTGATGGGATTGCTTGTAAATTCCTTTGAGCAGTAAAGTATGTTCTATTCTTCAAATCTAGTTTAACAGAAAACTTGAAGCACATTTAACAAATCACCATTGTCTGTTGTTATTAATTCTTTTGCAACTTGGCTCAATTATTCTGCAATATTCGATGTAGCAGGTTTATGTCGTCTCTTGACTCTGGGTCATTGTAAAATGGGTATAATATTATTAATGGGTAAAATTAAAGGTGGCATGAGATGGCCGTGATGTAGAGTTGTGAAACGATATCTCATTAATGCAACTTCTTGTCCGTTACGTTTCCGTTGCGTCTTCGATTTCCTTTACAGATTTCCGAATAATTTTAAATCGAATAGTTGTTCGGTATTTTCTCCACTGGTGTCTCGCCTACTTATTGCAGTGAAGCTTTACTTGTAAACTGTATGGCATTACAGTACAAGGATTCTTCCTGCAGAGGGGACGAAAAAAATTACTAAACGCGACACCTCTTTATAAATAATAAGCTCATACAGCTCGAAATTTCCTGTCAAACGTATTTCGAGGATATTATTGGTGATGAACAGACTAAATATTTCATGAAGAGAAAACGTTTCTTTAAATATTTATAATATTTAAATTCATATTATATCAGGAAGGTGGGTTTCGTACTAGTGGAGAGCTTTTCTTCTAGTAATCAGATGATCTGATTTAATCTCGTTCATACCAAGAACCCGACTTGCAGTGTGGGGTTCTCTGTAATGCCGGCTTAACTTCGAAATGAAAGATGTTCTGTTAAAAAAAAAATGTGCAGCACTAAGTTTTCGTGAAATGCCGAGCCTTATCTGTATTCGTATCATTACTTAGTAACGACAGTAAATTCAGTCACACAGCGACGAGGTGTTAAGGATTATCGCAGCGATAATTATACATCCATTATTGGACAAACGGTGTATCGGTACTTATGTAAATAATGTATTATAGGCAAACGTAGTAATGGTTTGTCCATAATCACAACACTTTGCACTGCATCAACAATTGATTTTAACGGCCCTTGTAGTTAATAATTTAATATTCTTCGATTAGTAACTGCCAGTTTCACAGTGGCTGAGATATCCTAAGCAGTTTCGCTTTTAAAACTAATTTGTTTCGCGGCTTTGTAGAACCGATAGTTTCAGCTAAATCACTTGTTATTATAGAAAGTGACAGTAACTTTCAGAAGCATTTTCAGTATGACTACAAGTTTAGAGTTTGCCTTTCAAATATCTCTTTCATCTTCTAACACAACGAGAAGCAGGGCTAGTTGTAATCAAGTTAAAGGTTCATATGATAAATATTTATGATAACCATTTTCATTATTTTTATTTTACTTTGTTGGAAAATTTTCCTCAGTGCTTTTCTTTTAACTCAAGTTTACAAATTATTGTCATTTAAGACACCCTTTAAGTTACAAGTATACATATGCGGCACCTCTGAAATTGAACTAAATCGAGATCTTGTCAGATTACGCTGTTTTCATAATGTTGGTATCTATCATGAACATATACATAATATCTGGATCAACTAGTTAAATTCCTTGACTTCTTTCTGGTAGCAGATTCGGGGACTTTTTTTTTATTTATTAAAGAGGGCGGTCCCAGCCAACTTTCCTGGCAACCCCACCACCACCTATTGCAGCACTGTACAGGTAATTTATAATATTATTATACTACCACTAGTTGGTTACCATTCCTGGCGCATGGAGACAACAAGGGATCTGCCAGCGTACGGAAGGTATCAAATACAGCATCAATCGTCTGCTAGCTGACTGATGACACCATATATAGCATCAGTATAATACCCCCAGTTGGAAGATATGTCAGTTCTTTAGTTCATATTTCAATGAAACAGCTATTTCGCAACAAAGTTGATCATGAGTTTGCTGGTCTTGATTAGTGGGTAAGTCTTTCCCGCTAGGAAATATTTCACTGTTTCACTTCACCACAGAAAGTCGACTTTGCACTTCACTTCATGAAATTACAATCAGGATAAAAGAGGAACTTTATAACTATATATAACTATATGCAGCTGATGTACTCATCACGTAGCAATGTTGAAGCCCTGATAAAGAATAGCACTGCTCAGGAAATGGAACGCAATCCATATGCAAATCCATGCAGCAATGGAATGAACAGGGGATGTAGTATCTTTTCATTAACAACTAAGGAATACGCAGCTCAGTAGCAGACAAGTCTGACCCAACATCTTCAAGAAGTAAAGCAACGATTCGTTATTCAACCGTCGCTATCATAAGCGGCAGGCTCGCCGTGGTGATTTAATCCTCCACAAGAGCCCCTAACGTGAACCCAGCCAGCCAGAGGCGATAGGAGCGCTTCAAGGGTGATGGATCACAAATGCAAACTCATGTCTGGTCCCTGAATGCTGTCCTACTTCAACATCAAGATCAATTTCATAGTTGTATCACCAGGTCATATTGGTCGCATACCACTGTACGAGATATTTCTCAGGCGTAGACAATTTCTGATGTTCTATCTGAATTGCAAGACAGCTTCTACTCACTTGTTCGGATGAAGTGCTATTTATGATTCTACTCACTAACCTAAACAGGACCAGAGCCAACTGTTTCGTCAGGTAACCCATTGGTGTGTAACCTTTTGACCATCAGACTAACCATTGAAACGCCGATGCCTGTTTCAAAAAAAGCAATATTTTTCGTCAGATCAGCCACACAGACATTCGCACAAAGGCATGCCATTCATCTCACAAACCACCCATCGTGGTTTCAACTGGGTAAGCGCGCACTATTGTTCGAAACGGTTACCTCACATCCTGTGCTTACCCTGTTTCAGGCAGTAGAATGGATCCAACATCAATGGAGCTGTAATGCTTATCATATCTTTCTATAAACACAAGAAACACCTTAATTACTGCACCTGAGGGACACATCCTAATGCATCGGAAGAGGCGTGAAACAGAGTTCTGTGCAACGCAATGAAAGCCAATAAATTATAGTATATGTATAAGTAGGAGAACACTGAAGCGAGAAGTACCATTTGGACAAACATTGTGCAGTGCTACAAGGACACGCGTGCATAATAATACATTGCTCGACAAAATTAACAGAACAAAATGTTTCTCATTAATATTTTATTGTGAACAGTGTCGCTGAAGGCCAATATTTGATATAATAGGCATCCTGGCATGAAAATTCCGAGTATCCAGTAGAAATCGATCTACCACCTTAAGAGCCGCACGTTATGCAAATTATTCATGCCTATAAAAACAGAGGTTGTGACCACATCACTTCATTCCTGTTTCTTGGCTAGCTCAGTGTGATAGCCCCATCTCCATTAATCAGAATGACGTCATTGTCTTTTAGATGATTCTGTGAAATAGCGGGCCGTTGGAAGACTTGAAGTCGGACAGTCGCAGGCGGAGATGGCACATTGGCTTAATGTGTCACACAGTGTCTTCTCGGCCATATGGAAGCGGTTTCAAGAGACAGGAACCATTATAAGAGCTTGCCATGTTCCCCCGAAGGCTACGTCAACCTGAACAGAGCGCCATCTGGCTCTAACAGCAAGACGAAATCCTACAATGTCCTCTTATCAACTGTCTCTTGAGTTTGATGCGGTCACAGGTGAAAATATTTGCAATCGGTCTGTGTTAAGAAGGCTAAATTCAAGCAGACTCGATGCAAAGAAGCCAGTGGTTTGTTTCCCATTAACCCCAAACCACCGCAGAGCTAATCGAAATTTGTGCTATGAACATGTGACTTGGAGCCCTGAAAAAAATGGGTACAGTTCTGTTTTCTGATGAGTCCTTTTAGCCCACAAACAGATTATAGACGTTATTTGATCTGGAGACAACGAAGAATACTGTACCGTCTAACGTTAGAGAAAGGAACACTTGCGGTGGAGGCTGTGTTCTTGTGTGGGGCGGAATAATGATCAACGGTACCCTGTGTGTGACGTTTTTAGGGGTGCGATTGTCCTAGATATAATTTTCATGTACGACAACGCCATTGCACATATAGCTGCAGCTATAACTCAACAACAACAAGAAATAGTAGATGAAAATCACAACTATCATCCTGCCTCTGCGGAATCCCCCTTCACTAACATTGAGATGGACCTGGCAATAAACAAAATGAAAGTAGAAAAAACACCTGGTGCAGATCTGCTGGAAGTGGATGTGGTTAAAAAAATTGCAGAATACTATCCTGTTACTTTCCTAAGCCTTCTAAATAGGTGCCTGACAGAAGCACCTTTCCAACATCCTGGAAAACGGCAACCTTGAAATTTATATTGAAAAATCCCGACAAGCCACCACAAATTCCAACCTCTTACCGCCCGATTGCTTGCTCTCTGTAATGGCCAAGTTACAAGAACGCCTGCTCCTGCTCCTGCTCCTTCCTTCATATCTGGCGGTATGTTCTTCATACCGCCAAATATGAAGAACAAAAACTTCCAAGTGACAAACAATTTGGATTCAAAGCAGGTTGCAGCACAGAAGATGCCATCAACAGATTAATCACTCAAGCAACTCACACAGCCTTTCAGTACTTCCTTGCAATCATGGTAGACTTCGCTGGGGCCTTTGATCGACTATGGTGGCCCAGTGTTCTTCGGAGGCTTCGGCAATCAAATGTTTCCAACAACCTATATAAACAGCTTATGGTCATATTTAACTGGCAGAAAAGTCCGAGTTACCAACAGATTCCAGACAGTGACTAGATACATCGATCGAGGCTGTCCGCAGGGCTCTGTGCTTGGCCCGTTCCTCTGGTCTATTGTCCTGGATGAGTTCCTGGGCATGGACCTGGGAGGTGTTGAGCCCTTGGCCTTCGCGGATGATCTTGTCCTTTTGATATGTGCCAACACCAGGGCGACCCTGGAGAAAATGGCAAATGGAGCACTGGTAAAACTCCGGAACTGGGCAGCCCTGCACAACCTTACCATTTCGGGAGAGAAAACAAAATCCATACTCCTTAAAGGCAGGCTACAAATCACAAGACCACCTACAATAAAATTAAACTTTACACCCATACGACTGCACACTGAAGTCAAGCTCCTAGGTATCTTCTTAGACTCGGAGCTTACCTTCCACCACCACCTAAATCTAGCCAACAAAATTCAAAGGTACAGTGCTATGATAAGGCAGGGCAGATTGGGGGCTGAAGCACAAGGCTCTTTACTCTCATATACCAAGGTATACGTGCCAATTGTGTGTTATAGTGCTTCCTTCTGGTACAGAAAAGCCATCCAAGCAAGAAATAAACGTAAGCTGGATTCAATTCAGAGGTTCATGCTCCTTTCAATTTGCAGGGCGTGTCGCACCGTCAGCACCCCTGCTCTGCAAGTATTAACTGGATGTCAGCCACTATACTTAGAAGTGGTTAAAAGAGGGCTTTTTTATCATTTAAGGAAGGGAGTTTCAATCCAACTGCTTAATTTCCAACTTGACACCACAAACGGCACCAGGCAGGAAAGACAACGGATAACCCAACATCTACAAGAGATATGGCAGCATGACTGGGACACTACAACAAAAGGAGTCATCACAAAACGATTCATTCCTTCTATAAGCTCATCTCATCCAGAACCTCCACCCTAGTTTTCGCCTGGCCTCCATGTGACCTTTATCATCACCGGCCATGGATCCTTCCAACAAAAACTGACCGCCATGGGAATCGAGAATGATACACGTTGCCACTGCGGCGAAGAGAAGTCTTGGGGGCACTTCATGTATGAGTGCCCCAGCTACGACAACATTAGGCTTAAATTCCTCACCACAATACAGAAAAACCTTCACAATCAAGAATTCACTCTGCTACTCGAGGAAGATACCTATAAGGCATTAACCACCTACGCGCAGGAAACATTTGCACTTAGGCGAGCTAAGATTGCAGAACTCAGAGCTCAAGAACTAAACCGGACCGGCGTGGGATAACTCTCCATCCCCCCAGAACAACACAGACATGATCATGCTAACCGTAATAGGGTAGGATTTATTGCAGGCACCATCCTAGGTGCGGGATGCTGGCACTCCTTGGAGTTTGGGATTTAAAAGTCATTGCAAACCCGAAATGGGTGGGATATACTGCTGGCACCGATCTAGTTGCGAGATTGCTGGCACTGACCACAGTGCGGGATCTACAGGCACTATGCCATTGGCAATTACACAGGGGCGCCTGTCCCCTATGACTTTTAAACCAACTCCATTTCCTATACTTCGCCTAAACTAGAGTGGATTTATTCCAGCCTGTCAACCCACCCAAATTTATTCCCCCTTCAATCCTCTTTTTTTTTATCTCTTTTTTAATCTATTACTTTTTTATCTATTTTATTTTATTTATTTTTATTTTTTAACTAATTAATTTTTTATTATTATTTTTTTTTTAAATTTATATATATATATTTATTTATTTATTTATTTTTTTGGTCTTCGTCAGTAAGCTCAAGCAACCCTGGCGGAGGCCAGCCAGAGTATAATGGGCAGCCTGGCTCACCTCTTAGTGGTGGTGGCGGGCAACGTGGAGTTCCCTTAGGCCCCTGCGGCTAAGCAGCCAGAGACAGAACAACAGAACACAGCACTACTCTGTCACAAACCAGTCACCACACTTTTTCTGGCTTTTACAGAGATTCTGTAATTCTTCACAAAGTATCATGGTGCAGATGTGGGAAACCACCGGTGGCGCCTTCCACAAAACACTATACCACTATGCACATAGAGCTGGAAGATCGCGGAGATGGGGGAACCCCTGGTGCCGTCAGACAACTAACACACTTTGCACTTGCACATAGAGCCCAAGTATATTATTTACGATGTTTCGAGAAAGTCACGCCGGAGCGCCGAATTCTCCTATTAGACTTTATCTGTTTTCCACATTATGTTTGCTCTCCATTTCAAGCACAATTCCTCTTTCTTATCTTTCCTACTCTTGCCGCTTTTAACATTACTTTCATCGCCTTTCCCATTCCATGTCGAACATCTTTACTGCTGCACCTTAGCTTTTGTTGCTCTTGTGCCAGTAAATTCCAAATCCATCTTCACTTTTTAGAGGCCTAATTGTCATTAGCTTTGCTAATAATGCAATGATTTTCATCAAGAGCCTTAATATTAGTCTTCACCAATCCTATCTTTTTTCTCATCAGTCGCTACTCCTGCAGAATCTGAATTCCTAATAACATCACTGTACAGCATCTTCCTTCTCAGTTCGTCATTGTTATCTGAATGTGTGTTGAAGGTCTTATTCGAGTCTGATCTGTTTTAACCATACCCATACTAATGAGACAAATGAATTTTCTTTTTAAAGTTTTCATTTTGGACCGCTAATTCAATTGCAGCACTTTCCTGAGTGCCCCACCACGATAGGATTTCGCTTATTGGTACTCTACTGATGCTATTCTCTTTATCGGAAAAAAAAGTCATGTATACTTGACCGTAACATGTTAGTTGTCTCAGTTACCGTGCATAGGTATGGTCTATCGTCACCACTGGTACTGTGACCCCCTGAGTAACTTCACACACACTTCTTCAACCGTGAGCTAAATCTCCCAAACGGAATCAGAGCATTGAACTCTACTTAAATCAACCATATCTGCCATTGTAATTTTATCGTGTTGACTATCCTCCATGACCAAAATCCATCTCAATATTTCTGGTAATGCTATCAAGAGCTGCTTGCTCCTCCTGCGATATAGAGTTTCCTTCGCGTTATGCTTCCTATGTTTCGCATATCTCTTAAGATGCACGTCCCTAGACAATTTGATCATCAGTGAGGTTGGAGTTCCAGTAACAATTTCACGGTCCGCTCCTTTTGATTGTTCCTTGTTAGCATTAGTGCAGAGTATGGTTCATCCTCCTGAACATGATAATATGTTGACAGTGGCTGTCTTCCAATGCAACGTCAGACACAATATCCTCCCAATCCTTACTCGGTGTCTGTGTATCATCAGAAACCGGCTCATGAGATGTTTCAATCACTTGCACCGGATTCTAATGTGTCTGTCATCTTTGTGCTTGTGTTCAAGTTTCTGTTTTGGTTTTTTCTTCCTCACATTCTTTTTCTTAGATCCCGTCTCATGACCATAGTCCTCACATTATCTAGCCAAATTATTAACATGTCTGCGATACCTGCTAGACATAAAGTTCGACCCTTTCTGAATCTGCATACCATGTTCTTTCTCACTCGCACTCGAGACTAACTCATGAAGTTGAGAGAGTTCTAGATCCTCAATACTTTGAAGTTAAACAATGCAATCCTTTTCTTTATTTAGTGCTTGTCCTCTCCAAGCCGCCATTATTTATGAAAAATTGTACAGTTCAATCTATCTATCTGTATGTGTTAGTGTGTCATATAAAGAAGAAAACAGACAACATAACATGCTATGCAATAGTGCGTTACAACATACTGAAACAAATTGATATTTATTGAATCGTGAAATCCCGATGGCGCTAAAAGCTCACCTTCATATTTATCTCATTTACTGTATCATAATAGTACGCTGCCAGGTACAATCACACACTTTAATATAAATATATTGCACTTTTGAATTAGAAAGAATTCTTAGAATAAGAAATGAAAAGGTACTACTACTTCAAGATCCAAAATAGCCCACATCTCATAGATAGCGACTATCTCAAGACATGAAGCATGTGAAGATGCCAACCGTGGTTGAATGACTAGCAATGGCTGTAACTATTAGATATATTGGTAGCATCAGCAAGCATAGGCAGCCATTACCAGTAAAACAGTTGGAGAATGTTCCAAAAATTGACGAACGCTAAAAAAGTACAATATTTTCTATTATAATCGATAAAGAAACACCAAATTCAACATAAAAAATATCACCACGGGTAAGTTCTCCACTTCCTGAATCAGAAGAGTATATTTATTTTCATCTGTAATATCACTTTCCTAGCAAAACTGCTATTTAAAAGTTCTGAGCTAACATTAACACGACTATCACTATGTACACACCGCAGATTCGAGGGACTTACTTTGAGATGCCCATTCACTGCATGTATACACTATCCCATTAAAAGTATTGGGACGCTGTCATGTTTGTTAAAACCCGAGTTTTAATGAAACAAATTAATAAACTTGTAGACTAACTTTTAAGTTCAGTAGAATTCCTTTGACAATTTACTTGTAGAAGGAATTGTTTTTTTTCCTCTTTCGCAGATCAGTTGTAGAAAGGATTTATACTGGCCGCACCGTGTTTCGGAGTTTCATTTAATCTCAAATTTCAGTCGGATTCAGTATGGATTCTCCCCCCCCCCCAGACTAGTTGTTGAAATTGGTTTTCCTCAAACCACCTTGTACATCATTTGCTCTGTGGGATGGACCATTATCGTGCTGGAACCTGTAGAGCCTATTTACACAGAACTGCCAATGTGTGGACACCACACTCTGATGTACTATGTAAGACTCAGCACTGATGGTTTTTGGCATTACAACCAACGGTCCGAGAACCCACCACGGAAGCAGTCCCACACCATAATCCCGCTTTGTTTGAACTTTATTTTGCGCACAATAAACTGCGGGAGATGACATACTTAAAGCACTCTCCATATTTTCACTCCACATCACGGGACTTGGCCATTTTCCTTGGTCCAAGAATTATAGGCTGGACACCACAGCAAAAAATGTCTGGCGTTCAGTCGGTATGATATCATTGTAGGATTTGTGAGCAGTAGCTCTGCCATGAAAACCTGTGCTGTGCTGTGAAATTCCCTGCGGACAGTGCACTCCTGCGGGCAACTAGAGGTCTAATATAATACTTTCCAAAGACATCACTTTCTTTTGGGATCGACGATTTCTATCCGTCAGTTATTTTGGCCTACTGACCGTTTATGTTCATCCGCATTGCTTGTCGTCCTTTCGCCTTTTCAGCAAATCGGCTTCAGTTGAGATTGTGAAATTCAAATATGGCTGTCACACGCAGTAACAAATTTCTGACATGTCATCAGGCGATTGAGTTTCTTCGATTCACCGTAAGCTTCTTTCCACGGATGGATTTTTCTTCTTGTTTGTGAAATCTCTGCTATTGCCTGACAAAAAAAATGCTTCTACTTTTGCATACTTGTCGTTTGCGCTGTTCACTACGTTGAAAGGATGTCAGAATAACTTAGTCTGATTAATATGAATGAATGAATGAATGAATAGAATAGAATCTTTAATTGCAGCAATGATAGACATACAATTAGTCCCGTCACGGCATGGTGGTGCCAGGGGTTTACAAAACATATTTACAAAAGTTACATGAGAAAAACATAAGTTACATCAGATTATTAACAAAGCACAGTTTTACATTTTCAATTCGACGAGGATACCCTTCCTGTATTTTTTATTATTGACCACTTCTTGGAGGTCCCCGTCGATGGCTTGCAGTGAGGGCAGCATTTGCTTTGGCAGGAATCTGTCGGTTAGTACTAGCCGGTTGCAGTTTGCTAGCAGCTGTGCTGAAGACCGGAGATAAGGGGGAGGAATGCGCCAAGACCAGTGATATAGTAAATACAGTAAACCCCGTCAGAGTATTTACTTTTAATATTCGATTATGAGTTTATCTATCTATTTATTCCCAGTGTCTTTATTCGTCTTAGCCATTCTGACATTTTAGTTTAATTGTAATTTCAGCGGAATTTTTGAATGATCTGATGTAATTAGTTACAGGCATACAAGCTGGCAAGTGGAGCTCCACTTTAGAGGGAATCTGGAAACTTGCGATGCTACTGATTTAGGAGTGGCGGGCCTATATAAAAAGGTTTTGCGTACTTTGATAAGTTTGATTTCAGCGCTCCTGAAGTTTGAATAGCTATAAATCCGCTACTCCTGCAATAGAACATTCACGGCATGAACGAACTTCGGACAGCAATGAATCGGATCTGCTAGCGTCGTGTCATGGCCATTGGACTTGACATCAAGGCCATTAGATCACTGGACTGGACGCCTCTGGAGATATTTGTTTGAGGCTACGTGAAATACCGAGTATACCCGTGGAGGAACTAATGCATGCATAAGCCATACAAAACCATTAATGTCGTAATGATTTCGTCTATAAGCTCAAGCCTGTATTGTGGAAGACGATGAGTTTTTAGTTTTTCTCCACCTTCTCAGTTATGTAAATCATTTACAAGTATTTTTGATTTTGCTCTATTATTGTGATGCTGTGAGAAATTACGAGACAGGCCACAAGGGTTTTCCATTTTTTTCTTTATACACCTATGCCTGTTATTGCCTCCCCATAGGGAATTTATTATGTCCCTAATACATGGAGCTGATTATCATACTCGTTCATTCTTTGTTTTATTATTCTTTCTTTGTTCATTCTTTGTTTTAATATTCTTTCTTTGTTCATTCTTTGTTTTAATATTCTTTCTTTGTTCATTCTTTGTTTTAATATTCTTTCTTTGTTCATTCTTTGTTTTAATATTCTTTCTTTGTTTTAGTGTTTATTTAATGCTCATCCTTTGTTTTAATATTGGGCTCTTCTCTTTTGCCCTGGCAACAAAACTCCCGAGAAACTTAATGAAAACGCTATTGAAAAAGAGCTTATGAAAGTCCAGTCATAGTGTAACTCATTAAGTGCTGATTGGCCTTTACCATAAAGATGCGAAAATTACCTCATTAAGTTACCAATAAAGCATTGTATTAACTGAAAATTATCAGCTTAATTATTACAGCGTTAACATAAATTACAAGGCGTATTGCGCATAACGTGAAATGGACCTGCCAAATGGGAAGGCCACATCGTAATAAAGGCTCCTTAGTCTTTGTCCACGCCTCTTTAAAATATCGGCCTACTTCGCCGTGTCATAATATCAGTGATTTGATTAACTTAATAGTGGTGCGATGTGAAAAACCTTTTCGGTTTCAGACTCCTCCCCATTATTCACACTATCGGAGTTTGCGAGTGGACCTTCCTGCAGCGCACGGAGCCATCTTTTGGTTCCATGTGCTTAACACCGACACGCCGTACACGGATGTCGTCCACTGCCGACAGTAAAGACTCCCCCATTTTTCTTGATCACAAACTCTGGCCCTGACAGGCGAGAGGATTGGGAGTAAGGTTCGAGTGATGTGGCGGTCAGATTGAAGTACGAGGCGAGCTGAGATTTGGTTTCCGCTCTCCCTCTTGCCGCCAATCTCCATCAAAAACGAGAACTTCCACCGACGATTTCCAGTGATTACGGATATTAGTGCTCGCACGAACAAGACGAAGGCAGTAAATATCGCCAGATGCTGCTGAAAGTTATTAATTTTTCTGCGGCTTTTCAAAGATGTGCTCCGCAGAATGAGGTAAGAGTTCATAAAAAAGACCGTTGTTAGTTTCAAACAAACTCGCTGACTGCAAATATTGTTTTTCGATTGCTCCACACTCCGCGCAATCGTCTGTAATGGTTTTTGCTTTCATACCGATAACTTCAATGATAATGGAAGTTAATGGCTTTTACTTCTGGTCAAAGATCCCCAGTTCCTCCCCTCCCCCTTTACTAATTACCCAATCTGTGTACATATATCGTTCTCAGGAAAGCGGCCTTAATTCATCATGTAGCTGGAGCGCTTAATTATGTTTACCGATCACTGGGGGTGGTTGCGCGGTATGATGGTTGAAGTGCTTGTGCCTCTCAGATGCCAACAATCGCCGTTTCATAACTCTCTAAATATGCCTGTTCTTGTTGGCCCTCTACCGGATCACTGGTTGACGAATTACTGCTTGTTTTTTCTCTGCGCTCTACTCTTCAGTGCCAATTTTTATGACTTTCGCATTCAGCTTTCAAACATATCACACCGAAGTCATTTCTCTTTCTTAACTTAACTTTTTTTTTCTTGTTTTAGCTATAAGAAATGTGGCTGACGTTGAAAATAAAGACTCCTTATAACCTTAGTTCAAGTAGTTGGGATGGGGAGTATACGTGATCAGGCTTACTTTTTTCAGCGGAAACAAAATCCCTCATCCATATCCATGGTATATCAGGATAAGCAAAAATAATTAATGTGTATTCCAGACTTAAGAGAATAATTTGCAACTGATACTGCTCAGAATAGATCGAAGCACACTGAAACTCCTTTCCAGTTAGTCATACATATCGGCAACGTTATGCGCGTACGTCAGTATTAAAAATAAAATATTTTACAAGTATTAACGAGTGTTCATTTTCTTAGTTTTCCATTGCAACTCTTGACAGCATCTGTGAAGGGAATAGACACCTGTTTTCCCCAACCCATCAATGCTATTTTTGAACAATCCCAGGTATATACATTTGAGTGTCCCCTAACTTGTAATTAGTAGCTATAACTTGAAAAATTAGTTCCAAATCTGTATTCATATCAACTTCGCTAATTTCCAACAGAAGTTGTTAACTAAAAGTGTCTATATTTAATTCTAGTGCATTATTATTTTAAATTTTGTGCTCTACTTCCATAACATTTACTCATGTGCTTATTTTTATTTATTTATTTTTGTACTTATTAATATCCGATGGGAGCCCAACAAGGCTTGATAATTCTTTACAAGTCTTGATGATATTATTCTGTTGCTATAGCATTAAGGGCTTCAGTTCTTTTAGCCCTGAAGTGTTAATAGCTGTGACTACAGTGGTCATCATGGCAGATAAGTTTCTCTCATATGACTCAAATCTTTAATTGACATATCGAGCGAGATGGACTGGAACATTATCTTCCAAGAAACCATCTCAATCAGGGTCTAAATGAGCGCTGCACAATGCAGGTTGATACAAATTTAAAGACTGCAGATATTTATCGTTCTTTTGCGTTAGGCAACCGATTCCTTGCGATGTACGTATTTTCCCGGAATTTTCTGCTTCCGGTGGCCCTCTCAATAAGGGCACACGCTGGTTCGAGAGGTTAATGTCACGTTCTGACTTTGCAAAGAGTACAGCGCAGCCTAAACTTGCTTTCATTTTATTCAATGTTTCATTTTTTCCCCACAATTCGGCTGTTGTCCAATCGTGGTATTGATGGTATTTGAGTTATAAATGGTAGGGCCTTCTTTCTCGATCTATAACCAGTACAAGTAGGTTAAGGGTAGGGTAACAACTGCCAAATCTCCGATCTTAAAGTTCTTTGAGCATAGTTTGGAGATATATGGGTTGATCACTTCTCTCGCGTCAACGCTGGAAGTGATCATTCGATGTCGTTACAACTGAGTAGCAGTTTATGGCGTGCGAAGATACCCTTATTCAACCTCAAGCTCTTGTGACAGCTCTCTCTCGTGCAGTGGTGGATGTAGTCACAGTTATTCCTTCCGGAAGTGGGTTCCTCATCTCTTAAACACGCTGGATAGACTTTTTAGATGATCGTCTTGGGTAGCGCAATGATTTTGGTGGCTTAACTAACCAGCCTGTCAAGTTTTTAACTGCACTTAGAAATTTATGCAGTTACGGGCTCATATGATCCAGAAATTTGCATAAATATTAGTTGGGACACATGAATGCAGTTCTTTATGTGAGGGATAAGCTTAGGCATATCCCCCCACATTTGTTTCAAACGAGGCAACGCTGTGATGTATACGTTCAAATATTTAATCGCTGGTTAATTATTTAATTTGAGATCATCGTCTCAATCTTGGACAGCAAAGTGCTAGCTTGGTTTACATCAGTTAGCATCAATGACGTGTTAGTTTGTCAATTATAAGTTACAGTAATTAGAATATAAAACTCAAAAATAAACAGCCAAGTGAATAACAATAATATAATAGAAGATTTGGTGGTTATGAAGTTACAAATATTTTGAGAATAAAAATATTTATACAACAACAGGAATAAATTAAGATGGTTAATATATAAAATATAATCAGGAAAAAGACAATGCAATTAGCAAGAAAAAAGTCAGTTATCTTTGGTCCACACCTAAATCCATTGCAGGAAGTTACCATGGCAAATTCCATTTCATCTTGAATAGGCCTTGTCGGCTGCTTATATGAGGCTCTCTCGTTGCGGCAGTTGGATTAGTTTGTGGTACATCTTGACGTGTTAGAATTGGATTATGGAGGCGGTACTGCCAAGACTTGTGTTCTGATTTTATTAATTCCATTTCGTCCAAAGAAATTTGTTTACCAGCGATTTCTATCATAATTATGCACATAGAATTAAGTACAGATACGACAAAAAAAAAAAGATTTTCCATTTAAGCTCCATATTTACGTTTCTTCAGTATTTAATTTGTTCTCTTTTAAAATGCGGCACAACGTAAGATCATCGCTTATCACTCTACATTAAATTGCTCTAATTCAGGCTGCAATGAATATGAAAGAATTTGCCTTCATTTATTTTTATCGATTGGGGGGAAAAAGTATTGTTGACCGGAATGAATATTCAAAGTAATTTTTCTGCCGAGTTTTCAGTCTGTAAATTCAATCAAGCCAGTCATCTACTGTTATTTAAACTTATGGGTTAAATAACATTGTTGATCCGTCGAATTTATAATTAGGAGCCTATAATATATATATATTGCGCTTTTTTTTGTTATAAAGATTCCAGAATATTTCGTGTAATGAGCATTTTTTACAATACTGGCGTAATGGGGCTAACCCGTACTTCACAATTGTTTCGTAGCTATAAGAGGGTGTACACACCAATTAATTTTTTCTGACGACAAGAAAAAAAAATCAGTAGTCGAGAAAGAAATAACGAAAAAAATGTAGACACCTAATGGAATTTGAAGCAGGTGGAAACACGTTCTAAATAATGACGTGGCTATAAAATTAAGCATTGCTGTCCTCACAAAAGGGGAAGTTTAACAAACAAGCGGCTAGTTTTGTAGCTATCTGATCTTAATAAATAACTCTTGCTAACTTATCTAATTAACTGGCGCCACGAATAAAAGAAGGATAATTAAGAGCAGTTGATAGAAAAACGGTTTCAGTAAAGTAATTTTATCCGCAAAAAGAAATAACAAACTTAAATAACTAGTGGTTTCGAAGGGGTGGAAGTGACTACGCCTGTAATTAGGTCTTCATCGACAACCAGAATATTCTAAGATAATTGATTGACGTTAATGGTGTAAGAAATGCATTTGAGAGATTTTATGTACAAAAGATAATTATTTTAAATTGGATAATGTTTATTCTCTAACCCCGTTATGAATAATGACAGACAGCAGCTGTTAATTGAATTACAATTAAAGTTTTTAAGCCGACACGCTGAACGCACGAAACTTTTAAATGCGCAACAGAACGCTTATTAGTTTTCTTAAAACTTTAATATTTTCTTTCTTTATTTGTGTTTTCGCCGCATGCTGTGTACTCTTCGGTGTTCCCGCCTCTAGATACCAACCTGATTGCATTGTCCCACCCCACACTCCCCTTCTTTCTCTCTTCTAGAAACCAGCTAATGGCTCATGTGTACTGAAAGAGCGCAGTTTTGAAACCAATTCTGTGTACCATAATTAGGATATGGTGACCGGGTTTGAAGCGGAGGTAGGGACGTACCCGGAGAGAGAGAAGAGTGCTGTACAGCGAGGCCAGCAAGCCAAGCTTGAGATATCTTTCTAGAAGACTGATAATGAATCCTCCACACCACTGATCCTAGGAGAGGCAGTCACCGAGCCTAAACGTTGTCATGGAAACAGACCCTCGTTCTCGCGTGTCTGGAATGTATTGTAAGTTGTAGAGCGCGTGTCGGTCCTGCCTTACTCTGTATTTAGCCTTTCTCGCGAAGCAGATGCTCGAAGACTTATGGAAGAGTGCTCTAAGGTTTTATTTTTTCCCCCTCCCATTTTTTTTCTCCTTCCCCTGACAATTCCGTTTCTTTGCAGAATTTTTCTCGACGATGTCTAGACTTGGTTGGAGAATTAAGTTAATGAACCTGATATATTGACACTGTAACAAAATATTAGACGATGAATGACAATGTAAGTTTCAGTCGCAGTTGACAATGTTAAGTCGCAGATTTTCCTCCGTTATCCAGGATTGAAAATACTATACTGCTAGTTAAGAAGCATGACGTGGTAAGTCAATGAATGGCATAACAAAGCCGTACAAGGGTCGTAGAAGTGCGGTAACAGCGCTCGCGGTGTAATTATCTACTCTGTTTTGTTTACTTTCATATCATTCATTTATATGCGTGTAAAATGTGCTGCAGCGCTTTTTTTATGTAATTTGTAATATGTATAAGAAAGCTGTGGTAATAACTTTACGAGGAAACAGCAAAACTTTTAAAATAATTTTGTTTTTATAGCCGCTACAAATAGCTATATCTCGTCTGTGGTTTAGTCACCCGTCAAGAATTGCCACAATGAATAGTCAAGTCTCACAGTTACGGAAGCAGTTTTCTTTCTTTCTTTCTTTTTTTTTTTTTTTTTGTATGTATTTTCGAGTTAATTTTGTTAAAATTATTTCTGGGGACAAAAAAAAAAAAAAAAAGGCTAGATTAGTTCATAACATGTACTTATATATTGGTAATTACATATTAGTTTCGGAAGAAGCTTATAGATTAGATAGAAAAGTGCTCTGATGGAGCCGGGAAAAAAAAATAAATAAGACAGGAAAATACATTTAAACATAAAAAAAATAGAAGGCACACAGTTTTCCGTGGGAGAGAGAGAGAGAGAGAGAGAGAGAGAGAGAGAGAGAGAGAGAGAGAGAGAGAGATAAAAAAACTCCGCGTTTTTCCGGAACTGCAAGTTACTTAGAAAGCCTGCTTAACTGACCCGTGAAAACATTTGTGCTGTTTTTACTCCTTTTCTAATGTGATACAAAATATTCGAAATCTTCTGATTCCGAACATTGTATTGGAGAATTCACGGACTTGGTGTATAGCAATATTACTTGGTACTTGGTGTATAGCAATATTATTTTGGGAGGATGTCCCTTCCTCCTCCATTGTTAAGAACTGGTCAGCAGAATTTAAACGAGGGAGGGAGAGCCTGGAATATGATCCATGCAGTGGAAGACATGCAAAGTCCTCCATCACTCCAGAAGTGTGCATGATCTGGTGATGAGTGACAGTTTTATACATTGTCAGCGTCTTAGCATCTCACCTGAACGTGCGTGCCACATAATAATAGAGGTTTTCATTATGAAAAAGGTGTCAGCTGGGTCTCAAAATTGTTTCCAGCAGGTAAAAAACGCAAAAGAGTTGTCAATTCAAATGAACTTTTGCATCGTTTTCAAGCAGACCCGGAAAATATCCTTGCAAAGGTAGAAACGGGGTCCATCATTTTCGGCCAGAGACAATGGAGCAGTCCAAGTGGAAACAGTTTTTTTTCCCTCCAAAGAAAGCCAAGTCAAGTCGATTTTTTTTCTGCTGGCAAGGTGGTGACATTGGTTTTTTTTTGGGATGCTGATGAGGAGTCTTGCGTTTACCTTCAGAAATGCCACAGGAACATATCACGCAGACTTTACGAAGCGTTTTGCCCGAAAACAGCAAAGACAAAATTGAGCAAAGGAGGCTTGTTCCACCAAGACAACGCGCCTTTTCATAAGTGTGTCATTACCATGGCCACACTACATGAATACGGCTTTGAGATCTTGAACCATCCCCCATATTTACCAGACCTCGCACCATCGGACTTTCGCCTATTTCCTAATTTGAAAGAATACCAAAATACATGGCTGGCATTCATTTTCTCACCGACCGTGAAATCATTGCTGCAGTATATGCATTCCTGGAGGCCCAAGAGAAACTTTTCACAGCTGGAATCAACGCATTGAAGCGTCAGTGGCAAAAGTGTCCACTACAAAGGGAACTATGTTGAAAAGTAACATGTTACCAGACTCTTCAAATAAACCATTCATACTCAGGCCACGAATATTACAAACTCCTCTTGTGCAATGGATCTTAAACGGACTGTTTGTTTTAGTCTATGTGCTTGTTTCTGTACAGATTAAAAACTACCTTATTGATATAAACTACAGATGCCATAGTAGCCATTTGAAACGCGACACTGAAATGTGTCAGTGATTCGAACCTAGGGTTTTTTCCACACAGTGTGGCGATCATAGCTACTGCGCTGCACGCGAAGATGCTCTATTCTTAGCATATTACTAAGGTAACCTTCTAGAAAAATTGAATACATGTACATGGTTGAACGCTGATCTGTAAACTATTTGCAGATACTGTATTTTCTGCTAACGACGTAATACCTGACATTTATTTTTTCAGACATTAGAATCGTACGTGTTGCATCCTTGGCCAAAGTAATGCATTTAAATCATCAAACAGATGGCTCATAACATACATGAAGCTACTAAATTGTAAACAATTTTAATTCTTGACAAAATGGTGCTCACGTCCCTGCCACCACAAAACAGCCCAGAAATATGTATACAATTTTGTTGTGCATTCTTTGTTTTCCGTTACAGCGTTCCGATGTATATTATTTCTAATCAAACATGTTCTTCTTTTTTACCGCTTCATCGGAGCAGTTTTCTGTTTACTTTATAGCTGTTTCATAATCCTTAAAAACTATGATTGAGGAATAATTTTTGCTAATAGTTGATGTATCATGAAAACGCTAGGAATTTAAGGAAAACGTTGCTAGAAGTGATTATATAAAACTCCTTAATGAACTCATTGGAATGATTTCTTCAATAATTTTTAATTTTGGGACATCCCATTGGAGCACAAAGATTATTATTGATTTATTGTCAATGAACACGTCGTGTGATCGCATTTCAGTATGTTCGTTAGCAATTCCTTCGCTGAACGTTCAAAACTATCCGTGTGGTGATTGATAGCAACTCCACCTGCGGTAGTGAATTCATTTGCTATTATAATGATTTCCTCTGTTTTCCAGATCTGCGTAGCTTCAGTTAATTCTGCTGTTTTTATCTTTCTCTTCTCACCTTTAGAAGTCTAGTAACTTATAATTGCCAAAACAAATGAATTCTGCTGGAATTCGTGCTTGCCTCTTTTAGGATGCTCTCACGTGACGCCTGGTTTGTTGTTCCTTCCCTTTCTTTTGTGAGATTTATAAACTGGAGGGGATTGTCAAGAGCGAGGGAACAGATTATTTTAGTAATTCGCTTAGTTTTTCAAAATTACGCGTGCAAAATCTAATTTCATCTTCGCGAAATATGCAGTTACATGCACCACAAGGGCCAGCATCTTTCCAACATGGGCTTTATTAAAAGTGTACTTTCGTCGGAGGCATAAGCCATCGTAAATTTACGTCAAATAGTGAAAGTATTCTGTTTCATTTTATGTTACTGTCTTTTTTTGGCCTGGAAAAAGGTAAGTCTTGTTGGCAATGTTCTTCGGTCAGTTTGCTGGACGAAAATATTGCGTGGTCTTTTCTTTGGGTTATTTGAGAGTGAACCATGTAACTCTCGTCCGAGACCAGTTAACTCAAATAACTTATGAAAAAGCTCATAAAAATTCTTTACGTTATTAACGGATTTCGAACTCAGACCTTTTGGTGTGGTACGACAGTGATTACATTCACTGTGCTACTTGCAAGGGGTGAGCAATTTGATGGTAAAAGAATCGGTCGTGCCAGTAGGACCAATTATAAATTTGCTATCAATACACCTCCACATCATCCTGTCCACTTTGAAACAATTACAAGCACTTGATAAGGCTGAAAAATGTGCAACGACTTCTAAACGATAAATTTGTAGCCCGTTTGGTGTCCTGGCAGCCCATGCTCCACAAAGTTTTTCATACAAAAACAGCAACATAGAACTTGTTACTCTATTGTTTCGTTGAGAAACTTTATACCCCTAGCTAACTATTGGTATGAGTTCTGGATAGTATTATTTGAAAAGATTATACAGTATGTGAAAAATACATCCACATGGTTTCTCTTCTTTGGCACAGTGGTGTGAATTATTTCTACTGCCATTACGGCGGAGATAGAATATCTCTTAGTCACTGAACCTGACCGGACGAATAAAGTTGCGTTGCTTTAAGCACCATTGACAGAGGTGGGTGACCCAGGACCGCCCCAAGTGGACAGGTGAGGTAAGCGTCGCTTACGGGCGGCAGTTCAGGAGGGCGCCAAAAAAATTTGAGGTATACAAGTCGAACCTCTGTTTAACGAACTTCTTTATAGAAAAATTTTCTATTTAGCGCTTTTTTTTAAAATTCCCCTGGGTAATTACATTTATAATAGTTTCAGTAGAACGAAGAAAATTTCCATATATAACGAACAGATTACAAGAGACTTTACTGGAACACATTGTTCGCACCTCTAACCTTCAGGCAATTAGTGCTGGTGCTGCACGAATTAAGAGCCAAAGGGATTACCATTCTGCAACTTATGGTTACTCTTAAAACATAACCAACCGCCTGTCTCACATATCCAGAAGTCGCGCTGGTCATCTGATTGGTTAACGTTTACTAGTATTCAATATAGCAGGCAAATAATGCATTTGAAATAAATACAGTACATGAAATTACAGACACGTTAAGTTGCTTATCTGGGTCTGTGTTTCATATTTATATTTTGCATTTATAAAATTTTCTTTTTCTTTAAGTTCTCTGCTCTTAGGCAAGTTCAGGGGCGCCATGCTTCTCTATCTTGTGCTCTATTTTTAATTCCTGCATAATTTCCTCTTATCATCCAATCCATCATTCCAATTCTCCTTCTTCAAACAGTTCTCTTCCCACACATCTACCCTCAATCCCTTTCCTCTACATTTCTTTTCTCAGTACATGTCCTATAAAGTTATTTTTTCTCCTTAATTCTTTACTAACGTTCTCTCTTCTACTCTCCTCAAAATCTCATTACTCACTCTGTCCACCCATTTCACCCTTTCCATTCTCCTCCACACCCACATCTCGAAAGCTTTTAGCTGTCTGATCTCCTCTCTTCCCAGCGTCTATATCTCTGAGCCATTTAGTACAACAGTCCATATTAATGTTTTCATCATTTGCTTTCTTAATTCCTTGAAATTTCTTCTCAATAGTTCTTTTCTATTACTAAATGTCTCTTTGCCCATTGCAATTCTTGTTTTTATTTCTTCCACGCTTTTTCCATTTTCTGTCATTATGCTTCCCAACTAATTGTATCTGTCGACCTGTTCCAATATTATTCCATCTAATGTTACATTGATTCTTCTTCCTGGCCTCTTTGAAATTAACATTAAATTAGTTTTATTGCTGTTAATCTTCATATTTTACTCCTTTATTAGCAATCAATATCTAGTCATCTGCAAATCTTATTGGTTTTATCTTCTCCCCTCCTACTTTTACACCTCCTTTCAGCTCTTCTTTGAATTCTTTAATCAGTGCTTCTGCTTATGAAACAAATAATATGGGGGACATGGAACCTCCTTGCCTTACACCCCTACCAATGGGAAATCACGGAATATTTTCAAGAAAATAGAACAGAGGATTCTAAAAAAAAATCTCGATTCGGCTAATAATATGGCTACTGTCCTCCACATTGCCGCTTAGTTTCCAGAAGTAAGCACTGCAAGGAAAAGATTGAAAAGACGTCATTTCGATTATGAAAGTAGAGAAGCAGCATTCAAGATCCGCAACAAAATTTCAACATTAATTTTTTTTCTTTCAAGTTATGGACACAACAGTTTTCTCGTTAACTGACAGGTTTAGAAATATGAAAGAACATGTAGCAATATTAAAAATATTTTTATAATATTTCTGAATTTAAAAACAAATGGTCATATAACGATTTCTTAAATCTTTTCAAAGATATTAAATTAAGAGACATTGATCGTAATGAATTTGATATTGATGGTTTAGCATTACTGGAGAACTTAAGAGTACTCCAAATTTATATTAAAGACAATATTACTCCATCTGAAGTGTTACAATATATTTTTAAAAACAATTTTAAAGATACTTTTTCAAATGTAGCAGTTACATTAAGAATTTATGCAAATGACGGGAACAAAGAGGTGCTCTTACTAAGAAAGGCTTAAGTTTTGCAAATTGCAGCGTCTGGAGACTAGACGCCTGCAAAGTGATCTGATTGAAGTGAATAAGGCCTTGAATGCGTTGAGCAGGTTCAGTGCTGATGAGATTCTTCCTCTTGCTCAGATTACGAACCTGAGGGTGCATAGATTCAAACTGAGAAAAGACAGTTGTAGAATAGATGTTCGGTAATTTGCATTTAGTCAGCGGGTAGTTGAGTGGAGCAAACTTCCATCTGTAGTTATGGACGTTGATAGCTTAAATAAATTCGAGGAAGAACTGGACAAACTTTTGGAGTGGATGGAGAGGTGAATGGGAAATGTGTTTTTTCCCTTTTTTTGGCTGATGCTGTATAAGCTTGCTTTCTTGCCTCTACTAATGCTAACCCCAATTTTTTGACTTTACCAGTTTCAGTTGCCTCAGGTGAACAGAGTTTTCCAAAATTAATATTAATCAAAAATTATTTACAATTGATAATGTCTCAACATTGACTCTCTAATTTGGCAATACTTTCAATAGAAAATGATCTTTTGGAACAAATAAACATAAATGAAATAATGTGAGATATGTTGTAATTAATTCTTTTCCTTTTCAATAAATTAATAATAATTAGTTACGCCTTATTTAATCGAAATATTTTGGGGCGGCAAATTTGATTTCGCTTACTGGCAGCACATAGGTTCGCAGCGGCCCTGCAGAGGTCTATTCGCCAGTCCGCAGCATCACCGTTCAGTTCTACAACCACTTCGGCTTAACAAGGATGAAACAATTTTTCTTATAATTTACTTAATAGATATCCGGCAGACCACATGTCTCCTGAGACAGCTCGTCTGTTTGTTGATTTCTTTGGGCTGTTCAGAACTCAGTTCAATATTATTGTTGTTTCTTTGGCTGAATGATTCGGACAGTCACAAATAATTTCCTTTTATTTAATGCATGAATTATTCCGCCAGCTGTTTCTTGATCAACTGGAGACTTTTTTTGAGTATTTTCATTAAATTCTGTGGCAGTTAATCGATTTGAAATACCTGGCTCTCTGCAAATTAAACCACCTCGATTCTCATTGGTTTTAATTTGAAGTCGTCACCTACATGGAAAGAAAGAATAAAATCATTATAATGATCTAAACTGCACTATACTAGTATTATTAGTAGTATAGTGCAGTGGTGCGTCACTCTTACAATGAAATTCTATTATAAAAGATTATTAGGCATTCGTGTCTTCCTCCTTAGATAAATAGTTTTTTTCCATATACCTGGAGAGATGCGCATTAATATTTCTGACAAAAGCACAGAATATAAACAGAAAAAAAAATATGTATACATCATCTATTTTTTAAGCCGATGGTATCTTTTATTTAATGAGACAACCTCAGTGAATAGCAAATAGCTATTCACTGAGGTTGTCTGTAGCAGGGAAGCTTTTGCCACGTGGTTTGTATACCGTTCTTTTAATGCCGACTCTTCTTAGTGCTTGCTAATTAATTTCTGACTGTAAAATAAATTCATAAAAATATTTGTTGGACCGAATGATGCACACTCTTCTCCCCACTAAAGCAATAAGAACATTTCTTCACTTGTCAAAATGGATAGAATTTGTGGGGAGGCGCGCGCACACACACTCCAGAGAGAGAGAGAGAGAGAGAGAGAGAGAGAGCATGCTTACCATAATTTACTCATTTATCCGGTGACGATTTTCTCTTTTGCTTGCCCATTTTATATCTGGATATTCGAAGCAGCCACCAAGTCAGGTCTAATCTAACTTCCCTCCCCGTACTTTAATTCACAGCCACCTGGTAGCCTGGCTACTGTGACCACTAGAGCATTCACTTTTATGCGCATAATTATGGTACCATCATCTATTAGTCCACAAATAGAATCGTGTCATTCCCACGTTGCTCTCTCATAAAACCATCTTATAAGAATGTGCAGCGAAATAAATCGAAATATTTTTCCATTCCAGTGCTCGATGTTTGCTGTAGTTTGCGATAGGTCCGATAATTATTTCATGTAGTAACGTAAAGATTTTCTTCCATTTCATTTTGGCATCAGAAGTTTCTCAAATGTTCCCATTTCTTTTAATCACCTTCAAATATAGAAGTATTAAATCCATTTAATATTGAGAGGATGGAAAAACTTGCTTCCTAATCTAAGTCGTTAAAAGAATGTTGCTGATAATTGTTATGTTCATTTTTATATCGAGACGTTCCTCCACAATTTGGTTGGCTTTAGGGGCGAAAGCATTTCCACTGATGTTTTTACGATTAAAATATTCCATTTCGCTAACCGAAAAATTGCACATTTTTTTCGTAATCGGTCATTACAGTAGTTTCTTCTTTTAAAATAAAGTAAGTAGCGTAAAATGAACAGGCAGCAAGGAAATGCTGAACACAATTATTTTCATTGCACGCTAGAACTCAGTTGTGGATTATTTCTGAAAAAGAAATTAATGAAGTATGTCTGCGCTAGCTAAATATCCTGGGATTACATATCCGAGCATTTCCCTATAATAGATATTTATGATTCACCTGTAACTGTTCAAGACGTAATTAAAAGCGGCGCTTAATAGTTGGAACTTCTATTTATAGTTGAAGGTTGCTTTGACTTTATTTTTTATCCTGGCTGATGTAAGCCGTAAATTCTTTTCAGTAACCAACGTACCAAGTAAAAGAAGCCTGTCGAAAATTTTAATAATTCCTGTTGCATTCATAATCTACTGGGCAGTGTTTTGATGCTTCCAACACCTATCATTTTTTGTCGAAAGTCAAAATACATTAGTATTGGAATGAATAAACGAGTCAAGGAGGCAAGCTCTTTTTGCGTCTCCATAAAAAAATACCCCTATCACTCCTATTTTCCCTATCTCCTAAAAGGTGACCATTCAATTTCTACAAGAAAATGTTTTGAGAACTTGATGAGGAGATGACTAAACGCTGGCAGCAAGTTGCATGTCCGCCGGGCCAGCTCCGCGACTATAAGAATATGTTAAGCGCTGCCTACTTTGAGCAAGAATACTGCATGTTATCTTCATTCATTTTATTTATTAATATAATAATTGTTACATATCTCCATTAAATTTTGCCTCTTTGGTTTAATGTTCAAATAACACACCTTTGGTTCTCATTTCAGTTACTAAGTTATGAATCGTATTTATGTGCCCTTGCTTGTAACACAGTGGATATAAACACCATCCTTCCACAGTGAAACAAGGAATGTTTGTGGGCTCTTTTCACAAGGTGGCTGAGTTAGTGAGTCTCTGTTTTTTTCTCCAGGAAACGCTGGTTTTTTTGTCCAGAAGACAGAAGATCGACCACAGAACACACTCAATTTACAGACAGTAAATACGGTACAATATAGTCTTAGTCGCTGATGCTCCTAAAAACCTACTACAACTACTACATTTTCTCTCGAGGTAAATGGACAATCCAATTTAGTAATGTACAGACCAGTTAAGTTCAGTAAATCGAGGATTTTAAATATTTTAGATTTTTGTAAAAGCAGCTGAATCTGTGACTAGTCTTTACACTCCTCGTAAATGCTAAGTGCGAATTACGACATCCATTAGATAGGAACACCGATCGATCGTGTAAAGAAAGAATCAGAATGGACCTGGTTGCCTCGGTGTGCCATTCTGATTCGTCACACACATTTGTAATGTCGTGTAAAAATAAGATATTTTATTAACCACCATTCCGTTCCTTGGCGCAAAGGCAGCTTGCGGGATTTGGTGATGTGTTACTGTAATTTTACTAACCTAAGATACTGAACCATGCTCGAAATTGAATTAAACTTGGAAGGAGGTGAAGATAACATGAACGTTGCAAAGTGTGAGGCGTTGTTACGTGTTTTGAGTTATTTCAGATTTGGTTCTTTAAGGAGATAGTGGTAGCCGACAGGTTTCAGTACATCATGTCTGCAGTCATCTACATTCTGTGGTCAGTTTGCGAAAAGGAAAAATCCGATTTTCAAGGAGAGAAAAACCACAAAATCCTTGCTTCAAACTGATTAATTCACCCGTGATGTGATAAACATTAAAACTGAGTTGTTACTTTCTACAGAAATTGAGTCTTGACTTTGTCCATGTGGTAGAGAGAACAGCCATCTCACTACTATCCGTCAAGGCTTCCTAGAAAACCGTCCAGCGTTTATGAGTATGGGCGGAAAAGGGACAAGTTATTTTTTTATTTTCATTTTTTAGTACAGTGATATGGGGTGTTACTTTGTTTTTTACTAATTTGTTTACAGAAACAAAATAGTCGAAAAATATGCAAAGAGTATAGGAGTTCGTGTGGAATAACTAGATTATGCAAATATTTCTGGTGTTTAGTGTTAAAGCTAATATTCAAGCAAGATTTTTGAGAGTCAATCATATGGGTACTTTGTATGTTCTAGGACAATTCACCAGGAAGTATGCATGTGGAAAGGACTGAACATCTCCTTTGGAGCGTAGAATTAAATTTCTTCCACTGGGCCGAGGCCTGCGTCTGTTAAATTTAAATGCGTACAGGCATTTGCTTCTTGAATTATCCCTGGATAGTTTATTATTGATGACTGTTATGACTTCAGGAGACTTAAATATTACACTATTAGCTAAACTCATTAAAAAATTTAACTCCTTAATTTTTAGGGTGTCATAAATTTAGGGTGTCACGAAACAAACCGAGTTCATAATAAATATTGTAAAATGGAGTTCCTTTGAATTTAATTCATCTGAGAGTCCAGTACTCCAGATCCCCCTCCGAAGGGGGAGGGAATTGAAATGCATCCGACAAAACTTCACCTCCTGCTGTCAGAATGACATAGCTGTATCTTCGTATATTTTTTTCCGATGGAGGCTGTGTCCTGCGTGGAGATCCATCTAGCCTTATTGGAACTGTAGAGAACGAAACGTAGTAGCTGTTAAAAGAAAGATCCTTGACAAAAATGATACTTATATGTTTGCGGAAGTCCGCATATTGTATTTGGGGTAATCATTGTGTGTATGTTAGTTTGAATGATATACTTCTATAGGAGTAAATAAATACAAGTAGAAGTAGCAAACACCTCGTAGAAGTAGCAAGTGTTTTTCACATTGCTGGTACGGTTAAGAGAAGCCTTCGCAAATAACTCAATGGATAGTGTTCCTGCTCTCTCTCACCAAGCCCGCGCGGGTAGGTAGCACAGTGGAAAATTCCCAGGTTCGAATCCCGTCAATAACGCGAGGAATTTTTATTGGCTTTTTCTCAACTTGGTTTAATTAGTCGGTCTCAGGCGAGGATTGCATGGCTTTCATTCTCGGAAACGAGTTTTCCGTCCACGAAACAAACCAATCGACCGCACTGCACGCAATTTCACAGTCAACAATAAACTGTCGCTTCATAGCCATAGTTGCCTTAGCACTTAATATTCGCTCACTTAGAATTGTCGCACTAAATTAAAATGACCGAAGATCAGGGATACTTCCAACCTCGGACGAGATCGCATGGTCCCTCCCCCGTAAGTTGGGTTTCGTCCCACAACAGGGAAACCTGTCACAGAATTTTGTCTGTACGCCTGTATATACAGGCGTACAGACAAAATATATTTTTCGGGATATTAACAGTTGTGTCCTAAATATGAGTCGTTCCCTGCAGATGCTTTTTTCCGAACTTACAGATGAAGATTTTTAGTAATCGGCACATGCAGAAATACCGGAGGTACAAAGGGTACTAGGAAAGTTTTGCAATACAGCTTTGTTTATTTAATTTTTTCAAAGTAATTTCCTCTACATTCAATACACCTCTCCATCCTGCGAAACCAATCTTTAAACCAGTTCTGCCAAGTTTCGCTAGGGAGTAAAGCACACTCGTTGTCCCAAGCCCGTAGAAGGTCCTCATCACTGGAAAACCGCCTCCCTTTTAGCTTCATTTTCACATGCGGGAACAGTGCAAAGTCACAGGGAGCAAGGTCTGGACTGTAGGGAGGGTGCTCGAGAAGTTTCAGTCCTGTCGTGGTCAAATATTCGGTGCAGGCTTTGGCGCGGTGACCTGGAGCATTATCGTGATGGAGGTACCAGGTGTCCATTCTTGACTTTGGCCGCAGGTTCTTCATAGATCCAATGACTTTAGGCAGGCATTGTTCAGTATACCACTTAGCTGTGACTGTCTTCTGCGTGTCCAAAACGACACGTTCCACAATTCCACTCGATTTGAAAAATACAGCTATCATTTTCTTCTTTACAGATCGGGATTTTCTAACAATTACGGGTATGTCGTCATCATCAAAGACCCAAACTTTGTTTTGAGCCTTGGTCGGCAGATCGTAATAGTACAGCCAAGTCTCGTCACCTGTCACGATGTTGTTCACATACCGAGATTGTCCCTTATCAAACTTTTTTAACATCTCCCGGCACCAAGTCACACGTCGTGTCATCTGCTCTTCAGTCAGTTGATGCGGCACTCAGAGAGAACAAAGTTTCTTCACGTGCAAATGATCTTGCAGAATCGAACGAATTGCTGGTGCATTTAGGCCCAAAGTATCCTCTATCTGTTGGTAGGTCACTCGCCTGTTTTCGTCAAGCATTTTCCTCACAGCAGTAACGTTTTCCTCCGTAACTGACGTTCGTGGCCTTCCCAGCCTCACAGAATCCTCCAGAGTGAAATTTCCCCTTTGGAATTCTCTATACCACCTGAATATCGTTGTACGATGTGGAAAATCATCATCTAGTGCAAGAGTCATTTCTTCTAAGCACTGGTCTATGGTTAAACCACGCAAGAAATTATACCGCAAAACTGTCCTTATCTCATTTCGTGACCACGATGCCATCGCAAGCACTTTACACTCTCACTACTAATGAATAACTGAGCCCATCGACTTGGCGCGGCGGCTACTATGAACGTATGAACATGTCTCAACATGCAGCAACAAGCAGCTTCCTGTGATTCATTGTTGCGTCATATTGCAAAACTTTCCTAGAACCCTTTGTATATTTCAGCCGTGGCTGTAGTACTGCTGGAAAAAACACTGAAGATAGTGCTTCTCCTTTTGGAATTCCTGTGGTAATTGAGACGTTTATGTCTTTATTGCTTGAAGGGAAACAAGAAATCTAATCTGTAAGAAACGCGTAATGGCGGTAGACACTAATCTATTTCCGGGATAGCTTTATAGAAGCCCCCCCCCCTCTCTCTCTCTCTCTCTCTCACACACACACACACACACACAAACACACACACACTTCTGTAATATTCGCTTGCTGTTTTTTTTTTTTTTTTTTTTATTGTTATGATTGCAGTGAAGATTATTACTACTGTCAAAAAATATAAGTAAATAAGAAAAATAAAGTAAAATGGAATTGGCGATGCGAATTTCAAGGTGTATGTACACTTATTGTTCACGCGATACCGAGTGCAGAAAAGGAGGGCCAGCTGACGTTCGGTTAGAGCAGACACCCCATTCTACAAATGCAAGAAGAGTCGAAGTGATCCGGGCTGTGAATCAAAATGAAAGAGATGCATTAACTACGCAAAAGTAACGCACACGATAGTCCTACCGCTATCGACAATATCTTTGCTTAGATGTGCTCTGCTATTACGGAAAACGTCATGTTTGAACGAATTGCTTTACGACAGCGGCAAGGCAACGCCCCTCGACTGCCTCAGAATTTATACGATGGAAATTCCACACGAGTATCAGAATGCCGAAGCCAGTGGAGCGTTTTTTGTTATGTCGTTCCCGCGCTGGTCATAGGCAAATGTAAATTTTGCTGGAGAAATCACGTGACCGGTTCTCTGACACTGTATTCAATGTTGTCACGAACTTGTTTTATCAGGTCTAGTCTATGTACGCAGTTATCAGCGATGTTTGTCCCGCTAGTTTACCGACTTCTTCCTGACAAACGTCAAGAGACTTTGAATTGGTTGTAGCGCTGAACCCTAGCGAAAGTTTCTTGCAACCTCAGAGGCCCGTAACTGATTTTGACCTTCCAGTCATGAATACTTTTCGAGAAGTTTATCCAAATGCTGAAATTCACGGTTGCTTTCTTTATATATCTCAGAATATGTGGTGCACCTTCTGAGACATCGCATACAAGTGTGGTCTAGTAATGCAGATTTTACATTTTTGTACAAAATGTCGCCACTTCGGCACTGATTGATTGCTTTGAGGGACGCTCACGCAGTTCAGGCTAGAATTTATTCATAGACAACTGTGGTGTCAAATTTTGAAGAAACCAGTATAAATTTTGGGTTTTCAGTGAGCTGTGTTTTTGTAATTAATGTTAGTGTTCTAAAATCACTGACCAAACTATTATTAAAGGGAAAAAATATATTAGCCTATATTTAAACATTTACTACTGTATTTACAATAAAGTAAATCGTATTCTAAAACCAAGAGATGCAAAAACAAAAATGTGCCACTGTTATTCATAGTAAAAAAAATTTAGAGTGGTATATTTCAACACACACAGAGCAGTGAAATTCTAAAACTAGGGTAGCTTTCGACAGTGTATTTTGTCTTTATAAACATACAGATTGCCATTTTTGGATTTTTAATACTTTTGTCGATGTAATTTTATTCTATTCCCGAACTTAGATGGCTTTGTCACCGGCGTATTGTAAATTAGTGATAAATGAATTGTGAAAAATATGAATGATAATATTTTTGAGGTACTGATTCAACAACGACTCATCCATGCCAGTAACCACGTATGCTTCCCTAGACCACAGCTGTCTCTGTCAAATTTTTGCCATCCATCTGAAATGTTGCAGTTAAAGAAAATAAATAAATTAATTAAAAAAAGACTTCCTCTGATTTTAATTCTAAACAAAATAGGCAGTGGAATCTTAGGGAGCAGAATATTACATCAAATTACACCAAAGGAAAAATTATTTATTTTCCTTTAAAATAATTAAAATGTACATGTATTCAAGATTCCATTAGAATTGAGCTTACTCAAGCCATTCAAAGCCTTAAACACCTCAGTCAGATCTCCTTGCATGTGCCTAGTCTCCAAGCGCTGCAGTTTGCAGAACTGAAGCCGTCCCTGGTGAGAGTACTCTGTTGATCCTCTCACTAACCTGGTTGTTCTTCTCTGTACCCGTTCCAGCAGATCGACATCTTTCTTAAAATGAACCTTCCAGACCAGTATGCAGTATTCAAGATGTGGCCTTCCTATTGCCCTATACAATATGATAGTCACTTCCTTTTCGCTGCTAGCAAAATTCCTGTATGTCATTGACCAAATCCCATGAGTTCACCTGACAGCCTGTCTGCACTGCTGAGAGAACTTCATATGTGACTGCACAATTACCCATAGGTCTTTTTCATTCTCCACTTCCCTGAGTGTGGTACCACAGTTGGCACGTTAATCTGGGATTACTGCTTCCCGTGAAGTACCTTGTATTTGTTGATATTAAACTTCAATTATCACTTCTCAGTTAATCTACGTAATTTGTGTAGATATTGTTGCAGTAGCAAACCCGGATTACTGCGATTAACCACCATACCAACCTTTGTATCATCATGTAACTTATACATTAAGGCCTGATATGCCTTCAATCATTATCGTTAATAAATAAATAAAACAACAATGGCCTCAGCACTTATTCTGGGGAATTCGCAATTAACCATTAGCACAAGAAGAGGTACCCATTAATACCCACTCTGTCTTCTCCCACTCAACCGCCCCTTTTTTATTCTTAGCAGTAACTTGCACTTAATGCTACACTGCTCCAGTTTGTATAGTAGTCTTTTATGTGCAACGGTATCAAAATTTTTCTATCAAATTTGGGTTTTTGCATCCAGTTCCTTTGTTACTGTGTCATGCTGTCCAATCGGATTAGTCAAACAAGATCGCCCCAAAGATTTAAAAGTAATATCTGTTAATATTTTGTTCAAAAAGTGCTTCCCGCAAACATGTTCTCCCAACAAACAATTTCGCCTTCTACGGGGTCTATCACACTTTGGGAACTTCTGGTCTGTTCTGATATAAGATAATCGATGGTGTGTTTTTTTTTTTTTTTTTTGGTAGTTGTTGGCGCATCGGCTTCTGTGGCCATAATGCACCTCCCAAGGTTTTTGCAGTACTTTGATCCAAGCCCGAGGCGGGATTCGAACCCGCGACCTTTGGGTTGCCAGGCAGGTGCTTTACCCACCTGGCTAGCCCGGTCGGCAATCGATGGTGTACTGTTTGGATAACTTCTCATGATCCCACAATCCGAATATTTCGATACGATCATGCCCGTGCAGCATAATTTTAAGAAAGCATTTGCTTTTAAAGCCGAGCGATCAGCATTTGGAGTACACTGGATTTTTTTTTTTTTTTTTGACAAACTAGTTTATGCGGAATACTGTAAATACTGTTTAACTATTTGAGAATCCGAAACCGTAAACCCCATCTCCCCCCCCCCTACCTTGCTCTGGACAATATCAGACTAATTTCTGTTGCAGACAATACTTGAGAGAAGGCATTAGTAACATATCTGTTTATCTTTGAAACTTTCAAGTGAATATTTCAAAGATTCGTCTGAGACTCTAGAAAGCTTGCCAGGATTTTAAGTACAGCCGCGGGGTGACGTCTTCTTTGTCGTCTAATTTGCCCTTCAACAATAAAACTTCAGGTGAGAGATCGTCTGACGCAGTAGATGAGGTCTCAGGACCGAACGGATCCACTTAGCGCAAATAACCCATTTTGGATTTGTCAATATTTAATGAAAGCTCAAGAGCTGAATATAAGAAACAAAAATTATTCAGAACGGAATTAAATAGCGTGGAGTCGTTAGATCATTGCGATATAGTAAAACGCGGGTAGGAACAGAAAATATCGTCAGCATAAACTCCGGGAAAAAAAAAAAAAAAAAAAAAAAAGTAGTTAGAAACGGGATAAAAATTGCTTTAAATATTAGCGGTAGAAGTAAGCCCCCTTGAGAATTGTCTACAGAGGCTAATCTAATAACTGTGGAACGATTGACCTCGTACTCCGCGTTATCCTAGTTTGGATTTGAGTAAGAAATTGAATGAAGGACTCAGAGATAGCAAAATATTCGCGTAATAGCTTAAGTAGTGAAGTGACCTGAATGAAATTGAAAAAAGATTTAAGGTCAAGGGAAATCACATTGGGATTGATAGGAACTGATTCCAATTCTTTAAAATTTTTGAATTAAAAACGTAAAAGGAAATTTTGGGGAAAGTTTATTACCTATGAGGTCTCGAAAAGTACTTTTTTTTTTTTTTTCAAGCATTTAAGGAACAGCAAAGAAATACAGTAGACCTAAAATCAGTCCTGGAACTGCGAAATACACCTCCGCAGTAGGAATAACGTGTACTTTAAAGAAATACCCAGTACGTGGAATTGTTAAAGGGTTTGTTTGAACAAAGAAGTTACGAACCGCTAATGAAATATAATGCAATTTTAAGACAAAAATGGTCCAAGGATGTGCCAAGTGGTACTAAATAGTTTCGTGGTAGCGCAATGACGAAGATCGTTGCCCTTTCTGGGTTCGAATCTAGTCAAGACGGGAGGAATTTTGATGGGCATCTATTTTTATTTATTTATTTTTTTTTTTAGTTGGTGAGGATAGAATATACGCAATTTACATAAATATACTGATGCCGCGTAGTCTTGGTTTAGCAGTGAATAATTACTTGCTAAAAATCTTCAACGGTTGCTAAGACTATTGAATATCTGTTCTAATTCCGCTTGAGACGCCATCGAAACTTTAGTGGCATCTTGAATTATTGACTGTCACAGTCTGATAAGTGGGATTTATCATTTTAAGCAAACACTTTCATATATGTATTAATTTCGTTATTACTTGTGGTTTGAATAAGTGTAGTGGAACAATCTACTCTCTAACGTATTATATCCGAAGTAGGCAAGATCTATCAGCGAAGTTGTTTGAAAATAGTTTCATCGAGCGGGAAGATTAAAATCTCAGAAATTTCTTGAATGATGTAGTTATTCAATCGTGATAGTCTTGGGGGGGAATTCTAGGTCGAATTCTTTCAAATTCTTTCAAGGTGTTTAACATAACGACACCTGTTCTTTGTTTTTATCCCTGTTAACATTGTAGTTCACGCGGTGCTTTTCTTACATAGCATTACTCAATATCTCTTTCCTTAATTTCTTTTCTTACTTGAGTTATAGCACTTTCCCATCCCACCTCCTTAGGGTCTCTTATAATTAAACGCTCACTTTGTGTTTGCTTATGCTCGTCACGTGAATGCTAATAATTCTCAAGCTCAATGCATAAACACTTATGGGAAATAGCTGTTGTTGTTATTTTGCTTACCTACTGGAATCATAAATAACTGCAGAAGAACTCCAAATTAATTCAGAGCGGTGCCGTTCTTTAGAAGGTAATTAGCTGTTCAGAACTGTTTGGCAAAGATTAAAAAAAAAAAAAAAAAAAAAAAGAAAAAAAAAATAACAAGTTTCTCTAGTTCTTAAATGATGGTATCATTAAATATGAAGAGAAAAACATCTTAATCTGGAAGAGGAATCGAAAAGTGAACTGTAAGAAATTGGTGAGTAAGCGTATTTGGAAAAATAGTCAATTGCTGTTTTTAAATCCCAATTCTTTCGATAATTAAAAACGAGTTCTTTATTCAACAGTCGCTGTTAGCGGATGGAAACAGATAATATTATCCATAGCGTTTCCACTATCATATTTAAATATGGGATGAATTGTTGGACTTAAGCTCAGTTTGTGTCATCTATATTTGACCGTTCCTTATTTTCTAATAATAAGAATTAATAAAGAAATCATGCACTAACAGTCTGACATTTGTTTAAATAACTATCTAGGATTAAAACTTCTATATTGCTGGATTTAAGTATCCAAAAAAAAATAATAATAATAAATAAATAAAATAAAGGGAGAGATAGAAAAAACTCTCAGTGCATGTAAAATATCATCTCCAGGCAGAAGCATACTGGTGTTGCACCACTTAATGACCCAATTACCATTGTAGTTGCATCTTTCTAATTACAGGTTAGCTTTTTTAACCCTATCCCTATTTTTTTTTCTCTTTCTTTTTCCTTTCGTATGCTAATACGATTACATGCGGTAACTTCGCCATTTTTTTATTTATAAATTTTTTTTTTTAATTCACCATGCACGTGATTTTCTAACACGCAAGCACAGCGGAACGTAGCTTTTATCTCTGGACCGCATGTCTGCCTCAAGTTGTTCCCGGAGTTAAGAGCCTTTGTAAGGGACTTCATTTATTACTTTTTTTTTTTTTTTTTTTAAATCTAGGATCATAATGAACCATTTTTGTTCTGTTTGAAGCTCAAAATGCGTAAAATTTTGATTAATGATTTATTTTAAGTTTATTATACGTTATATGCTTGCTTCAGTAGTCCATATATATTCGAAAACAGACACGCGCGCTGCTATTCCAGATGAACGCGTTTTAAGCAAATGGCTCATCACGTGCTAACTACTTTAACGTGAAAGACAAACACGGTCAGATAACACTCGATTTGTGTTGTAAAGGGTGGTTGGTTACTGTGGGCAGCAGGAGTGTAGCGAAGGAACAGTCCGACTGAGTGTAGCTTAATGGTATTCTCCCGTTGCAGTATCTGTAGTTGGGAAAGTTCCAAAACAAGAAACTGCTATCTTATACAGCAGTCTTGTAAGGATAACACGGGGGAGGATAATAGCTTCTCTCTCTTCTAAAATAAACTAATATCAAGAAGCGGAATCTCTGAAATGTGTCATTCCGCGTGACGAATGATTTTACATAGAAATAAACTGAGTTAATTTGCTTTTCTTTGGAAACACAAGACTAATGGATTTTTCTGAAGGCAACCATACTTCAAATAGTCACGACCCTTGGGGAACCGGAAAACGCAACCATCGTAGAGAAAACCCGAACCGAAAATTGTAACCTCACTTAGCATAAAACGTTTATTTAATTTACTCTCTCTTGTTTTCTCAACTAAATACATTTCTCGGGTTTATTTGGATGAGTGAATGATACTTATTCAAAATTTCTTGTTTAAAATTAGATCCGCGTGATTTTTCTAGCCTACTTCTCACGTCAGGCACACTTCATTTATCGCCTTGTCTTCGTCCTATAAATTAAAAGTTGAATATTCACAAATTACCTTCATGGCTTAAAAAGTAATATAAAACGAACCGATAATGTACTGTTGTGTGGTTTGTTTTGTGTTAAATATCCGTAAAAATTTAATTATCTGCAATTCATCAAATGTGTTCATCAGAAAAGTATTTAAAGAAAACTCCTCGGTATCATTCTCGATCGGTAGACTACGAAGTGCTCCGACATATCTGGCAACTTTCCGATTTCACAGTAGCTTCACCAGGAAAGCGTAGTCGGTGACACCGTCGTGCAAAACACAAGAAGCTGTAAAAATCGCACACTTGAAATAACTATAAATGTACGATTGACAAACAAAGGTTCGCACTACAGGCCTGACGTAGCCAAGTGGTCAGGAGCGAGAGTGCATAGCACGCGTTCCTTGAGTGGACCGGGGTTCAAGCCCGTGACTACTAAATACGATAAATATTTGTATTGACGATTTATTGTAAACTCTACTGACTTGGTTGTCGTGCCGGA
Source organism: Mastigoproctus giganteus (assembly GCF_048544385.1). Lineage (NCBI taxonomy): Eukaryota > Metazoa > Arthropoda > Arachnida > Uropygi > Thelyphonidae > Mastigoproctus > Mastigoproctus giganteus. The sequence goes on from NC_143582.1 coordinate 127,540,351, forward strand.
GTATAAACAGAAAATTTAAAAATTTATTTATTAAAAAAAAATATATATATATATTTTTTTCACGTCTTTTCTTTACTACTTGTAGCATAGTTTAGGCTATTTCTGTGAATTTTCAATGTTGCATTGCTGATAAACAGCACGTCTCACAAGAGCAGTATAATATCATTTATGTTCAATGTATTCCACCACTCAGACTAAAGTTCGAAGGAGATTGTCCTCTCGTCAGTTGACACCATCGCAACATCTGGAAATTCAGTTACGATTGAATTCACAATATGAAAGGTGCCTAAAGGTGAAGGTGCATAAGTAGTTCAGGGTATTCAAGCAATGATGTACGTACCCCAGGGTCAAGGTATGAGAGTTCCTTTCGAGTAGCGGTCAGAAATACTAAAGCAGACGTTAAAAAGGCGCTTTCGCATAAAAATTCTTTTTAACCAGAATCATGAAATGCCTAAAAATAGTTCTGGTTCGCTTATTGTCTTCGCCATATCCGTCTGTCTGTTCATCTGTCAGTCCACATGTAATACGTGCAGTCTAAGTGAACGGATTTTTATGAAATATTATATATAGCTCCTTTAGGGAGATTTGTTGTGCTATACCAAATTTCATTGAAGTTGGACAAATAGAAATCTGGGCAGTTATTTCTTTTATCATACACACTGTCCCGTAGTTTTCTGTCGCTGAAGCACTGGATATTATGTATGTTGCCGTGTGCTGAATGAAGGAATGAATGGGCAATGTAACGGATGTGGAGAAAATAAATATTCTTGGTTTGCACATAAAACTTAAAAATACATAAATCATGAATTATTTCTATTTTCTTATTATATTAATCACAGCAGAAATATAAAACATGTTATTTCAATTGTTATTGAAATCCAAGAGGAAATAAAGTTCGTTACTAAAGTGTATTTGGCAGCATACTACCTTCTCAGTCACGTGTTGCTGTAAGTTTAATGTATTACGTCACAGAGCGTGAAGTACATGTTTCATATCACGCGTTCTGATTTCAAAATTGAGTAAATTTACATTGTGAGGTATGCGAAGTTAAAACAGTTAAAAACTCTTATATTAGTTAATTAATTAGCAGTTAATTGGTAAAAAGAGAATTACAGTATTTATTTTTCACTTACATTAATTACAAAAAAAAAAAAAAAAAAAAAAAACATCAGTTCATTTAAGGAATAAAAGTCGAACGTGCCTGAAATGTAACGCACCGCGTACATTAACTAACTTGTTTCTTCTCACTACAGTTATATGCTTTTTATATTGTTATGTATGTAACTTTTCATATAATGATAAACTTTGATATAATAAATAAATCTATATAGGATGTTTTTATTTTAAGATGTACCAGAAGTTTTGAGCTAATGTAAGGGGTTTGTGAATCGCTAATCGCTGGTTTATTGATATTTAGTTTCCAGCTTAGTAGTAATGTAAAAAAATCGCAGTGCTTGATGCACTGAGTGAGCCCCTCGTTTGCCTGGCTCACATGCAAAGAAATGCGTCAAGTGCTGTGATTTTCAGTTTTACTTAATTAAGCCTGAAGCCTAATATACATGAGTAATATATGTTCTGGCCAGCGCCTCTCGATTTGTTTTTTATGGATCACAGACCTATTTTTTTCTGAAAGCCATATAGTTGAATTTTAAGAACTAGTTCAGCAGCTTATCGAATAACATACAGAAACGTAGGTATCACTGCAGTATATTACAATTCTCAATGCATTCCAAGACTTCAAAAATTGCTGTCACTCACTTCAACCTTAAATCTGCTTTTTGATTCCGTTGACGTATCAGCATTCCTCCTCCTCCTATACCATAGGCACTTCCACATATCTGGTAATATTCATTTCTGAACTCTCTATTCTACAAATGGACGCTCCTTTTGTAGGTTCACATCAAGTAACTTGATGTGAACCTTTATACATTCGCTACCAATAAGAAGTATCATCGGAAAATAGAACACAGCTGTTCTTATGCTCTGATAGAGCTAGCACTACAAATTCAGTCAAATTTTAAATATTGTAACTAAATTATCCCTGAAAACTTGCTAATTCTGTTAAAATAGCATTCCCTGTTATGGGTATGTTGAAGGGTATATATTGTTTCAATTGTTATAACTAACTCTGTACTAATGCTGTAGCCGACCGCGCTAGCCGGATGGGTAAAGTGCCTGCCTGGTAACCTAAAGATCGCGGGTTCGATTCCCGCCTCGGGTTTGGATCAAAGTACTGAAAAACCCTTGGGCGGTGCATTATGGCCACAGAAGCCTATGCGCCAACAACTACCGAAAAAAAAAAAAAAAAAAAATTAATCCTGTTTAACCCTGACGGGGAGGATATTGGATATCTCGATGTCAGCTTTCTCCTTGCCAGTTAATTAATCTATTGTCAGTCCTCTTGCCATATTTCCGGCAGTGGAGGGAACTTTGCCTTCATGTTGTACTTTGCGGTTAGTATGTATATCTTCAGTAATAAATATTTATTTATTGGTCTTGTTAAATTTTTATCTACCCGAAGCCTACCACTCGAGTACAACACCTACTCAGTAGCTGCCAGAAGTGCTATACTTTTTCTCAGAAGTTTTGTATTAGAGACAGAGATTTGTCGCGAATCCCCGAGAAAAGCCGTTAGACCACAAAGCTCCCACTAACCGTGGATTCGGAATCACTGCCCTAAACTAATAAACTAAGTCGAATTTGCACACAAGAAGTTACTCACTCGTGATACCACAAAGTACACTTTCTTTCACATGGCTTCCAAGGGCAACCTCCAAACAAAAGAGCAAGCACAGCCTCCGTGCACAATATACCACTTAGACTTGCATTCTGCTTGACAGCTCCATTCTCCCAAACAACAACGGAATCCGCCCTAATGGCGAATAAATCCTACTCTTCCAAATATCCATGGACGCGACATGGGTCCCACGAGCGACTACTCAACAAATTGCTGCATTAACTGCACTGTATTGACTTGGACTTATTGATCCTACATTTCCAGCATCAAATGGACCTGGACTTGCTTCTTGAATACTCAATCCTGACCTACAGACGGAGTATACACCAAAAACGGCGAGCAGCCCTCTATACATTATCCTATGGACGCTAAAATATGATTTATCTGGACGGGTCCAAGTTCCAATTAGCGACCTCCAAATTAGCGGCCAAACTTGGCTTACACGGACATCAGAGAAGAGGAGTTAAATCCTAGAAGATACTCAATCCTACTGGTCTATACCAAATGTCACATGGAAAAATCGCAGCCTCTGCACGCAGCGCCGTATTGGCGACCTGAGCCAGCTCCCTTGCCTGGCTCATCTTTTCCACCCCTCCCAGGCGGGTGGGGGGGTGTGACGGTTCCGCCGTCTCCCTCCATGCGCCACCCCCATTCTTACTCTCTGGTAGGGCATGGGCATGCCCCATTGTAAACTGGAGCTGTCTTCTCTATCGGCTCCATGTCTCTGCCTTCTTCCCCCCCCCAGCCTTCAATCTACCTCTCCCACTCTACCTGCACGCAAGTGAATGCCCCACACAATCTAAATTAAACTATCTAAAATCACTTTCGGCCTCTCATTCCTAACTCCTCCCTGCCACGCGAGCGCATAAAGGATATATATATATATATATATATATATATATATATATTTTTTTTTAAGATTCTAGCCACTGAAATCTCAGGAAATTAGGTGACAGGACCTGCCAGAGTAAATCTCAGTCTACTGGTTTTCGTGGTCTGCCTCCACGGGGCGAAGGTGGGGCAATGTTGGGCCTCAGTAGGGGTACAGCGGCTAAACGACCAGATGAACAACGGTACACGATACTACACATGTACAATATCCATACACATTTGAATCTCTGGCATTTCCAGTAAACTGGCACACCCATCACAATGTAAGCAACGCGGGGATGGGGAAAACCCCTGGTGCCGCCTGACACCAAACACAATTTACACTTTACCTTTCTTTCCCTCCCCCCGCTGGGGAGAGGAGACGGTCTCCCCTGTCTCCTCACCACCCTCAAGTTTCCACCTGGTGGGGCATGGGCATGCCCCACTGACACTAAACTGGGGTTGTTTTCCCTATTGACCCCATAATTCTGTCTCCCCCCCCTTTCTATCTGCATACTAGCGAATGCCCCACACATCTAAATCTAAATTTCCAAATTATGATTTCCACTCTTTCCGCCTTTCAAATTCAAGAGACGCTCCTCCCCATGCAATCGATCAACAATGTGTGTGTGTGTGTGTGTGTGTGTGTGTGTTTGGTCCTAGACACTGAAATCCCAGGAAACTAAGTGGCAGGACCTGCCAGAGTAAAATTCAAACTACTGGGTACCTGGTCTGCCTCCACGGGACGAAGTGTGGGCAACGTCGGGCCTCAACAGGGACTGGGTGTTAAACGGTCAGAAGAACAACGGTACCAGACATTACACATCTCAAAATCCATACACTTTTAAATCTCTGCCCTTTACAGCGAACAGTATCAATCACAATGAAAGTTACGCGAAGATGGGGGAAACTTCTGGTGCCGTTTGACCCTAAACACACTTTACACTTTACTGTCCTAAAAGTCCTGTACGGCTGGCCGGCCGAAGTACAAATAGGAAATTTAATTTATTATTATTTTTTTCTCGGATGTTTAACTGTAAATCGAAACTTTAAAACGAAAAAAAAATTGTGAAGCCTAACATGCATGAGTAATATTTATTTGGAACATTATTACTCATGCATGTTAGGCTTTAGGCTTAATTAACTAAAACTGAAGAAATAATTTAAAGAAATTAAAGAGGAAAAATCATGTATGAACTGTACAAAACAAATTTTATCAAATTTTATTAAGCTTTATTTTACTTTATTTTATTAAGCCTCCAATCGAAAATCATATTTTCATTGGAGGCTTAATAAAATATAGTGGCGTAATGAAGTCCGGAAATAGTCATATTTCCGGACTTCATTACGCCGGATTCAAATTTTGAAGAGAACTGCATTTTTTACCTTTTTTTTTTTTTGTTATCGTTTGCGGTTTTTATTATTATTACTTTTAATAACCACTCTTTTCAATGAGTATTAATCCATAAAGGATTTTTAAGGCGTGTCAAACTGACAGCCCAGTCGATGAATTTATGCCCGTAATCTGGTAGGTATATAAAAAAAAAGAAGGAAAAAAAGCAGTGTCTTCCATTGCGAGTGTGATAATTTTGACATAAATGTCCTTCCCGTTCGTTGCGATTAGCCTCCAAGCGTGAATTACGCAGTGGTAAAACTAGAATGTCCTTTCCTTTCATTAAGCACATTTGTTCCGTAGTAACTTCGTCACTCTACTACAGCCGAAGACAAACAGTCCAATGACGCCTGCGTTGTCAGTATTTGTTAGCAAAGCGCCAGGAGATGATGCAAGTATTTCGTGCGTGTTATAGATGCTTGCGGTCGTTCTTGGTTTAATGCGCTGAAACCTTACCCAGGGCGCAAATTACCTAGAGCGAACTCTAGAGCCAGCGTGCTGTATGTCTGTATTGTCAATAGGCCATAATATCAAGCCATGTTTTTTCCAAGGCCCTGTTCAAGTGGATGATGAAAAATAAAGATGATCGAGTGTTCCGGGAGAAGTGGGAGTTGCAGAGCTCTTCTCCTTTCAGATTAAAAACCGCGTTATCATCTGTTTTATATGCCAACATGCTGTTAGTTGCAGAGGATAAAATATTAAGTGTCAAATATGAAACTCGCAATGACAGATCGGCATATTTGTAATAAGGCATTTAAAATCGATACTTTCCAAACAGAAAAGCATTTTACAAGCAGTTTAAAAAAAAAAAAGCATCGTTGAAAGCAGGGATTACGTGGTGTCTCATTTAATTGCAACCGGCTAAAAACCCACTTTCAATTTATTCACGAGTGTTTAATTAAAACTTCCGATGTATGTTACGTGCTCGGTTAGAGTGGAAATATTTCAGAAATATTAATCGCGCTCTAACCAAGGTGGGCTGGAAGAATCAGTTGATAAAATTGCATATGATCAGAGACTAGTTAAGTGCAGTTGGTTAAGGAATTTGAAGATTGGAAATTAATAATGATAAAACACTCTTGTACCACGTGAAATGATTAAGAATCTTTATTTTGAAACTTCAATACGTACTTTTAATGACTAGGCTATGTTTCAAGATTATACTATGCCTCATCTTCAGAACTTGTGAAAGTCTGGTAGCCTTCTCATCATTAAGCGTACGTATTGAGGTTTCTCTGTAAATATTTTTGACGTGTTATAAGTCATTTTTCATGTGGTATAAGATTATTATTTTTTTTTATTATTATTATTCGTTATATTCGTTTATTGTAAACATATTCTCTTGATAAATAAATTGTATTGCATTGTATTATTAATTGGTATAAGATTATTATTATTATTATTCATTTTAATCTTTAAGATGGCAAACCATGTGATGTCCTTCAAACTAATTTGAAGATTTCCAAGCATAAAAGACTCACGAGAGCACTGATGGTTAGGGTATTGTTCAGCTTGCAGTAGACGCTCTTGGCTGTGACCTGAAGTTAGTTGTCACCGGAAAAATTTTGAAAGTACCGGCACTCAGCTTACCACCTCCTTGACGACATTTGCTGTCATGTAAAGGAATGCTATAAAATTGTAAATCGTTAGAGTAGTAATGATTTCTAGTAATGTGCTGGGTAAGAAATCAGTGTTAGATTTACTAGGTCTGCTTCAGCATGTGAATAATCCCAGCATATTCTTTCTACGGCCCTCCATTGTAATGGATTTCAGCGAAGTTAGTGTGGTTACGAATATGACAGGTGTTGTTGTTGTTCAAGACAAATAAATGGAAAGAAATAGTTTTTTTATTGTTTTATTTTGACCAGTGTAGCAAAAAAACCAGGGCTTCCTTGCGTCATCTAATATTAATACTAAGACGGTTTTACGGAAGTTGAGACTTTTTTAAAAAAATTGTTTATGATATATACGGTTTGGAGGGCAAACTCGGAGTACATAGCATGTGTCGATATCGTACTACTGGAGTGGTGTCCATGTACTGTAATTTAATGGCGCATTATGTTGCTCGTGTTGCGTGATTGACCACTTAGCCCATCAACAGCAATGTGTAACTGTCGGTGTCGTTACCGTCCCTGCACGTTGGAGGCGGAACAGTTTGTGCAACATTGTTCTGAGCAGTTACGTACCTTACATCAAAAGAAATGCCATCCTGTAAGACAGCTGTGAAAAGAGGAAAGGGAAGGAATATTAAAAAATATAAAAATAAGAAGGAAACAAAAGTAAAAATTACCATCCAGTAGTTACCAAGGTGCACGATAAGGGACAACCCAATTTACACTCAGCCGTTGAGGGAGTTACATGACCTTACAGTGAAGTATAGTCCAGTTCAGCTGGGGGAGAGTCAACAGCTAGGAGAGCCCGCCTAGCATTCATTAGAGTCAGTTATGAGACAGCCACATAATCCATTAGGTATCCACGCTAAAGAGGATCTGTGCAGTCTATTCCCACCTAAAAGAAAAACAGAACAATACCACATCCTGCTTACTCCCACCAAAATCGTTGAGACAGATTCTGTTCTGTCCTGCTTTTCCGTTTTTTTTTTTTTTTTTTTGGCCTAAGTAGCATCCATATAGGCTGCTTTTGCTGCTACAAAACTGTATACCGTCTGCTTTCAATAACACAATTAGCTGCTAACAGACATCTACACCAGACAATCTGTGTGGAGTTTATAGACCATAGCAGTGCGCAATATGTCAGCTCAGAAGCCCCACAGAGAGAGAGGTATATAACTTACTCACACAAGTATCACAAATAGATCCACAGATCACTACACGCCCAGCTTCCTCCTTGATCCACTAACACTACAAAATATGCATCGAAACTTTTCTGGCGAAGCTGATGAAATGGCCAATCCTAGAGATTCCAGCAAAATTAAGGCCCAACTTTTCAGCACTAATAACGATTCTCGACGCCTTTGTGATTTGTTAGTTTTTCTTTAGATTACAGGTTGGATATGCATCCAGTTTGTCAATCCAACCACAGGGGGCCTTTCGACATAAAATATTTTTCAGAATGAGTAGTTAATAGTAGTAGTAGTAGTGGCATGTGATGCAAGAAAGCAAGTGTAGGAGCTTATGCAGCATCAGCCAAAAAAAAAAAAAAAAATATCACACCATTTCCTCCAAATGCCTGTTCAGTTCCTCCTTAAATTTATTCAACCTATCAACTTCCACAACGACAGATGGAAGTTAATTCCAGCAATTAACCACCCGCTGGCTAAGGCAAATTTCCGCACATCTATTCTACATCTGTCTTTTCTTAATTGAATTTATGCCCCCTTAGGTTCGTAATCTGAACAAGTGGAAGGATCCCATCAGAATTCAGCGTGCTCAACCCATTCAAGGCCTTATATACCTCAATCAGATCACCGCGCAGGTACCTAGTCTCCAGCCACTGCAATTTACAGAACTTAAGCCTCTCTTGGTAAGAGGATCCCTTCATTCCCTTCACCAATCTTGTTGCCCTTCTCTGTACACGCTCAAGTAAATCTACATCCTTCCTAAAATGAGGCCTGAGGACCTGTACGCAGTACTCAAGGCGTGGCCTGACCATTGCCTTATACAGAGGGATAATCACCTCCTTTTCCCTGCTAGCAAAATTCCTATATATCATTGACAAAACCACATGACCTGCCCTGGCAGCCTGTCTGCATTGCTCAGAAAACTTCATATCTGCCTGAACAATTACTCCCAGGTCTTTTTCATTTTCTACCACCTTAAGTGTAGTACCACAGAGTTGGTACGTTTCTCTAGGGTTACTTCTACCCATATGCAGTACTTTGCATTTGTCAAGGTTAAACTTCAGTTTCTACTTCTTAGCCCATCTGCCCAAATTATCTAGATTCTGTTTAGCACACTGCCATTGCTGTCATTAACAACCCTGCCAACCTTTGTATCATCTGCAAACTTCGATATTAAGCCTGATATACCTTCATCAATATCATTGATAAATATACAAAACAACAGTGGACCTAACACTGAACCCTGTGGGACTCCACTAATAACATTAGTCCAAGAAGAGCAGCACCCATTGATTACCACCGTCCAAGGATGCTCTCATAATTATGGCTAAGGGTTTGCTTAGTTGCTTTTCCGCCTCCTTTAATATAACTGGATAGATCCCATCCACCCCAGGTGCTTTTCTTATGTTTAACTTCAACAATTTCTCCTCCACTTTGCTTTCAGTTATTCCAAAATCATTAAGTATCCTGCTACAATTTGATAACCTTCTGCCATTTTCAAACCTTAATAATTCCTCATGTGTGAATGTAGATGCAAAATACTCATTCAGTTTGTTTGCTATCTGAGCAGGATCATCAACAGTCGAACCATCGATGTCAAGTGGACCAATCAGATTCATCCCCTTCCTTTTAGAGTTTATATAAGTAAAGAAATCCTTGCTGTTTTTCTTAGCATCTTTTGCCAAGGATTTTTCGTAATCTGCCTTCGCCTGCCTAATCTCCTTTGTCAACTGATTACAGACTAGCTTATATCTGCCATAGGCTTCTGAGTCGCTTGATAATTTATATGCATCCCATGCATTTTTCTTCTCTATTACGAGTCTCATTGCCGACCGGGCTAGCCGGGTGGGTAAAGTGCGTGCCTAGCAACCCAAAGGTCGCGGGTTCGAATCCCGCCTCGGGCTTGGATCAAAGTACTGCAAAAACCTTGGGAGGTGCATTATGGCCACAGAAGCCGATGCGCCAACAACTACCAAAAAAAAAAAACGAGTTTCATTAGATAACCATTTAGGCCTAAACCTTGAACAATATTTCTTAATAGGTATGAAACTTTTAATCTTACTGATGCTACTCGGCAATATAATTAACAATAGTAACCGAGTTCATAAAGGACTGGGCATTTCTTTTGTATTTTTAATTGAAAAACTTTAGTGCTAGCACTCATGTGGTTTTAAGAGGAGATTCCAAATCATTCCTGGCTGACACAGAAATTTAAACCGTTAACTTCGACACCGAGTATAAAACGTCTTGGTTCGGTTCCTCACTTGATATTATAATATTTTTTCTCCACTTCCGTTGAATCAGTCGGTCTCGGTATGGGTTGCAAGTCGTTTACCTTAGTAACTGAAACTTTCCATTCTGCAAAACAATTTGCAGACACAATATACCGACGTCCCTTCACCTTAGTTGTTTGGACACTTTTATAAAAGCAACTGAACAGCAACTTTGCCTGCTCTCAAGAATGTCAGGAGATTCACTTGGTGGTGTTATAGTTAATCAATAGCATTGCGTAGTCAGGTATGTTCTGTGGAGAGAAAAAAAAATATTAAACTAAGGTGCTTTAAAAATGTCACGGATCGTTAATTATCTACGAGGGTTTAATTCATTCTGACAGAACGAGGATAATTAACTTGGCGACACTAATCATATTATAGAGGATTCGCTGTTTGTTTGTCCTAAAATCATGGATAATCCTTTTGAATGGTTAAAGAAACTGTTATATTCTTGGAGACGAAGAGGAAAGTTGTTTTCAAGTTAACCGAAGATAAGGGTGTTCAAGACTGACATTTTTGTTCGATATTGTCAGATACCTAAATTCTGTCAAGGAAGAAATAAATGAAGTGGGTTTTGTTTGACAGTATAAAAGCTTTGAAGTGACATTTTAGTCCTAAAAAGGTCAAATAAAGAGTGAAGTTCATTTTGAAATTTAATAAATTCCTCAATAGTAGTAGGGTGGAGGATAGGATAAGTGCACTAGTATTGATCGGTGACTATGCAGAAGGCATTTTATTACTAAGTAATAAATCTAAAGTTAGATTTCAGGCATTTGAAGCTCTGGAAGTAAGCTCTTCTTTATTCGCTGCCCCGTTTAATTTCAGCGTAGTCTATACAGATGAAGATATATACAAGTAGAACTCAGTGCTACTCAGTTTTAAAACAAAAGTTTAGTGAGGTCGAAGTGCCGAGCTTTTATTCACATTTGTCTACGGATCGATTCCCAAAAATGCGAAAGTTTGCGTGTCAGTTGCTTTCAACGTTTGGTAGCACGTATCTGTGTGCGAACGATTGTTCTAGCTGATGAAGGGAAGCAAAGAGTCCCTGGAGATCAAGATTGACGGACATGCATTTTTCGTCGATAATGAAAGTGGTATCGGTTCAAGAATTGGAATCCAGTATCTACAACTAAGTTCAGCAAAAAAAATGTTGTCTGGAAAAAAAAAAAAAGTTCAAATGAAAATCAGTTAATTAAAGGGCGTTTTATTTTTTGCGTGTTCTCGTTATTGCAATTGGAAAGGTCGAATCATAGAATATTCGTGTTATTAAAAGGAATTGTTATACAGAGTACTCTTGTGCCTTGTTTAACAGAAACTTTGAAAAGTTTTTGATGTCACTCATTCGATCTCTTGATTTTTATAGGAACCATTGGGGGGGGGACAAGGGTTTGCAATAAAAGTAAGTAAATGTATGTGATGTGTGGTACCATATATAGGATAATAGATTTATCATTAAATTTCGTCATTTCTTTCGAGTAAGCCATTTTACAAATTCTGAGTGCTATTTACCTCCACTATTCATATTAGGTATAGTGTTTATGGTTTTTATATAGAATATTATTCGTTTTATCCGAATATTATCTAAAAGAGATTTCGCAATTGATCCTGCTGGCTTCCTGAGCATAGACGAATGCATGATTTGCTTTTTTATAAAAGAAAGCTCTGGAATATTTTGTTTTCCGTCATGTTTTCCGTCATTATACAGCTTTTCAATAATTCACGCCATTTAATTCGTATATTAAAATACACGAATTAAATGCAAGAGTTCACTTGCTTTTCGGCTCCGCTTACGAACCTATTCCTAAAGTTTTGGTAAAAAACACGCTCTTTTACCAAGTTTATTTGTATTAGTTGTTTACTGAATTGTAACCATCCCAGTGCTGTACTTAATAGAAGCCCAGGGGGCTCACATCTGGTGAGTATGGGCATACCAAGGATCCTGAGCTGGATATCATCATCATCATTCTTCTCTTCTTGGTGATTCCCTTCTACTTTTGACTCTCTCTCTCTCTCTCTCTCTCTCACACACACACACACACACACACACACACACACACACACACACACACACACACACACACACACACACACACACACACACACAGGGTAATTCGGGAATTTTTTTGGCTTGTGCAGCCTAATCCTCAGGCTTCCTTGCACCATATAGCTAATAATAATAACAATAATGATAAAGATATTTCGGCATCTTTTCCGGCTTTAATAAACCCGTCTAAAAAGTTTAGTAAAGCTTTAGTTAAGATAACTACTTGTCGTTTTCGCTATCCCTTTATCTTGAAGAGGGTTTTTAGTTAAAGCTCAAGACGTTCAGAATGTCATGTAAGAACTAATGTATTGAGATGTTTACATTTCAATAAAAAACTTATACAGATTCATGCGTGGCAAAAGTGTTTTTTCTGTTACTTATTTTAAGTCTCTAAAACGTATTGCCTTCCCCACTACTCGTGCTGTTAAAGTAGTAAATGGTTTGTTACATTTTATGGCGCAAGAGGTGGTAAAAGTTCAGAATTCGGTAGATAGTTGAGATTGCCTTTCTGTAAAAGGAGATGGTAAAATAAAAGAATGCGCTATTTACATACCCATACATATAGTTATGACGAAGTTTAAGTTATTATTTAGCTCAGCATGCACAACATTTTCATAAATAAGTAAAGAATATACTCATCCATGAATTCATTTGACACTCATCTCTGAGGTACTCCGGAAACGTAGATTTTCGCCATATTTTCCTTGTCGAACAAGAAGTGCACGAACTGTCGTGTTGTGAATTCAGTCCAGTAGCCACTCCAACTGGCCTGACCATGGGAAATTGTATTTTTGAAACGTCGCCGAATTGCTAGAGCGTTGGTTTTCAGGTGTTCCAACTTTAATCGCGACATTTCAATGAAAACAACTTAATCTATCACGTCATATATTCAGTGTCGGCGGAACACTGTAGCAGGGCATAGGAGCACCAACATCTGGGACCGCCGAAATTCAAATTCTTTATTATAATAATATTTAATAAAAGTATCTCAAGGGCGCCAAATACATTTCTGCCTAGGGGCGCCAAAAACCCTAGCGCCCCGCCTCTATATATTAGTGTGGCTTATTTAATTCTTTACCAAAATGATCACCTCCCCTGCCCGTCACAATTATTATAGACCAGTGAGAAACGAGTACAGAAGCAATACGTCATGAAAGTCAAAACAGGTTGATGGTTGACGAACTGATCAAGATTATGCCACAACATAATATACAATTGTATAAACGTAAGTGGTTTATACGTACAATAAATATGTTAATGTACGCAGTGTTACATTTCCGGCGCGTTCGTTAACAAATAGTAATAATTTATGATTTTTATAACAAAAAAAAAAAAAAAAAAAAAAAAAAAAAAAACGAATTTTTATGCGCGAATCGAAAACGCTTCGTTTCCGACACATGTCCATTCCTCCAACCAGCTTATGGCAACAAGCAATATCCAGTGTTTCTTCTTTCTTTCTTCTTTGGTCCTTAACTGGCAGCTGGGGGAGGCGGTTGGCCACGCAACCAGTATGCTGCTGTAGGTGCCGCAGGGTTTCGGACTTGCTCTGTGATGTTCTTCCATCCTTACGATCCATGGCTTCAGTCCTGGCCTGGTTAAGGTCGAGACGTCGGCTCTTCAAGTCATCTTCCACTTCCTTGGCCCACGTTTTCCTAGGCGCGGTCCGTTGGATGCTCCATTGGGTGGGTCGTTGTCTCCAAAGGAGTGTGGATGGTATTCTGTTCGTGCCCATTCTACATACGTGGCCAAACCATCTGAGCCTTCGCTTCTGGATTTGGTCGGCAATGGTTGGTTGCTGTTGGCATCTGGCGCGGATGGTATCATTAGTGATGCGGTCGCGAAGAGAGATGCCCAAGATCTGCCGCAGGCATCGCATTTGGAATACCTCAAGTTTGTTCAAATCTAACTTGAGACAAATCCATGTTTCCGATCCGTAAAGAAGAATGGGCAGGATCAAAGTCCGGAAGAGTCGGATTTTAGTCTTTGTGGAAATGTTGGTCCTCTTCCACAGACACCATTTGAGCGAGGCGAACGCAGTGGCCGCCTGTCCAATTCTGCTATGGATTTCCATGGTGGATGCAACTTTCTTCTCCTGGACCAGCGACCCAAGGTATTTAAAGTCCTGCACTTGCTCGATCTGGACGCCTTCGAGATAGATGGTGGCTTGCGACCCATCTGTTGTCAGGGCCTTTGTCTTACCAGCATTGATCTTCAAACCGTATGGCCGGGCAATGCGGGCAATGTCGTAGAGGATGTCCGTGGCTTCAGCGTCGTTACCGGCAAGGATAGCACTATCATCAGCAAACATCAGGTCAGTCACATAGTGATCCTTGTCATATTGTATGCCCTGTCTGTTTCTGAATGCTTGCCTCATAATGGCGTCGACCACGATGTTGAAAAGCAACGGGGAGGCTACATCCCCTTGGCGGACTCCAGTTTGGATGGTAAATTCCTCAGATAAATCGTTCTGGATGCGCACCTGGCTGGTTAAACCATTGTATGCAGTTTGGAGGAGTGTGATGACTTTTCGAGGTACATGTTCAACCTCTAGTAGTTTCCATAAGGCAGGCCGGTGGACACAGTCGAAAGCAGACTTAAAGTCAATGAAAACAATGACGGTTCGCTGTCCACACCGGATCCTCTCCTCCATCAGCTGACGAATGGCAAAGATTTGATCACAGCATCCTCGCCCGGGTCTAAATCCTGCCTGTTCTTCTCGACTGGTTTGCTCGCGATGTTTTTGCAGTCTTGACTGGATGATCTTCATAAAGACCTTTCCGATGATGGAAAGGAGGCTGATGCCACGGTAGTTCTTGCAGTCCCGGTTATCACCTTTCTTGTGGATCGGTACGATAATGGCTTTCCTCCATGTTAACGGAATTTGTTCAGTGCACCAGATGGTTTTGAGGAGTGAGTGTAGTCGGCGAAGCAGTACATCTCCCCCGGCTTTGATCGCTTCTGTGGTGACTTGGTCCACTCCTGGTGCCCTGCCATTCTTCAGGGATTGTATGGCTGCTTTCACTTCTTCTACTGTAGGCTCAACATCGACCATGGAGACCTCAGGGGGGTCGATCGAGGGTGCTGTTGCTGGCGGTCTCTGAGGTGGGTCGTGATCCAGTGTTTAAGCTACAATATACGGTATATGGAGAGTAGTGTTATGTATGGAAAAAAATAATAAATAATAATTGCCGGATTTCTCTTGGTCTTTCCAATTTCATTTTAATGAAATTTGGAAGGTCTGAACAAATCTAAAAGAGAAAAATATGAACATTTCAAGAAAATCTAACCATTGGGAGTTGAGTCCGATTTTAATGACAAAACTAAAGGCCAAATATAAAATTTCATAAAAAATTCACTGCAAGTAGTTATTAATGCTCCTAATGTCTTTATCAATGTCTGTTACGGACGGACAGATATGGTAAAGACATAGATGCATTATGTGTATATGCTAACAACTCTATAACGCGGTACAGTTCTATTAACGCTCTACAAGAATACACCGTTGATTTGTGCTGATATGATTCAATGAAGTGCTGTTCCAATTTCAAATGCATTTTACACTCGGAAGCTGTGTGACTTTTATGAATAAATTGTGCACTTAGTTTGACGGCCTGCTGAATTCCTTTTGTAAATCTCTAGACCAAAGCATATTTCTTTATGGCAATCAGAAGTCTTCACGAAAGACTTCATGGAATTTTTCAGCATCTTTAAGTTAAATACTGTTTAACATTTTAACTTAAAATATAATAATATTTGGAGAACTAAATCGCCATGTAATAACGTTATTCGTGTAAAATTGGAAATGGTACTTAGTACTGTGCATGAGTTGAAAAGACAAGAGTACTTGTTGATCCCAGACTCGAATGGTTTGGAAGAGAATGAGGAAGTTACAGATGCCGATTCAGAAGAACATGCCCATCGACGTACCTGTGGAAAGGGGAGGGGCAGCAGAATCAGAACAGAGTCTATAAGCGTTTGAGCGATTTTGTGTACACTACCCCAGATGTGAGAACAATATTCCATGGCAGGACGAATTTGAGATTTGTGCAGAGCGAGTAGTTGTTAAGAAATAAAAATTAACGCCGACAGCGAAAAAGAAAAGAAAAGAAAAAAAAATTAAGTACTGTATTATGAAAGGAGAAAGAATTGATGTACAGTGGTCTTCGGTTGTAGAATTGTCGAAGGCCGCCATAGCTGAGTGGTTCAGTGCGAGGGTACGTAGGTACACGTGCTTCAGTGACCGTGGTTCAAACCAGCATGATTACAAAGTGCGGTGATGTTCTTAAATTCTATTATGTGAACTCGTCTGACTCTACGTGATCATCCAAGAGTATAAGTAGAAATTTTATTAAGTGCACACGGAAGCTTTAAATATAACAAATTATAATCCGAAGTCGTGTTTGGCTTTTTAACAATTCCTCATAGCAGTGCTGAGTGCAAAGGAATATGCAGTTAGTGGGAGGAGACTGTATTTAGATCTTTTGCCATCTTTCTTTTTAAACCTCTGGAAGTGGGATTTACAGACTGGTTTAGCAGCAGTGCCATTATTATAAACTAATCTTTCACTCAACATTTTTGAAGATGGCGAAGTTTGCAACGCTATTTTTCTTAAAGATTTTGAGACATTTGAGAAAATGTTTCTCTAACATTCTATTTCGCTGTTGTTGCACGGTATTATAATTGGGCTGATGGTATTCATGACATTTGTACTGAAAATGAAGCGTTTGACTGGCCGAATACTCGTGCAGTGAAGTGACATCCAGGTATTGTGTAGCGTGATAATCCGTAAACATATCACGTAAATGCTTTGGTTATTTATCAGCTTAGCATTCGTTGGTGACGCTGTGTTCTGTATGTGCGTGTAAATTACCCAGTATTAGGCAGCTGTCTTTTTTTCTTTTTCTCCCCGTCATCTCTTTTATCCTTTCTTGGGAATGTTTAAAGAAATAATCAGTTAAACGTGCGGTACTTGGATATTCCGACTAGCGCACGTTTTAAACGAGCTAAATATACGCAAGAATGTGTGGGGGGGGGGGGTATTTATGATAATGTTATTTTATATATTATTCTTATTTCCCCTTTTAACAACTCCCCTTTATAATAACTCCCCACTTGCGCAATCTGACTATTTTACTTCACAGAAAATTTCCAAGTTCTAGGGGAAAATCTCCTTGATGAGTTTAATTCCCTTTGGATAGGCTTTTTCTCAGAATAACAAAGAGACACACAAATGTTGTATAATAAAAATACAGTTTATTGGACACTTTTACATAGATACATCAAACAAAAGAAATTTATTAAACTCATGACCAAATAGATTTAATTTCATCTTCTTATAACAGAATGTAAATGAGCAAAGTAATTTGCCTATTGAGCAAACTCAAGGAGGGCTATTTCCTTTACATAAATCATAAACAACTATCTCCTCTTTTAAACTAACAAAATGTTTCTACTTCCTTACTCCTGAGTTCAATTAACTTTCAAAAGAATCTATTAACATTCTCCTTTCATTACAAAACAATTCCTACTCCAAATTGATAAAGCTCCGATACTCTTAATTTCAGTATAAATCATTACTCTGGTTTCTAACAGATTATAGCCTACAACCTTCTCTAATCTAGGTAATCAATACTATCAAATTTCTACAATTAACTACTTGCACATTCGGGGGTTACTGACATCCGTCTATCCCCTTTCAAAATTCATACTTAGTCATTCACTTATTTAACCAAATATTAACAAGTATCAATCACTTCAAAAATTTTATATCTATTCCCTTCCAAAATTTATCTATATATATTGACTTGCCCTGGGTAATGTCCTTCAGTTCATAACATTCACTAACTTATTCATTATAATATAGTACTACTTATACATATGTGTTCAATCAAAAGTTCTGATAAATTGGTTATCAAGTGTCTATAATCGATGTGATGGTGAGAGTACTTAAACAAACTAATCACTTACTGACATAACTTGGCAGACTTCACGGTACATCCTTCTCTAAACGAGTAGGGGATCCTTTCTATCTGGGTCGCATCTCACAATCACTGGGGGCGTTCGACATAAGATGCTGGATTCCTTCCTGGGTACCTTTGTATTTCTTTATGGACGCATTAATTTCATCTGATCAGAATGGCTGTACTCTTTTTGTCCGGCTTCGGATTTCATCAGCTCCAGCGTACTTGCTCTCAGAATATCAGGCAATCTCGTTCCTTCATAATGGAGTTGACTCCTTCTCATCTGCTTTAAGGATCTTGAAAAATTTTCCCTCTTTTCTATGGCACGGGTTCGTCTCTCACTTCGAAACTCAGTCTACTTTTGACTGACTGTCTGACCGACTTCGGCGCTCCAACTTCATCTTCCCACTTACTCGACTGCTTCTCTCACTACTTATTAGATCACTGACTTAACTGTTCACTTAAAGCTTATCTACCCCTCATACTCACTACACATTAGAACTTAGCCACTTTTCTCCACCGGCTACTCTATCTAAAAAAACTCATTCCTTTCTTTTCTTCTCCAACTCTCATCTTATTGCCCAACTCACTGACACTGACCCACTCTCATCTTACTGCCCAACTCACTGACACTCTCTCACTCTTTTCTTCCTGCCCAACTCACTGACACTCTTTTTTCGTCCGTCTCCATCCACAAATTTTTCTTACCAGTCTGTCACGCCTCTCCACAGTGTTCTACCCAATCTCCTCCTTCCTATATTCATTTTTATCCTTTCATTTGTTGGCAGGTCAGCCAGCCTTGTGGCACGTGATTCACAATACCCCTCTCCTTTTTTATTTCCTACCTGTTGACATCCGTTGAGCTCTTTCATGTAGGCCGAATGCATCAAAACACCTCCTCCTGTGTCATCACAGCTTGTCTCTATAGCACTTCAGAAAAACCACAAATTGTGACACTAGCTACTATAACATCTATTTTTAGAAACTAGTGTGCGTTTTGCCGTATGCGTTTCCGGTGCGTGACCCCTCATAAAACTTAAGTTGTTTTTGCAGCGCCGGACCCCCTGCTGGGTTTGTCATAGTATTCTCCGTCAGTTTTCTGTTTTGACGGATGCAAAGCTAATTTTCCTGTTTTTCGTTCTTCCTACCTTTTAAGTTTTACAATCCTTACTGGATAATTCTTGTTTATTGAAACTGACGCTATTAACATTTCTCCCAACGGCAAGAATCCAAAAAGGAAAACTAACTTCAGAAGTCAAAAAAAATATTTTATTTTTGTAAGATTTTCAGATCTTACAATTGCCGCTCCTCCCCCAAAAAAAATTACACCTGTGTAAAATTTTTTTTTCATTTTTTTTTTTTTTTTATACTCCATCACCTTCCCTGGAATTTAACCGCCTACATCTATTTACATCTCTCTAATATACAACCACTTATTTTATACTACCTTCTGATGCCAAATATTTACAATTATATACATGTACATTAATTAAATGTATATTTTGGGCTTTACTAAAACTATTCCCATCCCATGTACTCATCAATTAATCCTCCCACTAAATATAATTGCTGGAGTCTGTTTGATTCTTTCAGTTTAATTGCCCTTTCTGCACTGTGATTCGCAAGTCCTTCTTTCCACTGTCCTGCTACTCCCGTTTGAGGTTTCCTATTTTTATTTTCTAGTCTCCCTTCCCTTTGAGATATTATTTGCCCTGAATTTTGCCTAACCTTCTCTGTTAATTCTACTAATCCCACATTCACTATTTTGTTTTCTGCCTGTTGCCTTGTTCCGTCGTTTTCTCTAATTCTTCTCTTTTTCCTTAATCTTCTTAATTCTTCCTGCGCAATCAGAACTTTATCAACATCTTTTTTTCTTTGCGGTAACTTTTGACTCGTTCTTTGCACTTGCCTCTCATTGCCTTTCCTTATGTTTCTTTTCGCTTCCACCACTGCAGTCGGTGTCTTACATTTATCATCATTTTCTCTCATCTGATAACCAACTTTGATCCTATGGGATCTACTTTCGTTTTCGCCTGGCCTGGATTTTAGGTTTGCTGGTCGCCATGGATAGAACCGACCTCTCTTCAGTTTCCATTCCTTTCTTGGGTCAACAGCTTTGTATTCATCTCTGTGATGTACTCTTCTTGCTGGGCAAAATCTAGCTATATGCCCAATTCTGTTACACCTATAACACTTGACTTGACTTGGATGATTCCATTTATGTCCTAGGGTGGCCACAACTATTGGTTCTCTATTTATAAACTCACTTCTATGTGTGTGTGGTTTCCTCCTTGTGCCGCCTGATTTATTGCTCCTTTTTTCACATGAATTATTTTTCCAGCATTTAAGGTGCAGAGCATTCATGCTTATTTGCTGCCTTTGATTTGTGCCCCTGTCGTGACAGTATTCATTTCTGCTCTCGTGATGCCTATTTCTGTACCAGCACTCCCTCGCCCAGTGATTTGTATTCTGGCATCTATAGCACCACCTACGAATTCTACCCCTGTCAGCCTCTCCAGTTCTCCATCCTTCCCTTCCATCTCCGTTTTCCTCTAAGTGGTTGTGTCTTCCCCAGGTCCGCGTATTCCCGCCTAACTGTTCCTTATTCCCTTCCTTTATTTGTTTCTTGGTGTTAAATTCTTCTAATAACTTGTTTAATTTGGCTTCCACCCCTGCGATCTGTTTCTCTAAACCTTCTAACCTTCTCTCACCTCCCTTATCCCTACTATTTTCGGGTTTTGTTTCCCCTTCGGATACTAATATGTTAACGTCCTTTCTAGTGTTCCCCCTACCATGAGAATCTAGTTTCTCCTCTTCGACGGCCAATTGTACTGCCTCTGCTAAGGATTTTGGCTTACTCCTAAGTATTTCTCGCCTATATCTTTCTCTAATTCCCGATAAAAACTGGTCCATTAGAATTTTATCGAAGACGCCATTTTCATTTTCGGAAACTTCGGTGTTTAGTTTAATTGTTCTAAACTTCTTATAGTATTCTTCCACGGTTTCGCGACTGTTTTGTGTTATGTTACTTAGCCTATTGATTCCCTCCAGGAAGGTAATTTTCTCAGAGAATAGCTTTCTTAATATTTTCTCGAATTGTTCGAGAGTTTCAACTTCTGTGGACTGCGTAGTTTCTAAATATTTTCTCTGTGCTGCGCCTTCTAATTTAAACTCGGCCGTAGTGACTACCTCTAATTCTGTTAGCCCTTCCTTTTCTTTTATCATTATCAGTTTACGCAGGAAATAGTCTACACTTTCCGATGGTTCGCCCCTAAAAACTTTTAAGAACTTACTTAATCTAAGGGATCCATTATTGTTACTCACTATGCTAGAACTTGTTTCCACTGATTCTTCCCTTCCATTATTTTCTGTTCTTTCCCTGTCCCTACTGCTATGTGCCCTTCTTGTAGCCATCTTTAATTTAATTGACAAATTAATTAACAGTAATATAATTGCCCTTTTTAAGTTTAATCTGTCATAAATGCTTATCTCTTAGCCTAATACTGAATTCCTATACACTTAATTACTCCTAATGCTTCAATATTCCTTTCTTTATATTCACCTTTATCTACTCAATCCAAGTTCAATCTGTGATCAATTCACTAATACATAATTAAACGTGTTTCAAAGTTTAACACTTTAAATCTATAAATTTCTTATCTTAGCAAATTTATCTGATGATCAATCCAATACCATATAAATAATCAACTCAATGCTTAACTTTTTATCTCCACCATTATTTACCTTAATATTTTTCAACCAATATTCAATTTTATATTATACAACAATTCTAAATCGATATGATATGTATTCTGGCTCGCCAGCTGAATTTTTTTCTCAGTTTCAGCAACTGGGCTTAACTTATTTCCTTGCTATTCTGGTACACTGCCTTCCGTTTGGGAATTATATCCTGGCTTGCTTTCGCCAATTGTGGGGGGGGGGGGGTGTAATTTAGTTATTTTGTTATTTTATATATTATTCTTATTTCCCCTTTTAACAACTCCCCTTTATAATAACTCCCCACTTGCGCAATCTGACTATTTTACTTCACAGAAAATTTCCAAGTTCTAGGGGAAAATCTCCTTGATGAGTTTAATTCCCTTTGGATAGGCTTTTTCTCAGAATAACAAAGAGACACACAAATGTTGTATAATAAAAATACAGTTTATTGGACACTTTTACATAGATACATCAAACAAAAGAAATTTATTAAACTCATGACCAAATAGATTTAATTTCATCTTCTTATAACAGAATGTAAATGAGCAAAGTAATTTGCCTATTGAGCAAACTCAAGGAGGGCTATTTCCTTTACATAAATCATAAACAACTATCTCCTCTTTTAAACTAACAAAATGTTTCTACTTCCTTACTCCTGAGTTCAATTAACTTTCAAAAGAATCTATTAACATTCTCCTTTCATTACAAAACAATTCCTACTCCAAATTGATAAAGCTCCGATACTCTTAATTTCAGTATAAATCATTACTCTGGTTTCTAACAGATTATAGCCTACAACCTTCTCTAATCTAGGTAATCAATACTATCAAATTTCTACAATTAACTACTTGCACATTCGGGGGTTACTGACATCCGTCTATCCCCTTTCAAAATTCATACTTAGTCATTCACTTATTTAACCAAATATTAACAAGTATCAATCACTTCAAAAATTTTATATCTATTCCCTTCCAAAATTTATCTATATATATTGACTTGCCCTGGGTAATGTCCTTCAGTTCATAACATTCACTAACTTATTCATTATAATATAGTACTACTTATACATATGTGTTCAATCAAAAGTTCTGATAAATTGGTTATCAAGTGTCTATAATCGATGTGATGGTGAGAGTACTTAAACAAACTAATCACTTACTGACATAACTTGGCAGACTTCACGGTACATCCTTCTCTAAACGAGTAGGGGATCCTTTCTATCTGGGTCGCATCTCACAATCACTGGGGGCGTTCGACATAAGATGCTGGATTCCTTCCTGGGTACCTTTGTATTTCTTTATGGACGCATTAATTTCATCTGATCAGAATGGCTGTACTCTTTTTGTCCGGCTTCGGATTTCATCAGCTCCAGCGTACTTGCTCTCAGAATATCAGGCAATCTCGTTCCTTCATAATGGAGTTGACTCCTTCTCATCTGCTTTAAGGATCTTGAAAAATTTTCCCTCTTTTCTATGGCACGGGTTCGTCTCTCACTTCGAAACTCAGTCTACTTTTGACTGACTGTCTGACCGACTTCGGCGCTCCAACTTCATCTTCCCACTTACTCGACTGCTTCTCTCACTACTTATTAGATCACTGACTTAACTGTTCACTTAAAGCTTATCTACCCCTCATACTCACTACACATTAGAACTTAGCCACTTTTCTCCACCGGCTACTCTATCTAAAAAAACTCATTCCTTTCTTTTCTTCTCCAACTCTCATCTTATTGCCCAACTCACTGACACTGACCCACTCTCATCTTACTGCCCAACTCACTGACACTCTCTCACTCTTTTCTTCCTGCCCAACTCACTGACACTCTTTTTTCGTCCGTCTCCATCCACAAATTTTTCTTACCAGTCTGTCACGCCTCTCCACAGTGTTCTACCCAATCTCCTCCTTCCTATATTCATTTTTATCCTTTCATTTGTTGGCAGGTCAGCCAGCCTTGTGGCACGTGATTCACAATACCCCTCTCCTTTTTTATTTCCTACCTGTTGACATCCGTTGAGCTCTTTCATGTAGGCCGAATGCATCAAAACACCTCCTCCTGTGTCATCACAGCTTGTCTCTATAGCACTTCAGAAAAACCACAAATTGTGACACTAGCTACTATAACATCTATTTTTAGAAACTAGTGTGCGTTTTGCCGTATGCGTTTCCGGTGCGTGACCCCTCATAAAACTTAAGTTGTTTTTGCAGCGCCGGACCCCCTGCTGGGTTTGTCATAGTATTCTCCGTCAGTTTTCTGTTTTGACGGATGCAAAGCTAATTTTCCTGTTTTTCGTTCTTCCTACCTTTTAAGTTTTACAATCCTTACTGGATAATTCTTGTTTATTGAAACTGACGCTATTAACATTTCTCCCAACGGCAAGAATCCAAAAAGGAAAACTAACTTCAGAAGTCAAAAAAAATATTTTATTTTTGTAAGATTTTCAGATCTTACAAATGTCTGCACATTAGCGTTTCAGTTCGCGTTCGCCTTTCATCATTCTCTACAAAGTTATTATTATTGTTATCTTATTTCATAATAACGAACAAGACAATCCCGCACAACAGACCGGGCATAACACTTGTCGACAAGAAGAAAAAGGCTACCTATCTGATTGATATGGGGGAACCAAACACCGGCAACCTCCAGAAAATCCACGAGGAAAAGATCACGAAGTACACGGACCTAAGAAAGGAGATCAGAGAGTTGTGGCATATTCTACAAGTAACCACCATCCCGATCATCGTGTCAACCACCGGTATAGTGCCAAAGACCCTGCATAACAGCTTAGTAGCCTTCTTCGATTTCTCCCTGATGATGGTTCTATCCCGTGACGGTTACTGGTACCAAGAGCACAGGGTGGTTATTATTATTAGAGCTCAAAAATGCCTACAAAGTATTTATTGCAGTTTTTGTATTTTATAAAACAGTGAACTATAAATGTTATTCGTACACGTTTAGGGAATTAATAGTATTTACCCCCTCATTTTATCTGACTTTTTTTTTTTTTTTTTTTTTTTTTTTCAATCACTAAAATTAATTTTATTAGCAAAAACATATTGAATTTAAGTTTTTTTTTTTTTTTTTGGGTTTTACTGTAACTTTAGGACCTCATAAAAGATATTTTTAGAAATCCACGAAATAAATGGAGACTTATTTATGTTTTAGAAACATTTTATTGGCTGGAAATGATCGTCCCAGCTTAAAGATAACCTTAAAATTTGTAATGAGGAGAAAATAACCTACGAACGGTGTCTAGCGATGCATTCTACTAAGAATAAATAGCAGTATTCTCTTCTGGAGAAGTTTTGTTTATTCGAGGTTCAAGACTAGGCAACACGTTGTGTTTCTAAAAGAATTCAAATTAAGTTGTGTAATAAATGCTTGTTTTGGAACTTCTCGTTTTTTTGTTTTTGTGTAGATATGTACAAAATTATACTTTACAATATCTTTAACAGATATTGTATTCGCCTCGTAGTTTGAAGCTTCATTGTTCTATAGCAGTGATCGAGAACCCTATGCAAGCATGCCACCTGGTGCCACGCCGAAAGATTTTCTGCGGCATGGCAGTGGAATGATACTTTCAAAATTTTCCACATATTATATTCGGATTACGCCTGTCAAAGTGGCACGCTTCTATATCTGTAATGAGCAAAAATGACACGGAACCCTTTTTCTATACCCTGCTTGGATTGTAACGATCCAAATTCGAATGTTCCATCGTCATATAATACACATCGCTCAAGGATCTGATCTGCTTATATCTTCTCTTTCAGAGACTATTGAATTTCGTCATCAGGTTCTTAATGTAATGTACATGGCGATGCTTGTTCACAGTATAAAAATTTATGTGAATTACAGCAATTCGCACAAAGCTAGGTAAATGATTAGTGAGAGTTTTCAGTCTTTCGGAATTTCCTGAAGATATCATGGGAGCAAGATTCTAAGCTGGAAACTACCCTAATTTTCTTGTACAGCATCAGGAGTTCATCCCAACTTTTCTCGGGAAGAGTCACTTATCTACTGAAGCAATATTTCCGTATTAATAGGAGCGTTTGGAGCTTTATTATGAACCAAGTAGATGGAGGCTGTTCACATCTAGTCTCAAAGGCATTCCCTTTCATAAGGTAAACATATATCCTTCTGTTCCAGTTGGAAGTTCGTATTAGGCGTATGGCACCCTCAAACTTCTTAAACATGAACAATTGGCAGCTTTGCGAAGGTTGTTTGTTTGTTGTTGGGTCAGAAATCAGGTTACACTAAAACGCTATGTTTTATATGTGAATGAGATAGCAGAGCACAAAGTCGGTGGTCACCCAGGGACAGCCTTGCATCATGTTACAAAAGTATTGAACACCAAAGTCCCATAACTCCACTTCATATCAAATTCAGGTTAATGAAACAATTTGTAAAGGCTTTAGACAAGTACAGTAATTGTTTAAAGTATTTTTGCAGTAAGTTTCAAGGTTTATCTGATGAGAAGCACAAAGAAGACGTTTTCGTTGAACCACAATTATGAAAGTGAACTTCAGACCAGAAATTTGAAAGGCACGTTGACCACAGTTGCAAATAACATAGATACTGTTCAAAATTATGTTCAACAAAAATCTTCACAAGTCTAAGGGAAGAAAAAAAATGCCAATAATGAAGGAATCATTGAAAATATGCTAAGTAAATTTCAAATTTTGAATGCAAGATGTGTTTGAAGGTTTATTTCTTGCACCTCCACAGACTTTCCCCCCTCCCTTAAGTCTTGGGTCCGTTAGCGAGGTGAGCAATTCCACTAAGTGATATAAAGGAGATGGAAAGAAGATAGCAGTGAAGGGAGAAACGTAAACATTATTGCCGATTATTACTGGTCTGTGAAAATAGAGGCTCTCTAGAATAATGCATAAAAAATGAAACCACAAAATGTTCCTTTAAGACCAAACGGCCGACCAGTCTAGCCGGATGGGTAAAGTGGTTGCCTGGCAACCCAAAGGTCGCGGGTTCGAATCCCGTCTCGGGCTTGGATCAGAGTAAATGCAAAAACCTTTGGGAGGTGCGTTATGGCCACAGAAGCCGATGCGCCAACAACTAACAAAAAAAAAACAAAAAAAAAAAAAAAAAGACCAAACGACTTAGAAGTTATTTTGCAGAATCTGCTTAAACAAAATTTTGTATTACTTCACTTTAAATGAGTTTTTTCCCCATTTTATTATAAAAATATCGTAATTATTATCTGTTAAATACAATTTACAGAAGTAAACGAAAAAGCGTGTTTTTCTTTCTCCGAATTTTTGGAAGATCCTTAAATGATATAAAAAAGGACGTAAATTTAGAAACCACAACTTAGTGAAAGTAACGTACGGTAGAAACTCCTTTATATAAGTTTTCTGCTACGCTGATTTCTAAATTTACATCAGCTTCCTCCCAAGCGAGAAAGCACGGTAGTTTAGCTAGTTTTCTTAGTAAAATATATGTAGACGTTCCTGTTCTTAATTCGCTTTAAAAGTTTTGTATGTTTAATGTTTTACTGTATACGGACATATGCTTTTGTTTCCCAAACTTTATAATAATATCCTTGTTTTAAGAAGGATATAAACTACATTGAATTCATTAAAATTATTCTCTTTCCTGAACTTAATACTGGTCAGGAACGCAATGGTAAATAACAACTTCAGGTTGCATAATCACATGGCAGTGTGTTATAGAGACACGCATTTCTCTCTGTGTATAACTCGATATTTTATGTTTACCAGCAAAAGGGAAACGTCAAAAGTGAGTTTTTGATGTTTTGGTGAGTCCGGTGTACTAGACAGCACTATTTCGTTGTCTGAACAAATGGACATTGTAAAGAACAAACAGCTATCGATATGCCCAGCAGTAATTTCTCCGATTTTTCTCCCTGATTTATTTTGCCTTTGAATTTAGATTACGAAAAATGAATTTGTGTGCCTCGATTACGTCGAAACAGAGTTTCATTTCTGTCTCCTTGCAACGGACTACATATTACTCAAAATTTTGCATAACTTCACTCTTTTCATACAGTAACAACAGCTGCTACTCTACAAAAAAGGTACTCGGTAATCAACTTTTTTAAGCTGAAGGAAAGCATTCAGAGAAAACTGATGGTTTTTATTGACTTCCCTTTTGGAAAGCATACAAGAAAATTTCAGACTGCAAGGAACATTACCAAAATTTGCTCCAGTGAGGTAAAGTAATAAAGGTCAGCTGTTTTAGATTTAAGTCAGCTGTAATTACGAGATATGGTATTCTGCCATAAATTATACCAAAACGCCAAGAAGTTAGCCGGGGAGAGACTCGTGGTTTTCTGAGACTGGTGGAATGTAATATGAAGGTTCCGTGTTCATTTGTAATGGACAAAGAAAGAATGATATAACTTACTTTGTTAGCAGGATTCGATTATAATTTAACGTTAAAGCCCGCACCGCTTCATTTTATTACCCGTATATAAAATGGTTGAACAAAATAACTTTATCTTTTTTGCCATTTAAGCACCTCAGAAGTATCAGTATAATAAAAACTACGCCATCAGATCCTCTGTATTCATGCGCATTGTTCGGTGTCGGATAATGAACAGTCGTGAAGTTCCCAATGGGAGCGCTGTTATTTTTCTGAGACGCCCATTAGTTTGACATGCCTTATCGGAGATATTCAGTGTTTTAATTTGAATTAACAACGTGGTGCAGTAGTTTAGGCTAGGAGGTCTCATCGTGCTCCTGTCTTTAAATTGCTTGTGTTCTAAGTCCGATTCCGGATAAAACAAATATGATGTATGCTTCAAAGTGTTATTATTCCTTCAGAATAATAATTCTATATCTTCGTTTAGTAACCTGCGAGTCCGTGAATTGATCAGAGATTATTATACTGACTTATAGTCCGAGTGTCGTAAAGTTTAAGAATCATTGCTCTAAAGAGATTATGCAATTATAATGAAGTATACGAAACGAACATGGGGTTTTTAACCTTTTCTATTCTGACTTGCAACAGCAAATGCCGTTTTCAAATTTTTTCTTAAAGGAATCGCCCATCGGTGCCCGTTCTAGAAAATTATTTTGCAGTACTGTTAATATGTTCATTGCATCTATGTTGCTACTGAAATCTGCATTCTGTGAAGATTTTAATAACAGTAGATGTCAATAGAGAAAACATAGTCGATAACTACTGCGTCTAATTGAAATCATTATTGCTCTGTGAATAGAACGGGGATGCGTTTATTTTTCGTTTCAGAATACTATAAATGTGCATGCATTTTGTTTTTAGTGCAGTGCAGAGGCATTTCATGACGGAAAAAATGTTTTCTCTTTGTGTATAAACTTTGGTTTCTTTCCTCTTAATTTAGTGCAGCAGTATATTGATTAATCCATGTTTGTTCTCAACCTGTTCTTATATTTTTGTCTACAAATATAGGAACAGGTTGAGAATGAAGGCTGTTGATTTTAAACACTTAACCTTTTTCCATCGTGTTTGTTTCATATTTGCGTTAAGTAATCAGACCACCGTTAATACTTTCCACAAAAAACTTGTCTTTATTGTTTCAAGGTGGTTGAGCAACAACTAGGTCTGTCTTCCAGACATCCCAATGATCCCTCCGAGTGCTGCTTTTCTGCGCTACTTTTGCTTTCCTACTCTACAAATAGGGATGAGCAGAAGTGCGGTAGGACTGAAAATAGCAGTTAGCCAAAACTCAAGGCTTCCCGCCCCTAAAAAAAAAAAAAAAAAAACACTTTCGATGCTGTGTTATGGTTTGTTTAATTCTTTCTTAATTTATAGATATGTGCAGCCATGTTTAAATTATTTTTGCCCTATGTAAAACGCAGTACAGTATATTTAAATTAGGCTCATTTGCTCTGGCCGGAAGAGGTTCGTATCCGCAATTTTAAATAATCCATTCTCCTTCAAGAATGCACACTTTACATTAATCATAGCATAGCTATATAGCAACTGGACTCAAATCGCTATTATTGATATTATAAAGCATTTTAACTAGAAAACAGAAAGGAAATGTTACGAATACGTATGAAAGAATAGTAAGCATTGTAGCAGCTGCAATATTTTCACCTGGGCCTCACTACATTTTATCGATATTAAGGAGAAGTTCATAAACAGTACATTAGGCTAAGGCGAAGTCATTACGAAGAGTCCTCACTCCTTCTCTATGTGTGGCAAGCCTTGAATGTGCCCGAGAAAGCGTGAAGCATTGCAGACTCCGAATAATGGATTTTTTCGCTGTTGCTTCTCCCGAGTCATGGAAAATTATTTTACTTTTTTTTTTTTTTGTATAAAATTCTGCATCATACCCATTGTCCTTGGGCTGCAGGAACATTAACCTGGTTTCTGAAGTGTTACTAATGGCAGGTGAGATGACCGAATATATGACCGGCACCCATAGTTCCGAGCTTTGGAACGCTGCCGATGACGGACGTACTTGATAAAGCAGAAAACGACCGTACGTGCAGTGTAACTGATACATATTAAGGATAATTCTAAACGATGTGACCCTGTATGAAGTTGCCTGCTTTTCGGATCACTCGTACAACGTAGTTGGCAAATGGAATAGCTCAGATTGATGTTAAAAATATCCCTCCCCCCAAAACACTAAAATAGATTCATTATAAAGAATTCACACTATTTTATTTGTTCTGGAGTGCTTTTAAGTAAAAAATCGGTTTTGGAGGCTACACATTAAAATTAGTTTTGATTATGCGATTCATTACACAAAACATTAGTTTCATTTAATTGATAAAGATTTCGGAATACCCTCGAACTAACGGAACTTATTTATTGAACTGTTTTCAATTTAAGACTGCAGTAAAGAATAGGACCAGTCTATTTCTTAAACTCTTGTGAATTCATGTGTAGTTAATAAATGTATTATATACATAAGACATTAGAGCAGTGATCTACTTGATATCGGTATTGACCAGTCACGTTTTTTTTTTTTTTTTTTTTTTTTCATGAGCGCATCTATTTTTAAATAAAATACGCTGATTGCAGTGTTGTTATAATTTTTATCATAAAGCTTGAGGTAATTAATGAGATTTCTAGCGTTAATAGTCATCTTAAAGTTACTTTTCTATTTCTACACACCGCGAATCGACCAAAATATGTTTTGTGATTGACCAATCGATCATGGTCACTCATTTGGCTGTCCCTGCATTAGACATTTCCACAGTGAAATGTGCGTGATATCAAAACACATTTGGACCGATGGTAGAAATACGTAGCACGAATTACAATCCAGATAACAGTCGTATGGTTTTAATTTTTCCCCCCACAAACTTTAAGTGATGAGATACACTGGACATCGTCGTGTTATCAGAGACAAAGAAAAAGGGATGTGGAGAGGAAATAATGGGAGAATACTACCATTTTTGGAGTGGAGTTGATAAGAGTGAAAGAGCAAGAGCAGGAGTTTCTATTGCTGCTAAAAAGAAATTGAGACACAACATCAAAAACTGGCAATTCATTAATGAAAGAATGATCTCATTGGAACTGAAAATGTATGGGAGAGAAATATGTATTTTGGGAATATATGCCCCAACTAATGACACCGCCGATACCTTGAGGGATGAATTTTGGGAGGATCTGAGAGAACTAATAGAAAAAAATTCCTAAGAACAAAGAGATATTTCTAATGGGAGATTTCAATGCAAGAGTAGGAACTGAACAAAATAGCAAAGTTATTGGAAGATTTGTAGAGAAAGAGAGGAATGACAACGGAGATAGACTGCAATCTTTGTGAACAGTTCGACTTGAGAATGAACAACACATTTTTCCAACACAAGGATATCCATAAATATACTTGGTCACAGGAAACAAGACAAATTAGATCAGTTATGGATTACATTATTTCAAAACATTCAGGGACATATGTATTGAGATATTTCAGAGTTTATAGAGGAGCTGAATGTGGATCTGACCATTTTCTTGTTAAAACAACACTGAGGTGGAACTGGATTAAGAAAATATTTGTGGACAGCCAACAATGCAGCGAAGGAGAAATGCTACAAGTGGATCAATTTAACATTGACCTACTCCAGGACGACAGCATTAGAAACAACTTCACCCAAAGACTGGATGCTGCAACTAACATAGAGATAAAAGGTAATACTGAAGAAATCTACGAATATTTAAAAAAATACTGTTAAAAAATAGCTCATGAAATCCTAGGCAAAAAGAAGAGCCAAGGACCAAAAAAGACCTGGATTACAGAGAAAGTAAGAGCTGCTGTAGAGGAAAAGAAACTTGCATATCAGAAATGGCTGGGTGATAGGAATGATGCATATAGGAACATTTATGTTGAGAAAAAAAAAAAAAAAAAAATAGCCAATCGGTTGGTGGTAGAAGCGAAAAATGAAGAATGGGATAGGAAATGCGCAACTATTAATAGCAAATTGGGCTTCGAGCAATCAGCGGAATCGTGGAAGGTCCTTAAAGACTTGAGAAAACAGAATAAACACAATGCTGGTTTGCAATTAATACCTTTGAAAGACTGGACGGAGTACTCTGAAGGACTTTTAAAGGAAGACCGGGAAGAGTTCAAGACGATGGAGGATTTTGGTGTAGAAGACTCGGGCTTAAAAGTTTCTGTTAGGGAAGTGGAACTCCTGCTAAAGGAAGGAAGGAAGGAAGGAAGGAATGGCAAATCACCTGGACCTGGAGGAGTTTACATGGAACTTCTGAAATATGGACGAAGAGGAGTAGCTGTTCTGATACAAAAACTGTTAAATAGTATACTGACAGGAGAAGAAATACCGAAAGAAATGATAACAGGATATATTACATCAATTTATAAGAAGGGCGATTGGAAAAGCTGTTCAAATTACAGAGGAATATGCGTCCTGAACCCGCTGTTAAAGATCCTTGGAAAATGGATCAGGAACCATTTAGAAGCCCAAATCGAGGTATCAGAAGAACAAAGTGGTTTTTCAGCTGGGAGGTCATGTATAGATCATATCTCAACAGTACGACAGATCCTTGAAAAATGCCAATCAAAAGGGAAAAAAAATCTTTATGATTTTCATTGACCTTGAAAAGGTATATGACAGTGTTCCAAGAAAACTCGTATGGGAAGCACTGAAAGAGGCAAATATTGATGAACAACTGATTAACATTATTAAGGCAATTTACAGGAATAATAGATGCAGAATTAAAGTGGGATCAGCTTTTTCACCTGAATTCCACATTTCAAAAGGCTTATTACAAGGTTGTTGCATGTCACCAACACTTTTCAAAATTTATATCGACATCTGCCTAAGATCCTCGTCAAAAAAATGTAATAAAATGGGATTGCCGATTAATAAGAACACCTATATTCACAATTTACTTTTTGCAGATGATCAGGTGGTGATAACACAAGACTTAGAAGATGCAAAGTATGCATGTCATCAATTGTTTGAGGAATATAAACAATGGGGTTTAAAAATCAATTTTAGCAAGACTGAAATGTTGTCTTCAGGGCCAGGACACGTTCTAAATATTGCAGGTTTTAAAATCAAACAAGTCAATAAATTTAAATATTTGGGATCAATCTTACAAAGTGATGGACCATCCCAAGCAGAGATCAATAAGAGAATTACAGACGGCAGAAAGGCTATCGGCATGTTAAACTCTGTTC
The DNA here is from genome assembly GCF_048544385.1 of Mastigoproctus giganteus. Lineage (NCBI taxonomy): Eukaryota > Metazoa > Arthropoda > Arachnida > Uropygi > Thelyphonidae > Mastigoproctus > Mastigoproctus giganteus. Next base: position 127,573,766 of record NC_143582.1, read on the forward strand.
TGTGGAGCAAAAATATCCTAAATAAAACAAAGAAACTTATATTTCAAACGATTGTACAAAGTCTTCTATTGTATGGAGCGGAAACCTGGACATTGAATAGGCGAGCGGAAAACAAATTGCTCTCCACAGAAATGGATTTTTGGAGACGCTCAGCAGGAACTTCTAGAAGAGACAGAGAACGGAATGAAGACATAAGGGAAAAAATGGAAGTGAAAAAGACTATTATTGACACCATCAAAGAAAAGCGTCTAACATAGTATGGACATGTAAAACGGATGCAAGAAAACAGATATCCAAAGGCTATCCTGGAATGGATACCTCCTGGAAGAAGGAAATGGATGGATGGAGTACGGGAGTGCATGACAGCCCGAGGCTTAACCGACCAAGACACCTTGAACCGCACTTTATGGCGGGAAAAAAATCCTAACAAGAAATAACTTGTAGGTTGAGGAAACACGTTATAAATGGAAACACTGCTCTTGAAGAAGAAGAAGATACGCTGGTGTTCAAAGAAAGTGCATCACCTAGGAATTTCACATTTCTAACCCTTTATCGCGATGGTATGTTACCTTAATGACTAGAATCACAAATAGAAATATAAACAAAAGATATTTATTAATAGTTAAGGCAAAGCTAAGTAATATCTGACAGGTGCTCTCAAAATATTCCAAAATGATCATTTGCAACCTTTATACAACAGTTTTGGTAAACGCGACAATTATGGCCGAAATGTTATCAGAAGCACTCGATTTCCTTCAGTTTATCATTTTAAATGGAAAACAAAAAGAAAAGTTCATCAGGTGCAAACTAATATTTAGTTGAACCGCCTCTGGCCCTGATGACAGCAGCACACCGTCGAGGCATTGAAAAGATCAATTTCTGAAGATAATCAACTGATAGTTGGTGGTTCCAAACACGAATTATGGCTTCCTCAAGTTCACGAAGGGTCTTTGGTTTCTTTCTGGCAACTGCAGATTCCACACGATGCCAACAGTTCTTCTGTAGGATTCAGGTCTGGGCTGTTTTCTGCCCAGCTAAGAGTTGTAATGGACAGTTCTTCCAACCACTTTTTCACATGTAACAAATGTAAACACATTACTGTTGAACCTCTAATGCAGAAATGAAGCTAAAGTAACTACAGAAGTGCCTACTTAGACTTTTCGACCCCCGATGACAAGGAGCAGAGTCGTCCTGAAAGATGCAGTTACTTGGCAGGTTGAAATGGTCTCTAATGGTTGGCAGCAATTTGCATTCCAATATAACCAGGTATCCATTGGCATTTACAGAACCTTTTATAAACTGCACGTGATCTACTTCGCGAGACTAAATTTACCCCCATATCATTTCGCTTGTAGGGAATTTCACTGTAGACATCATACAGTCTGGATGGTATTCTTCACCACGTCTACGGCGAATCGTTTCTCTCCCATCAGAGACGTGCAAGTTGAATTTCTTCTCATCCGAGAAAACAACTGACTGACACTGCTCGGGGGTCCATTTGACATGCTCCTTATACCAAATTAATCGGGCCTTTTTCATTTTTTGTGTGAGGTGGGGCTTCTTCTTAGGACGACGAGCTACAAGTCCATTTTTGAAAAGGCCTCTTCTAACTGTTACTGCCTTGCTACCACTCCTGTGTATTCTTCCCGTTCTCTTTTCAGCTCGGAAGAAGAAGCTTTACGGTTTTTAGGGCATATGCGTTTCATAACGCGGTCCTGTTTTGGCGTAGAGACTCGTTTGCGTCAAGTTCCTTTTTTTCTAACAGCAGAAACAGTTTCTTGGGTTTGGAAAGAAATCTACTCACTGTCGACTGATTACAAGACACTCTATAAGCAATATGACGGGAAGAACATCCTTCCTCACGTAAAGCAAAAATAGCACTCTTTGTTCGTGGCGTCAACTGCACGTAACTCGCCATCCTGACACAAGCAAGGATTAGCATTAGTAGAGGCATAAGATTCAAGAAAGCAAGCTTATGCAACATCAGCCAAAAAAAAAAAAAAAAAAAAAAAAAACTTCCACTTCACCCCTACGTTCGTTCAAAATACCTGTCCAGCTGAGCTTTAAATTTATTTAGGCTATCAACTTCCACAACAAGGGATGGAAGTCTGTTCCACCAACCAACTACCCGCTGGCTAAAGGCAAATTTCCGCACATCTATCCTACATCTGTCTTTCCTCAATTTGAATTTATGCTCTCTCAGGTGATTATTCTGAGCAAGAGGCAGAATCCCATCAGCATTGAGCATGCTGAACCCATTCAAGGCTTTATACACCTCTATCAGTTCACTCGCCAGTGCCTAGTCTCCAGATGCTGTAATTTGCAAAACTTAAGCCTTTCTCCGTAAGAGCGACCCTATGTTCCATTCACTAATCTTGTTGCCCTTCTCTGTACTCGTTCCAGCAGCTCTATATCTTTCTTGAAATGAGGCCTCCAGACCTGTGTACAGTACTCAAGGTGTGGCCTGACCATTGCCTTATACAAGGGAATAATCACCTCCTTATCCCTGGTAGAAAAATTCCTGTATATCATTGATAAGACACCATGAGCTACTCTTGCAGCCCGATTGCACTGCTCAGAGAATTTCATATCTGTCTGCACAATTACCCCAAGGTACTTTTCATTCTTTACCACTGTCAGTGTAGTACAACAGAGTTGGTACGCTGCTGTGGGATTCCTGTTTCCCATATGTAATACATTTACATTTGTCAATCTTAAACTTCATTTGCCACCTTTCAGCCCATCTGCTCAACCTTTCCAGATCCTGTTGCAGCAGCTTAGCGTCAGTAGTGTCCTTAACAACCCTGCCAACCTTTGTATCGTCTGCAAACTTGGACATTAAGCTTGATATACTATCATCAATATTATTTATAAATACAGAAAACAATAATGGACCAACACTGAACCCTGAGGGTTGCCTCCAATGCCACACTGCTCCAATTTGTCCAGCAGTCGTCCATGTGCAACAGTATCAAAAGCCTTTCTAAGATCCAAGTATATAATATCAAAGTTATTCCCTGCATCCAGTTCTTTTGTGACTGCATCATAGTATCCAATCAAATTGGTCAGGCAAGACTTCCCTTAACAAAACCATGCTGTGTCCGAGCTATAACTGAAGTCTTGTGTAGATGATCCTGCAGTGCTGCTTTAACCAGTGTCTCACATTATTTTCCTAGAACAGAAGTTAAACTCACACGTCTATAATTACTTGTGTCAGCCTTTGATCCTCCTTTGTGAATTGGGATCACATTTGCACATCTCCAGTCTATGGGTACCTCCCTTGAGCCCAAGGAAGCTCTCAAAAAATATGGCTAACGGTTTGCTTACTTCCTTTGCTGCCTCCTTTAATATAACATGATAGATCCCATCCACCCCAGATGCCTTACTTGTGTTTATCTTCAACAATTTCTCCTCCACTTTACTCTCAGTTGTTACAAGATTATCTAGCTTACTGCCAGAGTTGAATACACCTGTGGCATTCCCCTCGCTGAATAACTCCTCATGTGTGAATTTGGATGCAAAATATTCATTTAGTTTGAATATTCATTTAGTTTGTTAGCTACCTGAGTAGGATCATCAACAGTTGAACCATCGATATAAAGTGGACCAATCTGATTCATCCCCTTCCTTCTAGAGTTTACATAAGTAAAGAACTCTCTGCTGTTTTTCTTTGCATACCTTGCCAAAGATTTCTCGTAATATGCCTTCGCCTGCTTAACCTCCTTTGTAACTTGGTTACAGATCAACTTATATCTATCATAGGCTTCTGTGTCACTTGTTAAATTATATGTATCCCATGCATTTTTCTTCTCTGCCATACGTCTCATTTGTTCATCTGACACCCATATAGGCCTAAATCTTAAACAATATTTCTTAGTTGGTATGTAAAGCCTAGTAGCGTCCAAGATAAGTTCTTTGAATGCTTCCCATTTTGAATTTGCTGTTGGTAACATCATCAGTTGGTCCCACTGTATAGAATTTAAATACAGTCTCATACTATCGTAGTCGCCTTTACGAAAGCAATAATCCTTTCCTTTACCTCTGATGGTAATTACCTCTTTGAGTAAATCCCACTTGAGCACACTCTGACCACTGCCAACTAGTGGTTCCTCTATCTGCAAATTCTTAATGCATGAAGAATAACTACTGATAATTAAATCAAGAGTGTTACACCCTCTAGTTGCCTCCCGAACATGCTGATGTAGAAAACAATCATCCAATAAATCCACAAAAGCCCTGCTAGTGTGTGAGTAACCAGCCCCCAAATTCCAGTCAATATCTGGGAAATTAAAATCTCCCATTATAAGACACTCTGATTTACTGGCCCTCTCTATTTCCCTGTACAGTTCCTTATTATACTCATCAGAGTCATTAGGCCTATAGCACACTCCTACTCTCAATTTTGATCTCCCAATGCTTATGTCACACCAAACTGACTCGACACTGCACTGTCCAGCAATGTCTGTTGGCTTCACGATTTTATGTGTTTATGTGTTTCTTAACTAATAGCATAACCCCTCCTCCCTTCCTATCCTGTCTATCCTTTCTGTAGACGTTGTACTCCCCAAATTCCAGTTCTGCATTCCTTATATCTGTGTGACACCACGTCTCTGATAGCCCAACAGTATCCACCTTTAATGCTTTGAGCAATACCTCAAATTCATCAAATTTATATACCAAACTCCTAGCATTGGTGTACACTCAAGTATACATGCACCTGTTCTTTTTCTTAGCTACCCTCACACAAAAAAACATGTGTTTACTTGTACCGCAAAGACTTCCAGCAGTCTCTGAAATACCGTGCATCTTGTTTTCCAGGCTTCTGCTCATTCCAATAGAAGCAGTGCAAGAATCGCTTTCACCTCTTCCAGTGGCTACTGTTAATCCATTAGTCCTTGTATCACCCCCAAGCTAGAGTTTTCCGACCTAACTAACACTGCCTCGATAGCATCAGCAAATATTCTTTCACTCTTTCTATTTAAGTGTATCCCATCCCTGTAGAAGCAGTCCCTTCTGTTAACAAGTATAGACCAGGCTGAAAAAATTCTAGCCTTGAGCCTTGCACAATCTTTCCAGGGCCGGATTGATCCACAAGGCTCTCATCATATACTCCCTCCTATCGTGTCTGGTCAGAATTGCAGACACTTTCAAATTCAACCCTAATTTACGGCTTTTTTTCAACAGTGACCTGTACTTGTTAAGTAATTCTGCCGATCTCCTACTCTTAATATCATTAGTGCCAACGTGTACAACTATATCACCTTTTGTACCCTTAAAAGATGATATCCGCTCTACAACGTCATCAACCTTTGCCCCTGGCAGACATACCCTGGTCCTGTTCCACCTATCCTTTTTACAAAAAAAAAAAAAAAAAAAATTACTATGTTAGGGTTACCCGTAAATTATTACATTAACCCGTATTCGTGTCTGTAAATTGCGTGTGTTCTCTGGTCGATTTGCCTGTTTTGCTGGACGAAAAAACCCCAGTTTCTGAGAGAAAAAACCTTGCTATCTACGCCTGAGACTGACTAATTCAGCCACGGAGTGAAAAAAGCCCACTAAAGTTCCTCGCGTCATCGACGGGATTCGAACCCGGGCCTTTTCCACCCGGTGTGGGGAGGACGGTAACGATACCACTTTGCTACCCACGCAGACATCCTTTTTACAAAGCATGTTTCCCGTTTCCCTGACAATAGAGTCACCAACAACCACTAGTTCCTGTGGGACCAGCGCATTCTGCCTTGGGGGTTGCCGCTGTGTTGTGTGATGACCAAGTGCAAGCTCTGGCGTTGATGTGGGCAGCTGACAGCTTGATGGGCCCCTCACTTTAGATCCTTCGAGGGCATCTGCCTTGTCCTTCAAGCTCTCATATAGGCCCATAACAACGCTGAGTTGTGGCCTGATTTCGTTACAATCCTTGCATCGCGCACACACAAAGACATTCCTCATGGCAATATCATGTCCTCTACCCGATTGCTCCGCAAACATCGTGCAAGCAGTGCATTTTAAACTGAGTCATGATTTCGATTTAATTATTTCAATAAAATTTCAATTTCAGTACAAAATTATAACCCTAAACTGGTATCCCAACACAGTTTTACAGCTATATATATTTTTCAGTATCAAATATTATCTACAAGTTCCGTTTATATAACTTCCGTATCAAGTTAATTAATTATGTTGCTTTTGTAATCTAAGTAGTTATATGTATTTAGTTAAAAGTACAATTTAATTTAATTGGCAACGAAGTTTAACAAAATTAATAAATTTTGCTGATTAATTGACAATATTATATTATATACTATACTATACTAACGCTATTTAGTTCGGGGTATAACGTTGTATCTTATAACAATGGCGCAAGTTATGAACGGTAAATATACGGACACTTAAGTATTAATTAACTTCCAAATCTCGCTGTCTCAATTCAGAATAAACTAACGATCCTGACTAGGTCTATAAGCTACTTATAGAAAAGAATTTGATGTATCAATTGGTCAATAAAGCGGCTAAATATGGCTAAAAAACTTCTCGTTCAGCGGAGCTGCAACTTGTAACACGTGGATATGATATCCTTACCGATGCTTTCATGCAATTATAAGGCCGAGTAAAGAATAAATACACCAGATTAATTAGAAAATCACAATATAATGGTATACTACTAAATTTAAATCAAAAGTTTTAGAAAAACAATAATTTCAAATCAATAAATAAGAAAATACCCTTAGCGGCTTTGAACACGTCTGGCTCCCACTAGCCTCGTCAGCAGACTGCAACTCTTGCAGAGCATGCTTATATAGCTGAAAGTAACAGCTGATGCAATATTACGTCATCAGCTACGCGTGTCAATCTTATCTGATGCAATCTGTAAGAAATATTGCCATATACTTACATTATTCGGACGACAGTTACAATTTTATGGGGTGATGCACTTTCTTTGAACACCAGTGTATTTGCATTTATAACAGTGGAAGGGAAAAATGTGTAGCCATAGTTGGAATATTGCTCGAATTTATAAAGAATACGTTATTGACGAAATTAACTGAATTTACTATTAGTAGTAATAACTTGAATTTTTGTAAGTAGTTTAACTTCTGTCTCTCGCTCAACCGTGGGTCTATCGTTCTCATTAAGCAGCTTCTCGTTTAACTCTCTGCCTGCCGAGCCTCGGAATAAAGAATTAATGCACATCCAATCAACCAAGTTGTTAAAATAATCTTATGCTTTTGTCAGAGCCACGAACAAATATTGTACGTGGCTTTGACACAAACTGTTATTCATTTTGTTACCGATGATTAGAATATTTCCTATACGCCCATCTCCATTGCCCTTTAGACGTCCCACTAAGGAAAATCAGAGCATGAAATACTTATGGAAGGAGCAAATCAAGCCAAAAATTACTTACACATACCGAAGTGTCAACGACTGATGTCCACGACCACGGGACGTCTCTTTCTAAAGCTCAAATTAACAGTAAAGTAATGTTTACTTGATCATCTCTGCGTTCTTGTCTTGCTGTTAAGTTGCTGTTTCTCTCTCTCTCTCTCTCTCTCTCTCTCTCTCTCTCTCTCTCTCGAAGAGAATGGTATTAAAGAAGTTTAAAAGTATTTTAACATGATAAAATACTTATTGAACTTCTTTATTCCTACACCGTCAAATATTTCACAAAATAGGAATCATCATTAAGAGATTATCACCGAGGTCAGCAGTCACTAAAATCTTTTATTTTCATAAGGGACTGGCCACTTCAGTCTCCACTCTTTATAAATTTATTTTAATCTTAATACTAACAGTGTGCGCATGCGATCAGTTGCCCAAAAGAGAATTCCCCATAAATAAAATAGATATATTTTCAGTTCACACTCCAGGGTCACCGCTTGGGGTCAGAGGAGTTTCTTTATCTTAGTTTCAATTATTAAATGTCTTTTTAAAATTGCTTCGTCCTTTTCCGTACTGGAAAAGAACGATGCTCATTCATTGCCTAAAAGCAAATCCAAAAACAGTACAGTATTATAAATACTGTGCCTAGTAAAAATAAAATGATTAATGATAATTTATAAGAACAAGTACCCCATTGCCATACAACCTCAGGTTTGATGGTTGACCACGTGTGGGCAGGTTCGAGTTCTATCCCTGCGTTTTTCAGTTGGAGACAAGTAAAAATTACCGACTGCCAAAACTCTTCGGGATCTCTAATCATCTTTTCAGTCCATGCTTTGCGATGCTTCGGTTAATAATGGCTTCTGAGGTACAACTCGCTCCCCTGTAGTACAATCGATGAAGAGTGTGCTGTTCTGTTTAGTTCGTTCATTCCAAGAAAGCTAGCGATGATTACAATATTTTGTTGGGTTCTTGACAAATTGCACTGTAAGCGCTTTCAATTCACGTGTTGATATCGTCAAAGGCTTTTTGGACGTTGCTTAACGAATTATGAAAATAAGGACGCAACACATTATGAATATAACGTCCATATTCTGAAAAATTATTGATAATATTTTGCACTGACGCAACGACTATCTTTAAGTTACACGTAGTTCACCGTGTGCTCTGACCGCACCATTATCTCTGTAATACTCCGTATTAAGTTAAAAGTGTCTTTCTCTACCCTGACAAATCACTTGCTGTTCTGCATGACTGGTATTCTGATCGCGCACTGCAGATTTTCAAGCTTTATAGAATAATTTACTGACTAGAAGTTATATAATGCATTATTTCTATTGAAATGACATCCATCATTTAATATTTTCTTTGTTTCGCTACTTAAATGTATTTACGTTTTAGTACAGACTTTCTCATAAAACTTTAGTTTTGCGAATCGCAGATGTGCGATTCCAGTTCCATCTGATTATTGTTATTTTTGTAATGGTTTAGCTAATAATTCAACTCAGCTGTTTTTGCCATAGCAGTCGAACTTGCATTCTTTGCCATGTTGATGGCCCTAACTTTATGGTTATTGCTTCAGCTATATTTCAGCCAAGTAAAACTGTTCAGTTATATCAGTTATTGTAATGCTGTCTCCTTTCTTTCTCGATTTGGTCAAGCTACGTTCAAGTGGAGTGATTGCAGACAATACAAGTTATATTGCTGTCTTAAACTTCAAGAATGTTGGCGTCAGCTAGGGATCAACTGACTGCTGAGTGTGCTAACCTGCAGTCACATGGCAGCTGCTGAAGTGTTTTTCCAGTGTAGTCACAGCTCTTGTGGCGGATGTCTTTATTTTGGTGTCTGCCTTCTTCTCCAAGACTACCACGCTACATCCACAGGAAGTCCTTTTGAATTGCACTCCTAATGCCAGAAAGCATGCAGCCTAAATCTCCGTCGTTCTCAGGGGTCTCAGCGGCCAAACTTATTGCACCACACAGGCTTTTCATGCAATTTGGCATTTCAACTAAAGAAAAAATAGTGTTCACGAATGTACTAGAACTGGATAAAATAAAAACGTTTTACTTTAGATTTTAATCCCTTGTAAAAAAAAAAGTGCGATTTTCGTAGCTCATAAAGAGCTACGAAAATCGCACTTTTTTTTTTTTAAAGACCACTTTAACCAGCCGAACGTATCAGAAAAATCAGTTTAGAAAATAAAAACAACTATTGCTAAAAAAAATCTTTCATTGCTCTTCTTAGAAATGTGCTTATTCGACCATATTTTTGCGGAGGGTTTTTTTTTTTTTTTGTAGTTGTTGGCGCATAGGCTTCTGTAACCATAATGCACCTCCCAAAGTTTTTGCAGTACTTAGATCCAAGCCCAAGGCGGGAATCGAACCCGCGACCTTTGTGTTGCCAGGCAAACACACTTTACCCACCCGGCTAACGCGGTCGGCTTGCGGAGCGTGATTATGGCTTTATAATAACAAGGAGATAAGACGTTCTGTGTATATTTGATGTTTTTTTATATCCTCTTTCGTTCATTGGGTGTGTTAGAAGTGACCAGTGAAGTCCACTGTTCGCACTGTCTACATCCTATACCATTACTTGTTTAAATGATTATTTTAATTTATATTACTGCTTGAACTCGTTTTCTAACTAATGTCATTTACGCCTTTATTTAGCACTAGTGAAATTCCGTCATAAATTTCTGTATTAGCAATTCCTATTTTATTTAATTGGAAAAAAAAAACTGAAAGGAAATTTGTATAACTTAAAGACGCTGAATCAGCACAGAGATAAATAAGAACTATCAAGATGTGAATTGTCCTTTTTTTTTTAAATTATTTTTGTGCGAAAAACTTCATAAATATCTTATGAAACCTGAATAATCGAAAATTCAAAACCGAGTAAATAAATTCAGCTAGCACTGTGCAGCAGAATAGTGACAAAAGTCGAAAACTTACTTCGTACTGTTCACATCACTTAACACGTCACGTCATCAGATATGGGGTTTTTATATAATAAGAACATTAGAACCTACTCCCGAGGACCACCCCATCATTACCATGGATCCATCACTCCAGTGTTTCAACCTTTCTGCGCCTGCTTAGATTACTGTCTGCACGATAGAAGAACTATCTAGAAAATAATTTTACTTGGTGTTGTATATATAATTTCAAATGTAATTTTGCCATTTTTTGTGGTCCAATCATTAATCATACGGTTCTATTATTAGTAATAAAAGTTTTTCCCCCCTCTCATCCTTGTTATGTTGTGTTATCCTTTCATGTAAACCCCTCGCTTGTGGCCGTGAAGGAAGTTGTGTGCGGCGTGTGCCTTGTTATACAATAAACAGTTCTTCTAAGTCTTCATACAGTGAAATCTTATTATATAAAATATAATACTCTTTGTACTTCCTTATTTCACCTATCTGAGCCATAACTAGGTATTCCTGCGGTGTCCGGGATAAAATAAAAGTTCCCCCCCCCTCCCAACCATAAATAAACATTATAAATTAAAGATGAAATACATCAAAATACATGTCGCTGCGCCGACTTACTTTCTTTTTTGTCTTTATTTATTTTAGTATTTTAAAGTAATAATAGATCTATATATTACCTATTTGATTTTTATTATTATTTTTATTTATTTTATTTTATTTATTATTTTTTTGTTGTTGTTGCTGCTTTTTGAAGTTCCTGGGTAAAGTGGCCCGCATGCTACGCCCTGATTATGTCTGTCATCTACTCTTTTCCGTTCTTAAACGACATATAGGTGTTTGACCTCCGTAGCTGGGGAATAACGGGTGACAGTGGACAGCCGCGGACACACCATAGAGACTAAATACAGTGAAGTTTAAATTAATTGGTGGACCTAAGTGGGGGCGCAAACATGAACACGAGCTACCAAGTATCCCCCCATTTTCTTCTCTCGTTCGTCCAGGTGCACCTTCTTGTTGCCCATTCAGATGAGACAGTGACTGCATCATCCGAATGCGCTACTTTTCAGCTCAGTTACGAATCTAGCTCCATCTAGCGGGCTGTTCATAGATTTGGAGTACCTTACATATCGCGAGTGGCCTATGTAAAGCTATATTTGTTTTTCACCATAAGCTTAGTGCTCTAATTGACTTTGCGCAGAGTTTCAACTAATCTCTCTCTCTCTCTCTCAAGTTCATTGTAAGTGCTGAAATAGAGTTCAGCAACCTGAATACAATCCGATGGTGTTTTATTTTGTTGTACAGTATTTATATAGTCCAATATTCTAATATCCTATTTTATTTTGCGTGAAGTTTGCTTTATTTTAATTAGCGGTTGAGCAACTGGTGATGAGCCGTATGTTAGTGAACCTTATTAATGACAGTTGCAATGTAGGGGGGGATTTATTATTATTTTTTTTTAAGTGGGGAATAAAGGCAAAAGCTTTTTCCGCTGAGCTAAATTTTAGTATAGTTTTCTAATTGTAGTTAAAGCTCGAGAAGGCCATTTCTTTTGCTTTAAAATAAAGATGAGCAGCCCATTTCGTTTGTGTGCTACCAAACAACTAATTTTTTTGTGGTTCTTCCATTTAATAGAAGTTTCTTACTCATGTTAGCTATCTTATCTGCACGAACTATCCAAATTTTTCCTCGTTTTTATTTTGAAATGCAGCGAGGCTCAAATAGATATTATACCTTGACGTAACCAGCGAGCAGTATTTTATTCCCAGTGCACTCTGAACAGTTGTACACAATGTTTCATTGCATTTTCTATTTATACTGTTAACTAGTTTATTCTCGGGTTATAATAAATAAATGAAAACTCGCCAAGCTTTATTGTAGTATTAATTTGCGGTTGAGCATTATATACCATCCTTCAACAATCTCAAAATACGTATTTTTCTATTACTTGCCTGGACTGTTTCTATATTTTTATTTTCAGTTTTTTAATAATTGGATTTCTTTCACTCTTTTAACAGAATTTGTAGAAATCCCTTTCAGTTAGAAAACAAACGCGCGTAGATACACTTCAATTCCAGTAAGGCCAGCTGCCAGAAGCCGTTTTGCTACTTTTTTGTTTCTCTGTTTTATTAGATAGCCGGTGGGTATAACAGGATAAGCTTTGTCTTTACATAAGGACAACTCAACATTTTATAAGCAACTGATTTTGTGTATGTTTCATCTGATGGTTTAGAAGCTACGTATAAACCTGAACGACGAGTATAATATTATAATTTTTTTCCTTTATTATCCCACAGTATTTGTATAAATCGCACAGGTATGGAATTTTTTTGAACACGCCTTGCGAAGTTATTATATTAAAGTCAGAATAAGTAAAAAATAGAAGGAAAGGAAATGTTTGGGCGCATGAATTACGAACGTTTATTTTTTCCAAATAAATACTAATAACTTTTCCATTCAGTGCCTCCTGCGGTCTTCCGTCAAAAGGATGTCAGAAGGATTTTGACGAATTTTGATGCTAAGAAACCTCCAGTTCCTGATGGTATTTCTCCACTTGTTCTCAAAACCTGTGCTCCTGAACGTACTCCTGTTCTTTGCCGCCTTTTTTTCACTTTCTTATTCCAAAGGTATTTTTCCTTCTGCTTGGAAATTTTCTCATATCCAGCCAGTTCCCAAAAAGGATGACAAATCCCTCCCATCCAATTATCGTCCCATTGCAATTACTTCTTCTCTTTCTAAGGTAATGGAGAAATCAATTAACCGCCAATTCTTAAATTACCTAGAAACCGTCTGTTTGATCAACGATCGCCAGTATTGATTCCGTCAGTGTCGATCCACTGGGGATATTCTGGCTTATGTTATCCATTTATGGACTAATTCAATGGAAAAGTTCGGTAAAACACAAGCAGTTGCTCTTGACATCTCAAAGACTTTCGATCGTATTTGGCATAAAGGTCTTCTAAACAAGCTTCCATATTATGGTTTTCCAACTGTTTTGTTATAATTGGTTATCCAGTTTTCTCTCTGATCGCTCACTGAGGATGATGGTAGATTGCTCTCTGTCTTCTAACTTCTCCACTAATACTGGTGTCCCCCAAGGTTCAGTTCTTTCTTCCACTCTTTTCCTCTTGTACATTAATGACCTTCTTCCATTGACTGGAAATCCTATCCATACTTTTGCGATGATAGCACATTGCATTCCACTTTCCATTTCGAGAAATCTTGCCCTGCTCAATCGCTTCAACTTCTCGAATATCCGCTACCAGTTCCTTAAATGCCATTCTCCAGGTAATTCTCCAGTGGGGCAAAGACAACTTAGTTGATTTCAACCTTTCTAAAACTCAGTCTTGTCTTATATCTCGCAAAAAGGATTCTTCTGCTGCTATGCTTATCTTTGGTGACACTCCGATTTCTAGGCAAAATGATATATGTTAAGGGATTACCCTGACTTCTAATTTCTCTTGGGACAAGCATATTACAAATATTTCTTCCACTGCATATAAAAAACTTTGGCTTTTTTCTTTCGCTCTCGGCGTTACTTTTCTTCCAAACAGCTGTTCACTCTGTACAAATCGCAAATACGCCCTACCATGGAATATTGTTCCCACATTTGTGGCGGTGCCCCCAAAACCTCTTTCAGACTTCTAGATTCCATTCAGACGAGGGTAGTGAAGTTAATTAATGATTCATCTCTAACAGTCTCTCCACCCGCTGTCTCATAGACGTACTGTTTCTGCTGCATGCCTCTTCTACAGATACTTCCATGGGCACTGTTCTTCTGAATTGGCTTCTATAATTCCCACTCTCTCTTTCAAAACAGTCCGAACACGTGCCGCCACCTGCCAATATCCATTTACTGTCCAACTTCAAACTCACAGAACCAACTTTTCATTTTCCTCGTTTATTCATTCAACTGCCGTTTTCTGGAACACCCTTCCCTTATACGTATTTCCTGAATATTAGTCTATAGAAGTTCAAGTCTAATGTCAACAAATATCTTCTTTCGTCTTCTTAACCTCCAACCCAAGCACGGTACTAAGTACTTTAGGTTCTAACGCCTCTCTTGTTTGTTGTTTTCATAAAAAAACGCTAAAAAATCAAATTGAAAATAGAAACCCTCGGATTAATAATAATAATAATAATAATAATAATAATAAACCCTTAAAACTGCACATTTGAATGCCTTTGTACAGTGTGTGATCATCCCGAGCTCAGAACAAAATATTGTCACTCATCACTCCAACTTCCTTGGCACCTCTTTTCCATTGACTATATGTCTTGGTGGAATCTGTCGCCATGCTGTTCACTAACACCGCCTGCTCAGATTTAGTCTGGGGGTGGGGGCGGAAGGGAAAAAAAAAGAAATTGAAGCTGAGAGTACAAGTATTCAAGCTTGAATAAAATTCTGCATGCAATTTTCAACCAATTTGTCAACTAGTTCTTTAGAAGTTCGCTCTTCCTGTACCATGATTTTTACATATAATTAGTAATTTTTCTTCCAGTTTTTGTGAAGTCGACATATACTTAAATTGTGGATCAGTAATTATGCCATCTTTCACTTCGCATCAGAAAATTTTGGAAACATAATATATATTCTTGGAGGACACACACACACACACACACACACACACACACACACACACACACACACACACACACACACACACACACACACACACACACTTGTTTAATTATTGTATTCCCCACACCGGGTGGAAAAGGTTTGTGTTAGACAGAATCTCGTCAGTGATGTAAGAAACGCCTTTTTTTTTTTTTTAAATGCAACTCCATGGCTTAGGTATTCCGTCTCGAGCAAGGATAGCCAGGGGTGTTTCCTCCCCCCTCTCTGAAACTCAGATTTTTCGTTCAGAGCAAATGAGGAGGGGAGCAAACCGACCAAATAACACGCAATTTATGGACATAACCAACACATGTGATAACCATGTGTTGTTTCATGTGCATTATGTTTCCCGAGAACAGTCTCATAAACGTGGGTGGATGAGGTTATCCATGGGCAATTCTAATATGCCACTTTTTTTTTACACCGTAGTCTAATATTCTGAAAGTTTACATAACCAGTCAGATGAAACCATGCATCATCTTAGAAAATCTCCTGTAACATCTTTTGAGGGTTCTCATTAGCTTTTTCCCTCCATTAACTGTCCACAGTAAATGGTTTCCTTTTCCAGTCTGGTGAGCAAAAGTTGCATCACGATATGCACTTTTTACGGAAACAGTTTCAATTTCTTTACCATTACAAACAACTACCGTATGACATTCCTTTTGTTGTGCAAGTTTCCGTATTGACATAAATGAATTCGCCGCCAGGCTCATCCTGACCTGTGCTAAACACGTTCCTCAGTCACGCCAGTTGATGTGTGAACACGATTCACGATATTCGCATTCCCAGTCTCACTGAACATTTATGATAGACTTTGATGGTGACTTAAGACATGGAAATTGCCTACAAAACTTCACGTTACTTTGTTTCAACGACTTTGTTCTGCAGTAATGTTTCCCCATGACCACACTCCTCTGCTCCTCTGTGCTGAATGCTATACATAATATAGAAATTATTGTTTTAGTTGTATAAGAATTTTTAGAACTTATCGATTCAGGACGGTGAAAAGTTACGGTTACAGTGAGACACAGTGCAGCTGCTCACTGTAAAGAACCGTGGGGTAAGGTGGGCCTAGGAAGACTTTTTACAAAACTGTGAAAACAAAAGTGCGGCTAACACGTGGAACGGTTTTGAAAATATGGCAAATACGTAAAACGTATGGGACCCGCACTCCGACGAACGCTAACTAGCTATAGCCGAGAACGGGTGGTATTAATAATAAAATACACTTTTTAAAGCATAAACAATTTTCAATTAATAAATAAATAAATGGTATTATGGAATATATGAGGTTAAATGAATTAGCATATAAAAGATATGATCATTTATTTATTCTTTCTTTCTGTCTTTTCTATGCTAATTCATTTACCCCCATACTATTATATAATACCATTTATTAATTAAAATTTGTTTAATCCAATATACATATAAGTACTATGTTTCTATATTTATATTTTTAACTATATAGCCTAATATTAGTACGCGACCATGGCCTAAAAAGGAACCAAAAATCCACCATAACTATCGAAGCCATACTTAATCCAAAATTAACATAATAACAATTCAAGAGTATCTTGATGCCGTTACTGTACCAGACTTACATTGAAAGGCACGTCAACGTGGGGCTAGCGCCTCACAATATATGCTATCAGTAACAACACGAGCCATCTGTTTCTGCGAGATGCATATATATATATATATAGTTATTTACTTGCGCTGCACATATATATTTGTAGTTTTACAAGTTGTTTACAGATGGCGACATCATGCATTAGCATTAGTATTAGTAGAGGCATATGATGCAAGAAAGAAAGCTTCTGCAGCATCAGCCAAAAAAAAAAAAAAAAAAAAAAACCACTCCCATTTCACCCCTCCGTTCGTTCGAAATACCTGTCCAGCTGAGTCTTAAATTTATTTAGACTCTATCAACTTCCACAACAAGGGATGGAAGTCTGTTCCACCAACGAACCACCCGCTGGCTAAAGGCAAATTTCCGCACATCTATCCTATATCTATCTTTCCTCAATTTGAATTTATGCCCTCTCAGGTGACTATTCTGAGCAAGAGGAAGAATCCCATCGGCATTGAGCATGCTCAAACCCATTCAAGGCTTTATACACCTCTAACAGATCACCTCGCCGGTGCCTAGTCTCCAGACACTGTAATTTGCAAAACTTAAGCCTTTCTTCGTAGGAGCACCCCTTTGTTCCATTCACTAATCTTGTTGCCCTTCTCTGTACTCGTTCCAGCAGCTCTACATCCTTCTTGAAATGAGGCCTCCAGACCTGTGTACAGTACTCAAGGTGTGGCCTAACATCTATCCTATATCTGTCTTCTAAAAGGGAATAATCATGAGCTACTCTTGCAGCCCGTCCGCACTGCTCAGAAAATTTCATATCTGCCTACACAATTACCCCCCAGGTACTTTTCATTCTCTACCACTGTCAGTGTAGTACCACAGAGTTGATACATTGCTCTGGGATTACTGTTTCCCATATGTAGTACTTTTACATTTGTCAATGTTAAACTTCATTTGCCATCTCTCAGCCCATCTGCTCACCTTTGAAGATCCTGTTGCAGTAGCATAGCGTCAGTAGTGTCCTTAACAACCCAGCCAACCTTTGTATCGTCTGCAGACTTGGACTTTAAGTTTGATATACCATCATCAATATCATTTATAAATACAGAAAACAACAATGGACCCAACACTGAACCCTGAGGGACTCCACTAATAACATTAGTCCACGATGAGCAGTATCCATTGATTACCACTCTCTGTCTTCTCCCCCTCAACCATCCCTTTATCGATAGCAGCAATTTGCCTCCAATGCCACACTGCTCCAATTTGTGCAGCAGTCTTCCATGTGCAACAGTATCAAAAGCCTTTCTAATATCCAAATATATAATATCAAAATTATTTCTGCATCCAGTTCTTTTCTGACTACATCATAGTATCCAATCAAATTGGTCAGGCAAAACGTTCCCTTAACAAAACCATGCTGTGTCCGAGCTATAACTGAAGTCTTGTCTAGATGATCCTGCAATGCTTCTTTAACCTGTGACTCCATTAATTTTCCTGGAACAGATGTTAAACTCACAGGTCTATAATTACTTGTGTCAGCCTTTGATCCTCCTTTGTGAATTGGGGTCACATTTGCACATCTCCAGTCTATGGGTACCTCCCCTGTGTCCAAAGAATTTTTCTTAATTGTGGGTAAGGGTTTGCTTACTCCCTTTGTTGTCTCCTTTAATATAACTGGATAGATCCCATGCACTCCTGGTGCCTTTTTTTATGTTTATCCTCAACAATTTCTCCTCCACTTACCTCTTAGTTATTACAAAATCATCCAGCTCACTGTCAGAGTTTACTTCATCTCTGGTATTCCCCTTCCTGAATAACTCCTCACGTGTGAATGTAGATGCAAAATACGCGTTTAGTTTGTTAGCTACCTGAGCAGGATCCTCAACTGTTGAACCATCAATATCCAGTGGACCAATCTGATTCATCCCTTGCCTTCTAGAGCAGTGGTTTTCAACCTTCTTTTAATAACGGCACCCCTAAGTAATATATTTTATTTTGCGGCACCCCTACTCAGTTTTCTCAATATATATATACATATATATAATATTAAAAAATATATATGTTATATGATATTTATTACAATAATATAATTATAAAAATTACATTTTATGATACAAATTATATAAATACAGTATATAATTGTATTCTTTATATAAAGGTACTAAGTAAACAGCAATTATAGATGACCACAAAATTAAAAAGATAGTGTACACATTTTTTATAATGAAATAAACATAATTAAAAAATAATAATAAGTTTAAGTAACTTAAACTCAAATTACGTGGCACTCCTGGAATGTTGTTGCGCCAACCTAAGGTGCCGTGGCACCCCGGTTCGAAACCACTGTTCTAGAGTTTACATAGGTAAAGAACTCTTTTCTGTTTTTCTTTGCATCCTTTGCGAAGGATTTCTCGTAATCTGCCTTTGCCTGCCTAATCTGCTTTGTGACTTGGTTACAGACCAGCTTATATCTACCATAGGCTTCCATGTTACCCATTAATTTGTATGTATCCCATGCATTTTTCTTCTCTGCCATATGTCTCATTAGTTCATTTAACATCCATTTAGGCCTAAATCTTGAACAATATTTCTTAGTTGGTATGTAAAGCCTAGTAGCTTCCAAGATAAGTTCTTTGAATGCTTCCCATTTTGAATTTGCTGTTGGTAACATCATCAGTTGGTCCCACTGTATAGAATTTAAATACTGTCTCAGACCATCGTAGTCGCCTTTACGAAAGCAATAACCCTTTCTTTTACCCCTAATGGTAGTTACCTCTTTGAGTAAATCCCACTTGAGCACACTGTGATCACTGCCACCTAGTGGTTCCTTTATCTGCAGATTCTTAATGCATGAAGAATCACTACTGATAATCGGATCAAGAGTATTACTCCCTCTAGTCGCCTCCCGAACATGCTGATGTAAAAAAACAATCATCGAATAAATCCACAAAAGCCTTACTAGTGTGTGAGTGACCAACCCACAAATTCCAGTCAATATCTGGGAAATTAAAATCCCCAATTATAAGACGCTCTGATTTACTGGCTAAGTCTATTTCCCTGTACAGTTTCTTATTATACTCATCAGAGTCATTAGGCCTATAGCACACTCCTCTTCTCAATTTTGATCTCTCAATGGCTTATGTCACACCAAACTGACTCGACACTGCACTGTCCAGCGATGTCTGTTGGCTTCACTTCCTTGGATTTTATGTGTTTCTTAGCTATTAGCATAACTCCTCATCCCTTCCTATCCTGTCTATCCTTTCTGTACACATTGTACTCCCCAAATTCCAGTTCTGCATTCCTTATTTCTGTGTGACACCACGTCTCTGATATCCGAACAATATCTGCGTTTGATGTTTTGAGCAATACCTCAAATTTATTTACCAAACTCCTAGCATTGGTGTACACGCAAGTATACATGCTCCTGTTCCTATTCTTAGTTACCCTAACACAACCCATGTGTTTACTTGTACCGCAATGACTCCCAGCAGTCTCTGAAATTCCCTGCATCTTGTTTTCCAGGCTGCTGCTCATTCCAATAGAAGCAGTGCAAGAATCACTTTCACCTCTGCCAGTGGCTACTGTTAATCTATTACTCCTTGTATCCCCACAAGCTAGCAGTTTTCTGACTCACCTAACACTGCCTCGATAGCATCAGCAAATATTCTTGCACCCTTTCTATTTAAGTGTATCCCATCCCTGTAGAAGCAGTCTTTCCTGTTAACAAGTACAGACCAGGCTGAAAAAAATTCTACCCCTTGAGCCTTGCACAATCTTTCCAGGGCCGAATTGATCGACAAGGCTCTTATCATATACTCCCCCCCCCCCAAATAGTCTGGGCAGAATTGCAGACACTTTCAAATTCAACCACGTGACCTGTCCTGTTGTGACTTGTATTCCGCCGGTCTCCTACTCTTAATATCATTAGTGCCAACGTGTACAACTATATCACCTTTTGTACCCTTAAAAGATGATAACCGCTCTACAACGTCATCAAACTTTGCCCCTGGCAGACATACCTTGGTCCTGTTCCACCTATCCTTTTTACAAAGCATGTTCCCCGTTTCCCTGACAATAGAGTCACCAACAACTACTAGTTCCTGTGGGACCAGCGCATTCTACCTTGGGGGGTTGCCGCTGTGTTGCGTGATGACCAAGTGCAAGCTCTGGCGTTGATGTGGGCAGGTGAGAGCTTGATGGGCCCCTAAATTTAGATCCTTCTAGGGCATCCTACCTGTCCTTCAAGCTCTCATATAGCCCCATAACGCTGAGTTGTCGCCTGATTTCCTTACACTCCTTACGTCGCGCACACACAAAGACGTCCCCCATGGCAATATCATGTCCCCGACCCGCTTGATGTTTGTGGATCAATCCCCTCAGTTTTCCCCTGATCCACAGCACTCCCATTAGCTTGAGCCTTTTGCTTTGCTGCTCTGGTCTGAGTCATGATTTCGATTTAATTTCAATAAAATTTCAATTTAAATACAAAATTATAACCCTAAACTTGTATCCCACCACAGTTATAACGCTATATATATTTTTCAGTATCGAGTATTATCTACGAGTTCCGTTTATATAAGTTCCGTATCAAGTTATGTATTAATTAATTATGTTACGTTTGTAAAATCTAAGTCGTTATATGTATTTAGTTAAAATATACAATTTAATTGACAATGGAGTTTAACAAGATTAATAGATTTTACTGATTAATTGACAATATTATGTTATATACTATACTATACTAAGCTTACTCTATCTAGTTCGGGATATAACGTTGTATCGTATAACAATGGCGGCATGTTACGAACGGTAAATCTACGGACACTTAAGTATTAATTAACTTCCAAAACTCGCTGTCTAAATTCAGAATAAACTAAGGATCCTGACTATGTCTATAAGCTACTTATGGAAAATAATTTAATATAACAATTGGTCAATAAAGTGGCTAAATATGGCTAAAAAACTTCTCGTTCAGCGGAGCTGCAACTTGTAAAACGTGGATTTGATACCCTTTCCGATACTAAGTAATACCTACAAAATTTCTATCTAAGTTAAACTTTAAACTAAGTATCGTAACTAGGAATATAAAGCTACTCTAGAATATAAGTTAATATGGTAATTTAAGCTAATAAAGCAGAAAAAAACTTCTTTTTCCAGGAGCAGTAAAAACTTCGCCTGCACAAGGCTACTGTTGTTCGTATCAGGACTAAGTTTCATCAGAGAATAAAGAATGTTTTCTGTAAATCCTATGCTTTTTTTTTTTCTTTTGTTAGTGCATCGGCTTCTGTGGCCATAATGCATCTCCGAAAGGTTTTTTTTTTTTTGCATTTTATTCTGATCCACGCCCGAGGCGGGATTCGAACCCGCGACCTCTCGGTTGCTAGGCAGGTACTTTACACACCTGGCTAGCCCGGTCGGTGGCTTGTAAAGCCTATGACTGCAGCACTAGTTTACTCGAGGTTATGTATGTTTTATGTGTTCCTATTTAAAATGATCACCCTGTACAGTAGAAACCTCTAAATAAAATTTAATTTGGGAATTTTCTTGCCGAATCTTTATTTTTCATTCTTCATTCTTTTGTCATTCAGATGCCCCCCTCCACCCCAGGTTTTTCCTACTATTACAGTATTTTTTCATACTATAATTGCTTTTATTATTATTTTTTTGTATACCATTCTAAGTTGATTTGTTATTAAATCACGATAAACTAATGAAAATCTGGCGAATATAACTTGATATATATTTTTTTAAAATAATAAATAAATAACCCGATATATAAAAAAGATATATATATGTTTTTTTTTTTAAATGTAGGATTTTTGTTTGTTTGACTTAATGATGGTATTTCGAATGAAATCTTCCTAGAATGGCAAATATAAAATGCATTCAGTGGAATTGCTTTTAATGTAATTTACTATTTGGCTTTTGTATTATATTCGTTATCGAGTTGCTGTATGTCAACTATCAGTCATACTGGCTGAGTTAATATGCGCTTAGTATTTGCAAACGTGTCTGAAAATACTGTAGTATTTTTCTCTCATTAGCACTGCGATTTACTGAGATTCTGCATTTATTGTGACTTAGTGGCCCAAGATTTTCTGGGGGGAGGTGGATTGCTAAAGCAATATTCCAGAGAATCATTAAACTTTAATCATGGTATAACAACGAAAAATACACATTATTTTGACTATAAAGAGTGATGTAATTTCCATTATCTAGGACCACTCCAGGTTGTGATAGTTCAGTTTTATCCAATATTCGAGAAACTCAACTTTTCAACTTTGGCTTTGGTTTATATTGTGTTATTTAACTAAGGAAAGGTCCAAGTAATAGTAACTAATTAAAAGCCATGCTAACATCAAACGTAATTGTTTTTAATAAGTAGCTATTGACTATGTTTTGGCTGAATGCACTAATTCCAACAGTCAAAAATAAAGCAATCCAAAGCCAGTGCGCATCGGAATACATATTCCTACAGGAGCAGTAATCAAAGCATTTTAAATTAGTTTAGTTGTTTTACAGAAGATGAATCTCATTTGGAAAACTAAGTTGGTGACGTAGAGACTATATTGATGACAAATAATTTCAAGTACTGCATTTCATTTTTATTTTCTCACTCGTATATGTTAGATATAATAATGGTCAAATGTGGGGCAGGTGTTGAAGTAATCCTCGGAGTAGACAGAAGAGTAATCTCGGCGTTGCTGTGGTGTATTGGCTGTTAAGTTGTCAATAACTTAACAAGCGTGTATTTCTTACTCTATAATAATCTAATGTAGGGATACAGCTGTTACGATGGGGCGGTGATGGATGGATAATATTGTATTCAGTTGCATAGTGGACTTTTCTATATCGCGATTGATCCGCAACGTGCACTTGATAATTTGGTTATAAGTAGTAAGCTTTAATTTCCTGTTCCATCCCTGGCTGCTGTGCATGCCAAATTCTTTCGGAATTAAATATTATAAGCGAAGTCAGTGGTTTCAGGGAAGGTTTCATGTGTTTTCAGTGAAGGAAAGTGAGACCCATGTGCCTTTTATTTTATGCTCTTTTATTTTGTCCCTACCTTTTTTTTTTTTTTTTTTTTGCTATATTTAGGTTGAAATATTTGAATTTTATGTTAAAATTTGTATTAGATTTTACGATTTCTAAATTTAAAATTTGCGTAATCAACTGATTTTTTGTCCCCTCGTGGAAAAGTTGTTCGCCCTTCGCAGTTTAGTCTAAACCGTCACTGGAATTCCTCTGCACCGAACTTTAACTGATTTTATTTGAAATGGGAAACTACAACGGTTGCAATCATGTGAAGGCACATACTATACGCGTTTAGTTGTACGTTGGCTTCGTACAACTAAACGCGCGTACTGAAAAGCAAACTTTACGTATAACTGTTATACATTTTCTTCAAAATAAAATCGGTTTGCTTTTGTCTCAGAAGTATAGATATTATGTTTTAAACTAAAATGGGGAAGACGGGGACCAATTTCCCTATGGAGAAAAAAGAAATTTGTTAGGCAAAATATAAACTTAGAACTTGTACACTCTAAAGGTAGTATTTAGTTAAATTTCAACATAAAATTCAAAAATATTTTAGCCCAAAAATGAAAAAAAAAAAAAAAAAAAAAAAAAAAAGATTTAGATAAAAAAGTCTAACCCTAAAAATAAGCGAGGTAGATCCCGGTGCCTTATAATTGAAATTCTCTGTTAGCCTTTGAAGAAACTGAAACTCTTAGTAGAGAACGGTATGCTCTATTATACGCGTGTTAGTATCAAACTGATGATAATTTTTGCGATTTCTCAAAAATAGCAAATCACAATAAATTAATTTCATACATTGAAGTTAATGTTCCATTTTTAAAATACAATCAATTTTTTTAAAATAACGAAAGCAAATTATTCTATATCTTCCTCTCCTCCTCCCACGTTGGTGAACAGTGTACATATTTGTGCACATTTTTGTTACACTGTAACCAGGGGGATGAAGTCCTCAGGAATGTTGTAGACCCTAGTTCAGAGGTGGCGAACCCATGGCACGCGTGCCAAAAGTGGCATGCGTACAAATACAATTGGGCACGCGGAATTCAGAGCGTCCCCCAAAAAAAAAAAAAAAATAATAATAATAATAAAATAACTTACGAACTTCGAAACAACATCACTCCAGGAATCCACCTTGAGTCGTGACCTGCTCACGCCCGTTCCCTCTGCCAGGCGTGTAGTGACATCTCGCTATTCAGTAAATAGCTGTATTCATGCAGTGACTTGTTGGAAGTCGGAATGGTGAGACGTACTGACGAAATTGTGACAAAATTGTGTGACCCCTAATCACTCAGCGAAATCATGTAGTGTATGTAGGACAATGCTTTTCCGCCCTTGGCTCAAAGGGAGCTTTCTTTTGTGCACCCAGTGGGCTGCCCCAAGAAGGTTGCGTTTTCAGTTTACAAAAATCTACTCAAATTTTTGTAAAAATTATGTTCAGTTCTGGATTCACAATAACTCTTTCCCTAAAACAACTAAAATGTAACGACGAAACCTAAGTTTAGTTTAGTGTTATAAAGGTGAATAAATTACTGCCCTGATGAGGATGAAGAGATGAGGCATTTAAGCAAACAAAACATACTTATTCACAGATGAGCTTAGGCAAATTTATAACATTATGATCTTAATTCTGGAACATTTCGGTAGGGTTAAACTGAAGCTATAAGTGCCAACATTTTTTTTCTTTGTTATCACCATAAATGCAAGAAACAAGTTTCCTGTTCACCGAATTTTAATTGCTTCGACGTCAAGAATCTTGACATATTTTTACCTGAAAGGTGATAGTGCTATGGTTTGTTGTGTGTTTATTATTGCTGAATACAGTGGAAGTCACACTTTAACCGTGGGACTTCGACTGTGAAAGCATTTTCTGTAATTCTTTTCAATATAAAAAAAAAAACTTAAAAGAAATTTGGAGTTTTCTCTAAACGTTAATATTTTAACATTATATTTGATATTGCGGTAAAACTTACCAATGCTTACCCAGAGTGCTACAATTTGTACAATAATATCGAGTTAACATTAATTCTAGATCTGAATAAAAACGTGAATATAAAAAATAGCTAAAATCAGCTATGAAGTGTAATCGCGAGTAAGAATTATTTGATTATACCATCATTGTAAATGCTTTTTTAGGTAGTCGGGATTGTGTGGTGGGGGATGTTTTTCTTTTACATTTCATCCTGTGTTGGCTTCTCCTCCTCTCTACGAAATATAGATGAAATTTCGCAAAACACTTCGATATAATAATATAAATAGAGTTGCCTTGGAATCGTAGTAAAAATAATAGTTTCCTCGTTGAAAAATATAATTTTATTTATTCTTATACCGTGTGACTCATATTGCTGCATTTCCACAGTTATTGCTGTAACTTCAGTTAGCCAGGCATTTCATCTTCGAAATTATTCCAGTAAGGAGTTGATATTTACCAACATAAATTGTAGAACTAATCCAGTAGAGTGTGTAACTTTTAGTTTCATATTTATTATATGCCTGAGAAATTAGAACACCAAAGATTGCAATACCAAGGTTATATAGAATTTGTAGAATAAGTTGAAAAGTTAACAAGAATTTTGTGATACTTTGCATCTATCAGTGAGTAGAGTATAGGAAGTATGGTCAGTGTTACTGATATTATATATCCAAATTTACTGTGGCAAATTATTGCATTAAAATGCTTTTGTCCAAGTGCATTCATTCTAGAAAACCATGCGTCCGGTAATATAAAAATCTCTAAATAAGATTGGGCTTGCAAAAGCGTTGTTCCTTCCACTACTGTTACACTTGATGATGAATTAACTACAATGCCTTCGGATATTTGAAAGTCCTCTACCCTGTACCTTGCGAGAAGTAAATCATTCTATATCTTCTCCTTTACTTTCTCAGCCCTATTACTGCTGTCACTATTAAGACTGTTAGAGTACGTGAGAGGAACACGACGCATGTTGTAGTTCTGAGCGAAGAAAAGCTGTTCTCTTCTTTCACACTGCTTCTATTGATCCTAGGATATTCGATGCTCTCAAGTCACCGTCCCAAACAGCTGAAAAAGAATGACAAATTATAAGGTAGAGGAATGCACGGAGGCGCGCAGTGATAATGTAAAGGGCAGGATGTGAAAATCATCGATCCTACAACATGCCATATATATAAATGGTAGGTCTATGTATGTATGTATGGATGGAAGCAGCGCGAATAGATAGGGAATATAGAGGATTAGGAATCTGTGTTCTCAGACAGACATCTTGCGAACTTCTTATCCCCATCTCGGAACGAATTTTATCTTATAGTCCTTGACTGAAGGATTTTAGAAACAAGGATTTTCCAATATCTCAGTTTTGCATAGCTAGCTTCCGAAATGTCAATTTTTTTTCGTTAACTTTATTCTTCATTTATTTAAAAGTTTCCATCGTACGCTGCTGTATTCAGAAATACGAGTTGTTTCTGGAAACGTAACACACACACACACAGTTATGATTGCAATGAAATAATTATGAATCATTATTCATTCATTTTTAGATCTTTGCGTTGTGTGTGGTCATCCTCATACGCTAGCAGTTTTGTATTTAGTGTTGCACACCTCATTAAGATGCTGCCCTTTTTGCCTCGTTTGCTAAGAATGATGGGCGAAGTGTAAAAGGGACCTTTTCGATATCTGTTCGTAGATTAAGGGTTTATTTTTTTGTCACCTCGTGTGCAGTTCTAAGTGCTCTCTCAAATCACTTTTACCTTTTATCTCGTACGTTATGCTCGAAGATGTCCTACCCTGAGCATACAATCATATCTGATGGCATCAGGTGGCCATTTCGGAGGAAGCCTGTGTTTAATCTGATAACAGACATCCATTATATAAACAATACTTCGGATTAAAATGTTTTCCATCAACTCCCAAAACCAAATGAGTATGCTATCGGAATAAATTGTGATGTGACAAACTTTGCGGAAGGCGTATATTAAGGGAATTTCCATTTACATTAACCATAAACTTCACGAACAGTTAAAACTGTTCTATTACGTAAAATTGTTTCCTTTGGATTATGTAGGCCTATAATTGTGTTCCTTCATTTTATTCTTCATTTTAAACTTTCATAAACTGTTGTCTTAATATTCTACGTGGTGAATCACTGCAAATTGGAAAACGTTAATCAGGAAATTGATTTAGTTACCTCCCACGTAAGCCCCATCCTACTCCTGTAATTTCTCAAACTGCTGGATACAAGTTATATAACTTGGTTCGAGCGAATGTCTTTTATTATTCTCCTGGATTATTTTAATAATCCATGAACCAAAATATATATGTTTATTTTCCATAAGCCACACGCACACAATTTTGTATTTTCTCTACAATTTTGTATTTTCTCTACTGCGTTGTAAGTACACAATTTTGTGCTTACAACGCAGTTATTCGTTTTATAAAGCTACTTAGGTAATCCCAATTTTTATTTTGACATCATTTATTTTAAACCATCATTTATTTGTACATAATTTTATTAGTCTGTTTATAACAGTTCTTGTTAGTATATTTCCTTAAACCAGGTCTTTTGAATACAGATATTGCTTTCAAGTTTGTTTCTTTCCTAACTATTTTGTTTCAGTTATTTTGATTCGTTTTTTTCTTTTCTATACTGCTTACTACCCGCATATTTCTTAGCAGCTATTTTTAGGACGTTGAATACACATGATGTATTTGCTGGAAACATAGCGCTTGTGCGTTTCAGTTTTGCATGCTGCATTTCTCCTGGAATGCATCGTTCTGCTACGTTTCTTTTGTTATTTTGGTGAGGGGGTATATTTGCATCTGATGTACGAATTATTTTGGCCATAATGAAGAAGAGGATGGAGGCATGATTCTTGCAATTATTGTGGCTTAAGTTTACTCCATCCATTCCAATGATCTTTCCGTTTCACGCCATAGTAAAATGTTTTGCCTACTCTTCCACTCAAATCAAACCTTCCAGAGAAATGCAAATAGTCGATTTTCCGAACATTAGACATACCGACTGCTTTGGCCATAATACGCCAAATTAATTGGCTATTCGTATTATGAAATCTTCTGACTTCATATTCTCAATTTGGCATGAGTTTCCGTTAGAGGTATTGTCAGCAAGCTGGAGAACTAGACATTGAAAGCAGAAAAGAAGTAAAAACGCGACGTAATCCATCAAGCTTCCATGGCAAGTATCATAGTGTGTGTGTGTGTGTTGCCTTATTTATGATGGGTAAGTGCTTTTGTGTACTGATAACCTACCAGTATCGCAATGATGTTTCCCGCAATATTAGAGTTGTGTTGGATTAATGACGTTAAGATGCATCCACGCCAGAGGCTAACATACACTGTCCTTCTAAAAATAGGTTTCTCCTAACTAGTATCAAAGAAATATGATTGCCTTGAGCCAAAAGCTACACCCTAATGAGAAAAAAAGACAAGCTTATTTAAGTAAAGCTTTGCTTTCGTTTAAATAAGCAAACTTTAAACCATTTAAATTACTATTTCCACTAGAATTCCATTTGCATTCAACTTGTAGACGAAGCTTTAGGGTTGCATGTATCAGATGACTGCATTTCAAGAAATCCTGTCAAATGCATAGGATTTTGTATTCTTATGTTGAAATTATCTTAAAAAAAAAAGAGCGAGGATATTAATTACGATGAAAATAATTTACTTGTGGTAATATTTATGAAAACTTCCTTTATGCTGATGTATGCGGTTCACTAATAAACATTTTATGTTGATAAAATTTTTGTATCGTCTATAATCTATTAGTCCCGTTTGCTTTTTTTTAATAGTTTCAATCAGAACGGGGATGATTCAAAATAATATAAAATGTTGGCTACTTTTTTTTGTAAAGATTTATTCATTACTTTTAAAAAAGGCTAAAGTTATGAGCAACAGTAGGAAGATAGTTGGATGGAAAATATTTTTTTCTTCTTTTTAAGCAATAGGCTGGACGTGGATGAATTGCTTTGCGACAGGAAAATCGCCGGTGGACTACGCAATGTAAAAAGGTGAACGCAAAAACAAAGGTAACTTGAAGCACAGATTTTGAGAACATCTGGAGAAATTCCGCCAGAATCGAATCATTTCTCCTATAAAAATTCTCGAAATTCTTTCTCTCGTGTAAAATGAATGGAGTTGTTTATTAAGGTGTATTGTATTTGCAATTGTGTGAGGAATTTGCCACGATTGTCATCTCTAGAGAAAGAGTACCACTAGTAGGTTAGCTTTATGTTCAGATGAACATGCAGCGAAACAACATTTGGACCGAAAAACAATGAAAGTAAGATCGACGATAACTGAAAAGCTAATAATGGTTTTTATCAGTCGACGAAATAACTGAAGATGTTCCAGTTTATTTTTTGCTGTAGTAGCGATCGAATATTGGTTTATTTCTGTTTTGAAATGCATAACTCGGTGCCGAATTAGTCTGACTCGGATGAGAGTTGAATGGTTTCTACTCCCTGGAACAGCGGGTGTTCATTCCATCAAGTCCTTGCTGTTGGCATAGTATCTACGTTCTCTGTCGAAAAGGCTTGGGTTCGAATCCCGGAGTCGCGGGAGGAACGTTTATGAGAATACCTGGGCCGAGTTAGTGCATTAGCCTAGGGTTGCATCTTTCTGTCTTTCTTTTTTCCCCCTCCTAATTCTAGATTTTCAACTTAATAAACTTAATAATAATTTATTTATCCCTATTTTATGTTACTTTTTGGGAGATTACAGCAAAAAGGGAGGGAGAACACATAAGCCAATGGCTTTTTAGGGGTGTTCCCTTAAAAACGATGAATATACAAATATATAATTGAAAAATATACAGTTCTGGAATTGTACAGGCACTGTTTAACAGAAAAGACAGAAATAAATTGGAGATTTTTGTACACTTCTTTACAGAATACTTCGAAAAGCATCACTAGTTATAATATCATTGTGAACATTTTTAGAATTAAATGATGAGAGAGACAAGAAAAATGATGAGATGTGTGCGCAGAAATTTACAAACTATTTGCCAACTGCTTCCTTTAACATTTGTGCATTATTTCCATGTTGATATTTTTAAAATCCTGGAGTTGAGTGGAAGATAATTTGAATCAGACAACCCTGGTGATATGTTCAGTTAGTAGTTTCTTGAATTGATTTAGTGAAATGACATTTTTGATTTTTTCAGGAAGTTTGTTCCAGGTTTTAGCACCTCTGTATTTTATACTTTTCTGACGTATGGCTTTTCTGAAAAGCGGAATCTTCAGGTTGCCTTCATTTCTTAGATTGTATGATATTTCTTCTTCTTCTTCTTCTTCTTCTTCTTCTTCTATGGTTATGAAAAAGGACCTGAAGAGAGGGGGGAAACTCTGGTGTCTTCACTGAATTGTAAACAAAGACCGCCTCAGCTTTTTGTAGCAGTTGGTAGATGCTGAGAAGTCTCACTTTCTTGTATCTCGAACTAACCGATGCGTTCCAGGGAAGGCCCAAAATTGAACGAACGCATCGATTGAGAATGGAGTTGATTCTTGCAAGATTTCCTTGGCTGGTAGTATCACTCATGGTACCCCATGAGATGATTCCACAGGTGAGGTGCGGCTGAATTAAAGAAAGGAATACTAGTCTGAGAAGGGAAGGAGACACCCAGGCAGAGGCCCTTACGGAGGAACTTACGGAGCGATGCCCGAGAATACTCTCGATGAACATACTTAGTATACTGATGTCTCATTGCCTTAGTTCCTCGGCACTCATTAGAAACAGTATGTAATGAGTGCCGGGGGAACTTTTGTTACAAGTGTTCATATGGATAATGAAGTTTCCACTTAATTTATATGTGCTATTTAACACTTTATCGCATTATAAAGTGTTATAGCTTAACCCAGTGAAAACAGTGGATTTCAATACTTTTCTCGTTATAAGGATTTCATTTATTAATAGTTGTTGTAGCTGTGTTTGTTTCAATGGAGTATTATTATTTTATTATTATTATTTTTTTTTCTGCTTCCCTCGGGAAGTAGAAATAAATGATTGCCGGAACGCTTTTTAAATTACCGGTACGCCCCAGCCTCGATTAAAAATCTACTGAATGCTTTTCCAGTCAGCGCACCGCAGTGCCGTTCTGGTTCGTTATATGCATCGGCAATGTCATGTACATACACTTGATCATTAAAAATAAGATATTTTATTAACGAGCGTTCCGGTTCGTAAAATTTTCCATTTCGATTCCTAATTCCATCCAAATACCGAGTGTGTGCATAGCACAATGTCATATAACTACTGGAAAATTCAACTGAACGCCATAAATGAGACAACGGAAATTTATATACGAACGCGCTCACGTCCTGTATGTACTGTATTTATTTAATGCGTGGTTGCTTTCTTGAAGATTAATCTTCTTATTTCCGTGTAACTCTCTTGCAGATCTTCAGTATATGAAAGTCCTCCAGGTTTCTTATTACGTCATACTTATGTTGGTAACGAGATAGTTCCAATATAACTATAGTTAACATCTCCATTTGTGGATAATCTTCATCTGTAAATATGTAGTCAAAAGTTCTTCTCCCACAAAGAAGAAGAAAGTAGATTATCTACTGACACCTCTCCCCAATAAATATTGTTTCTTCGGCGTTAGAATTATTGTTCTTCTCCGAGTCTCTATCGATTTTTCCCCGTGCTCACTGAAGTTCAGAAAAGACAATATAAGAACGAACATACTGCTTGCATTTATCACTTTAAATTACTCGGATTCGTGCATGTGACGTTGATGATGCATGTACATACAGGGCTCTATCTGTATCTAAATACAGAATGCAGATGCGAATCTTTATTGGAATGAAGCGAAACTTCTTTATCTTAGCTCGTGTGCTGAAAAAAAAAGTTTTACGCAGAAAGAATTCGCAAGAGTACGCAACTCGTTTGAAAATTAAGTGTCACGTTAAATGCAAAACAAAAATAAGGATGTCATTTCGTTTAATATGTTTTACTTTTGGAAATTACTACCTGTAGCAGGTATTTGTTAGAATAAATAACGCTATTTCAAGAAGTGCTGCCTGCATCAAATTTGAGGAACTTAAAATGCAGAAGT
Organism: Mastigoproctus giganteus; assembly: GCF_048544385.1. Taxonomy (NCBI): domain Eukaryota; kingdom Metazoa; phylum Arthropoda; class Arachnida; order Uropygi; family Thelyphonidae; genus Mastigoproctus; species Mastigoproctus giganteus. The sequence continues at coordinate 127,606,366 of NC_143582.1, forward strand.
CTCCGACTTATTTGAATTTTTCAGACATGCCATTTCTGCGGTATTATGGTACTTAATTCTGTGTGCTGTTGCATCTTATTCTACGTTATAAATAAATACTTTGTGCGGCTCATGTATCGGCTAGCGAGAAGAAACTGCAGAAAGAGACGGAGGAGGAGAAGAGATAAAATAACTTACGTTGGAATAAATTGTGTCAGCCGCTGTCTCGAGAATGCTTTAAGTAGGTGGTCTGTAAATGAAAGAAGTTTAAAAAGGAAAGAATTAAAACAACAAAATAAATCTTTTTTTTAATAAAATGTTAAATGGATTAAACTTCTGTTCATTTAATTACATTTTACTGTAGTAAATAAATCTTGGGTACTCTGCATGACTATTGATCTTGATAAAATAGCTCGGCTGAGTCCCTTCCTCCATTTTCCTTCCGCAGCTTGTTCTGACAGGTGATCTTGCGACCTTTTTACAGACACAGAAGACTGAGAAAGACCGATATATCCACTCCGCGTTTTCCCTGCATTTCTCGTATCATGCGCGTTTTTCTTAGTTTAATAATTTTTTGTCCTCATTTGGAATGCGGTACTTAATTCTTTGTTTGTCGTATTTTGATTCATTGCTTTGGTTGTATCGATTTCTTTATTGCAGTGTCAAGCGTAGAAAGTATTGGAATGAGAGCGGTCGTGTAATTCCCCAGTTTTATTAACTGCATCGCATCCATTTCTCTTATTATTGTCTGACAGCTACCGGTACTGGCAGTATACTATATTTCACTCTGCATGCGCTAAAATTGCGATGTAGAGTTGTCATTTTTGTCATTGTTCAAAATCGCTAAATGTTGCTACTCACCAAACTTCCATTACAGTTCAGATTGTCTGCTGGTTTTGCTCAGAGGAAAAGCTTTATTTGGTTCGATTAGTCTGTTAAACATATCAAGAAATAAAGTGCATGTTTCTTGACACATTTAATAAGGCTAATCAGAAAACGTGACGTGAAACGATTAAAACAAATAATTGATTACCTTTGCAGTGTAAACTGTCTTTATTTTTTGTCGTAATCTTTTGGTGAGGATTAAATATTCACGAGAGTGCAACTTGATTTTTTGACAATTTTCTAAATACGCTTTCTTGTACACTTGGATCTTGCTTTTATGATATGCCGAACAACGTGAATTCATACAGTGAGTTAAAATGATAGGGAAAATTTATTTTTATTATTATTATCATCAGTTTATTTCTTTTAGGAGAACACCCGGTTACAGCCACTGGCTAGGGGGTGGTCATACATATACAACTATGTTACAAAATGTCATACAATTATAAAATACATGATATCTGATTTATAAGTACTGGAATATAAAATATTTGAGTTATTAATTACTCGCAAACGCTTTTACTACTGAACTACTGTAAACTGGTAAGAACATAATACCGCGACAATTGAATACCTTCTGCTTAAACACACACAAGTGGGAGTTTCACCATATATAAAACATAAGTAATATTTACAGCCGAACAGCGTACAGCATATGAAACAACATGACAACAGGAATGACCGCGATACAGTAAAATAAAAATTTGAAAGTTCAGTTTTCCAGCCGTTGTCTTCTTCTGTGGGGATTACAGTTGGGTGGGGTGGGTAGAACAATTCTGACACCTATTTCTTGATGAGGTCGGGTTTCCTAACGTCCAGTGGCTCGTGCCTGGCCGAACAAGGTGCTGAAACTGTATCCTTACATCTGTATTTGCAAGTAAGAGTTTCTGAGAACTTCCTTTCTGTAGGATTTGCAATTTCAGAGCTTTTCAGGATTGATATTAAAGTTGTTGAATAGCTGGATGGTGTTTGCTGGAAAGAATCTTCCGAGGCTATCCAACTGCGTAAATGCCGCTTTGAGTTGCGGTTCCTTCTCTGCAACTCGTCTTGATTTTTCGCCGGGTATTATTATCCACTCTCGGGCTTTCGGTGCATCCAGTCGTCCCGTTAAAAGCTGAGCGAGCGTCATTATATTTCTTGACGTGATTATTTGTCTCCATGGTGTGACCTCTAAGTTGGAGTATAGTATAGCTCTTGAGATGGTAAAAGGCTTAGCTGAAATTTTGTTCAGCCATCTCAAGAGCCAGTATTCGAGTCTTAGAAAGGCTTTGATACTGCTTTCGGGAGCCGAAGACCAGATTTGTGTCGCGTAATTGTGCCGCGGGAATAGGAGTAACACATCTGTTGATGTATTGCTTCATCAGACCCGGGTCTCTAATACCGGTGAGCTCCTGCCTGGTTGCCCAAAGCGCTGCGTATGTTTTGTTACGGATGTATGCGAAGTGCGGGCGGAAGGTCAGGCCATCGTCCCACTTGAGTCCAAGATCAACGTGTGACTGCGCCTTTTGGACGAGGATGCCGTTCACAAATATTTCCATTTTGTTTGGCTTTATTTTATTTGTGAAAGTCATTTGTACCGTCTTTTTTTCATTCAATTGCAGCCCAATACGATCTAGATACTCTTGAAGTTCTTTTATTTTAGTATTAGCCACTTGGTTGTGGTAGTCAGCTGATTTCTGATCTTCTGAGGCAATAAAAAATTTTATATCATCAGCGTATGTGACGAAGTGCTTCTTGTTCTGGGCTAAGAAGGGTTCGAGGGCTATGGCAAAAATTGTAGCATACAAGACTCCGCCTTGCGGGACACCTTTATCAACCTCATACGTTGCGCACATGTTTTCTTTTGTCACCGTAATTTGTCTGCGCCGAAGAGCGCTCTTTAATAAATGGAGGGCATTTCCTGTTATGTGAAAGTAGTCCCGCAGAATGACTACGAGAGCTGGGGGTGGATATGTTATCATACGCGGCTGCCACATCTAAAAAGACTACGTCCAACTGCTGCTTGCTGTTTAGTGCTTGCTGGCTCCTTAGCAGTGTCCCCATGAGGTTGGTGATGGTTGATCTCTGTGGAAGTACTGAGTGCAGGTATTCTGGCCTGTGCTTAAAGAAATGCCCGATAATGGTGCGCAGGATTGTTTTTTCAAAGATTTTTTGCAAAGAGCATCGGACAGCGATTGGTTTAAAGTCTTTTACAGATTTTGGGAATAGGTTTTACAAAATAGCTTTTCCACAGCTTCGGGAAGTTCTCCTCCATCAAAATTCTCTGGAATATGTGTGGTAGTACATCCATGATGTAACAGCTACAGATTTTGATCATAAATAGTGGGAAATTATCTTGCCCAATTGTTGCTTTAATTGGGAGGCTGTTGATTGCACTTTTTAAGTTGTCTCTGCTTATACCGATTTCCTTTAGATGTTCATTGTTAGTGACAATCCGATTACTATTGATAGATTCCTTAAACCTCTTGATTACATCTTGTATCCTGTTACTGTTTGCTGTGCTGTCAATTTGGTTTTCCTTGAGGGGTGTTCCGAAAGTGGCTTCGGTCCATTCCATAAAGGATGTCTCAGTCATTTTATGCACAAGGCTTTTTTTGCTGACAATTCTTTTGCCTTTTTTTTAGTTTTGCTTTAGCCATATCTATGTGTGCCCGTTTCTTCCCCTTCATGAAACGGGATCTTTCATGTTTGTACCGGGTGTGGTCTTCTGGATGCCCAGTTCTTTTCCATTTCCTGAACAATTTTTGCTTATTTTTGAAGATTACTTTCAACTGTGAGTTGAACCAGGGCTTTGCCCTGTCTGATAATTTTATTTCCTTAGATGCTCCTTCTTCAGCCGCATGAGTGATTGTGAGAGCGCTGATAAGGCATCATCAGTGCCCAAAAGGTATAAGTTTTGCCAAATTATATGCCATCAGATGTTTCAGAATGACGTCACTTTTAATATATTTTGATGAGAAAATTATCTTTGTTTCACTTTTTGGATACGGACCAGTTTGACGGATGTCCTGGATTCTTCTTAAAGTGGCTTCACACGTGAGTGGTTGGTGATCCGAAGTGAATTTCATGTAGTTATTCCTCAACTTTATATCTGATGTATTGTAGTATATGAGATCCAGGCACTGAGTTCCTCTTGTTGCTGGTGTTTTCAGTTGGATCATGTTTAAAGCTTTCATTGTATCGTCCAACTCGCTTTTTGCCTCCCGATGTTTTGGTAGTGGGATATTTAGGTCCCGGTCCCCCATTATGATTGTGTCTGTGTTCGTGCTCAGATTTGAGGTGAGCCACGTAAGAAGCTCGGCTCTGTTTTCTTTAGTATGCTCCGGTGGTAGGTATATTACGCATAATTGCAATCTCCTCGTTTCCGTACCAAAAGTGGCAATGATAGCCTCGAAATTTTTCGATTGCGCCTCGAGTTCGTTGACTACTGAGAATTCTTTCTTGAAAAGAATCATTACACCGCCTCCTCTTTTACTCTCTCTTCCATTTGCGATGCAATTGTAACCGGAGGAGTGTGCAAGGGCGTCCAGGTGTCTGTTATTATGGAGCCACGTTTCAACTAAGCATATGCAATCATTCTCCGAGTTGAGTAGTAAGGTTTGTAGTGCGTGAAGCTTATTCGATATGCTTCTTACATTTTGCAAGAAAATAATAATCTGGTTTGATTCTTTTGCGACAGTTAAATTGACAGTTGATTGCTATTGGGCTCTTCGTAGGTTCGCTGTGCTGTTCCTAATTGTGGGCCACTTAGACCTTTCTCTGTATGTCTTCACTAGCGTTCCTACTGGCCAGATGTTTCTGTCCAAGATCCGTCCTTCACTATTTAGTGGGCAGGAGAGTATGAAAGAGGAATAAGCAGGATGTCTTGTGCGTATTTGCTTGACCTCTACGTCAACCCCTAATCCTCTGTCGCACATTTCTTTAATAAGATCTGGACCTGTTTCCGGGTTGAGTCTTGAGATGAATATTTTCCCTCTGGTTTGAGGGAAAATATTTATCTCAAGTAGATAAATATTTACCACAACGAAACGTGTCGCAGGACACAGTCAGAGGATATGTTAAATCTGTCGGCAAGCCTCTGACTGTGTCCTGCGACACGTTTCGTTGTGGTCTCGGTTCTATTGTGCTCATCGTTGGTTTGATTTGTTTTTTGAACCCTATAGTCCGCGAGATTGTTCTCAAACATGGATTGATTTGTGCGGGAGGGTCTCAATGGGGCAGATTCACTCGTCTTGTTTTGCTGCGGTGCCTTCGGGGGAATGGCCGCAATCTGCGCAAAGGTAGGTTGTCTAGTAAACCCAGTCATTGTGCTCTGGGGGTTGTCATGGGTTGATGGGGAGAGGGGGGGGACTAGCTTTGGCGGGGTCTATCCTTGTTTCTGGCCTAGTCGTGTAGTTTTTCTCAGTGGAGATTTCAGATCCTGACACTCTTAGACGCAGTAGTGACTCGCCTCCCTCATTTCTAAAGTTATTATTCTTCTCATTCCTTGCTTTTCCCTTCGTATCCCTCTGTAATTTGGATGTCTGCGTATGCTGATCTGTCTATGCCTTATCCGCATCCGTGTATTGTGCCCTATTTTCCTGTTTCTTCATAGCTAGTACTGCAGTGTCAATTTTTCTATCTGTTAGTTGTAACTGCGCTAGTAGTGTGTTCAATTTTTCTTCTAATAACTTTTGACTTCTACTGATTTTAATGTTTTGCTCCCTTAGCTCATTGTTCTCCTTTTGGATCTCCCGTAGGGCCCTGTACCTCGGAGTGAGAGGAGCTCTGTTAAGTAATATTCATGATTGCTCGTGTGGATGGTTCCGAGCCGCAGTGTTGGTTTTTTCCAGTTCCATTGTAAGGTGTAAGGTATATTGTTGTCATGCGGCACCAGGGGTTTCCCCCATCTCCGCGTTGCTTTCTTTGTGGGTGTACCAGTTTCCTGGGAATGCCAGAGGTTAAAAGTGTGTGGGTATTGTACCTGTGTAATGTCGTGTACCGTTGTTCATCTGGTCATTTAGCCGCTGGATCCCTGCTGGAGCCCAACGGCGGCCCCAGTTCCATTGAAATGAGGGCATTCTGCAGCACACTGTACAACGAGGTTTGAAATTTTTTCAGTGTCTTGGGTTCCACTGAGAAGTCTCCGACGTTCGCAGTCATCTGGACATGCGTAGCTCCCGAGGATTTCCTTTATCGAATCACCAATGACATTAATTGGTTCTTTGAGTGTCCCAGAGCAGATACCTTGTCCGTAGGCTCGCGATTGCTGCAGGCGTCATCGCCCGACTCGCCTTCAACCGAGGAGCAACATCTCCCAATAACCGCCTTGCATCCGGTGCATTTAATAGCGTATTTGTTCACTTTTTGGCATATATTACATATTTGCTCAGTTGCTTCTGATCCCTGTTTTTCCATTCTTTGTAATCCAGACATGTGTTTTCCTTTAGCTTTTAAGGTCGCTCTTTCCCTGATTGCAAAAGAAGTATAGTGAGTTAATGTAACTTTACTAAGACCTTTCTGCCCAGCTATTAAGGGGAAGTACAGCAGGAGGTATTACTATTATTACTATTACTATATTAGGATTACCCGTAAATGATTACATTAACCCGTATTCGTGTCTGTAAATTGCGTGTGTTCTCTGGTCGATTTGCCTGTTTTGCTGGACGAAAAAACCTCAGTTTCTGAGGGGAAAAAACCTTGCTATCTACGCCTGAGACCGACTAACTCAGCCATGGAGTGAAAAAAGCCCACTAAAGTTCCTCGCGTCATCGACGGGATTCGAACCTGGGCCTCTTCCACCCGGTGTGGGGAGGACGGTGACGATACCACTGTGCTACGCACGCAGACCAGCAGGAGGTATGACCTTGTTATTGATTTCGGTAGATAAAGATTACTACAGAGGATAAAGATTATCCTCTGTAGGCGGACACGTTGCGTATATACGAACTAGAAAATGTCCGATCAGGTATTCGCAGTTTTAATCTTTAGAAATAATATTTGCCTGCATACTTTAGTCTTCTGTTGGTACTTGTTTCAGAAGCTGGAGAAGAGAGCTACCCACTGATACCAAATACATTTAGTTTGGCACTTTTAATCCATACTAAATTAAGGTAAAAAGCGAAGCACATAATTCAGCAGTTAGTCAACTTCCGCCACCTGAAAATACCGAAAAAAGTACACAAAACAAGAGTGACTTATTTTGTGAACTTAGACTGGGAGCATTGCCAATTGTTTTGGTTCCCGTTTTAACGGCAGTGAAAGCGAGAGTCAGAAACACACTAAAAAAAAATAGTGTTACCTCCTGATATAAAATGTATTACTTCTAAATAATCTTGCTTCTTCAGTTGACAGTTTTAGTAATGTGCCATAACCAATAATTGGCACAAAAAGTTTGTTCATTTTGTGACAATGAGTGAAGGTCTGTTTCTCAGCTAATCGGCAATAAACTTAATTAAGTATTTGTATGTCCCAGAATGACACGAATTATTTAGCATTAGCATTAGCATTAGTAGAAGCATATGATGCAAGAAAGCAAGCTGATACAGCATCAGTAAAAAAAAAAAAAAAAACCTTAAATTCCTAGTTCAGCTTTAAATTTATTTAAGCTGTCAACTTCCACGACAGATGGAAGTTTGTTCCAGCAATCAACTACCCGCTGGCTAAAGGCAAATTTCCGCACATTTATTCTACAACCGTTTTTCCTCAATTTGAATTTATGTGCCCTCATGGGCGTAGTTTCAGTAAGAGGAAGAATCTCATCAGCATTGAGCTTACCCAAACCATTCAAGGCCTTATACATCTCCGTCAGATCACCTCGCAGGTGCCTATTCTCCAAACACTGCAATTGGCAGAATTTAAGCCTATCTTGGTAACAGCAACCCTTTGTTCCACTCACTAATCTCGTTGCCCTTCTCTGTACTCGTTCTAGTAGCTCAACATCTTTCCTAAAATGAGGCCGCCAGACCTGTTTGCAGTACTCAATATGTTGCCATAGCCTTATACAAGGGCATAATCACCTCCTTATCCCTTCTAGCAAAATTCCTATATATCACTGACAAGACCCCCATGAGCTACTCTTGCAGCCTGTCTGCACTGCACAGAAAACTCCATATCTGACTGCACAATTACATGCCCGTGAGGGCATATGTGCAAGGTATTTTTCTAGGAACCCAGGTCTTTTTCATTCTTCACTACCCCTAGTGTAGTACCACATAGTTGGTATTAGGGTTTGCATAAAACCGAGAAATTTCAAAACCGAGTTTAACCGAAGTTTACTCTTAAAACCTGTTTTAAAACCGATTTTCTCAGACTTAGGGAAAATAATTAAAAGTTTATAACACATGTATTTATTTTATCTTGGGTAGATTGTACAAATCGTAATAAAATCTTTTAAACAAAATCTATCACCTCTTATAGTAAAAAAAATAAAAAAATTAAAATGCTCCAAAAAAATAACCAGCTTGAGATTATACAAAATTACAAATTGTATTCAAATCCTTTGAATAAAAACTATCTTCTCGTATAGTAAACAAAAAAATAATAATAAGCCCTATAATAATAATAATAATAATAATAATAAATAAACAAAACTAATGTGAAAAAAAAAACAGCTTGGGGAAATTACTTTACTATTTATTGCTCAGCTTTTTTCTGAAAATAATCCTTTAAAAAACATAGAGCATTTGGAATGCAATTTTTCAATTTCAAAAATCTCTCAATCATATAGAATGTGCTATCCCATCTAGTCTTGCAATCTAATATAAGTTTATATTCTTTCCCATTAAATTTTGCTTTAACAAAATTTTGTAATATGTCATTTTTGGTAGGCGATTTTCGAAAAAGCTTGAAAATTTTTCTGACTTTGTTAATAGTTTGTGCAATATTGGCCACTGGATTGAAGAAACAAATGAGCTCATCGGTAAAGTCGGTTTGATAAGCATGCCTTGCTGTCTTTCTTCACCCATCACCCAATCATCACTACTTTCTTCATTATTTTCATTTTCTTCATTGTCTTTGGGAGACTCACAGACTGTGGCACCATAATTGATTGCTTTTTCATAAAGTACATCTATAACTGACAGATGTATACAATGGGCTATACATTGTTGATGATTAGGCGTAATTTTCTTGCCAAACTTAATCATCATTGCTGCTCCATCGGTGGTGCAGGCAACAATATCCTCATCCAAGTTCAAACCAAATTCCTTCAAGTGTCCATTCACAATTTGCTGAGTTCTTCTGCTATCAAGTGAACCATTAATCTCAATAAGACCTAACGACCAATGATTGTCTCTTGAATGCACATTTATATTCATATACCTTTTATTTTGTATAGACGTATATTCGTCTAGAGTCAATGAATACTGTGCACCCAAAACCAATGAAATTTTGAAATGCTGAATGAGTTCTTCTTTCTTAGTTTTATAATAATTCAGAACCATATTTTTAATTCCATTCACTGAGGCTGGTGGTAATTTATCGTATTTATTTCTCTGAAGGTGAAGGTTTGATTGTATAAACTCACTCTTGGCAACTGAATTAAAAGAAAATCCATCTAAAGCAGCTAATTTTGAAATCTCTTCTTCCATAGATTTTTTAACGATAAAGTTTTCTAATGTGTTTACCATTTTTACGGGAGGTTCACTGTTATCTTGTTTAATGTCAATCTGATGCATTTTCTTTAAATGCAACATCAAAGATAAATAAATAAATCTTTATTGTGAAGTAGAGTTACAGCACAATATCCCATCACGGCGACGAGCGCCAGGGGTTCACATATAGCAGTTAGAGAAAAAGATAAGTACAGCGAACAAATACAAAAGGCTACAAAATACAGCGAACAAATTCAAAAGGCTACAAAATACCGATCACAAAAAGCAATACAAATACAGCATAAAAACGCAGAGCTAGACATAAATACAGAAGTAAATACATAAATACAAATTGGCCATATATCAGGGTTCAAGGGCTTTGATAAAGTTGTGTCTGTCCTTCTTGTTACTTATTATGCTGTCGATGTCGGCATCCACACGGTTGAGGGCAGCGAGCATTTGCTTGGGAAGAAATCTCTCAGTGAGTACAAGCCTGTTGTGGCGAGCCACGAGTGCTGGTACCGACCTTAGGCTTGGCTGTGGGATCCTCCAAAAGCAAGCGTTCCAAATATTTGGAGATTATATCTGGCCTGTGATGAGTTTGGCTGTGAAGACCAGCCTCTTTTCCACGATCAGGAATTTCATCCTCGGGATGTCGAGTGCTTGTGCCATCATGGTGGTTGTGCTAGCGGGAGGTAGCAGAAGCTTGTTATTGGCCCATTCAATAACCAGTATTCAGCGGTGTACACCCGCCTCAGGTTTGTAGGTGCAGCAGAGGCCCATATTTCTGCACCATAGAGAATGGCGGGGTAGACGGTGGAGGTGATGACCCTTTTAACAGTGACAGGATGTCGGACGTGTAGCAGCTGCTGCTTTGAGATCCACCGTAGACGAGAGAATTTGGTACTGATTTTGTTGATCTGGTTTGCAAAGGACATCTTTTGGTCAAACAGAACGCCAAGATCTGTGTGCGAGGGTACGTTTGGTATTCGTACCCCTGCAAGTGAAACGTTGAATACTGTCGGCATGGATTTAAGGGAGAATATAACCTGAGCAGACTTCACTGGGTTGATTTTTAGATTGAAGTTTGCCAGGTACAATTCTAGATCCTTAAGTTTGGAATTGATCCTATTTCTGATCTTAACGGGATTGTCGCCAGGGTTAATTTGAATCAGCAGTTTGAGGTCATCGGCATAGCATAGGAGACCATTCGTTGAGGCAATAATGGGCACGATGATAGCTGTGAACAGGACACCTGATAGGACACCCCCCTGCGGTACTCCAGCAGTAATGTCGCAGGATAGGGTGTGTTGTTGCCGATGGAGAATAAGTATTCTGTGACAGAGAAGAGATTCCAAAAAGCACAGCATATCCCCTCGAATGTGAAATTTCTCCTTAAGTAGGAGGAGCAAGGTCGGGATCGACACGGCATCAAAGACTGCGCTTATGTCCAGATATGTGGTTGCTAGCTGAGCTCTTTGTTCGAATGCTGAGAGGATGCGTTCTGTGGTGGCTGCCAAGTTAGTGATTGATGATTTTCCTGCGATGGCATAGTGGATTTCAGATGGTTTCGTTTGGAGGATTTGGTGAGTGATTGTGGGTAGCAAAGCCTTTTCAAGAGTTTTTAACAGACAAGAAGCAACTGATATGGTTCTGACCTGATTGACGTTTGTGGCAAATTTGTTTTTAGGGATGGGGTACACTCTATACTTATTCCACTGGGGTGGGAAATAATGCTCAGTGATGCATCTGTTGTAGATCGAGAGAGAGAGAGAAGAGGGTCTATGATGAATGCGCTCAAGCATTTGATCATAAATTGCGGAATTCCATCCTCCCCAACAGTGGCTGTTGTGGGAAGGGAATTGATGGCACGTATGAGCTCCTATTTCGTGATCTGGATTCCCTAGGACATCTGAAGGGTTTTCATAGTCAGACTGGACGACTGTGGTTGTGATGATGTAGATCCTCCAGACGACTTCATTATCTTCTAACATTTCGAACATTGTGCTTCATCTTTGCTTTTTCGAGCAAATTCTAAACATTTGATTTCATCTTAGACATATTAAGAGTAATAAATATTAATTAGTAGGAATTTATATCACCGACAATTTTAAATAAAAATATTGAAGATAACAAAGGCACAATACTGTGAGTCACTCCCGCAGGCACTGAATGGAGAGTCTAAACGAGGCAAGTTTCAAAATTTTCACCAAAGAAATTATTTATTTATTTACTTGCAATTTTTCCCCCCAATTAAATCTATTGTATTTTCAAAATTACATAAAAGCTAAATTTGGTGAAGCTGCTTTTTTGGAGAACATTTCATCGCAAATTTAATAGGAATAAAGAAGCAAAAAACCTTCTACGATTGTAATTTGATTCAATATTCAGCGAATTTGTTTCTAGTGGGTAACCATCAATAAGGCGTGTTCCATAACTTTCCTGGCGAACAAGATCGATGGAACGGAGAAATGTTGAGCATTTTCTTTTTCGCTATCGCTCCGACTCACTCAGTCGTAAATGAGTACACCTGCATCGTGCCATGATACAGGTGGGAAGATAAAAGGTACCCCTCCTAGATTTGGGCCACTTGCCCATGAGATTCGTACCTAAACATAAAATAAAATTAAAAAACATGTTTAAAACGTAAAGTATTGAACGATCCAGACAAACGAACAAACAAAAGAAAATGTGCCTAACAAAAAACTATATTCGAGGGCTAACTAAAAAAATATTAGAATCCGGTTTTAGAAGCTCGGTTTCGGTTTTAACAACTCAATATGAAAACCGGATAAAACCGGATATAACCGGTTTATAAAACCGGTTTACATGCCCTAGTTGGTATGCTACTCTGGGATTACTGCTACACACAGTGCTTTTAATTTGTCAATGTTAAACTTCAGTTGCCACCTCTCACCCCATCTGCTCAACTTTTCTAGATCCTGTTGCAGTATCGTACCGTCCTTACTATCATTAACAACCCTAGCTACCTTCGTATCGTCTGCGAACTTGAACAATAAGCGTTATATACCTTCATCAATATACAGAAAAGAACAATGGGCCCAACACCGAACCCTCGGGGACTCCACTAATAATATTAGTTTATGAAAAGTAAGTGTCCATTGATTACCGCTCTCTGTCTTCTCCCACTCAACCATCCTTTTATCCATTGTAGAAACTTGCCCTTAATGCCATACTGCTCCAACTTGTACAGTAGTCTTCCATGTGCAAAAGTATCAAAAGCTCTCCTAAGATCCAAGTACAGTATATGATATCAAAATTATTTTTTGCATCCAGTTCCTTTGTGACCACATCACAGTATCCAATCAAATTGATCAGACAAAACTTCCCCTAAACAAACCCATGCTGTGTCTGAATTATTACTGCAGTCTTGTTTAGATAATCCTGCAATGTTTTTTTAACCAGTGACTCCATTATTTTCCCCCGGAACAGAAGTTAAACTAACAGGTCTGTAATTACTCGTGTCACCTTACGCTCCCTCTTTGTGAATTGGGGATACATTTGAACATCTCAAGTCCGTAGAGACCTCCCCTCAGCCCAAGGATGCCATCATAATCATGGCTAAGGGCTTGCTTACTCCCTTTGCTGCCTCATTTAATACAACCGGATAGATCCCATCCATCCCAGGTGCCTTCCTTATGTTTAACTTCAGCAATTTCTCCTCCAGTTTTCTCTTAGTTATTACAAAACTATTTAACTCCCTGTTAGGGTTTGATAAGCTTCTGGCCTCCATTTCCCTACAGAATTCCTAATGTATGAATGTAGATGCAAAATACTCATTCAGTTTGCCTGAACAGCATCTTTAACAATCGAACCATCTATATCAAGTAGACCAATCTGATTTATTCCCTTCCTCTTAGAGTTTACTTAAGCAAAGAAGTCTTTACTATTTTATTTTGCCTCCTTTGCCTAAGATTTCTCGTAATCTGTCTTTGCTTGCCTAACCTCCTTTGTGATTTGATTACAGACTATCTTATACCATCTGTGTCTCTTGATAATTTATATGCGTCCCATGCATTTTTCTTCTCTGCCATGAGTCTCATTAGTTCATCTTACCTCCATTTAGGCCTGAAATCTTGAACAGTATTTCTTAGTTGGTATGAAAAGCCTAGTAGCTTCCCAGATTAATTCCTTGAATGCTTCCCATTTAGAATTTGCTGTTGGTAACATTATCAGTTGGTCCCACTATATACAATTTAAAAACTGTCTGAGACCACTGCGTTACCTTTACGAATGCAAAAACCCTTCCCTTTACCTCGATGGTAGTTACATATTTGAGTAAATCCCACATCAGTACAGTGTGATCATTACCACCTAGTATTTCGTTTGTCGTCAGATTTTAATGCATGAAGAATCCTACATAAGACGGTATAGCCTCACATACATTGGACAGAATTAGATCACATACATAGGACAGAATAGCACTCAAGTATAGTAATATTAGATATAACGTTAAAAAAAATTAAAATCACTCATAGGTTAGAAATGGTAATTAAAATTAATATGGAATATAAAGGTCCGACCATCTGTTTTTGCTTATTTTGGGGGAAAATTTCCGCAAATTCTTTTTGAAATTCGGTGTTCGAAGATAAGGTCCTTCAAAAAGTTATGGTAACTGTTCCCGTAATATAACGTAACTAGCAGGTATGACGAGGTGATTATCCCATTGTACAAGACAATGGTTAGGCCATCTTGAGTACTGTATCATACAGGTCTAGAGTCCTCGTTTTAGAAAAGATGTAGATTTATTGGAATGGGTGCAAGAAAGGGCAACAAGATTAGTAAAGGGAACAGATGGGTGGTCTTACCAAGAAAGACTTCAGTTCTACGTATTGCAGCGTCTGGAGACTAAGCACCTACGAGATGATCTCATTGAGGTGTTTAAAGTTTTGAATTTATTGAGCAAACCCAACGCTAATGCATTTTTCCTCTTGCTCAGACTACATTCATGAGGGAGCATAAATTCAAATTGAGGAAGGATGGTTGCAGGATAGATGTGCGGAAGTCTGACTTCAGCCAGCAGGTGGTTGAAAAAAAAATCCTTCCCACAAATTATATGGGAAGGATTGTGTTTTTTTTTTTTTTTTTGGCTGATGCTTTATAACCTTGCTTTCTTATATGATTTTTCAATACTAACTTTTAATGAAGGAAAACTTGAAGTAATATGATTATGGCGGATAGGTAGTGAAAGAAAACTATAGAAAGAATAACAAGGCATTTTCAATAGAACTCAAAAGTGATAAGTACTGAAAAGAAGCAGAGAAAACTTAAATCAGGAATGATGAAAAACCACGGCAGAGTGTAGAAAGGATAAGCTTTATTTTTGGATTTCTGTGTAACTTGCTATGTAGCCTCTATCATCCATTAGCAAAGAACTTCTCAATCCATAGATAAATCTGTAGCCTGAGAAGTTCTCGCATAATTAATGAAATAGTTGTGGGTTTTCTACTTTAGATATTGGTGAAGTCCGGGATATTATTTTCCTACATTCATTTAACCTTAAATTTGAAATAGTGTTAGCAATTTAAAACGAGAGAGAGAGAGACTGACGACTCTGTTTTGGGTTGCAATGCTCTTCAGAAGTTCCTGCCATCATTGAGGGAAATAAATCATTTCACTGTGGCGACAATGATGATACTTAGGAAACGGGAGGCAAATGGCTACCCACTAGTACTGCTTTACTCAGGTTCTCTCCATAGCAGTACCCACTAGTACTGCTGCGGGAGATTGGTGGCCGCTGCCGTTATGAGTAGACACGTTTTTACGAGCTCCTGATTTTTGTGTTAAAATATGAGTTTTAAGTGTTTAGTTCGCCAAGAAAAGTGTTCCCGTCGAAAGACATTCATCTGAGGATTCCCTAGGTGAGACAATTTTGCAAACTTTTGGGAATTTAGCAAATTACCAGCGTTTTTATCTGTGTCCTTTGTTTGCCAGACTACAATGGTCACCATGTGGCTGGCAGCAAGGCCATAGAGAGGCACCGATTATAAAGCGGAGGCCACGTTGGTAGTGTGCACTTGACTGGGGAGGGTGCCCCAACAGTGTTTTTATCGGGCTGAAAGAGAGCTCCAACACATTTTAATTTTTAGCATTCATATTCCAGTTAATTAAGAGTCGAAACCAACAGCGGGCTTAATGTTCATTCAACGCAGCCGAACCCAGTGATATTCTGCTTAAGGCAACACGTCACTTAAGCCCCTGGCAAGGTCAACTGGCAACAGGGTTAGTGATTGTTTCTCCCCCACTCCCACCCACTGCTGCATACTTTCTCTTCTAGTCATAACGGAAGAAGCTCACTACCACTACAGTTCAACTAACTCCTATCAACTTAGTGAAATTCCAACTGGAAACGATGATTTTTGTTTCCCCCCCCCTTCCTCTACCATAAACTGACCATGGAGAGAAGCTACTTCTGTTCCGACGATCTCTTCAACAAAATAACACTACCAACGTCCTCGCCGATATAAACTACCCAACAGGAAATTAACCCCGTTCTTCTAGGGGCATTTCCACATCTGGCTGTTTCCCCCCCACCCCAAGTGACAGAGGGGGATAGCCCAAAATCTTCGCTGAAGGACTATTCAGCTCTAAATTCAAACAGAGACGGGAGGAAGGTGGCCTCTTGCTCACCTCCACGAGCTCTTTCACGCGGGACCTCATGAACTTCGATTATCCGTAAAAGTTCGATAATCCGAAATTCGCAAAGATGGATGGGAAATTGAAAAAACCCACAGATGCCGCGCATCAGAGCCAAAATGACGACCCCGTCGTCATAGACCAACAACAGGAGACGTCAGAACCCCATTCGGGGGCCCCGCTAACAGGAAAACGCAAATATAGAAAGCCAACACCTAATCTGGAGCGGGAGATGCGCTCCCAAACTGAATCAAAAGACATAACAGAAAACCAAAAGGACACCAGCGAGGAGAAGTCACAGGAGGCTCCCCTGGATCCCTCCTTGCCAGGGGGTACAGTTCATGAGAAGTCTCTGTTCCTCAAGGCTGCCTTGGAAACATTATTTAAGGAGCAATCTAACAGGGTAACCACAGGGCTAAGGGCACAAATCGTGAACCTGTGGAACAAGCTGGACACTCTCTTGACGGAAACTTACCTCGAGAGTGAGAGAGCCAATGCTAAGCTCCAGGCATACATGGAATGTGGGGCAAACCAAATGCAACAGCGCGCGCCCACATATGCCAAAGCGCTGAGGACCACAATGACAATGGAGCGACCGCCAACCCTTGCTGTTCCCAGCAAAAAGAAAGTACCACTACTACCAAGACCCAACCTGGTCATACTGAAGCCAACAAACACCGAGACTCTTCACACAAGTGAAGAAGTAAAGAAGACTGTAATTACTAACCTTAGCGATGAATTCAAACACACCAGAATAAAATCGATAAGGAAGACCCGCAACGTCGGCGTCATCATCGAGACAGAAACACAGGAGGAGGCGAACAAAATTATAGCAAATCCGAAAGTGCCGTCCCTGGGCTTACAAGCAGAAACTCCCAAGAAAAAAGGACCAAGCATTGTAATCTTTAATACAGGAAATGACCTATCCCCAACACAATTGCAAGGTGAGATATATCGCAAAAACCTGCAGCAAGCATTCCCGGATACGGACCCATCGAATCTGATAACACCCAGATATCAGACAAAACCCAGAAATAATATCTCAGCTAACTGGGTGGTAGAATTAGCTCCCAGAGCGTGGAAAGTACTAAGGCAGCAGGCAAGAATCTACATCGATTGGGGCAGTCATCGCTTCAGAGAGCACGTGGCTGTTCCAAAGTGTTTTAGATGCTGCCGATTTGGCCACACCACACACACGTGTACTCAACCGCAAACTTCTCCAACCTGTGGGCACTGCGCAGAAGTAGGCCACAATTATAATTCCTGCCCAAACAAAACCGCTCCACCAGTGTGCGCAAACTGCAAAGCCCTAAAGTTACCAGCAGACCACTCTGTCAGAGACAGTAACTGTCCCGTGTACTTAAAAGCCAAAAGCACTCAACAACAAAGAACAGATTATGGGAACTCCTTGTAAATATAAAGATTCTAACACAGTGAAATTTGCACAGCATAATGCACAACGGGCAATTGCAGTCACTGCGCAACTAAAGAAAAAGGTAGACGAGGACAACCTTGACATCCTCTTCCTCCAGGAACCCTACACACACAAGAAAGAGGTGAGAGGATACCCACTCACGTACAAAATTGTACAACATAACGGCAATACCCCATGGGCTGCCCTGGTCGTCTGCAACCCTGACCTCACGGTTACTAAAATAACCCACTTTTGCAACGAATGGGCTGCCTGTGCCCAGATCATCTCTCCATTGGGAGAATTTTATGCCATATCGCTATACTGCCGACCCGGCGAAGATATTCTCCCTGCAACCCAATACCTGCAAAATGTCCTCCACGAGCTCCCTAATACTAAAATAATCGTCTGTGCAGATGCAAACTGCAGGTCACCAGCCTGGCACAGTACAACTCCTGATCGACGAGGAACTGCCAATGGACAGCGCCTGGAAGAATTCCTGACCAACAGCAGCTTCACAGTATTGAATCAGCCAAATAATCTACCGACCTTCTCAAGTACACTTTGGGAGGCAACAATAGACATAAGCCTAGCCACTCGCTCCACAACAGGATACATATCCTCATGGAAGGTCAGAGAGGACTGGACAACCTCTGACCATAGAGTAATAACTTTCCAGATGCACCGTGCCCTCAATAGACCACCCATACCCAGAACAATCCTCAACAGATTTGCTATAGCCAAGGCAAACTGGGAACAATTTCGGGAGGCACTGACATACTCTGTTGAAGCATTCGATAGCACAAACCTCACCCCAGACCAGCACCAGCGTGCTATAGTAAGTCTAATCACAGAGGCTTCAAACATAGCTATAAAAAGAAAGAAACCATCTGCAGGTTCAGTCCCATGGTGGTGCCCTGAGCTTCAGAGACTGCGGAATGAAGTAAATACACGCCGTAAAAGCTTCCAGCGAGCGAGAAGATCCTGGCCGGCGGCAGAGGTAGAAGTCCTCAGACAACAATACCGTGAGGTCAGAAACAAATACACAGCCCTAATAAGAACCCGGAAAAAAAGTTCATGGGAGACACTAGTCTCAACAACAGGGAATAAGGACCCCTGGGGGGTTGTATACAAAGTGGCAACTAATAAATTACCAAAAGGAGAAGTAATATCTTCAACAAAGACACCCGATGGCCACTATACCACATCCTGGCACCAATCTATAGACAATATTCTGAATACTATCTTCCAGAAACTGCCCTCAGACCACACTCCTGAGCAACTTCTGCTCTGTGAGGAAAATACTAACTACTGCCCAGCACATCGGGAGGACCCGTTCACACTTGAAGACCTCCATCTGGCAACAGCAAAAATAAGAAATAAGCGAACACCCGGCGAAGACTACCTGGAGCCAGAAATTGTAAAAAAGACCGTGGAATATATCCCAACAACTATATTAAACTTATATAACCACTGCCTATCTGCAGGATATTTTCCCCATGATTGGAGAGCAGCACGAATTAGACTAATACTGAAGAACCCGAAGAAACCACAGGAACTCCCGGAGTCATACAGACCCATAGCCCTACTGCCAGTACTAAGTAAATTGTATGAACACCTACTACACAGCAGGATACAAGCTCACTACCAAGAAGCAGGCCTCCCCTCTCCCAAGCAATTTGGCTTTCGACGAGGATGTTCCACCGTGGATGCCCTGGAATGTATAATAAATGCAGCTACACACAGCAATAGTAAATACTTCCTTATTATCTCCATTGACTTTGCCGGGGCATTTGACTCACTTTGGTGGCCAAGTGTCCTCGGCAGACTCCGGGAGGCAAACATTCCCAGCAACTTATACCAATGCATCAAAACCTACCTTTCGGACAGAAGGATCTCAGTATCTACACCCTATAGCCAACTCACCCGGCCGGTGTTCCGGGGATGCCCACAGGGATCAGTCCTGGGGCCTCTCTTCTGGAACTTGGTGTTGGACGGCTTCCTCAACCAGGATCTAAACGGAGCAGATGCTCAAGCCTTCGCAGATGACCTGGTCCTGATGCTGGAGGCGGACAATCGTGCACAACTTGAGGCTATTGCAAACAGGGCCATAGATACCCTCCAAGAATGGTCAAAAAATCATCACTTAAGAATATCACCTTATAAGACATCCTCAACACTTTTAAAAGGCTCCCTTGATATCAGGAGGCCACCTCAGATAAAAATAGAAGGAAAAACCATAAAACTGACCACGGAATTAAAATACCTAGGAATCATCCTTGACAAAAATCTTTCATTCACCCCACACCTCGTATATCTACAAAAAAAGATCAAAAACTACTCAGCCCTCATAGCAAGAGTCTCGCGAAAAGATTGGGGCTTAAGGAAAAGAACCCTGATCCTCTTTTACAAGGCTTTCTTCATTCCAGCCATCAGCTATGCAGCAGGGATCTGGTTTAAAAAAGCAACCACCGCAGTCAATAAAAGAAAGCTAGAAACGATACAGCGCAGCATCTTACTCACTGTCTCCAGAGCATGCTGCACGGTCAGCTCACACGCACTGCAGGCCCTTGTAGGGCTCCTACCCTTGGACCTGGAGATTGTCCGCTGTGGCATGCTATATCAACTATCAAGAGGGAACAGTGTAACTTGCATTGGCTTCACCACAGACCCGACCAACAACAGCAACGCAGAAAAGAAACGACTAACCAAATATCTTCAACAAACCTGGCAGTCCCGATGGGCGGACTCAACTAAAGGTGAGATAACCCGGAAGTTCATCCCGGACATTACCCAAGTGTATCCCGAACAGCCAAACTGGTTCTCACCGGGGCTCTACACCACCTTTCTTCTAACAGGGCATGGCTCTTTTAATGCCAAGCTGTCAACCTTCGGCATCAGGGATTCCCCATTATGCCACTGCGGAGAAAACCAAACATGGTCACACCTAATGCACGATTGTCCCCTCTTTGAGGACATCAGATGTCATTTCATCACAAAGATACGCTTTAATCCGAAGGAACGGGAGCACCTTATATTACATGAGGAGGAGCACTACAAGGCCCTCTCGTGCTTTGCACATGAGCTGTTTACCCGGCTAAGGGCAATGACCCAACCTCCCCAGGCTTGATGCAGGACCTGACTACAACTACAACTCATCGGACGGGACTCTGCTCTCATGAGTGCCATTACTTTGTCAACTGTACCAGAAAGCTCAAAGTACCACGATATCGGACGGGACTTTGCTCCCACGAACATCACAATCAAACACGGACACCCTGTCAACTGGACCGACAGCGCATGTAATTTACCCAACGAACTACCCTAGAATGTGACAATCACCATATGCAGGAGTGACAACACTGCATCGACGCCCAGATAACAGAACAAACAGTGAAAGTGACCACATACCAAGAATGACCACCCAAAATGGAAATAGAAGGACCATGACCACGACCAAACTGGATGAGACCTTGATCCCATGACCAACGCCGGCATTCAACCGATCTCTGAACAAGTCGGTAGGGACCTTGTCCCTGTATGTACCTCCTGGTGGGGCCAGTGTTGTGATGCTGTCCTGAACCTGCTGGCCTAGCCACCACTCTGCAGCCAGGCTGCACACACGCCATATTGGCGACCTGTGCCGGCTCCCTTGTCCGGCCCTTTCTATCCCATCCCGGCAGGGGGGAGGAGACGGTCATACTGTTTCCTCTCCTCCACGCCACCCCCATTCTTCCTTCTGGCAGGGCATGGGCATGCCCTGCTGACACCAAATTGAGGCCTCCTACTCTATTGGCCTTATCCTTCCTCCTTTAACCCCCCAGTCTTCATTCTCTCCCCCTTCTCTATCTTTACACAAGCGAATTCCCCCACACACATAAATTCAATGAATCCAAATTAACTGACGCCCATATTTCGGTCTATCCCTATTCAAGCGACATCACCCTACGCAATCGAGAGATATCACACATATATCTATACATATATGTGTAAAAAAAAAAAAAATTTTTTTTTTTTTTTTTAAGGTCCTAGCCACTGAAATCTCAGGAAATTAGGTGGCAGGACCTGCCAGAGTGAACTAAAGACTATCGGGTACCTGGTCTGCCTCCACGGGGCGTAAGTGGGACAACGTTGGGCCTCAGAAGAGGTCCAGCGGCTAAATGGCCAGAGGAACAACGGTACAAAACACCACACTTCCATAATCCATACACTTTTAAATCTCTGGCCTTCCCAGTGAACTGGTACACCCACAATAAAAGCAACGCGGAGATGGGGGAAACCCCTGGTGCCGTTTGACACTGAAAACACTTACACTTACACTTACTTAGTACTGCTGCGGAGGGAATCTGAGGAAAGTAATCGAGTTTGTTAATGTTTGTTTAGAAGGTCGAAGATGTATACATTACAGTAACGATCTTGGCATTACATTCTCCACCAGGTGTTTGGTCGACGCCTATAAATTGTATTTGGATTAGTAACTGCCAGAAATGATTGAGGAGCTTGAGGTACGGCGAATTTTTCGTAAAGTTTCCTTATGCGATATCTTGCTGTTCCGTTATAACAGTTAAAATGGTCAAGCGAGTCATATAGAAAAAGTCTGTTGCTAATCTTAAGTCTTTAAAGTATTTGGAGAGGGGGACTGTATGGAGTTTGTGACACACTTTTGGAAGAGGTTCACCAACGATCACCTCTCACTAATTATATTAAAGGAATCAGTAGTGTTTGATTATCGTAATATGTGGGATTCCCTAATCAACAATATCTTATTCAGAAGTCTAATATTGGTAGTTAGCTGTGAGCAACATATGACTGCATTTAGAATGTTAGAACTATTAAACATGGACCGTATATTTTACTCTGAGAATTTTAACACTCCAGAATTTTCGCATTTTCGCGTAGTAGTTTTGTGTATCAAAATATTAATAGATTGTCAGAGCTTTTTCATTGCTCTTCAACTATTGCCCAGTCAGTTTATTATTTTGTATTGAAGAATGCCATGGGCATTGGCCTTTTGAAGATAGAACATCAGTTACTCTCCATAACCTTATCGATAAAGCATTCTGCAAGCTGCTTAAACATCTTTTTAATTAGTGTTTTCACGTTTATCTTATTGAAAATACAGAAGCACAATGATTGTTTTACTGTGTATACGGCAATTATTTATGTGACTTGATTTGATTTTCAACCAGTTTTCGGTAGTGGATCCCTTTTGTGAACTCGGTTTTTTTCTCTCAGAATCTCCGCTATATTAAAAAAAGTAATGAAAAACCACAATACTATTATGTAAATTACATGAGTAATCACTAACAAACCATTTTCCGAACCCTCCCTTGAGATAACTATGGGAAACCTCACTGTTCAGCGGAACATCGCCTCAGTAGTGTAGTCCATAAAACTAAAATGTTCAATGCTCTAGTAGAAATTGAACATTCTCCAACATATCAAATACAACATATGTTGTATGCTTTAGGTTGTTATAGGCATACTACTATCACCTATATGTTACCTATTAATGGGATTGCTGCGTATCACAAATCTCTCTCTCTCTCTCTCTCTCTCTCTCTCTCTCTGTCTGTCTGTCTGTCTGTCTGTCTGTCTGTCAAGTTCCACGAACCATTTTCATAAGTTACGCTGAATGGAGTAGCGCACCAGCACCAAGTGATGAGCCTGCTGGATCTTAATTGTGGTATATAGAATATGAGTATCATCAGATTTTTTTTATTTACGCCTTATCACACCTCAGTAAATATGGAAATATAAACTAGTAAGGGTTATTGAAAAAACCTTCAGTAACTAGTTTGCAGTCATTGAACGACTTAGGTTTATTTGGTCATAGAGCAAGGAGCATCCGCCCGGAATCAAACCTTTAACCAGACTCGTGCAACTGGAATCAAGCCTTTAACTTTCTCAAAACGGGTGAAGAGAGCAGTGGCCGTCATGGAGGCTTATAACGAAGTGAGCGAAGTGTTTTTGCAGCTCTTGATTAAATGTTTTCGTTTTCACCCTCTGACAGAAAGCAAACAGCTGCAGCTTTTCATGGCTGATTTGAGTACAGAATATTGCCCGAAAGGACAGTTGGAATATGCTTCAAAAGATTATATTCTAGAGGAAAGCCAGATTTATCGCAAGGTCGTTCCGGGTGGAGAACGGACCAACGCATTTATTGAAGAAAAATAACGTTTTTTTAGTTTTTAATTGCCCCTCATCTATTTATAATAATTGCTCTATTCGTTTTTTTTTTTTTTTTGCCCCTTAAATCTTCTCTTTCTCATATTTTTTCCTTGCTCCACAAGTTTGTGCATATGGTAAGCATTCCGAGATGGCCTAAAATTTGGCGTTAAAGACCAAGACCACTTAAATCGGGTATTGCTCAAAACGTATCCATCATTAGTCAAGATACGTAACAGATAAGGCATAATATGGAAGAATTAGTTATTTTCAGTTTATTTCTCTCGTCCTTCAAAAAGGAATGGTAATGTCTTGCCCTTTGACTCTCTCTCTCTCTCTCTCTCTCTCTCTCTCTCTCTCATGTATGAAATATTAACCAGAGAGATGATTTTTTATTTGCTTTAGTTTGAAAACTTTGAGTTTTAAATGAAAACGGTAGCATTATGTTTAAGCAAATAGGTGCGTTATTCACGTTTATCTACACATGATATAATTACTATAGACCGGTTCAAAGTGTAATGAAAAATAATGTTTGCGGGTACACTTAATTGTTCTAAGTGTACTTACGAACAAATGTGTGTACTATTACAGAGAACTGAGTCCGTATTAAAACAGCGTTGTACAAAAATGCACTTAATTATTTATCCTCTTGAAAAATGCTCGCATGAAAGCAGAGTTATGTAATTCCTGCTCCAAATCTTTAAAAACTATGGGCGGAAGAGCATAGTTTAGTTATTACACCGAGGAATTACGTGATGTTTCCTCCAAGAACAGCTTCGGAAATGCATGTGATGTACGCGAGGTGCATATGTTTCTCGCTGTTTCATGAGCATCCATCATATCTCAGCTTCGTGGCTTACTTCTATCTATCCTCTTCTTCCCGAAGGAGCAATGCATCGCTATTAGCTGCCGTACGCTCCTCGTGGCTTTACTGAGCGCAAGCTCCGACGTATCCTGGTTACTTTAAAGCGGAAGTAACGGTAGTAGTAAACGCATGTTGGAGAGAGTGCGAAAGACAAAACGTTGAACTTTTATGTTTGCTTTAAAGTACGTCACTGGTTTAAGGCAGAACATTGCCGATGCAGACTGCTATTGTTTCTCCCCTTATTTAACTTAAAAACTTCCGTTGGAGGTCACAGCTGATTTTTAGAAACTTAGTTCATGCTATACTGAAATTTAACGCGCACGGATACTTTTCTTTGCCATTCCATTAGAAGTTTGTTACTTCTTTACTGAACTCAAGACGCTGCAGATGACAGAAGGGGAAGGGGGAGGTGGGGATGCTTCTGAAATCATCAACAGCGTCCGCGGTGAAGATAGTATTTGCTGGGAGTTGTTTTAGCTGCGAGGCGTTCGAATAAGTGCTGTGCCCTCTTTCTGGCAAGTTTTCAAATTTCTTCTGTTCGTCAGAATTAAACGTGCTTGTTCGACGAGCCTTAAAAATTGCCCAACGTATTTAGAGCTTCATATTTCTTAGACCATCGTGGTGATAGAAATATAACAGCCTTACTTAAATTGCAGCTGGAAGGGAAAACGTACGGGATTTTTTTCTTGAGCTTGGAACGGAGTGGAGGAGTAGTTTCTTTTCCTTTACTTTCTTTACATGGATTTTATAATTCTGATTGTTAAGATGTTACGATAAAGAGCCCCGTAGGGTATGTTCTTTCTAATGGAGTGTAGATTTGTTTCTACCCTAACAACAAAAAGTTTGTATTTTGACGACAAATAATTTATCGAATTGAATTTTAACTGCCCTTAGGATAATCCTTTCTAGTGCCGAGATCAAATATTATCACTGGATTGATTTCCTTTTTATAAAGGGATTTATGTGAAGCATGCTAACAGGTGAGCCGAAAATGAGAAATCTGAGACATGTGTTCCCATGAAATGCCTCCGTATGAAGCGCATCTCGTTCTCCCCTCCAAGAAATTAAAGCCAAGGTATAATAGACTTCTTGGAATTCTGATGCAGCATACCCAACTATTGTTAAGTGGTGTGCTCAGTTCAAAAGCATCAGAACTTCATAATCAGTTGGAACTATAGAAAAGGAACAAAATCATGTCACAAAAGATTATCGATTGGTTGTAAGATTCATTTCTGAGTGTTCATTTCTTATGAAAATATACACTCAATGATAATAGTCCATTCCAAGCTGAGAAGGTGTCTACACCTTCTCAGCCATGGAATCAACCAGTTTTGACGGATGAACAAAAAATACACTTAATCAGCCCCCGATGTCTTTAAGAATAATATTGCATTGCAGAGTTTAAATTAAAAAGGGGGGAAAAAACCTTTGGATTAATGTTGTAGTTTATATCATTTACTTTACAAACATGATATTTGTCATTATTTATTGTTGGCCATCCTTGATGTAGAATTATTGAATTAATGCTTTAATAGCTGTTACGTTTTGATGCCAGAATCTCCCCCCCCCCCAGTATTTACATGTATTGTTGGGTGGCCGTGTGCGGGATGAAAGGCGTCTATGGGTGATATACCTTTCACTTTCAATCCTTTAATATGAAGTGGTGTAATCGTGTTCTTAGTAGGACCTTCTACCTAAACACGTGTACTCTGAAGGTGTTCGGAAGTTGGATGAGCCAGTCCTACGCCTGTTCTTTGCGGAAAGCATCGTGTGAATCCATATTGCTGAAAATGAACTGTCAGGGCAGGGAAATCAGTATGGAGTGAGAAAGAGAGTGAACTTATTAATTATGAGCCATTTGATAACAGTAACAAGAAGAGCGTTAATATATGTACATGGGTAATGGTATACAATATATACCACCTCTTAATGACAACACTGTAAGGGTATGACAGCACTGTATGATATTTTCACAAAGCTGCTTCTCGGGTATATAAACCCAGCCATCTTTAGATCTAATATCAAATACTGATATTTGATTCTAAATGATGGACAGTTGTTTAACATAGTATATTACCTCAATAATTCCATATTATTAATTATAGTTATTAATTAGCCATCGTCGCCATCTAACTAAAGATACTTATCATTATATAAACTAACCCATCCACATAATGTCTTTACATGAGACTACATTATCTCAAATATTTGAGATACAACAGTATATTCTCAAGTTAAATTATCTAATTTCATATTTAAACAAAGAGACTCTTACTGAAAAGCGATTCTTATATCTACCTTCAGAAATACATACGGAGGGTTATCAAAAAGTTCGTACCCTGATCTAGATAAAACATCAGTAGGAGATGCCGTTTTTAATATGTCTATATATTCAATGACTAACATGTGAAATTTCATTCCCTTAGGTGATTGTATACCAGAGGTGGAGCCCAGAATCTGAGGAAGGACGCTGTGGTTGACAAAGTGGAGTATCGAGCAGTGATCAAGTTCCTGCATTTGCAGGGCAAGAAAGCTTAGGAAATTGACGAAGAAATTAAAGCTATGTATGGGCAGAATTGTCCATTCTATGACACTGTAAAAAAGTGGAAACGGCAGTTCCAGTGCGGCCGTACAAGTGTCTTTGACGAGCAAAGAAAAGGAAGGTCATCAACATACACAGATAATGAGACAATTGCAAAGGTTGAGCAGCTGGTGCTGAGTGACAGACGTGTGACAATTCCTTTCATTGCAAATGCAGTGGGGATTAGTTATGGGTCTGCCCACAGCATTTTACATGACCATCTGCACATGTCTAAGGTCTCCGCACGATGAGTTCCAAGATTGCTGCAGAAACGCAATGTTCTCGTCAACTGTTGGATTTGTGTAATGCGGATGTTGAGAACTTTTTTGCTCGATTGGTGACGAATGCTGGATGTACAATGAAGAGACCGTTGCATGAATGCCGCTTTGATTCGTCTCAGGAAGTCATCAGTGAAGTGGAATTGTGGTTTCAGGCAAAAAGTGCAGACCTCTATGATCAAGGCATTAAACAACTGATCCATAGATGGGAGAACTGTGTTACTATACCTGGAGAATACATAGAAAAGGATTCAAGTTCCTGTGAAAGTCTATTATAGGACTACTTTAAATAATAGTCCTTTCTAGGACTATTATTTCTAGTTAAGGGTACGAACTTTTTCATACCCCCTCGTAGAATGACTATAATTTAGCATTTATGGTTAACCAAAAAAAGAAGTTGAATTAGAAAACAGAGGAAGTTATGATTACTATCCAATGTAGAAGTCTTGCTGGCTGGTCTCCCAGTCTTCAAGATGCGGACCCTCTGGCTGGAGCCCTGACGATCTGTCACCTTGCTGTTCCGGCCCTCCTTATATTAGGATTTGGCCTGATATAGTGCCATAAATCTTTCTCAGGGTAGAGCACCATTAGTCAAAAATAGAGCAAACTGGTCGAGAGAATGGTTAGTGCATGCGATTCTCGCTTAGTGTAAGTATTTTGAACATTAGAGACTAAATGTGGATATGTCACTAGTGATCCATAGTGGTAATAGTAACGTGGTGGTTTGCTTAAATTTATACAGGGAAGCGTCTAGTAGGGCATGTCTAGCGTAGATAAGAGTTGTCACCTGGGAAGGCGGGTCTGTCGATACGAATGGGGAAGACAGTATTACGAGAGAGAGAGAGAGAGAGAGAGAGATCTGAAAATAGTTATTCTTGGAGATCGTTGTTTATCATGTCTTTAAAATACTGGTTATACTTGACTTCTTACCATTGTCTAGTGGATTAATTACACTAGCCAACAAAAAATATTTTTTGTCTTACCGCCGCAATGAAAATTTGCGATTCTGGAGGAAATAAACGCGCTGATTTCGAAAATTACCATAAAAAGTCTCTATCACATCTACACCAAAAGATGTACCAATGTTAAAATAAAAGGATATATACGTATAATTCGAGTTTGTAATACAAGTGTAAAAAATATTATACGTTCTCTCTCTCTCTGGGCTGTTTATGTTTGGAGAATATATGTACAACCCTGAGAACATGTCACATCAAAACCTTGGCACAGCCTACAAAAATCCTCACCAAAAATGCTAAGTGTGCTATCTTTAAATTGTAAATTGTTGCATCGGAACTGGAACCTAAGAACCAAAAGTAGAAGTCTGATTATATTTACCACAAGAAAACCGAGGCCAGAATCGATTGCTAAAATTAAGAGAATTAGCTTATATCTGTTAAAATAAATTAGTATGGCATACTGGCTAGATTATGCGAAATTGGCTTCTTTTGGATGAAATGTAACTCCCTCTATATTTAATAACTGTGATGTGATGTAAAACTATCATGGTGATTTTAGAAATCTGCGCTTGAAAGTTAGTTTAAAAAAAGCATTTAAGTTCTTGCAGGTAAAAATCGTGTTGGCTAGTGTTTTATTCATGTGTTAATACAAAACATCCAATTATCTATTACTAGTAATATTTTATACTATTACTTGTAAGTTTTTATATATACAAATGAAAGGTAAAGTAAATAAGATATCTTATTTATTTTACCTTTTATTTGTGTATATATATATAAAAACTTACAAGTAATAGATAATTGTATAAAGAATTGTGGGTAATTATATAAGTAATAAATATTTATATAGATACTTGTATCAGTAATAGATAAATTATATAAAGTTTCCAGTAATAGAAATAGACAATTGGATGTTTGTATTAACACTTTAATGGCTAATTGTTACAATTTGTTTCTCTGTCCTTTAGTACAGCCAAGTATGGTCTGTCGATGGATTCCGGCAAGTTTTCTCGGAATCCATCGTCATATGAGCGGTTATTTAAAGAGAAAATTCCATGGAAAATAACCATGTAACATCTCCTTTCCTATTTATATTATTTTATCATGATGTACGAGTGTTTGTTTAGCTTATGTAGATTCGTTCCTTAAGATGAAGGTGTTCTATAGAACTACCGGAGCATTATCTTAGGATCAGAAAGCGGGGGGGGGGGGGCCTCCTATCTGGCACTGTTCTAGATCTGAACTTGTAGAAGTATATTTTATCTTTCTTATTATTTTGAACTGCATTAAATTATTTCATTTCGTGCGCGTTTTCTAGACTTTCCATTTCTTAAATGAACTACTGTATTTTTGAGGAGAGATCAGTCCTCGGCATTAGCAGCAACATTTAATATTAATAATAATAATAATAAATAAATAAATTAATTAATTAATATTTTTATTTATTTATTTATCAAGAGAATTCGTTTACAATTAACAACAATAATAATAATAAATAAAAAAATAATAAAATAATAATAAGTAGGTATAAGAAATGTTCGAAAACAGGTACGCAAGGACATGATTGGTAGTGCAATGAATGTCTAATAGCACAAGGGTTGCCGGGGCCAAATTGTGCCTCGTTCATATGTTATTATGTGACATATTACCCATTCAAGGATTTCATTTATAATTTATCACATAGTGGATTCGTTTTAGGAATCAGAATAGCTCCGTCACTTAAGAAGTGGGATAGAGTTAAGGTTCCTGTAAATTAGAGAGATTTCAGGGTTATGGTTCATTTGTTCTGGAAGTGATTACATTCTGATAGAATATGCCTTACTGAAAGCATTCCGTGACAGTGCATATACTGGGGCGGAACTTCCCCTCAAAGAAGAAAGAAATGTGTCAGGTGATATGGCCTATACGTGTTGTAGCTAGTACGGCTCCTCTTCTGTTTTTCTGAAGCTGGAGCACCATAACACTGGGGTTCTTGTTTAATCTGAAGAAGTTTATTTATTTTAGTTTTCCAGAATAATGCCCACTGTTGTTCACAAGCTCTTTTTGTGTAGTGACTTTATAATCAGGGTATGGGACGTAGAAATGAATTTAATAGTTTTTGATCGGATGCTTTGCAGATTGGTCTGCTCTCTCATTGTCTGATATGCCAGCATGGTCCGGCATGAAGCAAAATTTAACGGAGCACTTAGAATTATGGAGATCCATAAAATGTAATCTTAACACTGGATGGCCACTTAATTAGACACGCTTACCGTTTTCATGAAATAAAGCTCCCTTTCAGTAACAGCATCATGCATTCGTTCCATGCGATATCAGGCTGGTGGGCAAATACCTAGGAATGCCGTATGTGTGCAGTTCGGTATGAACAAGACGAAAGATGTAATTGGCTTTAAATGTGGCATGATACTCAGCACCGGACACGCCGGTATTTTGGAAACTGCATCCCAGCTGGGTTTTTCCGTAGGACTCTGACTCGGGTAGTTCAGGATCGGTACAATGATCAAATAACATCCAGCCAACGGCGATCATTTGGTTGGAAACAGCTCTAATGCGAGTGACAGAGGCTGACAAGGCATGTAGAATAACAGAAGGAATAAAGTCATCCAAATAACAACCCAGTGTAAGAGCGTTAAAAAGAGTGGATTTCAGAACGCATCCCGTAGGCTTGGAATCCTCGTTCAAGTCTGCGCAAATTACCTTCACTTAAACACACAGTTTTGGGTGATCGGCTTGCCATCACCCAAATCTTTCCCAGTTCTAAGAGAAAAGCTCTCCCGTTCAATGGAGAGATAAACAAGAAGATAGTATTTATCATTTCACGCTAATCACTCAGTATGTGAGTAGGTAAGGTGCGTATCCACAGTGGCTCTCTATGCGTCGGTCCATTGGGTTTCTGCTGCACAGAAATGTCCTTCGCATCGACTATTATATCCTGCGGTGCTTAACCGCATGAATCTTGGGTCCTAAGCATAGAGAGATACTGTCACGCCCAGTGAGTCCTAGAACACTCAGAAGTAATAAGTTGCCCCTCTGTTCTCAAGCAACCAGACTAACATACTTTCAAATGATGTTTGATTTATTTCAGTGCCTAGCTTGTCAAAGAATCCTACGGTGTTCTAAAGGAAAATCTTTGACAAGCTGGGCATTGTGAGTGGATATTGAGGAAAAGGCCTACATAAATTGTGTTTTCCCTTTCCACCCGCGATGCTTCTTAGAGGTCTTGCTAGGAATCATGATACAGAACAGTTTAGTTTAGACTCTAGAGGATGCGATTGATGTTGTGTTTTAGGCAGATCCAAGGCTTAGACTATATTGCGCTGTATATGTGAGGTCTGTAAACTGAATGTGGTCTCTGGTCGATTTCCCTTTTTGCTGAATGGTGAGAAACTCGAATTTACGAGAGAAAAAAGCCATGCCACTCTCCTGAGACGAACTGGCTCAGCCACATTGTGAAAAAGGCCCATAAAAACTCCTTCCGTCATCAAAATTCATACTAAGGTCTTTTTCACCCGGTGTGTGGAGGAAGGCGAAGATACCAACTGTGTTATCCACCAGGGCTAGAGGATCTTGCTTTGACCACTGTGTGCGCCTGTCTAACTCGCAGCAACTCTTGACATCCAGTCCTTTCATCGAAGTGCCATTTCCAAATATAATGTGATCCAAGTATTGACAAATTTTTAACTTTTTCTTCCCTTCATCCTCCCCCGCCTCCATCGGAACACGAGTCGTACTTTTCACTTACCTTAGTGGGTAGCACAGTTTGTAGAATCGCCGTCCTCCCACACCGGGTGGAAAAGACTTGAGTTCGAGTTCCGTCGATGACGGGAGGAATTTTTATGGATGTTTTTCAGAACGTGGCTGAGTTAGTCGGTCTGAGGCGAGGGTAGCATGGTAGCATATATTTTTCTATAAATATATAGAAAATATATTTTCTATATATTTTCTATCACACGCAACTTACAGAGAGTATACACGGAGCAATATGGCCTGAATCGCTGATGCTCCTAAAAATCCTATAACAGCAACTTTTCACTTCTGTAGTTGTCCAGTTCTCCAGTGTCGCTGTATTTTTAGTTTTGGATGTTCAGTGCACATGCGCAGAAGTATCGCGCCCTCTAGCTCTTTAAACCAGTACTCGTACCGCTTCAATCATTGCTGGTTAAACGATCCATCGTGAACCTCTTCGTAAAGTCTCTTTCTTGTTCACACACACATACACACACACACACACATTGTACCATTTTAACATCAATTAACTAATTGCAGTTCATGCGAAATATGTTTTCTTAAAAAAAAAAAATAAAAAAAAAAAGTAGCGTCTTGAAATGTAGCTATTTTAAAACGTAACGATATTACTTTCCCTGTTTTATTCGACCTCAGATCCAATGAAACTACGTAATGATCCCGTACCAGTTTTCATACAGGCTATGGATTTTCGGTACTTGTTTTTTTTTTCCTGCCATGTATTCATGGGAAAGTTGTGGACGAGAGTGTTTCTGTTTTTCCAACAATGTTTGAAAAACAGAAAGG
Source organism: Mastigoproctus giganteus (assembly GCF_048544385.1). Lineage (NCBI taxonomy): Eukaryota > Metazoa > Arthropoda > Arachnida > Uropygi > Thelyphonidae > Mastigoproctus > Mastigoproctus giganteus. Next base: position 127,639,252 of record NC_143582.1, read on the forward strand.
AAGAAAAAAAACTTCAGTTAAAAGTCGCCTCGAAAAAACATCTACTGAGATATTGCTGTTTCTTTCACAGAAGTGACCAGATTGGTCTTTCGCAGGTAACTACGCATTGTGCACCGGAAGGAAGCATAGGAAGAGAAGCATCTCATACAAGTAGCTTTGAATTTTCGGCCATGTGCAATTTTAGTTACCACTACACTCTTAAACACTCATAATCATGCGAACAGTGCTGCGATTCTGATGTTTGAGGGAAGAGTGTAATAGGTGATGGTTAATCAGGAAATATTTTCGACCAGTTACAAAGTAGTAACCCTTGTGGTTCGGAAAAATTCCGACCCCTCCTTCGGCCAGCACGAATAGAAAATTATTATGATTTTCGGCCAGTTTATAAAGAAATCGATTGGGAAGAAAATTCAGTTTTTCTTAAATACAGTATTTAATGTAATTAGAGCGATCATATAATTTTTCTGGAAAACTGGAACCAACCAATTTTTCAGTAAAATGGAGATTGCCTTAAGCTGTATGGTAGAAACAGAGAAAAATAGCGTAATAGATATTACGCTATTCACATTGAATTGGTAAAGATGAAATAAAGTGGACAAAAGTGTCATGTTCTAACCGTGCTGAAGAATTTTAATGGCTCATCAGAGCGTGCAAAAAGTTGAAACGGACAAGATAGGAAATTGTAAGGGCATCAATCCTTAATGAGCTGATTCAACAGACAGTTTGGAAGGACAACAAATATCCTATAAAAAATAAAAAAACCCTACACAAAATGGGTTACTATGTTCACCCACTATAACAAGTAAACTAAAGCTGTCTCTACTTTACCATATTGTGCAGAGAAGGGGAGAATTGCAGCTGAGGTAGAACTTGATATGGAGTGACGAATAATCAACTAGCCAGTCTAACAGAGCAGAATACTACTGCATGGAAAAATTAAACTTTTCCATGCCATAAGAGCGATGAAAAGTATCGAAACCTATAACAGCTGCAAATTGATCTGTAAGAATAACACCACAGAAGAGGTTTGGCTGGCAAAGGCAGATTTTTAGAAATCGCTGGCTAAGAGAGCAAAGAGAGAGGACAAAGAGTTTTTCACGCATGTGAATACAAAGAAGAGAAGAACAAATCAGATCTGACCTTTGTTTGGATGCGCCAAAGTCTTATATAACCCAGCGGTTGTTGCATATGAATTGAATATGCTTTGCATCGTTATTTTCGGAAGAAAGGCCCTTCATGGTGAGGATAAAATGTGTGAGTGAAGCTAGAAAGCATGAAATTAGCGATTTCAGAAGGTTATTTGATGCAGAGCCGTATTAGTATCAACACGATGACCTCCGTGTCACAAAGTACGTTCAGTATAACAGAGGTTTCCGTTAGATTTAGATTGGTAACTTTTAGGAAATATTTCTGCGAGTTGCATTCTGAAATGAGATAGGATATTTGACCCCTTCCCTTCCTCTTAATCGCTCATCGGTATTATTTTTATTGTTTGTTTGTTTAAAGATTCCCAAGCCAAGATTATTTGTGTCCTGTTTTGAACTGCTAGAGATTTTATTGGACGACGTGTTGATCTCGGAGCCCATCAACTGATTCAACTCAGTTGTGGGGAAGGGCTTTTCCTGAGAGACATATACAGGAGATGAATAACGGAAACACTTATGATAAAAGGTTACAGTGTTGTTCATAAATATGTTTTACAGCTATTATAAAAACTGCTGCTTTTATATTAACATTAGTAGAAGCACATGATGCAAGAAAGCAAGCTTATACAGCATTACTTCCCCCCCCCCCCAAAAAAAAAAACTTTCCCATTTCACTGATCCATTCGATCCAAATGTTTGTCTAGTTCTGCCTTGAATTTATTTAAGCTATAAACTTCCACAACAACAGATGGACGTTTGTTCCCGCAATCAACCACCCTCTGGCTAAAGGCAAACTTCCGCACACCTATTCTACAACTGCCTTTCCTCAGTTTGAATCTTTGTCTCCTCAGGTTTGTAATCTGAGCAAAAGGAAGAATCCCATCAGCAATGAGCTGGCTCAATCCATTCAAGGCCTTATACACCTCAATCAGATCGCCTCGCAGGTACCTAGTCTTCAGAAGCTGCAATTTGCAGAACTTAAGCCTTTATTCATAAGTGCACCCTTTGATCCCTTCACCAGTTTTGTTTCCCTTCTCTGTACTCGTTCTAGCAATTCTACATCCTTCCTAAAATGAGCTTCCAGACCTGTACGCAGTACTCAAAATGTGGCCTGACCATTGCATTATACAAGAGGGTAAGCACTTCCTCATCCCTGATTGCAAAATTCCTGTATATCATTGACAAGACCCCATGACCTACTCTGGCAACCTGCTTACACTGCTCAGAAAACGTCATATCTGACTGCACAATTACCCCAGGTCTCTTTCATTCTCCACTACCCGAGTGTAACACTACCCAGTTGGTACATTTCTCTGAGGTTACTGCTACCCATATGCAGTACTTTGCATTTGTCAATGTTAAACTTCAGTTGTCACTTCTCAGCCCATCTGCCAACTTTTTCAGAACCTGTTGTAGCAACATACTGTCATTACTGTTAGTAACAACCCTGCTAACTTTTGTATCATCTGCAAACTTTGACATTAAGCTTGATATACTTTCATCAATATCATTGATAAATATACAAAACAGCAATGGGCCCAACACCGAACCCTGAGGGATATCACTAATAACATTAATCCACGTAGAGCAGTATCCATTGATTACCACTCTCTCTCTCTTCTCCCATTCAACCTTCTTTTTATCTATTGTAGCAATTTGCCCTTAATGCCATACTGCTTCAATTTGTACAGTAGTCTTCCATGTGCAACAGTATAAAAAGCTTTCCTGAAATCCAAATATATGATATAAAAATTATTTTTTGCATCCAGTTCCTTTGTGACCACGTCATAGTATCCAATCAAATTGGTCAGACAATACTTCCCCTTGATAAACCCATGCTTTATTACTGCTGTCTTGTCTAGATGATCCTGCAATGCTTCTTTAACCAGTGACTCCATTGTTTTCTCCAGAAGACAAACTAACAGGTATTTAGTTACTCGTGTCACCCTTTGATTCCCCCTTTGTGAATTGGAGATACATTTGCACATCTCAGGGGGATGTCAGGGATTTCCATTATTTTTTCCACCTCCTGTATATCTGTGTCAGCTGCAAATGTCTCTTTGGCTACTTCTCTGAACATTCTTGCGGCGTCTTCCGAGATATTATTTAAGTCCCTCATAGTTTATTTGCTTTGTGTTTATTACGATCGATTTATATTGTGAGATTATTTTCAGTGCGAAGGTGAATATTCATGGCATAATCGTCTTCTGCAGATGAAATTGGTTATAGTTATATACCTTTCTCATGCAGGTGCTTTAGCCCGCCTGTCATGGTGCAATATAACCTTGTCGTTTTTGTGCCATAAAAAACCATAATCATGGCTTTAGCCCACTTTTAAAACAACGTTCTGCCCCCCCTCCCCCAAAAGAAGTGCATTTATTGCCTGTGATTTCGTTAAGACTACCCGTGTGACTTTGCGATTTGTTAATTAAGACCTTTTGCTGAGCATTTATGTTAAATTTAACCGCTTTCAACTGTCAGTTAGACGTTATTTTTCTGTGTTCCCGTATTTTGATCATTCGTAAACATTTTAATATTAAAGGCTGGGAAATCTGTTAATACTACTTTGTTGCATTTATTTTATTGACACTGTTAATTGTGAATTTGTACTAGAATTCGCATATTTTACTTTAGGTTTAATAAGGTACACCTTTATGATGTGGACTTTATTGAATTTTTCTTGATTAACGTATTGATTTTCGCTTGATTAAATCCAATAATGCTGTGTTCTTGCTCATTGCATTTAATCCTTCATTCGTTTTTAAGTAAAACCACATGCAGTTATCATATATAATAAAACGCACAGCTCCTTGGCCGTGTCCGGGCGCATTTTGGAAGTCCCCCTTGTGGTCAGCATCTTTATGCTCTACGCCTGAGCTCCAAGAACTTTTTCGCCCTAAGTCACTTTGTTATCACCTCATTAATACTTCTCCCGTCATTTGCTTTCATACCTCAGTATATGGGTCAGGCTTTCTACAAAATCCTAGTTCATGAAAACCGAAATGATAAAATCAAATCGTGCGTCGCCTAAGTAAGAAGCCGGATACCATCAGCAATTTCACCCTGCCGAGAACATAATCACAGAATGATCAGTTCCTTAATAGCAAGAAATAACTGACTACGATAGCAGCATACACGAAGATTACATCCACCACATATTTTTAGACTCTCTTTGACGAGGATTGCATGAATTTTTATTTTTTTTTATTTTTTATTTTTTGGTCCTGCAAACTTTTGAGTGCCACAAAATAGAACCAGCCAATCCCAAAAGATTCGCTGTTTATACTCAAAACACACACGAGAGCTATAAGCTGCCTTTTATAAAGGGAGAATTTTCACTTAATTCGTCAAAATTAATAATTTATTCCTGCAAAGGTGAACTGACTGAGCATAAACCATGTTTTGTTGAAAACAGCAGAAAATTAAACTGACATGTTTCCAATCATCATATCTAAACAATGATAAACAAACAGTCCAAAAGGATTATCAGGATTAGTACAGTAAAGTTTACTCCATATTTTTATGATGGCGCTCCTAGCGTAATTCGCCAGTATTATCATTTATTGCTGAGTAAACGACCCAGAACTAGTTCTTCATTTGACGAGATGCAGGTCTGCCTTTCATAAACCTGACATTAGATCGCCAGCCCGTCGAATGTCGGAGATTTGTAACGGAAAGAATGCAATAAACAGAAAGCATTTTGCTTTAAACATAAAATTCATTAATGTATCGCTCTGATTTGAGATATTAAAAACATAATTCAAACCCTCTAACGCTTACAACTAGCGCTAACCGCAAACCAACACTCTTCTTCCATACCTATTATGGGACTCCACGCTCACTACACCCACCTTCCCTATAAAATTACCACACACACACACACCAAATGACCCCCTAAGAATGTGTCACTGTGAAATAATCTTGTTTCGTCATTCGAGTGAGCCCATTCTTATTTACTTTTAATTTAAATTATTTACAAAACACTGTACTAAATTATTTACAAAATACTGTACACTGTACTAAATTATTTACAAATACCGTATACAATATTCATTAATATACAAAAAACGTTACAATGGAACATCAAATGTTAGACAGGGAACCACGTGCACGAGGTTGGTGAGCGTTATGGAGGCAGTTGTTAATAATTAATTGCATTTGTAGTGACACAATTGCCTCGCCCTCTTCTCCCATTGGCTCGAATAAATATCGCTAGGAGGAAAGCTGTTTGAATGTATAGAGAGATAATAATAATATAAAAAAATAATATAATACAATAATCTTTAATAAGTTAAATGGTATACATTTGTGATTCCATGCAGAGTAACCAGAGGAATCTTACAAAAACGTTAACTGTACGTGTGACCAAGCACAGAAATACAAAGTTCAGCTCCAAAATGACTTTAGAAACAAAATATGAGAATATAAAAATAATCGTAATTAAAACAAGCAAGACTACAAATTAAGCATAACATAAAATGACATCAGCATACTGGGACCGGCACTTGCATACCTGTCCTTTACATACAGTGAGATAGCCCAAGATGTCATCTCGATATGATTTGTTAATACATCATAGGTATTGACAAATCATTCGCTCAACATATAGACATTGGTCTATGTTTAGCCAGATGAGAGTGTCCAAAGTCTCATTTCGGAAGTGTCTCTTGAAACTTTGTAATCTCTGGAGCTTTGAACACAAAGAGGTAGTACTGCGAAGGTGTCTTCCTGGCAAACGCCAACCAACCGTGTTCCAAAGTTCAAGTAATCATGCTTCGATGAACACAGATGAAGGAATGCCTGTATTTTCCTCACATGGGCTGTGTGGACTGTGGGCTTGTATTTTAGGTTGGAGCGAGTGCAGATGTTGATGTCGTGTAGATCTAGTGAGACCACAAGTTGGCTTATTTCAGCACCCAGATTTCTAGACCTCATAGTTTCTTGAGGCTGGTGGGAGGCGCGGCAGACCAAATTTCCACGGCATAGGAGAGCACGCTAGAGAAGTACGTTTCGAGATATTTCCCGATTAGTGTGAGTTCTGCACAGATCTATTTTCATTGCCCAGAAGGCTCTCAAGTCTTTGGAGTACTGAGCTAGGATTTGTTGTTTATGTGTGAGGTTCGCGTCAAGGATTACTCCTAGGAATTTTACACTTCTATCCCTAAAAATTGGTATCTGTTATCGAGTTTGAAATATGGAGATTTTTATGGCATTGTGACGGTTATTTCATTCTATTCACCTTTCTATCTGGTTTTTTTTTTTTCCGTCTTACGTGTCTTGGGATAAAATGAAAGAAGAAAACACGCCTTTTCAATCGTTCCTAATTACAGTGACTTACATGGTTTTTACCTCCACTAATATACAAACTGTTTGCAGTAATTATTTATGTCTGGAATTCAAAAATAATTTTTAAATTTTCCAATCACGTCACAATTTCTACATATGTAGGTATTTGTTATTTACCTATAATACGTATATCTTACTATAATTTATGAAAATAGATAAGACCCTGAACTTTTGTATTACTTGCAAATAATAATTAAGTGTTACCCTGTTTGTCCTTAGAGTGAACAATATCACAAAGGTTATACTGCCTTTACTAGAAATCTATATGTACGCAGATGATCTTTTCATTTCATTTCACTCACAAAGCATGAGCACGATTGAACGACAACTCCAGTTATCCATAAATAAAATAGAAACATGGGTAAAAAAATAATGGATATAGAATATCTGAGAAAAAATGAGCTGTTACATACTTGTGGAAAATCCATAGTCTTCATCCTAAACAAGTTTTATATTTAAATAATTTCTCTCTGTATGTGTTGTTCAAAAGTTCTTATTAGGCTTAACATTAGATAGGAAGCTAAACTTTCATGAACATTTATTAAGACTGCGAACTATCTGCCTCTCAAAACTTACATCTTGCGCACAGTATCTTCAATGGTTTGGGGAGCCAACAGATATTATTACAATTACAACACATTATTACAATTATATAAAACTGATTCGATCTCGATCGGATTATGGATTTCCTGTATATGCTTCAGCAAGACGGAGCATGTTACAGCGCCTAGATACCATTCACCATAATCCCCTCCGCATAGCTTTAGAGCTTCACCAGTTTACAGCTTGTATGCAGACGTGGACCTCCTCTGCATCTTCGACGAGATTACCTACTCTACATGTATGTAGCAAAAATATACAGTCAACCATCACATCCAAACTGGTCCATTATTCATGATCCACTATGGACGACCAGTTATAATTGCAAACCAAATGAAAATAAACTCAGTAGGACTGCGTCTCAGACACTTACTTCAAGTTTGCGAAATACATTTCCATCACATTTCTACAGTAGATACAAATTCAGAACCTCCTTGGATGCCAACTATACCTTTGTACATATGATATCTTACAAACTGGAAGAAAAAGGAAATATCTCCAGTTGTTATACAGAAGTTCCACGCGCTGCACAGTTCTGAAAATAGAAACAGTCATCGGATTTACACGGATGGATGGATCAAAATCGAATAACTCAGTGGGTGCGGCAGTAGTTTTTCCGGAATAAACTAAATCTGTTGCCTCATGTTTACAGTATTTTCACAGCAGAACAGTATGCTATTAAACTAGCACTGGATGGCATTAGCTTGCACCAGCTTCTTCCTGCCCTAATATACACTGACTCCCTTAGTAGCTCTACAGAATAGCAAATATTTCCCAAACTCCTTGATTCCATACCTTAAAAAACAACTCCGAGATTTTCAAAAAGCAAAAAAAAAAAAAAAAGTTAACCATCTGTTGGAATCCCAAGAAATAATCATTGAGATCTTTATATGCATGATAACCTTCGGTTCATACCTTTTACAGATTATAGAGACTTTCGTTCCATTTGGACACAAATGGAACGAAATATACTTCCATTTGGACACAACTTTGGAGAGATCAACCATGTAATAAACTTCGCGTAATAATAATAATAAAAAGATCTATGCTCATGGCGTTCTAATTCACGTACAAATAGACGGGAAGAAGTTATATTGACAAGACTGCGTATTGGGAATACCTTTCTCACAAAGAAATATCTACTTCTAGGAGTAGATCCGCTCTATTTTGTCTGTTATATACAAATATCTGCTTCTCGGAGATGATTCTCCGCTCTCTGATACAATTTCTGCTAAGTGTGTGGACGGCTTGCAACAAAATGTGCAGTATTACAAAATCTACAGTATTACTAAATGTGCATATTCTTAGTTCTCTGATTGCAAGATTGGTGATTAGGACAAAACTTGGGCTCCACTTATGTGCTGATATACCAGCACCAAATTTCTGAGGATGTGGCTAATTGGGAAAATTAAAAAGTATGCTTTTTTTTTTTCTTTTTTTTTTTTTTGCTGTTCCTGTGATGTGGAGAGAACCGCGCAGCCACACTGACAATTGCTATTTCTGTATGACAAAAATATCAGGGATGTCCAAAAAGGCAAGCACAACATCAAATATCCTAACATATCATCTGCAATACGTCCAGTTCCGCATAATAGTGATCTGCTGATACCGGATCTTCCAAAAAAAAGCATGGGATAAAGAAAGCTGAATAATTAAATTCGTGATGCAAGATTATTTAAAGAGAAACAGAACTCCTCGGTTCTCGGTTACAGCAGTGGATGCCACTTGAAACAGGAATTAAAATTACAGTATATTTAAAACTTCACAAAGTGTCTTCAAAATCGTTCGTTATGGAAGACGGTATGAGTTTCTGTAAATATATTAGTGGTCTTCTGAAGGAACTGGGCATAGAACACAATCCTAATGAAGGGCATACACAACAATATGTATATTTATTGATACCCCAAAATTAAGTTTAAAAGCAATTTTACTGTACAATGGAAATGAGGCATGAATTCTAGAAGTTCTGTACTTACATAGCTTATTGTAATCTTCTTGTATGGTATGTTTGTTAATTTTGTTACAGCATTCTCAAAACATTCATCCACTCATACCTCTCTCATTGCTGTTATTTTCTTACTCAAATGTTCCGGACTTTTGTAAGCAATGCTTAAGAGGCCTTTACCGTTTCAACCTCGTTAGGTTTACGAGAGAGAGAGAGAGAGAGAGAGAGAGAGCAATGCTTGTGTTTCGTATTCCGCTAACCATTTGTAGCAGACCATAAGTTGTTTTGTGAGGTGAACAATACAGATAAACATAACTCGAGAGAAAGACAATGAAATGTAAAATGCATCAAAATGCATCACCCTTTTCTCTGAGGCGTTAACGAGAAGTTTAAATTACTTGGACATTAAATTTAAAGATGAATCATCTCTCTCTCTCTCTCTGCCCATTTCATTCTTAAAGGGTGTCGTAACGATATACCGTTCTACGAGTGAGTTGGGTGCTTGATTACCGAAAGCCGTTACTCTCCTGCAGGAAATTAGCAAGCTGAGGTGAGAACCAAATATGTAATGTCACTACTAAACTTCTCCCATCTTTCGCTTATGTTAAGAAATATTTGATAGTGCCGTTAATGTTCACCTTACCCTCCCTAAATATCACCCTTCAGGACGTACTAAGATTATTTATAGAACGCTGTCTCTGCTGACGTTGGATTCATTCTGTACGTTAGAACTTTGCTAATGGTGTTGTGAGTACCTATATTTATAAGGATTACATTCACGCCGTAATTATCGTAAATAATATTCCCTTCCTTCTGCAATCTGGACCACTGAAGTTCTTTCTCAAAATGCAAACGTTCTCTTCTCATTCGTTTCAGTTCTTTTTCTCCGCCTTAATTTTTATCTTTATATTTATTTTACCTGTTATCTCATTTTTCGCATCTTTGCTTGTCAAAAATAAGACGCAAAAATGTCTTTCCAGATAAAAGACACGTTGGTTTTCTTTAAATTGTTTTCCAAAAATTATTTTTGGAACTTTCTGATAAATCGCTCCTTCGGAATATTATGTAACGGTCCTCAGTTTTCCAAGACCTTATATTCTACGTTTGTGTAACTTTTGACTTCTTTTTCTGTCATCATAAATACAACTAGTTGTTTACTTGATACTTTTTAACCTTTGTGCAGCTGGAGGAAACCAAAGATTGTTTTGTTTTCCTTTTGCGGTCTTGAGTTCGTCGAACGCTAATTAATAGCTACTTTGTCTTAGATTTCAAGATTTCATTTTTCTTTTGGTTTATCTGAGAACAAAATACAATATGTAGTTATTTCATAGCTACAGCGACTGACTGCTGCTGCAATTACTTTGAGTTATTTCAGTAACTCAAAGTTTTATATACCAACGCTGTTTTATATACCAACTTAAATATCACTCCCTGGAGAGTTCACATTGCATCCAGGAACATTCTTCTTCTTTCTCAGCTGCTTAACGGTGTGATTGACGCTCCCAGTCTTCGAGGTCTTATCTCTACTTCACGTGCTGGACGCAGTAATGACAACCCCTACCTACCTTTACATACTATACTGTGCAACCTGTGTTGTCTGAAGAATTTCTTCCCAAACAACTCAGTGAACCTTTTCAATTCATTGGCAATAGACCCTGTGAAATACTCTCTGAAGCACACAGCTTACTTCAATTATAATTTTGTCAATAACTGAATTTTGTAACCAATATTGTAAATATACGCACTTGTGTAAATAATTGTAATCGTGCATTTTTGTACCCTTCTTATATTGTAAATACTGTAAATAATTGTAATTATTGCTTTTTTTGTACATCCTTCTTATATTGTAAATAATTGCAATTCTTGCATTTTGTGCACCCTCCTAGCCGGTCGGCTGTGTATAAGGGGTGAAAGCAAACTTGCTACTTTGATAAACGGATTTAATAATAATAATAATGCACCATGCCCTTTACATCAAAACATGGAAGGAACCAGCAAACCTATAGGGGTGAAATTTTTATCAGCGTGACCGGCATTTGTAGGTAGAAGGAATCTATTTTGTAGAGGTCGTATTCATCTGAATAAAACTGGTGCAAGTGTTTTTGTTAGTATCACTGAGGATGCCTTAAGGGTTCAAGGAAACTGCTATTTAGGGGGAGAAGTGTAATTTAGATTCGTGTTTATCTGATGATATATGGGTCAGTAATGCTTGCACTCACTTCATGAATTCTTGTTTGTTGTCACAACAGCCGATGTAGTAGTAGTAGTAGTAGCGGCATGTGATTCAAGAAAGCATGTGTATGAGCTTATGCAGCATCAGCCAAAAAAAAAAAAAAAATCACTCCATTCCCTCCAAATGCCTGTCCAGTTCCTCCTTAAATTTATTCAACCTATCAACTTCCACAACGACAGATGGAAGTTTGTTCCAGCAATTAACCATGCGCTGGCTAAAGGCATATTTCCGCACATCTATTCTACATCTGTCTTTTCTTAATTTGAAGTGTGGAAGGATCCAATCAGAATTCAGCATGCTCAACCCATTCAAGGCCTTATACTCCTCAATCAGATCACCGCGCAGGTACCTAGTCTCCAACCACTGCAATTTGCAGAACTTAAGCCTCTCTTGGTAAGAGGATCCCTTCATTCCCTTCACCAATCTTGTTGCCCTTCTCTGTACACGCTCGAGTAAATCTACATCCTTCCTAAAATGAAGTCTCCAGACCTGTACGCAGTACTCAAGGCGTGGCCTGACCATTGCCTCATACAGAGCAATAATCACCTCCTTTTCCCTGCTAGCAAAATTCCTGTATATCATTGACAAAACCCAATGACCTGCCCTAGCAGCCTGTCTACATTGCTCAGAAAACTTCATATCTGACTGCACAATTACTCCCAGGTCTTTTTCATTTTCTACCACCTTAAGTGTAGTACCACACAGTTGGTACGTTTCTCTGGGGTTACTTCTACCCATATGCAGTACTTTGCATTTGTCAAGGTTAAACTTCAGTTGCCACTTCTTAGCCCATCTGCCCAAATTATCTAGATCCTGTTGCAGTAGCACACTGCCATTACTGTCATTAACAACCCTGCAAACCTTTGTATCATCTGCAAACTTCGACACTAAGCCTGATATACCTTCATCAATATCATTGATAAATATACAAAACAACAGTGGACCCAACACCGAACCCTGTGGGACTCCACTAATAACATTAGTCCACGAAGAGCAGCACCCATTGATTACCACCCTCTGTCTTCTCCCACTTAACCATCCTTTTATCCATTGTAGCAACTTACCCTTAATACCATTCTGCTCCAATTTGTACAGTAGTCTTCCATGCGCAACAGTGTCAAAAGCTTTCCTGAAATCCAAGTATATGATATCAAAATTATTTTTTGCATCCAGTTCCTTTGATGTTGATAAGATGTTCTGAGGGTAGCAATGTTTCAAATGAGGGGAAGATAAAGCTTGGGATACAAACTTAAATAACTTCAAGGGGTGTGTTGGGGTAGTAAACTATTGAAGATTACTTAGTTTAGTTTCAACTGTGTCTAAGTAAGGTCAGTTGACAACAGGAGTGTTCTCAATAAAACGGCTAAATTTGAACTCCTGGTTAGGACAACTAATGCCGATAAAATAGAGCTAAAATAAACGTGTGCCACCCGGAAATTGGTGATGACAAGTTCCACTACAACAGCGGTTCCCAACATTTTTTAACTCTCGAACCCCTTTCAACGTAATATTTTTTTATCGCGAACCCCTTTCAACACAATATTTTTAATGCGCACCACTAAGCCTATATTCTCTGATATCGTATAATATTTCTGAATTTTTATTATAAAATATTTCCAGTACTACGTTTTTATAAGCGACATTGCGTAAAAATAAAAATTATTATTAAGTATTATTTATACTTTGTAAAGCAGTTATTAATCAGTACAAACTAGATTTCGAACAGGCTAAGAGAAGAAACTTGCTTCTTGTCCAAATGGTAGCCGAGCATTCTAGTCTCTTGTCAAAGCTATTGGCCACAATTTTTAACCATCTCTGCCCCTACCTCCGTCAAAACCAGATGGTTCTATTGCCACATCAGCCAAAGATAAAGCTGACCTCCTAACATCCTGTTTTTCTTCCAAATCATGTATTGACGATCTTGGTAAATCACTTAAAATCTTTCCCAGTACAGTTCATTGAAGGCCTCCTGTGGTTTTCCTTCAACAAGATGTCAGAAGGATTTTGATGATTCTGATGCTAAGAAAGCTCCAGGTCCTGATGGTATTTCTCCACTTGTTCTCAAAACCTGTCCCTGCCCCTAAACTTACTCCTGTTTTGTGTTGTCTTGTTTCACCTTCTTCCAAAGGTATTTTTCCTTCTGCTTGGAAGTTTGCTCATATCCAGCAGTTCCTAAAAAGAGTGATAAATCCTTCCCATCCAATTATAGTTCCATTGCAATTACTTCTACTCTTTCCAAAGTAATGGAGAAATCAACGATCGCCAGTATGGATTCCGTCAGTGTGGATCCACTGGTGATATTCTGGCTTATGTTACCCAGCTATGTACAAATTCAATGGGAAAGTTTGGTGAAACTGAAGCCATTGTTATTGACATTTCAAAGGCTTTCGATAGTATTTGGCATAAAGGTCTTCTAAATAAGCTTCCATCGTATGGTTTTCCAGCTGTTCTTTGTAATTGGTTATCCAGTTTCTCCCTGACCGCTCACTGCGGGTGATGGTAGACGGCTCTCTGTCTTCTAACTGCTCCACTAATGCTGATGTTCCCCAGGGTTCATTTATTTCTCCCACTCTTTTCCTCTTGCATATTAATGACCTTCTTCCATTGACCGGAAATCCTGTCTTTTGCTGATTTTGCTGATGGTAGCAGATTGCTTTCAACCATCCAGTTTAAGAAACCTTGCCCTGCCCAAACAGCTTCAACTTTTCGAGTATCTACTGCCAATCCTTAAATGCCGATTTCATGGTAATTGTCGACAGTGGGGGCAAAGAAAACTTAATTTCAATCTTTCCAAAACTCAGTTCTATCTTATATCTCGCAAAAAGGATTCCTCTGCTCCTATGCTTATCTTCGATTACGCTCCGATTTCTAAGCAAGGTCTTGGGGATTACCCTGATTTCTAATCTCTCTCTCTTGTCATAAAACTTTGTTTATTAGAAAAATCTTTGAGCATAAAGGCAAGTAATGCTCCCGGAGTTGATGGCATATACCCTGTAGTGTTGAGGGAGAGCACGAAGGAGTATTTAGTCTAGTACGATAGTTCTAGAGAGATTAGAAGTCAGGGTAATACCCAAGACCTTGCCTAGAAATCGGAGCGTAATCGAAGATAAGCATAGGAGCAGAGGAATCCTTTTTGCGAGATATAAGATAGCATAAAGGCAAGTAATGCTCCCGGAGTTGATGGCATATACCCTGTAGTGTTGAGGGAGAGCACGAAGGAGTGTATTGAACCATTGATATTAACTATGAGGGAAATCTTTAGACTTACGGGAAATTCCTTTGGATTGGAGAAGCGCCAATGTATCGCCAATACATAAAAGCGGTTCTAAGAGTCTGACTTCAGTGGTATGAAAAACTCTTAGAGGCAACGATTAAGAGTGCAATCCAGGGACATTTAGATAGATATGGCATTCTGAAGGACACACAGCATGGTTTTGTTAAGGGTAAATCATTCTTAACTAACTTAGTAGGCTATTTTGACACAGTACAGTTACTCATCAGCTGGATTTAGGAAACAATTTTGAGTATATTTGGATTTCAGCAAAACATTTGATCAGCTGGATTTAGGAAACTATTTTGAGTATATTTGGATTTCAGCAAAACATTTGATCAGCTGGATTTAGGAAACAATTTTGAGTATATTTGGATTTCAGCAAAACATTTGACTTCGTCCCTCAATTGAGTTTGCTGTATAAGTTTGAACAAGTTGAGATTATTGGTAAGGTTCTAAGGTGGATTGCTGGGTGGCTGCAGGACAGTAGGAATCGGATTGTGATTAATGGTTATTCTTCAGATTGGTGTAATGTCAGGAGTGGGGGTCCCTCAAGGATCGGTTCTTGGGCCACTGTTGTTTTTCATTTTCATAAATGACATCGACGAAGAGATAGAAGGCGTGACGTCAAAAATTGCAGATGTCGTAAAGATTGGCAGAGTCGTTAATGATTAGTGCCAAGCAATGCCCCTTCAGGATGACTTGAACAGACTTCAAAGATGGTCAAAGAAGTGTCAACTTTGTTTTTACGCTGCTAAATGCAAGGTCGTACACTTGGAGAATAGCAATCCACAATGAATTATACACTTGGTGGGGATGAATTAAAAACAGGAGGAAAGAGATCTAGGAGTTACAATACGGGCAGTTATGAAATTTTCTGAACAGTGTAAACGGGTACCCAGTGTCCGTTTGGTAACTTATCTAACGTTTTCTTATAGAGATAGGGAAGTCATAATTGCACTGTATAAGGCAATTGTAAGACCACTTTGGAATACTGTTTTCAAGTATGGAGACCTCATCTAAAAAAAAGATTGAGCTTCTTGAACGAATCCGAAGTCGGGCAACTCGAATGGTGAGATCGGCAGAAGGACAACCGTATCAGGAACCACTCCGACTGTGCTACACAGCTTGGCAGCCAGACACCTCAGAGATGACCTGATTGAGGTTTAGAAGGCCCTGAGAGGGATTAATAAAATGAATGAAGGCGGAATTCTTACTGTTATAAAGAATTCCAGAACTCGAGTCATAAATTCAAATTACAGGGCTTGAGGTTTAGATTCGATTACAGGAAGTTTACTTTTACCCAGCGAGTCATTGATTGCTGGAACAAGTTGCCTCGCAGGTAGTTGAGACTGAGAGTTTGAATAAATTCAGAGGTCAACTGGATAGTTGCTTGTGTGAGGAGGGAAGCATATAATTTGCATTTTCTATCTACTGTTTTTTTTTTTTTTTTTTTTGCCACACCAGCAAAAGCCTGTGGTTTCCTTGCACTGTATGGCGTATACTCTTACGACTATAAAGCTCTTGGTTTTCTTCATTTCTTACTCTTCAGATTTGTTTTCGAGTCTCATAGCTTTTCATCTATGTAGCACAGTGTCAATGGACTTCTACTGGCTGTCATTTTCTAGACATTTGAAAACTGTACGGGTTCGAATTGGCCAGTTCTTAATCAATTAATTAATTAATTAATTAAACGTAAAATTCAAACTTCCCAATAAAATCTACATTGTGGAATTACTTTTTAATAAGAAATTCTAATTTTATTCTAATAAGAAATTCTAATAAGAATTTCTTATTAGAATAAAATTAGAATTTCTTATTAGAATTTATTTTAATTCTAATAAGAAATTAAACAACACTGCATTCCGCGTAAAATTTGAAAGCAAAATATGATCAACTTTAATTGAAACAAGCTGGTAAGAAAACTTTACAGAAAATATTCAAATGGTCAACCATTTAGAGGCCAATTCTGATGACATTTTGAAATCTTTGTGGATATCGTTTTCTAATTTATTAGGAAATAAAATAAGATGATCGTAAGAACTGGTGATGTACGCTGCACTGTTTGTAAAATTAAAGAAATTGTATGAATTATGAGAAAAAAGGAGTTATGAAGATATTTCTTATTAGAATTAGTTAATTCCATGAAATCCTCTTTATACCAATAAATGAGCCAGTTTATGGGTGTAATCACTGTGGGGGAAGAGTTCTGAGTTTGTTATTAAAGCCCATTAAAAGAGTCAATTATTAAAAAAAAAAAACGTTTACGTGTTTTGCATGATAATGTGGTACACGGTCACCTTAAAATATGTAATCTACAAGATGTAAGCAATTCCTTGTAGCGGGAATCATGGAATCTCCAAATCCTGAATATATTCAGGATTTGGGGATTCCGTGAATTTACATTGACTGTACAATCGCGTAGTAAACCCCCTCCTCCAAACACTCCTCTCCTTGCTAGAAATGCACCCCTATACCAGTGGACGGTCAGGAACTTCAACATTACCTTTAAGACCCTTAGATTCACGGAGGTTAAACTTCGACTCACATGGGGAAATAATGCAATATTATTAGATGATATTATTTTACAGTTGAAATAGCTTTCTAACCGAGCTTCGTGTGTGATTTCTTTTATCTGAAGGCACTGCTACGGGAGTCGCACGTCCAGTGCTCGAATCCATGCGGTATCACTCGATACTATAATAATCGTATTGTTTATATTTTGTAAACTGCAAACTCTCTAAACGAGAAATGTTTATAAAAATCAATAAAGTAACCTAAGCAGTCGTTCATAAGGCATCGGCAGCATGCCCTGTGCGCTATGAATAAATACGCGAAACACTGGCATCATTATTGGTTACGGCATGCATCGATGTAAATAGCAGTCGCTCATTCGATTCCGTAGAACACCATTATTTCCTCCCACGCATTGGTTCTATTTTGCATCAAACTTTCATGAAGAGAGAGTTCAGAATGAACTGGCTTTATGCCAGAATCCACTTATGTGCCTTACGTGTCGCGAATTTTTAAGAAGATTAATGCAGCCGTTGCTCTTATTACTCCTCATGCTGTCTTTTACCTACTTGATTTGTTACGTTGCGATGGAGATTGTTTACTCGTTATTCCTTATTTCTGTCTATCGCCGATTTCTTGCCGAACACCATATGAGTATCTTACCCATAATGCTTGTTTAAACCAGCCTCATTGAGGTAAATTGTTATGTCAGCTTATCGCGTTTTATGGATTACATTTCAGTATTTACGCATTTTTATTGCTTGATTTTGCAGACCTGCGCAAGCTGTTTTTTGCAGATTATCGCCCAGTTTAGAACTTTTGGTGAATCATTTATTTTATATTTATTTATTTATTGTATCACTTTATGATAATTTTTAATGTTGCAAGAATTCCAAGATATGCTGTTTAGACATTCTTACAATAAGGATCAAATCATACACGGCCAGTTTTCGTTACCGTGTGGAAAATACAAACCTCAAGTGGAGTAATTCCTCGTAGGTTGAGATCCGTGACGATGATTTAAAACCTACTTATCGATAGCTGCATAAACATATTAAGTAGTAATAAAAATAACATGAGTAAAACTTGCACTCTCATAAACACAAGTCTTTACTGTAATATGTGGGGGTTTATGAAGGCTGTAGTCATATGCACAGCACGTAATCCAGCACTTTGGCGCTGTTTACTAAAAAATGTGATTCAAGTGTGACAAACTGCGATCAACGACGTTCGATGCTGCCAAACAACTGGATGTTTTCTTTTAACTGCAGTTAGAAATAAAAAGATTATTAATTTATAATTTGGTATCATTCTGCATACTCGACAAGAGTTTCATTCATGTCCCCTATGGAATTTAAATTTACTAGCCCGTCATTTAAAAACAAAATAAATCGAGTTTACCTTAAGCATAGTCAAAATGTCGTTTTGACCATGATTAGGGTAAACTCTTATGTGTTACTTTGGGAAACGCATTATCAGCTGGTTCACAGAAACATAACTGCCTGTGCCGTGCTGTGGGAGCATGTTGCTCCCACTCTTACTTAGGTGCTCTCACTGTGGGCTGCACTATAGAACCTCGTTTCATAATTAGCAGTTGTTGATTTGAAAAGCACAGTCCGGAAGAAGGTACCGAGTTTCCGAGATATAAGCAACATTTTTGAAAGGCAAAAATTTCGAAACAGCTCTGCACGTAGAGGCAAGGGGGTAGTGAGTCCGTAGGTGGTGTCATGAGCGGCATTAGTGATTCCTTAAGCAATATAAATGTGTAATGTGACCCTGCCACATTAGACATTTCTGAATCAAACCGCACTATGAATAGGGGAACTCGCAACACCCTATTATGAAGTCTACTATCCTGCAGTGCAATCAGTTCTGGCGTGTACCTCTTACACTTAATTCTACGTCACTGACATCGTATTACTACTTTTGCGATCCCGCTCAGTCATTCACACTCATACTAATCATGCGTGATATAATTTATTTATACGATTATGCCGTACATTCTTTCAAGCTGAAGACACACCTCGTCTTGAAGGCTATTGTATTTTTTTTACAATATTTTAACGCTTTTACTTATTTTTTAGTTTTATTCAATTTGTGTTTTATTATACTGTATTTATTCAGATTCAGTATTTGTTTATTCAGTATATGTAATAAATGTGTGTCGGTTTTTGGAAGAAAATTTCCTGTTATGTTTCTCTAAGCCCAAGCCTTTCGCATTAATGCTGATGTATCCAAAGGGTAATGAAATGTTCTCGGAAAACTGTACCACTGTATACAGGATGGTTCGAGGAGCACTATCACTCCTATTAAATGTGATATTTTCCTTATACTCTACACCATTTGGATTTGAAGTGAACTGAATACCTGTTGGATCATTTGGAAAAAGGCAACAGTGCAGTATATAAGAACAGCTGCTATTTCTATCCCTCGTGGGTAACGGTTTGGAGAATCACCGTCCTCCCACCACCGGATGAAAAAGACTTGAATTTGAGTCCTGTCGATGACGTAAGGAATTTTAATTGGCCTTTTTCACAACGTGCTGAGTTAGTCGGTCTAAGGCGAAATTAGCATGCTTTTTCGTCCAGTAAATAGAAAATCGACCACAGGACACACACAATTTACAGACATTATGTATATATATACACAGAGAAATATGGCCGTAGTTACTAATGCTCCTTAAACTATACAAAATCAATCAGTGAACTGGTTTTTTTTTCCCCTTTCCCCGGAAGACACTTAAAAGTGCCCTTAACAGCTCTGAATTGCAAAATATGCAATTCAGAGCTCTTAAGGGCATAACTAGTGGTTTTCAGTAATATCAAAGAAGAAGACGATTTTAAATCAGTTTTAATCCAGTAACCTTGCATTTTGAGATATCTTATTGTCCTTAGACACAATTTAGTGCATGGAAGAGGAAATAACATGACTATCTTTAAGCTTTAGGTTAGACTTAGGTGGTATCTCATCAACCGGTGCAATACCAACACTTTGCTTATTGGCAGCTTGAAGTGGCGGAACCCATGTTTAGTCTCCAGAGCTAAGTTCCGGTCAACCCTTCTCCATCTCTTCCATCATGCAGTATGATTGATGACTTTTGAGTTTATGATGAACATCGTGGCGAGATCCAATCTTCCTTACATTTCACTTTCTTTTTCCAAAGATGTTTTTCCTTCTGCTTGTAAATTTGCTTATATTCAGCCAGTTCCTAAAAAGGGTGACAAATTCCTCCCATCCAATTATCATCCCATTGCAAATACTTCTACTCTTTCTAAAGTAATGGAGAAATCAATTAACCGCCAACTCTTAAGCTACCTAGAAACCTTCCGTCTGATCAACGATCGCCAGTTTGGATTCCGTTAGTGTCGATCCACTGGCTTATGTTACCCATTTATGGACTAATTCAATGGAAAGGTTCGGTGAAACACAAGTAGTTGCTTTTGATATCTCAAAGGCTTTTGATCGTGTTTGGCATAAAAGTCTTCTAAACAAACTTTCATCTTATGGTTTGCCATCTGTTTTTTGTAATTGGTTATCGAGTTTTCTCTCTGATCGCCAACTGAGGGTGAGGGTGATGGTAGATGGCTCTTTGTCTTCTAACTTCTCCACTAATGCCGGTGTCCCCCAAGATTCAGTTCTTTCCCCCACTATTTTCCTCTTATTATTAATTATCTTCTTAATTAATTACGTTCTTCCATTGACTGGAAATCCTATCCATAGTTTTGCCGATGATAGCACATTGCATTCCACTTTCCATTTTGAGAAACCTTGCCCCTTTTTTTTTTTTTTTTTTTTTATGTGAACCCCAAACACCAGAGGTATTAGAACCTATAGTACTTAATACCGTGCTTGGGTTTGAGGTTAAGAAGACGAAAGAAGATATTTGTTGACATTGGACTTGAACTTCTGTAGATTGTAATTTTCAGGAAATACGTATGAAGGAAGGTTGTTCCATAAACCGGCAGTTGAATGAATAAATGAGGCAGATGAAAAGTTGGTTCTGTGGGTTTGAAGTTGGACAGTAAATGGATGTTGGCTAGTGGCGGCACGTGTTCGGACTGTTTTGAAAGATAGAGCAGGAATTATAGAAGCCAATTCAGAAGGAATTTAGTGCCCATGGAAGTATCTGTAGAAGAGGCATGCAGCAGAAACAGTGCGTCTATGAGAAAGCGAGTGGAGAGACTCTGTTAGAGATGAATCATTAATTAACCTAACTGCCCTCTTCTGGATGGAATCAAGAAGCCTGAGAGAGGTTTTGGGGGCACCACCCCAGATGTGGGAACAATATTCCATGGCAGGGCGGATTTGCGATTTATACAGA
The DNA here is from genome assembly GCF_048544385.1 of Mastigoproctus giganteus. NCBI lineage: Eukaryota > Metazoa > Arthropoda > Arachnida > Uropygi > Thelyphonidae > Mastigoproctus > Mastigoproctus giganteus. The sequence goes on from NC_143582.1 coordinate 127,660,627, forward strand.
GTGAGCACCTGTTTGGAAGAGTAAGGCCGAGAGCGAAAGAGAAAACCAAGTTTTTTAGATGCAGAGGAACCAATATTTGTAATGTGCTTGTGCCAAGAGAGATTAGAAGTCAGGGTAATCCCCAAAAGAGATATATCATTTTGCCTAGAAATCGGAGTGTCACTAAAGATAAGCATAGGAGCAGAAGAATCCTTTTTGCGAGATATAAGACAAGACTGAGTTTTGGAAGGATTGAAATCAACTAAGTTGCCTTTGCCCCACTGGAGAATTACCTGAAGATCGGCATTTAAGGAATTGGTAGCAGAATTTCGAGAAGTTGAAGCTGATTGGGCAGGACAAGGTTTCTCAAAATGGAAAGTTGAATGCAATGTGCTATCATCGGCAAAACTATGGATAGGATTTCCAGTCAATGGAAGAAGGTCATTGATACACAAGAGGAAAAGAGAGGGGGAAAGAACTGAACCTTGGGGGACACCGGCATTAGTGGAGAAGTTAGAAGAGAGAGAGCCGTCTACCATCACCCTCAGTGAACGATCAGAGAGAAAACTGGATAACCAATTACTAACAAAACATTTGGAAAACCATAAGATGGAAGCTTGTTTAGAAGACCTTTATGCCAAACACGATCAAAAGCCTTTGATATGTCAAGAGCAACTACTTGTGTTTCACCGAACCGTTCCATTGAATTAGTCCATAAATGGGTAACATAAGGCCGGAATATCTCCAGTGGATCGACACTGACGGAATCCATACTGGTGATCGTTGATCAGACAGAAAGTTTCTAGGTAGCTTAAGAGTTGGCGGTTAGTTGATTTCTCCATTACTTTAGAAAGAGTAGAAGTAATTGCAATGGGACGATAATTGGATGGGAGGGATTTGTCACCCTTTTTAGGAACTGGCTGGATATGAGCAAATTTCCAAGCAGAAGGAAAAACACCTTTGGAATAAGAAAGTGAAAAAAGGCGCAAAGAATAGGAGTAAGTTCAGGAGCACAGGTTTTGAGAACAAGTGGAGAAATACCATCAGGACCTGGAGCTTTCTTAGCATCAAGATTCATCAAAATCCTTCTGATATCCTTTTGACGGAAGACAACAGGAGGCATTGGATGGACCGTGTTGGGAATGGTGGGAGGTGTTTTACCAAGATCATTAATACATGAGCCGGAAGAAAAATGGGATGCTAGCAGGTCAGCTTTATCCTTGGTTGAAGTAGCAACAGAACCATCTGGTTTGGACAGAGGTGGGAGCAAAGATGGGCAAAAGTTGCGGCCAATAGCTTTGGCAAGAGACCAGAATGCTCGGCTACCATTAGGGCAAGAAGCAAGTTTTCTACTCTTCGCCTGTTCAAACTCTAGTTTGTACTGATTAATAACTGCTTTACAATTGTTGCGAGCTTTGTGTGGGCAGAAAATGAAACTGAAGAATTAGAAACAAGCCAATTACGATATGCAACATTCTTCTCTTGGAGAGCCTTAGCACATTTATTGGAAAACCAAGGTTTAGATAAAGGACGAGATTTTAAACTGGAGTGTGGGATAAGGGATTCCATTCCTTCAAGAATAATTCCACTGACACGATCTGAGCAAACGTTGACATCAGAAGTTTTGAAACAGTAATCCGACCAAGGAAAATAAGAAAAGAAGTCTCGCAGGTCATCCCATTTTGCATTCTTGTAATGCCAAACAACACCTGGTTGGGACTAGCCATGAGATAAAGGTTCCATTGGAGAAGAGACAATCACCAAGTTGTGATCTGAAGTGCCTAAAGGACCTCTCACTTCGACCGTGTATTTAGAAGGGTTATTTGTGAGAAAAAGATCAAGCGTATTGGCTGTATGATTAGGATTGTCCGGTATTCTTGTAGGTAAATGAACAATCTGTGCTAGGTCATTAGTAATTGCAAAAGCCTCAGCATCTCGACCTGCTGGGTCGGTGTGACTAGAAAACGGAAGCCAGCTGGAGTTGTGAACATTAAAATCACCAAGGAAAATTACTTCACTGTTAGGAAAGTTGGACTGGAGAAAGTCAAGTTGCAAAGAGAGGAAGTCAAAGAATTCCAAGTGATTAGTGGAGTTGGGAGAACGGTAGAGACAACAGATGAATTTGACACAATGAGGTAGAGAGATTTTAAGCCAGAGAAGATTAAAGAGAGGAGATTCCAATTTGCCAAGTCTCTGACAGGGAATATCAGAACGGACATATGCACAAGTACCACCTTTGAGGCGAAAGGAATCATACAGCGAATAATTTGGGCATCTGAGATGAGCAGTAGATGAATCAACTGATAACTGAGATTCTGTCAGAAAAGGTACATGGGGTGTGGCAATCTGCAAGTGGAAATGGACATCGTTGAGATTAGAATTGAGACCACGTATATTTGTGATATGAATTAGGAAGCCCTGCTCAATCGGCTTCAACTTCTAGAAAATCTGCTACCAATTCCTTAAATGCAGATCTTCAGGTAATTCTCCACTGGGGCAGAGACAACTTAGTTGATTTCAATCCTTCTAAAACTCAGTCTTGTCTTATATCTCGCAAAAAGGATTCTTCTGCTCCTATGCTTATCTTTGGTGACACTCCGATTTCTAGGCAAAATGATATATCTCTTTTGGGGATTACCCTGACTTCTAATCTCTCTTGGCACAAGCACATTACAAATATTGGTTCCTCTGCATCTAAAAAACTTGGTTTTCTCTTTCGCTCTCGGCGTTACTTTTCTTTCAAACAGCGGTTCACTCTGTACAAATGGCAAATCCGCCCCAACCGTGGAATTTTGTTCCCACATCTGGGGTGATGCCCCCAAAACCTCTCTCAGGCTTCTTGATTCCATTCAGAAGAGGGCAGTTAGGTTAATTAATGATTCATCTCTAACAGAATCTCTCCCCTCGCTGTCTCATAGACGTACTGTTTCTGCTGTATGCCTCTTCTACAGATATTTCCATGGGCACTGTTCTTCTGAATTGGCTTCTATAATTCCTGCTGTCTCTTTCAAAACAGTCCGAATACGTGCAGCCACCAGCCAACATTCATTTACTGTCCAACTTCAAACTCACAGAACCAACTTTTCATCTTCCACGTTTATTCATTCAACTGCCGTTTTCTGGAACAACCTTCCTTCATACGTATTTCCTGAAAATTACAGTCTACAGAAGTTCAAGTCCAATATCAACAAATATCTTCTTTCATCTTCTCAACCTCCAACCCAAGCACGGTTCTAAGTACTCTAGGTTCTAATACCTCTCGTGTTTGGGGTTTACATAAAAAAAAAATAAAAAAAGACCCCAGGGGTAATTATTATTTATTATACAGCAAGCTTGAAAATCAGGCACTTTACACTCTGGAATTATTTAGAATCTGGCTGTTAGTTTTACACAAAAAATAAAAATAAATAAATAAATAAAATAAAATAAACTTATTTTATTTTATTTTTTTTTTTTAAATCCGGAAACATTAAGAAAGCAATCTGCACTCGTATCAGTGATCACATTTGTCTTGAAGAATTCATGGTAAAAAAAAGTTGAATTTCTCTCTTTATAACATGCTTGTAGGATTATTTTGTCCTTTAATATATGTTTTTGCTGGCTGCAGAATTTAAACTGCAGAGAGAATGTAATGATATTAAGTCTCGCAATAGAACTTTATTTTCAAATAACGGCACGAAAAGATTAATTGCCCATTCGTTTATATTTCAGACGTTGCTATGACAACCGGTTTATGGATTAATTGGTTCCCCACCAATAAGCAATGTGACTTCTAGTGACAGCACTCAAATAAAACAGTTATCAGTGCGTTGTTCGATGTCAGCTGCCATGCGGTATACGAAATCAGAGCTTCAAAGTGTAATATAACTTCCCAGATATTGACTGGAACTTGTGGGTTGGTCACTCACACACTAGTCAGACTTTTGTGGATTTATTGGATGATTGTTTTCTGCAGCAGCATGTTCGAGAGGCAACCAGAGAAAGTAATACTCTTGATCTGGTTATCAGCAGTGATCATTCGTGTATTAAGAATTTGCAGATAAAGGAACCACTAGGTGGCAGTGATCACAGTGTGCTGAAGTGGGATTTACTCAAAGAGGTAACTACCGTCAGGGGTAAAGGAAAGGGTTTTTGCTTCCGTAAAGGGGAGTACAGTGGTCTCAGACAGTTTTTAAATTCTGTACAGTGGGATCGACTGACGATGTTACAAACAGTAAATTCTAAGTGGGAAGCATTCAAGGAATTAATCGTGGAAGCTACTAGACTTTTCATACCGATGAAGAAATATCGTTCAAGGTTTAGGCCTAAATGGTTATCAAATGAACTAATGAGACTCGTGACAGAGAAGAAAAATGCATGGGATGCATATAATTATCAGGTGACGCAGAAGCCTGTAGCAGATATAAGCTAGTCTGTAATCAGGTCACAAAGGAGGTTCGGCAGGCAAAGGCGGATTACGAGAAATCTTTGGCAAAAGATGCTAAGAAAAACAGCAAGGATTTCTTTACTTATATAAACTCTAAAAGGAAGGGGCTGAATATGATTGGTCCACTTGACATGGATGGTTCGACTGTTGATGATCCTGCTCAGATAGCAAACAAACTGAATGAGTATTTTGCATCTACATTCACACGTGAGGAATCATTACAGTTTGAAAATGGAAGAAGGTTATCAAATTGTAGCAGTGTGCTTAATGATTTTGTAATAACTGAGAGCAAAGTGGAGGAGAAATTGTTGAAGTTAAACATAAGAAAGGCACCTGGGGCGGATGGGATCTATCCAGTTATATTAAAGGAGGCGGCAAAGCAACTAAGCAAACCCTTAGCCATAATTATGAGAGCATTCTTGGATTCAGGGGAGGTTCCCACGGACTGGAGATGTGCAAATGTATCCCCAATTCACAAAGGACGTTCGAAGGGTGACACGAATAATTACAGACCAGTTAGTTTAACTTCTGTTCCGGGTAAAATAATGGAGTCACTGGTTAAAGATGCATTGCAGGATCATCTAGACAAGACTGCAGCAATAATTCAGACACAGCATGGGTTTGTTAAGGGAAAGTCTTGTCTGACAAATTTGATTGGTTATTATGATGTGGTCACAAAGGAACTGGATGCAAAAAATAATTTTGATATCATATACTTGGATTTCAGGAAAGCTTTTGACACTGTTGCGCATGGAAGACTACTGTACAAATTGGAGCAGAATGGTATTAAGGGTAAGTTGCTACAATGGATAAAAGGATGGTTAAGTGGGAGAAGACAGAGGGTGGTAATCAATGGGTGCTGCTCTTCGTGGACTAATGTTATTAGTGGAGTCCCACAGGGTTCGGTGTTGGGTCCACTGTTGTTTTGTATATATATCAATGATATTGATGAAGGTATATCAGGCTTAGTGTCGAAGTTTGCAGATGATACAAAGGTTTGCAGGGTTGTTAATGACAGTAATGGCAGTGTGCTACTGCAACAGGATCTAGATAATTTGGGCAGATGGGCTAAGAAGTGGCAACTGAAGTTTAACCTTGACAAATGCAAAGTACTGCATATGGGTAGAAGTAACCCCAGAGAAACGTACCAACTGTGTGGTACTACACGTAAGGTGGTAGAAAATGAAAAAGACCTGGGAGTAATTGTGCAGTCAGATATGAAGTTTTCTGAGCAATGTAGACAGGCTGCTAGGGCAGGTCATTGGGTTTTGTCAATGATATACAGGAATTTTGCTAGCAGGGAAAAGGAGGTGATTATTGCTCTGTATGAGGCAATGGTCAGGCCACGCCTTGAGTACTGCGTACAGGTCTGGAGGCCTCATTTTAGGAAGGATGTAGATTTGCTTGAGCGTGTACAGAGAAGAGCAACACGATTGGTGAGGGGAATGAAGGGATCCTCTTACCAAGAGAGGCTTAAGTTCTGCAAATTGCAGTGGCTGGAGACTAGGCACCTGCGCGGTGATCTGATTGAGGTCTATAAGGCCTTGAATGGGTTGAGCACGCTGAATTCTGATGGGATCCTCCCACTTGTTCAGAATACGAACCTACGGGAACATAAGTTCAAATTAAGAAAGGATAGATGTAGAGATGTAGAATAGATGTGCGGAAATTTGCCTTTAGCCAGCGGGTGGTTAATTGCTGGAACAAACTTCCATCTGTCGTTGTGGAAGTTGATAGGTTAAATAAATTTAAGGAGGAACTGGACAGGCAATTGGAGGGTATGGTGTGATTTTTTTTTTTTTTTTTTTGGCTGATGCTGCATAAGCTCCTACACTTGCTTTCTTGCATCAAGTGCCACTACTACTACTACTACTACTACTAATACTACTACTACTACTACTATATAACTAAAGCTATGTTTTATCTGTGTGTTGTAGTAGTAGTAGTGGCATGTGATGCAAGAAAGCAAGTGTATGAGCTTATGCAGCATCAGCCAAAAAAAAAAAAAAAATCACACCATTCCCTCCAAATGCCTGTCCAGTTCCTCCTTAAATTTATTCAACCTATCAACTTCCACAACGACAGATGGAAGTTTGTTCCAGCAATTAACCACCCGCTGACTAAAGGCAAATTTCCGCACATCTATTCTACATCTGTCTTTTCTTAATTTGAATTTATGCCCCCTTAAGTTCGTAATCTGAACAAGTTGAAGGATCCCATCAGAATTCAGCGTGCTCAACCCATTCAAGGCCTTATATACCTCAATCAGATTACCGCGCAGGTGCCTAGTCTCCAGCCACTGCAGTTTGCAGAACTTAAGCCTATCTTGGTAAGAGGATCCCTTCATTCCCCTCACCAATCTTGTTGCCCTTCTCTGTACACGCTCAAGTAAATCTACATCCTTCCTAAAATGAGGCCTCCAGACCTGTACGCAGTACTCAAGGCGTGGCCTGACCATTGCCTTATACAGAGGGATAATCACCTCCTTTTCCCTGCTAGCAAAATTCCTATATATCATTGACAAAACCCCACGACCTGCCCTGGCAGCCTGTCTGCATTGCTCAGAAAACTTCATATCTGACTGCACAATTACTTCCAGGTCTTTTTCATTTTCTACTACCTTAAGTGTAGTGCCACACAGTTGGTACGTTTCTCTGGGGTTACTTCTACCCATATGCAGTACTTTGCATTTGTCAAGGTTAAACTTCAGTTGCCACTTCGTAGTCCATCTGCCCAAATTATCTAGATCCTGTTGCAGTAGCACACTGCCATTACTGTCATTAAGAACCCTGCCAACTTTGCATCATCTGCAAACTTCGACATTAAGCTTGATATACCTTCATCAATATCATTGATAAATATACAAAATAACAGTGGACCTAACACTGTACCCTGTGAGACTCAACTAATAACATTAGTCCAAGAAGAGCAGCACCCATTGATTACCACCCTCTGTCTTCTCGCACTTAACCATCCTTTTATCCATTGTAGCAACTTACCCTTAATACCATTCTGCTCCAATTTGTACAATAGTCTTCCATGCGCAACAGTGTCAAAATCTTTCCTGAAATCCAAATATATATCAGAATTATTTTTTCCATCCAGTTCCTTTGTAACCACATCATAATATCCTATCAAATTAGTCTGACAAGACTTTCCCTTAACAAACCCATGCTGTGTCTGAATTATTGCTGCAGTCTTGTCTAGATGATCCTGCAATGCATCTTTAACCAGTGACTCCATTATTTTATCCGGAACAGAAGTTAAACTAACTGGTCTGTAATTATTCGTGTCACCCTTGGATCCCCCTTTGTGAATTGGGGATACATTTGCACATCTCCAGTCCGTAGGAACCTCCCCTGAGTCCAAGTACGCTCTCATAATTATGGCTAAGGGTTTTCTTAGTTGTTTTGCCGACTCCTTTAATATAACTGGATAGATCCCATCCACCCCAAGTGCTTTTCTTATGTTTAACTTCAACAATTTCTCCTCCACTTTGCTTTCAGTTATTCCAAAATCATTAAGTATCCTGCGACAATTTGATAACCTTCTGCCATTTTCAAACCTTAATAATTCCTCATGTGTGAATGTAGATGCAAAATACTCATTCAGTTTGTTTGCTCTCTGAGCAGGATCATCAACAGTCGAACCATCGATGTCAAGTGGACCAATCAGATTCATCCTCTTCCTTTTCGAGTTTATATTAGTAAAGAAATCCTTGCTGTTTTCCTTAGCATCTTTTGCCAAGGATTTCTCGTAATCTGCCTTCGCCTCCCTAACCTCCTTTGTCACCTGATTACAGACTAGCTTATATCTGCCATAGGCTTCTGTTTTGCTTGATAATTTATATGCAACCCATGCATTGTTCTTATCTATTACGAGTCTCATTAGTTCATTAGATAACCATTTAGGCCTAAACCTTGAACACTATTTCTTAATAGGTATGAAACTTTTGGTAGCTGCTTTGTTCGGATTAATTCCTTGAACGCTTCCCACTTAGAATTTACTGTTGGTAACATCGTCAGTTGATCCCACTGTACAGAATTTAAAAACTGTTGGAGAGCACTGTACTCACCTTTACGGAAGCAAAAACCCTTTCCTTTACCCCTGATGGTAATTAAATCTTTAAGTAAATCCCACATCAGTACACTGTGATCACTGCCACCTAGTGGTTCCTTTATCTGCAAATTCTTAATACACGAATGATCACTGCTGATAACCAGATCAAGAGTATTACTTTCTCTGGTTGCCTTTCGAACATGCTGCTGCAGAAAACAATCATCCAATAAATCCACAAAAGTCTGACTAGTGTGTGAGTGACCAATCCACAAATTCCAGTCAATATCTGGGAAGTTAAAATCCCCCATTATAAGACATTCCGATTTACTAGCCCACTCTATTTCTCTGTACAATTGTTCAATGTACTCATTCGAGTCATTAGGCCTAGAACACACTCATACTCTTATTTTTGCTTTCGCAGTGCTTTTGTCACATGAAACTGACTGAACAGTGCACTGTTCATCCATATCAACTGTATGCACTTCTTTTGATTTTATGTTTTTCTTAATTAACAGCATAACACCACCTCCCTTTCTATCCTGTCTATCCTTTCTGTACACATTGTACTCCCCAAATTCCAGTTCAACATCCTTATATCTGTGTGACACCACGTCTCTGCTATCCCAACAATAAGCGCCCACTTGCCGTTTGATGAACGTTCGGTTAGTCCTGAAAAAGGCTGTTATGATAGCAGCGTCTCATCTTTTAAACAAGTATCCAAATGAACCTTTTGGTGATGTCATTTTGGAAGTAGTGTATCAGGGTAATTCATTCTGTATACAATCTATTATGTAGCACAGAGCGAAACGGAAAGTAAAATAAAATAAATCACAGGTTTAATGTTAAACAGTAAAACAGAATTTGTTAAATACATAAGAGTACAAGAAGCTTTCAGTTATTACTGTAGTCTTCACCAGTTGAACTGAAAGTTTAGGAACGTAGAACTTTTTTTTTTTTTTTTTTTTTTTTTTTTTGTTATTTGGAGCATTAGCAACTAAGGCCATATTGCTCCGGGAATATGCGGTGGTCATTCCCTGACCTTTCCGTACGTAGAACTTAAGAACGTGTAGTGCCAGTCATGCACAGTAAACTGCGTGATGTAACAACTAACTGTTTGAAGTTGAAGCCTGTGGTTGTGATATATGTGAACGTTGTCAACGTTTGTCAGTCATGAGAATGGTTGCCTGAATAATAGGGTGGGCACGACATCCTCTGCTTCTGTTGACCGAATTATTAGAGCAGGCGCACTATAGCCATAGTAGCTAATGCGCCAATAACACACACACACACACACACACACACACACACACACACACACACACACACACACACACACACACACACACACACACACAGAGTATTAGAGCACGTGATGTACAACGACTCCAACCAGGTGCGGCGTCGGTAATGGCCAGACCGATCGACAACCATGACATCGCGGCATGGATCAATGTAGTGTCGTATTAACCAGAAATGCTCAGCAATGACCGAGTGTTCTACGTCCGCTAAGCGGATGGCTCTTTCTTGTTCTGAGATACGTTTGACGAGCCTTCTGCCAGTTTCTCCGACATAGCAACCAGTGCAGTCCCAGCAAGAAATGTGGTAGACTAGTCCACTTTGTAGTAAGATTGGAACTGTATTTTCACTCTAGAGATGAGAGATCGCAATTTCCTGCCCGGGAGCTGTACACACTTTATCCCACGAGATTTCAGGACCCTAGAAACCTGCTGTGATAGGTTCGGATAGTATGGGATAAAGGCGCTTGCGGCGTTGTCATTACCTTGAATGTTCCTGTTGGTCGCTGTGGTCACGTGCCTGTAGGTCACACCTGTCCAGGGTACTGGTGGGATAGCCACACCTCGCAAGATCCGTCTTGACCCTAACAATCTCGGTGTGCCTCTCATCCGTAGAACTAGAGCGGGTCCAGGCGCGAGTTAACAAGTCCGCGCAGTGCCAAGAAGATGACTGCGCGTGTGTGCTGACCGGTAGTTTGTAAATTGGCCAGCACACATTGGCTTGCGATAGACTGTTGTCTGTAAGCGCATGCCCTCACGTCGGCCAAGGGTGTCTATGTATGGTAAAGTATTGTCCGACTCTAGTTCGATGGTGAATTTTATGAAAGGCGACAGAGAGTTGAGGTGGTCTGAGTCAGTCTCCCGAATCTCTGGAGATAACTACTAATTCATCATCCACTTAGCAACACCAAAAGGTAATGGGATCTGGCATACTCGTAAATGCACAATCCTCCAATTCTTCCATCACGATGTTTGCTGTGACTGAACTAACTGGGGAACCTATGGCTGTGCCGTGCACCTGTTGATAAATAGAGTCGATGAACATAATTGCGCCACCAGTTAAGCACAGTCTGAGGGCGGTGAAAATATCATCCCATGTTAGTTTGGTCTTGTTGCCAAGGGTCTGGTCGCTATGCAAGAATTTCTTGCCACATGTGATGGCAAGCTCCACTGGAATGGAAGTAAAAAGGGACACTGCATCAAATGATGCCATGACTTGATCTTCTGAGATGATCTTCCGTTCTATAAATTCACCACTGTTGGAAACGGTGTTGGCGGTCTTACCTACTAGGGGAGAAAGGAGCCCCGAGACAAACTTCGCCAACTCATAACTCGGTGAGCCACAACAGGATAACATGGGTCTTAACGGTACACCTTCTTTATGGACTTTCGGTAGCCCGTAGAATTGCGGAATCTTGCAGCCAGAGGCACGGAGACGACTACGTGTGAATACTGTTATTTTCTCTTGCTTAAACCAATTGTTGATGAGGATGTTTACTTTCGACTCCCATCGTTCCTCTTTACCTAGGGTAATTCATTGCCAAGGCAAAGTTTTTTTGCTATGCGAATTTAGATAGCACTTTTAAAAAAGCAAGCTGTTTTAAAAGCTGCATTACCTATAAAATTTAAATTCCGCTAGCCGTAAAGGTAGACGAAAGGTCAAAGTGGGCCTGTAAATACCTTATTTCAAGGTATATTATAACCTTGAATTTCTCTCTTTCAGTGCTATCACTTATTCAGTAGACTTCATAACTTAGTGCACACTGCCCTTGGAAATTACAGCTATATGGCTGGTCACCCAACACTTGTGTGAGGCGGTAACATGTTTGACGTCACTTCTGAATGGCGGAGAGAGAGAGAGAGAGAGAGAGAGAGAGAGAGAGAGAGAGAGAGAGAGATCCAATGTGAATGCAACTAGAATAAATCGGTCAACTACTGAGTGCCAGGCACTCAGGATGAAGGGCCCGTAGTCACGAATGGTCGTTAATGTAATATATCAAATAGAGAGCTGTATGGTAACTGAAAAAAGTTTTTAGTACCCCAGCTTGGCCTGAAACTGAGGAACTAACGAAAACGGTGTCTATTTGAGCCTTCCCAGTTTTTGTGAATGACAAGGGTGGGTGAAGCAACTCCGACTTCTTCCTGGAGAAGCGATTAAAGTCTTGGGGGAGAAGCGACTGGCAGGTGAGGGCTTTGCAAGACTCCGCGCAGGCTCCTCACCACCACCGCCGCCTCAACACTGGCTCTTTGAATACCTCCTTGTCGGGACAACTTCAGCTTTGAAAATTGTTAAAAAATACTTCTCGTCTCAAAATTTATAAATAACCTTTACAGAATTATTAACTAACTATTTAGCAAATTTTTTGTCACCAAAAGGAGAGTTACTTAGTACAAAGAAGTGCAATGAAAAGTCCAATGCACACAGCCAGATGTGTGTAATCTTGATTTGAAGATCATGAAACTGAGGCTGAGCACTCCCATGGCCTGCACCATTACAGACTTAAATGTTATGAGTCACTTTGGGCATGTTTGGAGAGAAGAGTGAGCAATATATTTCCTCCACCTTCATCAGTTAAGGAGCTTGAAACGTTCCTCCATAAAGAATTGACGAATATTCCTCTTAGGAGAGTTCAGTATTTATTTGAATCTGTTCCATGTAGAATACAAGCTGTTTTAAAAGCAAATGGTGGCCCAATGCATTTAAAACTGATATTACAGTACATGACAACGTTTCCTGTGGTTTCCTTTATTGTCATTTGTTCGTATTTAACAAAATGAACTGCTATTCACTTTTAACCATTGGTGCTATCTTTTACTGAATATAAACGTTTACGAATGTAAACAAGTTTAGCCGCTAATCATTAGTATTCATTGTGTGTTTCTCCAAAACTCCTCAACCACTAGGTATAACTCTCTAAACTCCGGAAACTTTTAAAACCACAACCTATCAATGTTATTACAGCAAAAGTATTATAATCCTGTACCCCGCGGGTATCGGATTATAAAGCGTTTACTGTAATAATAACATTTCTTCTGCTACTTTATTTTTCGTAATTCTGCAGTGAAGACGAATTTTTATTTCTTTTAGTTCACTGTGCACAATGGTAATTGGAGGGATATCTGTGTAATCACAAACTCGTATTTTTCGGTTTCTCCTCCGTTGTTAATATGTGTTGGAGGTTTCTCTCGGGCGTCATCTTTCATCTTTGACGATCTATATATGAGTTTTAACAAAAACATTCCGGACACTTTACTACAAGTTGCGTGGATGATGCTACTCCTGCTGTCGACGAAACCCACATAACTACAGACATCATCTCATCCAGTCAGTATACATCTCCTTGCCTAACTGCGTCTTGGGCCTCTCAGAAACGAGGCAAGAAGGCAAATGCTAGAACAGAAGCCTTCGCGAGGTTAGAGATGAAAAGTTCCACTTTCATAGATTTTTTTTTTTTTTTTTTTTTTTGATTTGGTAGTTGTTGGCGCATCGGCTTCTATGGCCATATTGCACCTCCCAAGGTTTTTGCAGTACTTTGATCCAAGCCCGAGGCGGGAATCGAACCCGCAACCTTTGGGTTGCCGGGCAGGTACTTTACCCACTCGGCTAGCCCGGTCGGCTCCACTTTCATAGATATCCTCAATAGCCACCGTTACACTTTAGTGATTTTCAAGGAAGAGACCTAGTCAGACCGATCCAACTAATGCATTATAGTCAAGTTTATGGCGACAATTGCGACTAGCTCCTACGTAAAAGTAATTTACCGAAACTTTTAAGAGCTTTGCCAGAGATCTCAAGTTATTTCGCATCTTTCTTTACAACTGTGACTCTCGCATTCTTCCTATCCCCGAGACGTAGTTATCCCCTTCTTAGAATGATGAATTCCTCATTTCAGGGAATACTGTAGTTCGCTCTAATAGGGAACCGGAGTTGAAGTGTTATGTTGATATATAAAAGTGGCCTAATCACGCAGAAAATTGAGCTATTACTCACCGGAAATCGGGAGGAGCATGTTGCCATTGGCTTCACGTGTAGTAAGCATCAACTGATCAAATTCATTCTAATATATCATCCTCCCCACTGACATTTGTTGTTGTAAACAATCTGAGGAGTTAACAGTCTCCCCCCCCCCTGCTTCCTTTCGCTGCCTGGTGGCAACCAGTTTTAATGTCGGAGAGTGTTAACAGCTCAGCCCGATAGTCATACTAGGACTCATGACGCCAATGCCATTTCCAGGGCTGTCAAGAAATCTTGAACAGCAATACACAATACCAACCCGATAAAATAACGGCATTCACTACACGGGCCAGGTGAGGACTGCGCTTGTGTTTCAGTGAGAGAAGTGGAGGGAGGGGTGGCATGGACGTATTTCATCATGAGGCTCACTTCCACTTCATGTGCCATTTTCATGAATTGCTGTACTTTATAGCGGTAGAGTGATTCATGAAAGTTATTTATATGTTTATCTTAGATAATACTTCTTTTATTTTTATAAATATGGACACTTATTTATTGATATAGTACTATATGAGGCGTGACCAAAAAAACTGGTTTTATATCTCGCAATTGCAACATCGTGGTTATTTTCCACTTGTAACTTGTTCGTTTACTCAGGTAGACATGTTAACGATGAATTAGCACATTGAATAAAATGTATTTCGTATGTTTCGTCGCATTTTAATGCGATGAAACATACTAATAAATGAGTGATTCTTCAGCAAAGTTTAAAGAGCGCCGGTTGACCATCAAGGATGATCCTCGCTCTGGCTGCCCTTCGTCTCCAAAACTGATAATTCAATCAATTATGTTCGTGATCTGGTAAGTAATAATCGACTTTTAACTGTCTTCGGATTTCTAGTGAAATTGGTAGTTCTTTTGGCATCTTGATAACACAAGATTTGGAAATGTGACGCGTCTCACTCTTGATCAGAAAGACTGGCGAGTTCTCGCGTGTTTGGAAACGATTCTGCGTTAATGGGCTGCTGCTTACTCGCTTCGTTTCTTCGATCATTACTGATGACAAATCATGGATGTATGACTATGATTCGACAAAGGTCGAGTCCTCCCACTGTAACATTCCGTCTTCACCAAAGTTGAAAATCGCAAGGCAATTTCGATTAAATGTGAAGTTTTTTGAATGATGAATTTGTCATTATGTTCATCATGAATTTGTTCTGCATGGTTAAACAGTGAACTAGAATACTACAAAACACTTATACGGCGGTTTCATGATGCTATCTTGAGAAAATGGTAAAGCGTGCTTTGGGTAATTGGCCCTTGCACACTTGGCGCTTTACATTAAACGCTGATTTCTCCAAATTGAATAACTCTCATTTAGACGTTATGCCTGTGACTGAAGCTGCGACACAGATTCAAAAAATTCTGATGAATGCATCATATAAATCATCAAGGAAAAAACGTGTCAATTCCACAACACGTTCCTGGTGGTCGTCAGAATTATTTTCGCTTCGGAAACAGGTCCACCACGCTCGACGCACATATCAGCGTAATCGTCATTTGGCTCAGGTTCGCACCTTTTATACAAAAATGTAATTGTTACATTGGTCTCAAGAAACGGTATGCGAAGGCGATTGTTACCAGAAAGAAGGAAACATGGACAGAATTTGTGCACAACTCTGGTAATGCATACCCGTGAGGGCTACTTTATAAAATTGTAAGAAATAAAGTATTTACACAAGAAGTGTATGTGAAGTCTCCAAACCATTTACACAATGGTTTGGAGACTACTAACTGGACGAATTCTGTAAACGTTATTCTAGATAATCTTTTTCTACAGGAAGATGTGTGCTCTGATTCTGATTTTCTCACTAATATTCATTCTGCCAATACTCTGCACGTTTCTTCAATTAAGACTGAGTCTTTTAGTGCCATCGAGTTGGACACAGTGGTCAAGCCAGTGAAAGTTAAGAAATGCCCAGGAATGGACATGCTGGAGAGTACCTTTATTGTGCATCTCGCCAAGATTTAGCCCAGTATACTTTTACAACTTTTCAATAAATGTTTAGATACTGGAACTTTCCCGGATCTGTGGAAGACTGCCCTTATCAAGCTGATTAGAAAACCAGACAAGCCCCCTCAGGAACCGAAGTCCTGCCGGCCTATAGCCTTATTGACCAACCTTGGTAAGCTATTATAACGTTTAATTGGCCTGCGATTAAACAACTTGTTATTGGAACGGGGACTAATTGCGCCTAATCAATACGGATTCACTCCTGGAAGGTCCTGCGAGGACGCCCTTGTTGACTTCATTTCGTCTGTTGAACGCTCCAGTTTCAAGCATACTCTTGCTATCTTTATTGACTTCGAGAGTGCTTTTGATTCCCTTTGGTGGGAAAGTGTCCTCAAACGCTTACGTCATGCCGAATATTCCCAGCAACTTTATCTTTTAATTAAGAGCTATTTTTCTAATAGATTTATCACCGTCAGATCTAAGTGCATACAAATTTTGCGTCAGGTATTTCTAGGGTATCCTCAAGGCTCCATTTTGGGACCACTTTTCTGGAACTTTGATTTGCAAGGTTGTATTACCCGAACTTTTGACAACGTGAAGATCATCTCATATGCGGATGATTTGACAGTCCTTGTTAGTGGCAATTCAAGACCTTCAATTGAAATATCTGCTGAGAAAGTTTTCAAAAAAGCTACCAAGACAAAAATTATGATCCTTGGCTCTAAATTGGACGTTCGTCGACCACCAAGAGTTAAAATAAATAATACACAAATACCTCTAGTAACGGAAATTAAACTTTTGGAAATAACTATTGACAGCAGGTTAAATTTTCTCCCTCATTTATCCAATTTTCGAATTAAGATCAGAAATTTCACTGGCGCTGTTGTCAGAGTTTCTAGAACTGAGTGGGGTCTTTCTAGAAGATCTTTAAGAATCTACTATAACTCTGTGTTTCTCCTTATGGTTGCCTATGCTGCTGGCGCTTGGTTCCATAGGGTGCGGACTATTATTTTTTAGGCCAGCCGAATAATTTAATTCATCTGCCGTGCATTGTGTATGATGTCTGTAAATTGCATGTGCTCTATGGTCGATTTGCCTGTTTTGCTGGACGAAAAACCCGAGTTGCCGGGGGGGGGGGGAACCTTGCTATCTACGCCTGAGACCGACTAACTTAGCCACGGAGTGAAAAAAAAAGCCCACTAAACTCCTCACGTCATCGACAGGATTCGAACCCGGGCCTTTTCCACCCGGTGTGGGGAGGACGGTGACGATGCCACTGTGCTGACGGCGCAGACCATAGGGTGCGGACTGTACAATTTCAATAAAAATTGATGTCAATCCAGCGTACAATGTTATTTTGCATTTTGAAGATTTGTCGAACAGTTTCAACACCTATTTTGCAGGTTTTAGCTGGGGCGTTACCACTCGATCTCTATGTAATTTTCAGAGGCTTATGTTATTGCTTGAAACGTCAGATTCCCACTGAGATCTTTGGAATTTCTATTAACACTCAAGTCGATGCAAAAGCTGAACTACACAGAATTTGGCAAGAGTTGATCAATTTGTGGCAGATAGGTGGGATAGCATAACACTGGGCAGTGTAACTGAAAAAAGTTTTTTTTTTTTTCCTGAAGTTGACACTCTCATGGATAAAAAATCTACAGTCCGGTTTAGTCTTGATTTACTTGTTTACCTCCTATTTGTTTTCAGGACATGGATTATTAAATCAGAAACTGTTTAAATTTCGCTTGTCTCTTACGGAACTCTGCCATTGCGGCGGTGTGGAAGATTGGCAGCACGTGTTGTACCCTTGTCCCTCATACAGTGAATTTCGAGTAACTCTGCAGAATGCAATTCCCAACTTTTCATCAGGATTGGAATTTAATTTTGTATAAAATTCCACCAGTTACCGCGCCCTTCAGGATTTTGTTAAGGCAGGCTTGCAATTCTTTCTGCAATGACTGCACCTGCGAATGTTTCAAATTCAGCTCAAGACTTTTCACTTTCACTACAATGATGTCCATTTTCTCAACAAGGTCTACAACTTAGGACTTGTGCTGTGTTTTTTTTTTTTTTTTTTGCAAATCTGCATGTGTCCTACAACTAGAACTCAGTTTAACAATGAAAATTCCTGTGCTCCTGAAATTGCTCGGCTGGCTGTTAACTGACTGTGACTTTGCTACTGATGACTGCAGGACTTAACTGGAAGTCACAATTTACCTAAGCTGTTTATAAGGTTTGTGCCTGCTTCTGTGTTAAATGCTTGTGTAAAGTTTTGTCTGTTAAATGATACTGGTCTAGGTTTTTTTCCCCCCCTTTTGTTGGGGATTATTATCCTTAATTATTTTCTTTGACCTTGTATATAAACTTTAATTTTTGATATTTCATGCTAATTTTTAAAATTTAACGAGATTACTTGCTCCGTTTACTTCGAAACCTCAAAGTATCATCTGTTTACCTCAATCTGTTGAAGTTAATCTTGTGTACAGTATTTAATTTTTGTATAGTTGTATAAGATTCCTTTTTTTTTAAAACAATTTTTTGCTAGAGTCTTTGGCTCGAACTTTGTTGGGCTCTTAGCGTCCCTCTCTTCTGCTGCCGCTGGTTGGTAGCCCCCTGGTCTACCTTCCCGTGGTGGTGGTGGCACGTTTCCGATCTGCTGATTCCGCTTAGCTAAACAGCCAGTTCATTTCTGGCCGTTTCTACAGAATCCTGTATCTTAAAAGTGAAACGAGGCGAAGATGAACTAACGTTCCAGGTACCGCCCTACACAAATACATACGTACATACATTGGCGCTTTCCGTTCAAGAATTTCTTGCGAAGCAATCCATCGCTGTGGTTCCCCATCCGCCATGCTCACCGGATTTAGCTCCCCCCAAAGTTAGTTCCTTTGAAAAACTATAGTTATGCAACTACTGGGGAGATTATTCAGATGCGACACAGCAACTATTGGCAATTCCAAAAGAAGCATGTCAGGAGTGCTTCAGAAGTTGCAGAAGAAGTGTAATCAGTGTATGCAGTGTCAAGGTGACTATATATATATATATATATATATATATATATTAGGTCAAGGTCCCGATAGAATTTGGTTTACGAGTGGTGGTGAAGAATTTTGGGCGGGAAGCATTACCGGTAATTAAGGCCTAACTAACTGGCTAGCTGTAGTTGTACTAGCAGTTGTTGGGTCGCTTATAGTTCCATGTTAACTATTAACATGGGATCAAGTTAACAAAAATATAAATGTAAAGTTGGGAAAGATTAGAAATTTAAAGAAGGAGGAGAGAGGAAATAAAGGAAATTATTAAAAATTAAGTCAAGAAAGGATAGGAATATAGCTAGGGAGAAATTAGGAAGGTGACTTTCTTTCACATGGCCGTCTCTCTGTTACTTCCTCGGGGCTTTGAGCAGATAGATAGCCATACTAAAAGAATGTCTCATGCATACCCGTTTCTGTAGTCTCAGTAACAGTTTTGCTTTGTAAGGACTCATGTTAAGTTATGGATATCCTTTATTAATAAGTCAATCAAAAGCAAATACATTTTAAAATTTTATTTGCTTTTAATTTTAAAAATTTATTTGGAAAAAAAAAAGAAACGGGCATGCATGAGACATTCTTTTAGTATTCTCTCTGTCTCTCTAGGTAACAGTTTTGCTTTGTAAGTACCCATGTTAAGTTATGGATGTCCTTTATTAATAAGTCAATCAAGAGCAAATAAATTTTAAAAATGCATTATCCAGAATAAAATCAGTAATAAATTCATTGTTAATTAAGGAACAAGCTAATTGAATAATCACTTTATGTCCATGTTGACCAGTTGGTACTTCCCTCTGAAGAATCCCTCTACAGTCCGGTAGAGGGATTCTTCAGCCGCATAGTTCCCTGATGCTTGGTTCCGAGACCATTCAGGTTGTCATTTTGGCAGTGAGAACAAGGCGTTTTTCCAATACAAGATCTGGAAGTCGGGCAAAATTTAGTGAGATCGCCATCGCAGTTGTCCTTTGCTGGGGTGGACGACGATGTTTATGCGTGATCCAACGAAGGAGCCAGTATTCGCCGGAGTACAAGCGCTTGATGTTGGGAGGGGCTTATAATAGACGTAGTATACTGAGGTGTATACGTACCGACGAGTCACATCCAGATCCCTAACGTGGAGCAGTGTTGAGGAGATCCATCCGAATAGCCAGTAAGCGTTATTATTTGCCGAATATTAGTTCAGTGCTCGAACTTTTTGATTAGACCTCCTATGAGCGAATTTATACATTCTAAAGCCACGTCATCTTTGACTACGACCATGCCATCGTTTTATATTTTAAAATATATATCAGTTGAAAACAAACTCTTGACGAAGAATCCAATTTATGATATTAACCAGAATAAAATCAGTAATAAATTCATTGTTAATTAAGGAACAAGCTAATTGAATAATCACTTTATGTCCATGTTGAGCAGTTGGTACTTCAGTACTGTGGCACTGGTAGATCTCATTTCTCAATAACGCATTATAAGCACTTTTGAAACGAGTAACATGGTAGGGCGTGGTTGATAAATGACATTCATGAATTGTTATTTTCTTGGATACGTTATCCTTTCCAAATTGTAAGTTGAGTGTTTTACCTGCTTTTTAGGCTCCGTAGTGTAATGAAGAACCCATATAATGTCACTCGGTTGTCTGTCTGTCTGTCTGTCCGTCTGTCACAGCATTTTATCTCTGGAACCACTCAACCTATTGACTTGAAATTTTGTATGCGTTTGTATATCATGTGGGCCAACGTAATGCCATATTGATCGTTGTTGACAAAAATTTGTCTGTGAAATGGGGGGATAAAATGTGGGGGAGACAAAAATGTTGTCGACAACCTTAGCTTATTATACACCGTTGGAAAGAGCTGAACGAGTAGGGTTAAAATATAATTTTAAAATATTTTTTTAATTAAAAATGGCGGCGCCAGACAGAAAAATGTGAGTAATTTTCGGGTTCACCCCCGTCTATTTCCGTCCTAATGGAGATAAAAATTTAAAAATCACATTAGCTATGCGTTATTCGATACTTATCAAGGGAAAACTATTCCAATTGAAATCTATCATTTACTTTTTGTGTTAAAATTAAAAAATCAATTTCTTATTGCACTTCGATAGCGCGCTTCTTTGTACTAAGTAACTCTCCTTTTGGTGACAAAAAGGTTGCTGAATAGTTAGTTAATAATTCTGTAAAGGTCATTTATAAATTTTGCAACTAGAAGCATTTTTTAACAATTTTCAAAGCTGGAGTTGTCCCGGCAAGGAGGTACTCAGAGAGGTAGTGTTGAGACGACCATGATGCTGGGGAGGCGCCTGCGCAGAGTCTTGCACGGCCCTCACCTACCAGTCGCTTCTTCCTCAAGACTTTAATCGCTTCACCAGGAAGAAGTCGGAGTCGCTTCTCCCACCCGTGTCATTCACAACAACTGAAAAGACTCAAATAGACAGCGTTTAGTTCCTCAGTTTTAGGCAAGTCGGGGTACTATAAACTTTTTTCAGTTACCATAAAGCTCTCTATTTGAGATACTACACTAACGACCATTCGTGACTACGGATCCTTCATCCTGAGTGCCCGACACTCAGTAGTTGACCGATTTATTCTTCTCAAAAAAAAAAAAAAAAAAAAAAAATGTAAGTGTGATAAATATAAACACTTATCACCAGGAATAGTGATAAGGATTGTATAAATTAACTACTGAATGTTATAACTATCTTGGAAAATCTATGATATATTTTTATTTATATAAAAAGAACGTTAAATCTATTATTTCTAATCTAATAAAAACATATTTTAAACCAACTTACTAATTGCCGTTTGAGCTGCTGTTTTAGAACAACCTGCAAGTATCTGCTGGTTGTTTTAGGTGGAGAAGGGAATTTGAAGGAACACATTCATCATCCTCAAAAGGAATGCCTAGTTGTTGTTAGAGGAATGGTTTTACAGGAATGCACTGTTGTAAATTCTCAATTGAAATTTTGAAATTTTTAAACCAATAAAAAAATCTTGAGCTACTCAAAAAAAAATCAAACGTTTGAATGTCTGAGAGAAATAATGGGTCCTCATCAAGGGCTTTCTGACTTCAAATGTGAAATGATTGTCTTGGCAAGACGTGCAGGAACCAGTATCTCGATAACAGCCAACATGGTTAAGTGCTCCAGTTCTGTGGTGTCGCTAGTAAGTAGTCTACAGTGACTGGCTCAACAGCGGTCGAACGACAAACCAAAGGTAAACGTGTGGTCACACGGCTCCCCTGTGAGCGCCGTGCGTTTCGTCTCGTAATAAAGCAGCGACACAGCACAGTGTGGCCAGCTAACCAGCCAGGACATCGTACGAACAGCGAGACCAATATCTACATAGATTATGCCCCAACGTTAGCTCGCACAGGCTATTGCAGTCGACCACCGTGACGCGTACTACCCATCCTCACTTCGAGGTAAAAGAAACCGTGTCTTCCATGGGCACTTCAGTACCAACACTGGACCACCGACATGTGGAAATATGTTTTCAGGTGTGATGAATCTTGTTTCCAACTTTGTCATGCTGGTGAGCATATTGAGAAATCAACTGGAGAAAGCAACACGCATTTGGAGAAAGTAACACGAGGACATGGTACCTGGATGCACCGTTGATGTTCGGCAGGCTGTAGGTGGTGTTATGGTTTGGGGAGGGACTGTTTTCGTGGCATGCTGGTTCCTCTGGTCACCGTTAATACTTCGATGGGAACGCCTACCTTTCTGTCGCTGCCGATCAGGTACATCAAATAATTATAACAGTATATCCAGACAACTCCGGCGTCTTTCAACAAAATAACGCGTTATGCGACAAGACCCGGAAGGTTGTTAACTGGTTTCAGGAATAAAACAATGGATTCTCTGTCCTATAGCCGTCCAACTCACTGATGGAAACTCAAATGAACATCTTTTGGACCTACCGGAAAAGGACATTCGATTCTACTACCATCCACCTGACAATGTGCTGGCATAACAGGACACATTGTTCAACGCACAGGTAGTACTGCCGCTGGACACCCTGCAACACCTTGTGAAATCCATGCTAAGACGTGTACGGGCTGTATTACGGGCACAAGGTTGCCCCAAGTATTAGGTAGGTTTAATGAAAAGGCAATTCATTGTACTGGGAAATAGTTATTAACTCCTTATACTAAACTGGTTTGTACGGTAGATTGATTAGAGATTGAAATCATACTAGGCGATATCAAATTCTTAAGCAATTAAAATGTTAATGAATTCACTGACCTTTTCCACAATACATAATACCCAACTGGCAGTTAAATTCTTTGTTCCAATTAAGAAAAACTACTGCCTCCAGTTTACTGTGATTCAGTAACCTAGTTATAGTTCCTAACCAAGAAGAAACCTACTAACGTACTAGTAAGCAAACGTAGAACAGGGAGAAAGAGAGATGCGAAACAGCTTGCTATTTGATTATATTTTTAATGAATACAGAACTACCCACTTAAAACTCAGAATTTAATGCTAAGTAAATTTCAATGTCCATGTGCCACTAAACCCTAATACAAACCAAACCAATCAATACCAATACGTACAAAAGTTTCTATAGAAATAATAAAGTGAAATCAGCTCAGTACCGTACACAACGTCTAAGAGTATTAAAACATGAACTACTGATACAGCAGCAGTTCTAATTAGTTGACTCTGGTTTAATAACTGGTTTGTCAGAGGCAGGGATGCCAAGTGAGAGGAGAAGTCGTAGAGTAGAAAAGTTTACGTAAGCAAGGAAAATTATTACTAATGCGGAAGTACGCAATAAATAAATAAAAGCAAAAGTGACACTATGCTCCTCGGTTTAATGAAAATAAATAGAATCTAGAGCACATATCACCATAAGTTCATCAATGATAATTACTGTGGTTTCGAGCACATCTATGATAAGTACCCGAATTCGATAAAATGCCTTTGGATTGCTTTTATTAAATTAGACATGTGTTGCCGAGATATTGAATAACTCCAACCCAGGAATTATTCAACAAGTAGCAAAATTAAGGAAGGCCCTCGCTTCCATAACAAATTTTTACTATAAGCTTTGTTTTGTTCTACAAGAAAAATTGTAAGCATGTGCATGGCAGGCTTCTACTACGCATTGCAGAAGATATACATAACATGTTTCTTTTACAGTGTACACAACTCTACAGTTTGTAATGCAGCTAGCACCGGCAGAGTACTTTTTAACAGATTGCAAGTGCAAAAAAAAAATGCATGACAAGCACTGAAGTGGTTAAAATAAAAGCATCAAATGGGAGCTATTTCGTACGTAAGGGGAAAAAGTCGAGTTGAATTTTGCTGAATTCCAACTCAGCGTTTTCAGCAAAATTATTATTATTATTATCATCTGTTTATTCCAGAAAAGGAAACCCGGGACGGCAAAGTGCCAGGAGGGTGCTAAGTACATATCAGGGTACGAGATACTACGTGCAGTGGGTTACATATACTGAACCCGTAGTCTTGTCCCGAAATATTATATACACATTTTATGTTCAATATATACAGTATTTACATATTAATGATTCTGTACATACATTATACAAATCGTATATTTACAATTCAGTAAATTCCATATATCACTTACATATTTACACAACTGTTAGAGAAGGTATAATTTTCCAGTCAACAGCTTACCAAATTATTATTGTTCTTAAAGCAGAACGTTTCACTTTTACTTACAATTCTTTGGTCACTTTGCAGCCGATTCAAATTTCGGTAAGTCTGTACGAATTCTGGAAGATCTCTTTCCAGTACGTTGCATTCTCAGAGTTTTTCGGCATCTATGTGTAGTGAGCTAAATATTTTTGCTGCATTTGATGGGAAGAATCTTTGCAGGCTTCTAAGATTGTTCAGGACTGGACGCAGTGGATGATTTACTCCTCCGCAACGTCTAGCAGTGGCTCTTTAGACATCACATATTAGGCATATATGTATGCCGAAGGTTTCATACTGATTCACTCAGTGAATCCTTGAGAAAATCATCAGTTTTGAAAGTAATTTTAATAGGACAGAAGGAACGAAAATAGCTCTCCTCTGATTTTCTGCCATAGATTTGTGGAATTGACAGTTTGAATCAGATGGGGACAGTCGGACTGGAAGAGCGTTCTGCAGATTTAGCATTAGCAGTGGCTAATTTAGCATTAACATATCTGCCACAAAAACGTGCATTTAGCAGAGCCATTTAACAGTTCACTATAGCTGGATCAATGTGTGTGTGTGTGTGTGTGTGTGTGTGTGTATTACTCAGGATTCGCGCCTCCTGTAGTTGGTGCCTTCACAAAATATATTCGATCAATTTCGATTCTGTTGTAAAATGTTAGAGCGTTGGCCGGGAAGAATCTTTTTATCCACTTCATTATTTTTAGCTTAATATGAAAGGTAAACGCGGATCTCCTGCCACTCTAAGGCTTCAACCAATCCACTAATGTCAGGATCGTCAATACAACCGGAAACCACTCTAAAGAAAACAAGGATTTTCGTCACTAAGATGAACTGCATCCACATAGGTTGCACTTTTGAACTAAATATCACTGGGATATTCAGTTTAAATTCCTAAATTAACTTATGATTCACCATGTATATGGACAATTGGCCTAATATATAGGCCTTAAATGAAATGTTTATTGAGCATTCCCCATAAATTCAACGAAAATTCCATTATAGATACAGATACATTAAGTTTAAAAAATTATATGTATTGTTGGTTATTACCATTTGGGTAAACTCTATACAGAAAGCTGCGTCATTGTTAAAAACAATCTTTTTTTTCTACTTTGATTTCCCAGCGGTTCCTTCCCAACTTTTTCGGAGAAAAATCCTTTTTTTGTTGGCACAGATCTTCCGTTATCATCGCTTCACCAATACCGTATTTCTTACCAAATTTTGTTATCGACTCTCCCAGTCTTTTTAGTTCCTTGAGGCGTAACAAACATCCCCGCGGCGCTTGCGTTGGGCCGCAGTAGTAAGTGAGGCCAGGTTAACCAAGCAATACGTTTTTGTTTCGATAAGGGACCATCATAAAATTTCTCGATGGATTTTAGGTTACGTCTCTCTGTGTCAACGTTTTGTGGTATATTATTTATTTTTTCCCCTCGATATTTTCACCCGCCTGGCTGCCGAAAGGGTGGTGTAAAGCCTGTAAGCATCGGCCACTGCCCATGGAGAGAGTTCTGGGCAACAAGGAGGATCGTTTTTCGCAATCCGTGGGAGGGGGCGGGGAGAGACTTGTATATTGTTTTCTTTTTTCGTTACATTCAACTCAGATATCTGTTGATATGCAAAGTTACTATAAATCAAATTAACCAGATTGTAAAGTTTTATTCTAGTGACATACTGTATGTATGCTAGGTCTCCAGACGTTCAATACCTCGAGATAAAAACTCTGAATGTTATTTTATACTGTCCGCCTGTTCTTTTTTATTTCTCCACGCGCATCCCAACTATTTTATACCACTATTTGGTGATGCCACGTGAAAATTAGTTGTTTGGTACTCCCCCATGAAAAAAATCTGCTAATGCAATGCTCCATTTAATGCACAGAATGAAATTTTCTGTTAAAAATACAGGCGGTGTGTTTCCTCGCAAAAGTAAGAATTCAGGTCGATCTGGTGACACTAAAAAAGTAGGTCCATCAGATACTCTAAGGAAGTTCGAAAAGCAGGCAACAAAGATGGGGATACGAGGAAAAGAGAATGAAAAATTCTTACCGTGAGCAGTTAAACTTTGAATTTCTGCAGCCATCATATATTTTGTGCTGAAATTTTTGTGATGGAGGCACTTTTTATAACTGCATAAAAATTTGGTACTGGTTGTGTTACCGAATGTGACACGGGTATGCAAATTGCGAGGGTAAGCCGTACCTGTTAAGGGGGAAAACAAACAAATACGGCCTGTTGGTTGATAATTGTTGCGTTGTTTCACCTGCTGCAGTAAAATAACCAATAAATTACAATTCAGGTGTGTGTAGCTTGCTCTGTTCGTAGTGGCCGTACAAAATATAATCAGAAATTTTATTAATATTCCAATATTAGAAAATGGGAAAATCCATCCCAGAGAATGTATATTAGAGAATTGGCTCGTGCCGCAACTGAAACCCACACTCGCTATTCAAGACTTTCGGGACCATTCATGGTCCCGAAAGATTATAAATGATACAGAAAGATCGAATTCCGCTAGAGATGAAACTACAAATGCTGCCCCATCCAAATTTCTCGATAGCCCCCTTGTGCATGATAGCCTAAAACTGTCACATCCAGAGCATAGTACAAAGTGGGCTGGTGTATACAATTATGTTATGACCGAATTGGACAATTCCATTATATACATATAATCTTTATTGTGTACAAAAGGATGTATACAATGTACCCTTCACGCCAGGAATGCCAGGGGCTTCACATTGGCTGGTGGACAAAGGCCTTGAGGACGAGGCCCACATCGAAGTTCAGGTTCATCCCCCAGGGCCAACAATATAATAAGTTTCTGTTAAATTATTCACAATATATTCATAAAGATATTATACAGTATTTTTGACATTATATACAATATTATACAGACATCCTTTTTTAAATTTATTATACTACGACATTACTGTGCAGTTTGCCTGGTTGAGTTTAGGTCATCAAGGATCTCAATGATAAATGGCTATTCCTCAGATTGGGTTGATGTAAGAAGTGGGGTTCCCCAAGGATCAGTATTAGGACCACTGCTGTTTTTAATTTTCATAAACGACATCGATGAAGGGATAGAGGGTGTGATGTCTAAATTTGCAGATGATGTTAAAATTGGTAGAGTAGTTAATGATCACTGTCAAGCTCAGCTTCTTCAGAGAGACCTAGATAGACTTCAGGAATGGTCAGAAAAATGGCAGGCAGCTGTGCTTTAATCCAACAAAGTGTAAGGTATTACACCTGGGAAACAGTAATCCCAAAAAAAGTTATTCACTTGGTTTAGTTCAACTAAACCCAGTACTGGAGGAAAGGGACTTGGGTGTTACGATACGGTGAGACATGAAATTCTCTGAGCATTGTAAACAGGTTGCAAGGAAGGCCCATGGTGTCCTATCGATGATCTATCGAACTTTTGCAAGTAGAGATAGGGACGTGATAATCCCATTATATAAGGCTTATGTTAGACCACACTTGGAATACTGTGTTCAAGTATGGAGACCGCACCTGAAGAAAGACATCGAGCTTCTTGAAAGGGTGCAAAGAAGGGTAACTCGCCTGGTGAGATCGGCAAAAGGGCGTCCTTATGAAGACTTCGAATATGTGGGTTGCAGAGTTTGGAAACTAGACATCTTAGAGGAGATTTGATTGAGGTGTTTAAGGCTCTGAGAGGCATCAGTAAAATGAATAAGGACAAAATTTTCAAGATTATAAATGATGCTAGAACTAGGGGACATAAATTCAAGTTACGGGGGGAAATGTTTAGATTGGACTGCAGGAAGTTTTATTTTAGCCAGCGAGTTATAAATTACTGGAATAAGTTGCCTACATGGGTAGAGGCTGACAGTTTGGGGAAATTCAAAGGTCATCTGGGTAGTACCTTCGGGTCAAGGAAGCGCATAGGATGATAGGTTTAATTTCCTTTTTTTTTATTAATTATTATTATTATTTTTTTTTATCATTGTTTTGTTAGTTTTCTTTTTTTTTTTTTTTTTTTTTTGGCTGGTGCAGCATAAGCCATAAACTTTCTTGCACCATGCGGTCATTACTAATACTAATACTAATACTAATACTCTTTCCGGTATTTGCGATCCTTGACAAATTTGTAGAGGTCGCCTTCGATTGCTTGGACTGTGATAAGCATCTGCTTGGGGAGAAAGCGGTCGCTAAGAGCTAGTCTATTATGGTTGGCTATAAGTGTTGGAGCTGACCTCAGTCCAGGTTGAGGGATTCTCCAGCTGCATAGTTCCCATATGTTTGGCTCCGAGATTATTCCAATGGTCATTTTGGCAGTTAGTGTGAGGCGTCTTTCCATTATAAGGTTTGGCAGTCGGGCAAAGTTCAGTGCGGTTGCCATCGCAGTTGTTCTTTGCTGGGGTTGACGATGATGTCTATGTGTGATCCAACGAAGGAGTCAGCATTCAGAGGAGTACACACGCTTGATATTCGTGGGGGCTGCAGATGACCATATTTCTGAGACGTATAACACGACGGAGTATACAGAGGTGTATACTTACCGCCGAGTCACATTCAGGTCCTTAACGTGGAGTAGTTGTTTGGTAATCCACCGCATTTTGCAGAATTTTGTTATGAGCTTGTCAATGTGGGGCTTGAAGGTCAGTTTGCAATCGAAGACGACTCCCAAGTCCGTATGTATATTTACCACTGGAAGGAGAATGCCATCTAGAGAAGCTTGGACTTCAGTGGGTTGGTGCTTCAAAGAAATGACAATTTGGGCTGATTTTGCAGGATTAATAAGTAGGCCAAATTGATGGAGATAGGATTCTAAGTCGTGTAGCTTTCGATTGATCTTTTCATTAATTTTTGAGATATGTTCGCCCGGGTTAATCTGGGTGTGTATCTTAATACCATCAGCATAGCAGATTATGTCTTCTCTCTCTTGAACAAACGGAATAATGACTGCAGTAAATAATGCTCCGGAGAGGACTCCGCCCTGGGGAACTCCCGCAGTGATTTTGCTTGAGATTATATCTTGATCCGCTGTAAGAACAATGATTCTGTCTGATAGCAGGGTTGTGATAAACCGCAACATGCCACCTTTTATATATGGAAGTATATTTTCTAGGAGGTGAACGAGCGAGGTAATGCTGATTGAGTCGAAGGCAGTTTCCAGGTCGACGTACATGACGGCAAGCTCTGCTTTAGCTTCTAGTGCTCTGATAATGGTGCTGGTAATGGATGTTAAATTGGTGACTGTGGATCTTCCGGGAATGGCATAGTGAATTTGTGGGGGTTTGTGAGGCAAGATTTGATTGGTGATGGTTGAAAGTAATGCCTTCTCCATAAGTTTCAAGAGGCTGGAAGAGCGAGAGATTGGCCTGAACTGTTTAATGAGGGATGCAGATTGGCATTTAGGATGTGGCCTCACAGCATATCTGTTCCAGAGAGGGGGAAAGTAGTGCTGCGTTAAGACACTGTTAAAAATTGAGAATAGTGGATCGATGATAAACGTGCTGAGACACTTGATCATGAATTGTGGCTGAAGGTCAGGGCCTGCGATTGCGGTGAATGGCAATCAATTTATAGCAGTTATAAGCTTATTTTACAGAATTCCTAGTTGTCCTATAAAATAGCCATATTTTCGATTAAAGTGAAAATAATTCATTTTTATTCAGTGGGTAGTTAGTTACCTTGTCGATTAACAGCATAATTAATCTATAAAAATGCGTAATTGTGAGATACTTCTTTTTTTTTATGCAAGAAAGCAACCAAATTGAGATGAACAATTAATGCTCACTTAGCCACTAATGAATTTGCAAATAACAATAAAGTTCACAGTGCTTCTTAAACAGCATGTTAAGAAAATTTCCAAATTTTAAAAATGATTAAGTTTGATATTAGGGGAGAATACATCTGTTACTTAGACGACACTTTCAATGAGTTTCCACTTTATTAGGTATGCCATTTAGGTATAAAAAAACCCAATTCCAATATGTTTTGGCACACATTCGCCTCAAGGATGTGTGAATACGTGCCACAGGGTTGGTCTATGTGAATTCAGTTGCTTCTCACAGTTGTTGAAAAATGGATGTTTGCAAGGACACTGGTTCCAAGGACACGAATGTGGTGAGGCCACATTCGTGTCCTTGGAACCAGTTCTATTACAGTTCTGGTCTTGCAACACGGTGTATTATCCTGTAGGAAGACCCCTTTTCAGATGGATAAACTTCAGCCATGAAGGGGTGATCTGAAAAACCTCTTTTTTCAGATCACCCCTTGCATCAGAACCGCACTACACAGCATCAATGTAACCTCTTTTTACTATTGTTGTACCGGGTTTTTTGATTGACTATAGCATTTCTGTTACTTTGCTCAAGCTTTGTCAGTTTCCATTGGCCTTTCGCATCAGTGAGCTTGTAAGATGTAAGATCTTACAAATTAAAATAAAAATATTTGTTTTGCTAAAAATAAGGTTAAAGTTTGAAGAACGCTAGATTTAGTAATGGATAGTTTTAAGCGTGAGAATTAAGAATAGTAGCAAAGGGGTAAACAAGTAATTCAAATAATATCAGAGAGCAAACAGGGACAGCAGGACTAGGTAAAGGGGTGTCATTTGAGAACGGGCGTGAAGGGGTTGCTTAAGGAAGAACAATAGGATGTGAAACGGGATTATACGAAGTTCCTCCTTTGATCTATGACACCGTTAGAACCAAAATATGAAATGAGTGGACGTCCAGTTTTCGCGTCAAAATAAAACGGCGTCAGGCTGACTGATTTTTGTGTGTTAGGATACTTTTAGAGAGAAAGGTGTGAAACGAAAATGAGTGTTTTTAGAGGTTGCCATTGGACATGGAAGGGTCATACTGCCTGTGAGAAAAAAAAAAATAAGAAATTTCGAGAAAAGGGTTGGTTTGTGCGCTAGGGAGATAGCTTGGGAGAATTGTGTAGTAAATAGGAAGGAACGGAAATTTAAACAGAAAAAGAAGATTAGTTAGAGTCCTTGGGGGAGACGAGCCAAACTTGAAGGGAAGTGTAAAGTTCGGGAACAAAAGGAGGTAGCGTGCGAAAAAGCGAGGGAGAAAGAGTTGAGTGGAATTATAGTGAGGAGATAAGATTCGAAGTGAGTTTATCGGAAATGTAAGGGTGTGAGAAAAAGGGATGAACGTGAAAGGGGAGTTCGTTAAACAGTAAGAATGAAAGAAGAAGATATACATAGATGACTAAGTCCACCGAGGAAAGCGATAATATCCTAGAAATAGCCCTGGAAGCAGAAAGTAGCCGTCCTGGGAGCAGAAAGTAGCAGTCTTGAAAAGCAGAGTAGCAGCCCTGGAAGCGGAAAGTATCAGTGTTGAAAAGCAGAGTAGCAGCTCTGGATTTAGTAAGAAATAGCTCTGGATGGCGTAAGATAGCAGCCCTGAATGAGGAAGAAGTAGAAGGCCCTTACGAAAACATCCCGCCAGAATATAGAAGTAAGTGCCAAGTTAGAATAAGCACACTATAGATTATTGGAAGGACTATAGGATAATAAGAAAATTAAAGAGGAAGGTCATATGATTAATATGCCCTAAGATATATATGTATAGGTAGATGAGTTGAGTATTGTTATTAGAACATTGTAATGAATAGAGAAATAGAAGGAGATAGTCAAATTAAATATGAATGAACGGATGGAAAGTAGCTATATTAGACGGGTTAAATAAAAGAGATAATTAAGGTGAATACTAGCATATAAGATGATCCAAATGTATTATGGCGACTAAGACAGAAAAGTTTTTGTGTTTAGTGCAGGTATAAAACAGATAATTAGGATAAATACTAGCATATAAGATGGTTCCAATTGTATTATGGTAACTAAGCCAGAGGAAGTTTGTGTTTTAGTGCAGCTATAAATTCAATTGTATAAGAATGTCGAATAAGGAATTGAGTGTGATCCCTAAATGGTTATACATTAGAGAAGCTATAATAATGGAGATTCATGGAAAGTGTTAAGTATCCTTGTTCTAACTAAATGATGTATATGAATGCGTGTAATGTCAATTAATATAACGGAACAGTTAATTTAATGTACCATATATGTTGTATTATCTTACCATATAATGTGTATAATTATCTTTAACTTTATTTCATGTATATGTATGTAATAAAGAATTGTATACAGCCATTAAAGAAGTTGTAACTAGTCAATTTGAATACACAAGCCTATTCCGAAGGAGGAATTTTCTTAGTACAACAATTCTCTAGATTCTGACAGGAAAGAATAAATATACATACGAACCCGATTCTTCTGTGAGGTACATGAGTTAGAATGCGGAATGTGGGGTAAGGAAACGAGAATAGAGTAAAGGTTTAAACAGAATATATGCATTCTTACAGGTTACAGAAATAGAAAAAAATTAAATAAAATTACAAAACAAACAAATCTCCCACAAGCTAATTACAAAACAAACAAATCTCCCCGTCCTCGGGATCGCCGTTGGTTATATGTTATTTGGTTATTTGAACAATCTCGATACATGCGATTCACATCCGTATGTGACACGCCAGCAGGGTTGCAGTTTCAGAGGTACCTATACCGGTGTGTCTGGCATTGATTACCATTCCACGTTCAAAGCCACTTAAAAATCTGCCGTATTACCTATTCTTGCACTTAATTTCACACCTATAGCATTCTACGTATCTGCCCACTATGCTTTATATCGCTTGGTACGAACACGTGATGCTGTTATTCAGAGAGTATCACATAACGTGAAAAGGATATTGCACCTAATAAAGTGGCCACTCAGTGTATTTTTTATGAGTGTGTCGTCAAATGTGACATAGCGGTTAAAGATCCATCCAGACTCTTCGTCAATAAATTCCCAGAGGGACAATGCCGGGGTCATGACTTCGACAATAGTCATGATGGTGGTGTTCAGTGGTACCAGAGGCTCGTTATAATTTGTACTTCACAGAGACGGATGACGGCCAGCACAGTCGTCGGCTGCGAATACTGCTATTGCAATGCATGATGTGTCAGATATTTTCCAGTGTAGACTATGTTAGCTGAAACCCACACTCACTAGTTTTTCCTTATAAGAGAATGAAAAAAGCTCAGCGGAAGTGGACGATTGAGAAATGGTTATTTTGTCCGACGAATCTCTTTTACAGATATATCATGAAGATGGCTGGTAGGATCATGGTTTGAAGGCTTCATGCACTGATATCGTATTAGAGATGCTGCAGGCTGGTGGAATCCTTGCTGTGGTTCTGTTGGGAGACGCCGAGTACCCCTTATGTTCGGATCAAATCCTGGAGGCTGAATCCACTTAAATATCGTTGCGAAACCAAATACGTCTAGCATAGTGACATTCTGTTTTCTCTGTTGAAGTGGCCTCTTAATAGGGAAGTGTGGCGTGCCATGATGTCGTATTGCGTAGAAATATATCAGTCGTACTCGCATTATGCAGAAGTTTTTTTCAAGAGAATGAGAGTGACTTGTTCTTGTAAGCTGAATTGCAGAATCTCACACAAGAGCCTTCGCGAGATGAGGTCGAAAGTGTAATCAAGAGTATGAAACTCCTTTCTTCCGTTAACTCGGAATTGGTGGGAACTGTCCAGCCTAGGGAGATTTCATTGGAGGGAGGATTTCATCGCTCTTCTGGAAGCGACTTTGTCAGCCTAGAAAATAATATCAGGATGGTGTTTTTAATTAAGTTACCGCCAAGTAAGTAGAATAACAGACTTATGCAGTTTAACAGGAACACGTATGGTATACAAGATTGAATAATAAGTGAGCTAGTTTATGGCAAGGCTTTAAGCCTTAAGAAATTGTTAATAGGAAAATTAGACAGGGAGAGCAAGTTAATTTATATATATATATATATATATGGTGATTTAGGAGGAATAGTAAATATTTTGGGGGGTTGTAGTATCGATTATTCTGAGAAAAAAGTTCATTTAAACATGTGTCCAATTCTCAATGGATCCGGAGATACAGCTGTTTGAAACTGACGCGCACAAAGCCATTATGAGAGGTATTAAAGAATGATAAATAACTTATTATTTGTATTTCTTGACTTTTTGAATGATAAAAACACAAATAATTGACAATTTTTTTTATAGTTCGCAATAAAAGTTCGAAAATCCCACCGCTAACCTCAATGTACTTTGCATCTCTTGTGGTAATTGACGTGTTGTTCTTCTGAGCTCGTCTTTATGAGGGAAGCAGAATCCAAAATGCGAGCGAGCAATTCGTCTCTTGCATTCACCTTTTATTTGTATAGTGCGCTTTTCATCCATCCTCACAAACAAAAATCTAACGGAGTGAGGTCTGGATTCCTCGATGGCCAATGAACGGGACCACCGCGGCCGATCCATCGTTCAGGGAAAGTTCCATTTAGATATTGTATCACCAGACAGGTGTAATGTGCAGGAGCTCCGTCATGCTGAAAGTACATACCAATCCTTGTAGCCAAGGGAACATCCTCCAATAGTAGTGGAAGTTCGTTTTGCAGAAATTCTAGATAAATGGGCCCTGTAAAACGAATTTGTAATACAACAGGCCCAATTGTCGATGTCGATGTCGATGATACCACACTACACGTTTACAGAGAAGCGATGTTGAAAATTTGTTTCTACAGTGGCATGTGGATTTTTGTCTGACAACCTATGAGAGTTATGGGTGCTGTAGATACCGTCACGGGTGAAAGTAGCTTCATCACTGAAGAGTATTAATGGAATTAATCGGCGATTAGCATTTACCCACCGGCAAAATTCCAATCGCTGGGCGTCGTCTCCTGCTTGAAGGTTTTGCACCCGCTGTATGTGAAATGGATACAAGCCATACAAGCCGTAATGTTCGCCATACTCTTGTCTGTGGAACACCGATACGCGTAGAAATTCTTCGTGTGCTAACAGTAGGACTACGTTCTGCTGACTGAAGAATATGTTCTGTTTCATCCACATTTTGTTCATTTGCACGTTCAGAAGAAATATGAGCGCTGGGAACTACCAGTCTCACACATTTTGTTGTGAACACTAGTAAATGCTCTTGAATCCGGTATCCTGCGGTTAGGAAACCGTCGACAGTATTCTCTACAAGCAGCAGTAGCACTTCCACCACAAAAACCGTAGACAAACACCATATTGGAGATGTGTCGCATTCTTAATAACACTTATAACACCAAATAGCTTCGGGTCACGTCTGATTCAGGCAGATGTGCGCGCCAGTTTCAAACAACTGAACTCCTTTCCATTGAGATTTGGACACATGTTTATATGAACTTTTTTATTTAGAATAATCGATACTATAACCTTTCAAAAGTTTTACTATTCCTCCTGAATCACCATGCATATATCTCTAAGGGATCAGCCCTGAAGAGTGCTATAAGTTGTAGTGTTATTATGGGAGATAACTGTATATTTATCGATATTAATGTCGCATTTTAAATTTTAACTGTTTTATTTATTATTATTTTTTCCCTGTTTTGGTATAAAATATTTGTTTAAGATGTGTTATTGCTGAGGAGAAAAAATGAAAAAGATGTACTTTTAAGTTTGTATGCTGTTTGTCGGGTTGTGTCGATAACTGAACATCTAAGTCTTCAATTTTCTTGGCTTAGAGTGCAAGTGATACGTGTGCGACTATTGTTATGCAAATAATATTTTGAAACTAGCTGCTAAAAGAGCCATTATTGCAATTACTTCAAGAAACGCTACAAGTTAAAGGGAAGTAATCTAACAGATTTTACCGCTGAATTGGACTACAGTGCGGTTTTATTCAGACTTATTTATTTACATACTCATCACGACTTCGTGCAGTAACCCTGTGTTTTATTAGCTTAATGTGCATCGTAAGCATCCCGTTGTGTAACGGCGCTCTTTTAACTTAGGCTTCGTGACGACTTTGCGGCCTACCGACTTAGGATTCATTTAAATTATTCAAATTTCTGTAACTTTGTCAGCTCTTTCCTCCCCGCAGTGGTTAAGTTGTAGGTCAAATATATCTTAAAATACGAACGATTAAAGTAGTTATAATAATTCTGACAAGTTTAGCATATTATTCTAGTGGCTCATTTAATCACTTCGTAATTCTGGATTAATTCATGTTGGTAATATAATCAACAGTTTCTCGGATTGTAGTAGTCCCCATTACGCACTAAAATAGAAATTTCTGTAATTCGAAGTTTGTTACTGTAAAAATGATTTTTTGTTACTGTAAAAATGTTTTTTTAATGTTTGGTTGGCCTCATTTCGTCGTTTCTGCAAGGAACCATATTTGTACTACTGCAAAACCATTTTGTAATACTTTTTGTAAAACCATTTTTGAGCACTGTCCTAGCGGAAACTTGTAAATATATAGAAGAGTAGTGTAAATAGTGCGTTCCTTTCTTTTTAAATAATGCAACTAATTATATATATATATTTTTTTTTATGCAAGAGAATTTTAATTGTAATTTCTCTGGTTTATATAAAATATAATGTAAGTTGCTTTATATTTAGTAATAGTGTTTTCATTTCGATTAAGTGAATCAGAATTTGCTTTACTTTCGCTACCTATTTATTTTATGATTTCTTCATCCAGTAAAATTTTGTCTCGCATGTGTTTCAAGGTAGTTTTCGGGAATGGCTAAATTTCTAAACTTTCTATTAATTGTAATTTCTGATTGCCGCTGTAATAGTGTGCCTCTTAGTAGGTCATAAAGCAATAGTATCAATTGATACTATTGCTTTTTCATTATAGTGGAATCGCAGTGTTTAAAAACTCTTTACCGATAAATGTTCTGAAAATCTCGTCTCAATATTGAAATATTGGGACGAGACCTACACATTTCATTTGGATTATTTCTCACTTATCCTTGGAATACATTTTTTTAGTCTTAAAACGTATGTAAGAAATGTTTGTTTTGATTATAAGGAGAAATACACACGAGTCCAGAGAAAAACTTCTTCAAATTCACCATAAGTAGTAAATTAACAACAGTATGCGAGAAAAATATCCCATGATACGTCAGTAACAAAACCGGAGGATTCAGAAACTTGATGGGTTTCGCACTGAGATGGCATTGGTTATTTTTGATTAGCATAAAATTAATGTCGTATTTTGTTTTGTACTAAAGAACCTCATGTTCCTGTTACTACAGCACTACTTGTAATAGGGAGACAATAATTAATGAATCCGCTTTGAGAAAGAGGCTTTAATATTATATGAAAAATATAATTGTCCAAGTAGACAGGATCGTATATTTTTCAATGTTTAGTCGAGTCTTACAAAACTGTCTTGATTTGAATTTATAAGCATAATTTTTTTTTAATTATTATTAGTTTTATTGTTTATGGTGTATCTTCATGGGATAAGCATAGCACGCTTAGTATATGTCTCCATATGTTAAAAAATATATATTAGTTTCCTTTTAATTCTCAACAACAACAGCTATAAGAATGATGATAATGAGATGGAGTTCCTAAATTCGACCAAATACACATCAGCAATTCTTCTCCAGTGATGTCAGGTTATTAAAATGCATCGTCTTCCCCCCACATCTCTCTCTCTCTCACGTTCAGCACTGAATGAACAGCAGCGATTTTGTGTGTCGATTGTAAGAGCCGCGCAAGTTGTGTCATGCTCGTTGATTTTCATAGGGCGACACCGGTGTGTACTCCTTCGATATCTCCAACACTGTTCTGTACATAATATGCGTTTTTGTGCTATTCAAATAAAACTGGATTTCAGCGGCTCTCTCTCTTGGTTCGTAGTGAAGCTGACAAACGATAATGAGATATACACGTTGTCGTTTGTAACTGTGACCACGAGAAATTAATTTCTCTAATGATTTGACACCACCCCATTCTGCATTGAAGCAGTCTCTCACTCCAAATCAGTCATTCGCCATAACCAATTAGTTGCTACTTAAACATATTTTCTCAGGCGGTACCGTATCCAGGTATCATCGTAAGGGGGCATGATGACAAAAGTTTTGAGTGTTTTTTAAGATAGACCTAGGAACATCTATACTAATGTAGTCAGTTTGATTCAGTACCAACCAGATCGCAGTGCATTATTATATCGGTAGCAATACTGTAAGGTATATCAAGCAATAAAACATGCTACCACTGAGCAAGTTTCCGTACTAATTACTCCAGACAGACCTCAGCCATCCTTATACTCATTTCCTCTAATTTGGATCAACTCTAATTTTAGTGAAATTCATCGCTAATCTTCTTAATGTCAAGTGCTTGCAGATTTCTCGCAAATGTGTCAATTAAACTGTATAAAATTTCCAAATTCTCATATTACACAAGTGCATCATTGGACCTGAATTTCTCTTAAAAGGTGCTCTCTTCACATATCTGACGTTTGGACTAACTGATGAGCAGTACTGTTGTCGTAAAATTAGCAGAAGGTGTAATCTGTGAATGTTACATATGCAGAGATTGTACTGTGCTTATTGATCGAATTCCAGGGGTTATACAGAGTATATCCGCGCGCGCGCGCGCGTGTGTGTGTGTGTATATATATATATATATATATATACATACCGATGAGCCAAAACATTATGACCACTTACCTAATATAATGTTGGTCCTCCACGTGCAACCAAAACAGCTCGTACCCTGCGAGGCATGGACGCTACATGCTTTCTAATACTGTATTAGAAAGTGCTAACTTCATTTTCGTTTTTTTGTTTTTTTTTACCTTTCACTTTTCTTCTACTACTACTATGAACAAGTATAGAAACGCATTTGCTGATACATGATCAGGTGTAGTCCCCTGATGAAATACCTGATCATGTATCAATATTTATTTCAGCTGACATCAGATCAAGCCTTTTTGCATTACCTATATTAGACCATTTACTAAATATGTTTCCCCCCATATCTGATGACAGCTATATCATTTTCATTTTATTTTTATTTTCATTTTATTTGCATTTTATTAGTATTTTGATGTACTAATTTTACTTTACAGTTTCCCACTTTATATTGGCTTGGCAATATAGCCCATAATTTTCCTAATTCATCATAACCTCTAGGATATTAACGTTCTTTCACCTTTCACTAATCTACTACACTTCTTTTTGTACTTTCCTCACCCTTCTAGTTACTGGCACTTTGTGTAACTTTCACATCCATTTATGCATACTTAATTCAATATATTAATACAACTTATATATATATATATATACACACACTATTAGTATATAGTTTCACTTCAATATATATATATATATATATATATATATATATATTAAATAATATATATTAAAGAAGCGTTAGCTAAATAGTAACTAACTTCATAGCCTTTGCCCGTCTTTTATTCTGTTAGAATCAACCTGTTGTAACTAATTGCGATTTAAAAAAAAAAAAAAAAAAAAAAAGAGATAAGAGAGAGAAGCGCGCGCGCGCGCGCGCACACACACACACACACACACGTCTACCGTAGTTCAGTTTTTAATATTTTCTTTAATCATCTGATAGCATGACTTCTAACAGACACATCTTTTTTTTTGTCTTCTGTTATTTTTTTAAAAATTTGGAAATTAAATATCCTCCCGTGTATCTATCCCACTGATATTCTCAAAATGTTTATATAGTATTTTCTGTTTTCATTTCGATATAATATGATTTACGAGATGTTAAATTTTAGTTTGGCGTTTACCAGACGCCAAGTGAACTTTTGTCTTACCTTTCTTGTCCACAACTCTCTTCCCAAGTGGTGTCTGCAAGACGACAGCGACAGGTGTAAAGTGTAAAGTAAAGTGTAAAGTGTGTTTAGGGTCTAACGGCACCAGGGGTTACCCCCATCTCCGTGTAGTCTACATTGTCGCGTGTTACAGAACACTGTAAAGGCCAGAGATTTAAAAGTGTATGGATATTGTTGGATGTAGTGTCGTGTACCGTTGTTCATCTGGCTATTTAGCCGCTGGACCCCTACTGAGGCCCAACGTTGCCCACACTTAGCCCCGTGGAGGCAAGCCAGGTACACCAGTATTTTTAAATAAGTACTCTGGCAGGTCCTGCCACCTAATTTCCTGGGATTTCAGTGGCTAGGACCAAAAAAAAAAAAAAAAAAAAAAATGGGGGGTGCGCTAGAGGTTGGGTCAGGCCAAGGAGTTTTAAGTTATACAGTGTGGAATTAAGAATTTTGGGTGTAGGGCTAGGATAATTTTGACATGGGATGAACGCTAGTTGGAAAGCTAGAGGGGGGAGGGGAGACTAAAGGCTGGGGGGTGAGAGACAGAAGTATAGGGTCGATAGAGTAGATGACCCCAAAATCAGTGAGGCAGGCCCATGCCACACCAGAAGGAAAGGGGGGGTGGCGGGGAGGAGACAAGGGGACCTTCACCTCCTCCCCGCCAGGACAGGGGAGAAACAGGGCCGCGCAAGGGAGCACGGGTTCAGGATCGCCACGTGGCATTGGCAGCAATGCTGCGTGAAGTCATAGTTGGCAGAGTCCACTCCGAGAAGGTAAGATTCGAGTAGTGCAGTCCTGGGACAGACAGGTCCCGGCCGGGTGGTGAAGTCATTTCAGTAGTGAGCTGCATGAAGATGTATTTGGTAGAGTCAATCAGAGAGGATCAAATCCGAGTAGTGTCAATCCTGGGACAAAGAAGTCCCGTCCAGATAGTAGAGTCATTTCAGTGGTGAGTCAACTTGGTGGGGGGCGAAGCCGGAGCGGCAGTCATGGTAGATGAAGGTGATGTTGAGACTACATTGTAAAGGCACAATTATTGTGCAGGTTGAAAGTCTTCACGGGGATTGCAGTGTGCTGAAGCAAGTAGTGGTCTTAACACATGGCTGTTTAGGCCGTTTCATTGTCTGGTTGGGTCTGATTCTGTGGTTGTGGTAGGGTTTTCCGCCTCGTGAAGAGGCCCTGAGCAAAGTTCGAAAAGGCTGTATAGGTATGGTGGTCTTCCAGGAGATGTTGCTCCTGATCTCTCGGGATGAAATGAATTTGTGTGATGAGAGAAGATCTGAGGTCATCATATAGTAGGCAGTCATGCATCAAGTGGTCCCAGGTTTCCTGGGCACCACAGGTGCAAAGGGGGCTGTCGGAAAGTCCAAGAAGGTTCAGTTTGCTGCGAAAGGCACCATGCCCTGTTAGGAGGTACGTGGTTAGAAGGCCTGGGGAGAACCAGGATGGTGATTTGGGATATACTTTGCATATGTCTGGTATAAATTTGCGGGTGATGGCCCCTTTGGTGGATTCAGACCATCTGGCTTGCCAGGTCTGTTGTAAGTAGGTTAGGAGTCTGCTTTTTTCGCTGGAATAGGTGTTAGCAGGATCCGTGGTAAAATCAATAAAGGTGGTAGACTTTCCTCTGCTGAGTTGATACATCATCCCCACATGGGCCACCTCAAGGTCTAGGGGCAGTACACCGGCGAGGACTTGTAGGGCGTGCGTGCTGGAGGTGCAACATGCTCTGGTTATCGTAAGGAGAATTGGCCGTTGAATGATGTTCAGCTTTCTTCGTCCTACCACAGTGGAGGCTTTGGTGAACCATATGCCAGAACCGTAGGTGATAGCTGGTATGAATATGGCTTTATACAGTAAGGCTAGAGTGCGTTTTTTGAGCCCCCAATCTCGGCGGGTAACCCTGGCAACCAGTGCAATGTAATTTCTAATTTTCTTTTGTAGATAGTTGAGATGTGGGAGAAATGTTAGTTTGCTGTCGATGATAATGCCAAGGAGTTTCAGCTGAGTAACAAGCTTGATGGTTGTGCCATGTATCTTGATTTGAGGCGGCCTCTGCGGATCAAGATAGCCCTTCAGGAGAATGGATTGAGTTTTTGTGGATGAGATGGTCAGATGGTTTTTCCGGACCCACGCTTGAAGGGTGGTAAGAGCTCTGTTGGCAGATACTTCAAGCTGAGCCCTGGAGTCCCCTGCCAGGATCAGGGAGAGATCATCAGCATATGCCAAGGTCTGGACATCGCCTAAGTCAGTACTGAGAAGCTCGTCGAGTACAGAGTTCCAGAAAAGGGGGCCCAGGACAGAGCCCTGAGGGCAACCTCGGTGGACACGACGTTCCACGCTGGAGAAGGGAGCCTGAACCACAATGCTCCTGTCACTGAGATAGTTGGCAATGCAGTTGTAGAGATTTCCTGGGAGCTCAGCGCGTCTCAGCCGTCCGAGGACGCTAGGCCACCATAAGGTGTCGAACGCCCCAGCAAAGTCGATCGAGATGACAAGGAGGTACTTCTGGGTGCAGTTCCTGGCAGCATTTGTAATAGCCTCCAGCGCATCGACCGTAGACATGCCCGGTTTGAATCCAAATTGATTTCGTGCTGGTAGCTGTGCAGTATTGTAATGGTTTTCCAGTCTCCGTCTAAGGAGCTGCTCAAAAACCTTACTCAGCACAGGAAGGAGAGCAATAGGCCTGTACGAGTCAGGGCGATCATACGGTTTAGTTGGATTTTTGAGTATGAGCCGAATGGACGCAGTTTTCCAATCAGTTGGGAACCATCCCTTTAGCAGGCAATGGTTGAAGAGGTTTAGCAGGGTTTCTGAAGCGAATTCAGCAACTTTTTTAATTATTTCGGGCTCGAGCATGTCCAGGCCTGGTGACTTGTTATTTCTCAGTCTCCCAATGGCCATAGAGAGATCCTCGACGTTGAAAGGCTCTTCCACGAGTGTTGAGTTATAGTTGTTATTGTCGAGGCAAACAGCGACAGGTGTGTAAACTCGCCGCACTGCTTTGATTTCGCTGGGTAAACGCGAACAGCTGACCAAAATACAGATGTTCAAGTCAAGTCTGCCAGACGCGAAGCGAACTGATTTCTAGAATTTCAGATCAGTGATTCCCCAGATTGAAACTCAGGCGCTCACTTTGCGTCTGGTGTCTGGTTTAGAAAATCGTATATAATAGAACACTGTTGTCAAATTGAGTAAAAAAAAAAGAAAAACAAAAATATTTAAATTATTATGATTATTTATAAAAGCAATACAGGAGATTAAATAGACGCCACGCGAGTGTCCTTGTTACAGTTGAGGGTGGAAGTGAGTGCTGGTTAAATATTAGATATGCTTTTCTCTCACACTTTACTTTCTCTCAAAGGTTTTTAATATCAGATCACAACCCCGCAAGGAAAGTGACAAGTTAAATATTTTAATTTTTGAGTTATTAATATGATTGATGTACTTTCATAAGAAGTGTTCATTTTACCTGTAATTGAATTTTACACTTGCGCTCAAATTGTTATCATTAGCATTTTTTT
Source organism: Mastigoproctus giganteus (assembly GCF_048544385.1). Lineage (NCBI taxonomy): Eukaryota > Metazoa > Arthropoda > Arachnida > Uropygi > Thelyphonidae > Mastigoproctus > Mastigoproctus giganteus. The sequence continues at coordinate 127,704,220 of NC_143582.1, forward strand.
CTTTTTTTTGATTTCTTTCTTTTCAGATGGATGTTTGCATTGAACATGTATTTTAAATATGCACTTTAAATATGATATTAGCAATAATTTTTCAATTAAAGGCCGGTCACAAATTAAAGGCTACAGTATGCATCATGCCAACGAAAAGCATAGTGGCATAGTGTTTTGTGAAAGGCGCCACCTGTGGTTTCCCACATCTGCACCATGGTACTTTGTGAAGAAGTACAGAATCTCTGTAAAAGCCAGAAAAAGTGTAATGTCTGGTTTCTGTCAGTGTAGTGTTATGTTTTGTTGTTGTTGTGTCTCTGCCTACTTGGCCGCAGAGCCCCTAGTGGGACCCCACGTTGCCCGCCACCACCACTGGGAGGTGAGCCAGGCTGCCCATTATACTCTGGCTGGCCTTTGCCAGGGTTGCCAGAGCTTCCTGACAAAGGCCAAGTGAAGAAAATAAAGGGGGGGGGGGAGGAAACATAGAACAGGGGTACGAGTTAGAAGGAACAGAAAGAGGGAAAAGGAGGACGGACTGAAAGTTGAGGAGCAGTCCGCTCTGTGATGTGAAAATAGGGGTCTGGGAGTGGGAGTTAAAGTATCAGGGGACAGTGGACTCTGTATCCCGCACTCAGGAATTCTCCAGAGTGCCAGCAATCCCACACCAGAACAGTGCCGGCTGATCCTACCTTATAAGGGGTTTTCAGCAGTGTCCCGCACTCGATGAGTGCCAGCAGTCCCACACCAGAATGGTGCTGTCAGCGGTGTTCCTACCCTTAAAGGATTAGCAAGTTGTCAGGGCAGTGTCCTCTAGCAGAGAAGGAGCTACCCCACGCCAGTCTGATTCAGGCCTTGGGCAGCATGATCCAATGTTATTCTCATTTCAGCAATCTTGGCTAGCCTCAGTGCGAAGATTTCCTGCGCATACACAGGAGTGCCCTGTATGTGTTTTCATCGAGCAGCAGCGAGGACTCTTGATTACGTGGATTTCTTTGAATTGCGGTAACAAATTTGATTCTACTGTTGTCGTAGGCAGGGCACTCATACATGAGATGCCCCCAGGACTCTTCTTCTCCCCTTCCGTCAGAAGCTCACAGCTATGGGGATTAGGCCCAAGGCCTAATCCCCATAGCTGTGAGTTTCTGACTGAAGGGGCCGTGTCCAGTGATAATAAACGTCATGTGCAGACCAGGCAAAAACCGAGGAGGGGAGCTCTTGGGGAGTATGGTTTATAGTTGGAAGGAATCGCCTCGTGATGTCTCCTATCTGCTTGGTTTCCCAGCTCTGTTGCCATATCGCTTGTAAGTGTTGGGTGATTCTCCTCTTCTCTATCTTGTGGTCATTTGCAAGATCTAGCTGGAGATTTACTATTTCAGCTGGTGTTCCTTTCTTAAGGTGGTAATATAGGCCTCGCCTGACTACTTCTAGGTAGAGTGGCTGACAACCTGTTAGAACTTGCAAGGCAAGGGTGCTAACAGTGCGGCACGCCCTACTAATTGATAGCAGCATGAACCTTTGAATTGTATCCAGTTTCTGTTTGTTTTTTGCTAGTGTAGCTTGTCTGTACCAGGTGGAGGCACCGTAGCAAACTATCGGTACATATACTGCTTTGTATATGCGGGTCAGAGCTTTGTTCTTCAGGCCCCAGTCGGCTCTGCTCACCCTCCTGATCATGGCGGCATACTTCCGGATTTTGGTGGCTAGATATTTCAGGTGGTTATGGAAAGTAAGACCCGAGTCAATACCTAAGGGGTTAAATACCTAAGTATTTAACCTCTGTGTACAGTCGGATGGGAGTGAAGTTTAATTTCATCGTAGGTGGTCTTCTAATTTGTAGTCTGCCCTTGAGGAGAATGGATTTTGTTTTTTTTGCCGAGATGGTAAGGTTGTGCAAGGCTGCCCAGTTCGGGAGCTTCACAAGCGCACGAAAAGCAGTGAAGAAATCGCTGAAATGCGGACAAATTTAAACGTCCATAGTACGTGTTGCTTTCACGAGTGGTCTCCAAAGTAGGGTGCGTGAGGTGATCCATGGGGTGCGCGAGATAATCTTCAATAAAATCATGAGTGCTGATTTCCACACTAGTATAATCTTATCATTATATCTAGATTATAAAATCTAGATATAATGCATACCATGTAAATTATTTATAAATAAAACAAAGAGTATTACATTACATTTACTACACTTGTTACATTAATTTCTTATCATTTTGTACTTGAACTTCAGTTTAATTTTGCTTTGTATTTTTTGTATTTGTGATCTTTTAAAATTATATGTGATTTTAGATATAATGCCTTTCATGTAAATGATTTATAAAAAAATATATATATTAAACTTATTTTTTTATTTATTTTTTTTTTCGAGATGCGCGCTAGTCCTTTTAAGTAAAATAAGGGTGCGCAACCAATAAAGTTTGGAGACCACTGGCTTACACGAACAGAACAGGAAACCCTATAGCCATAGAAATGAGATACAGAGATGACGTTGATCTCACGGTCTTACGCGATTGGTATTGCAATTCTTTCTCCAGTTTATGAACGAAGACAGAATAAGTGACATTTAAGTTATCCATCCAGTCTTCTTTCAGGAGGTTGGCTGCCAAGGAGCTTCTCTATTCTCATTTAATCTTGGAAGTTCTTTGTACTTGGGCCTAGTCCTTTCCTCCGCGTTCCCTCTCCATGGTTGCCTTGGGACCTCCTCTTTTGCCTTTTGGTTTTCTTTCCATTTATAGATTCCTTATGTCAATTTTTTCACCAGGTGTCTCATATTTTTAAATTATAAGAATAGGGAGAAAAAATTTCTGTACCAGTTACATAATGTGTCCTGCCTCTAACGTGTTTTACATTTAAGAGTCATCGGCAGGCGTTAAAAACGTTTTAATTTTCAGATATTAATAAAATTCATGGATAATAATATCGCAATATTTTTATTTTATTAATAATAATTACATATCGGTTACTGAATGTGATGACTAAAGTAGGATATATATTTTTTACATTGAATAGTTCACGACTAAATACACCATCTATAGTTGTTCCATTGCGTGTATTATTTATCGAAAGATCTGATGACATGTCCAAGTTGAAGAATGTTTTCATAAATGTGCAGAACTCTTTTCCAGTCCCAGTTTAATTGTAAAGAAAAAAAAAATTACATTCAATCTGAAAACACCAGGTGACTTGAAACTAGATACGTTTTCGAATTAACGAATATCCCTGTTTCCGAAAAATTTTTGTGTCTTAAAACCTTAATATTTCTGTTTCTAAATTCCTTACCTATCCAACGATATGCTATACGTCCACATTATCCGTTTATTACGTAAGAAAATTTCTTTGATCACATGTTAATAATTTCCACTATCCTGGAAAAAACTACTGCAGTTTTCAGAGGTTTGAAAGTTTCTCCTCTAGTATAGAGCTAAGATGAAGCTCCGTGCAAATTTTCATTAAATTTGGTCCATTGGAAGATAAATTATTGTTGCCATCATACAAGTATGATTGCAACAATACAAGTTACAATAATTCATTTCTGGCGGAAGCTGAATATGACGTCACTTCCGTAATGCCTTTCGCATGACGGTTTTTCGTTACAAAAGTTTTGGAATAATGTCAATAAAAACTTTTTTTTTACGTCAAAATGGAAAAAAGATCCCGGCTGATTTTTGTCGAAAACTGAGATTATTTGTGAAAGATCTTGCGAACAGCAAAGCTGCGTAAGGATCAAAATAATTACCCTAAAACTGGCATATACAGAAAATCTTACATTAAGTGAATAAAAAGAAATTGAATCTTTTGAGCTTAGTAAAATCAAATCACATTTAAAATTAAATTTACTGTATTGTATTTATACTTAGTAATGATTTTTTGTTTGCATTTATAATAAAGTATTTTCATTATGTTTATTCTTGATAATTTCTTTCTTATGTTCTATCTTTCTTAATACACGTATTTTCTTTCTTATGTTCTATCTTTCTTAATACACGTATTTTCTTTCTCATGTTCTCTTTTTTAATGTAATGGTATAGCACAAGTTAAAATATTTTAATATTAAATTATTTTATTTCATCGTCAGTTTTAGCCGTATGCTTCAAGTTATTATTTTTTTAAGTTATTTCATATTAACTTGTAAATAAATATCGTATTTATCTTCACTTTTTACCAAATAACGAATTATGAAATCAGTTTACGTTCTAATGTAACTGGCAGATATAAATTCAGATTCTTAAGGCATGTTTTCTCGGAACCGCCATTTGTATTACAATATTAATATAAAATATTTACTTTCTAAAGTTGCCCGATTGCATTATATATCTTTCTGTAGTATTGCAAGCTATTCCATGGTACCCCCCCCCCCCCTCATTGACGAGACTCCCCTTTATTCAGACGTATGTAGCTTTATTTATCTCAGCGGTTCAATTTTTCTGGATTCGCAATTTGGCATATTGTATTTCTTTCAACTAATAATAACAGACAATTGTCCTGCACCACATTGAATGAATACAAAAATAGTGTATAAGAATCAGCCATAGAATAAGGCAATGTTGAAGTTATTCTGTTCAAAATCTTCCTAATTCCCGTAGTGCTTTAAATTATCTTTTGATCAAGTTTCGTTTAAATATTTAAATGAAAGTCCGTGTATATATTTGGAGATTTTCAGAGTTGACAATATGAAATTTTAATAGAATTCTGTTTAAGGTAGTGGATAGGTGTTTTAAAAATTTTACGGCGCATTAGCAGCTTTGGCCGTAGCACGCCAATAAAGAGAGGGGGAACTAAGATATTGCAGACGACCTTAATTTATAGAGTCAAGATACCTTGACACTATAAAATTAAGCTAAGTAGAATACGTATTTTTGAACGACTGCACTTTGTCTCGTTTGACAAAAGAAGGAATTGCGTTATAGACCCATGATATGAAAGGCGGTCAGTGTCAAAACTTCCTGGTCTTGCATAGCTCTGGGTAATAAATTTATCTAAGTACAGCCACTTATATGTTCCTCATTAATTGATTAATCGTGCATAGCAGATATCTGAGAAAACATCTCATTTATGTACGGAGTTGGTGTAGTAAAACTTGCGTCTGCCTTGATGAGATGTGCTGATCGGGTGAAAACATTGGACAACAAAGGAGTATGGGATATAGTCAGTGAGGAGCCCAGGCCAGAATTGAATGGTACCGATGTGATGTATGAGTGCTAGTTAATGGCGGGATATAATGCGAGCAGAGTCGTGTATAGTGTGGGTAGAATATTGGAGGATGAATTCTGATAAATATTTGGGTAAGCTATTTTGTGTTTTACGAATATAGTTGATCACTACTTGAACTGGTCTCATAATAACCTTACTAAGCGATCTAACGTACCGGCTTAGAATAAGAATATGAAATTAATAACGTTGATAGGTTATGAGCTATAACCAGAGATAGTTAGTTGTTAAACAAACTTCTCCAGATTGTTGTTGCACTGCTGCACCTAAGCTTTACGATTAACCAAAAATTTCTTTTAAAAAATGTTAGCACGCCGATATCATAATTTAACGTCCACGGCATCCTGAGGTAAAGAATTCCAAAGAGTTCTTCTCGTATTTGAGCAAATAATGAATCAGATACCGGTAGATCCTATCTGATTCACTCAAACAGGAGGTCTATCAGAGTGAATCTGATAGGGGAAAGTCATAAAAGCACCGGAAAAGTGGCAGACGAGTTGGATTGGTACTTTGCAACGATTTTTACAATTTGAAGAGCATTCGAACCACGAGGGATTAGTGACAAGGAGCCAGTTGAAAATTATTTGGATTATTTGAGATATCAATCTGGAAGTATGTCATATGGGGGAAACTACTGAAACTGAGTGAAGGTAAATCTCCATGAGTAGATGGACGGTATATATGCTGTTACACTAAAAAGGGCTGCACGTCAGTGCATCATCCCTTTGGGGATTATGAGGCCATTATTAGACTCAGGGACGAACCCTTGGATTGGAAAAACGCTAACGTCTTCCCAAATCATAAAAGAGGTGCGAAAAACATGATTGGCAACTACAGACCGCTGAGTTTGACTTCAGTGGTGGATAAGATCATGGGTTCTCTGATTAGGGATACAAACTTAATGGATCACAGAATGGGTTCGTGAAGGGGAAGTCTTACCAGACGAAACTAATTAATTATTACGAAAAAGTTAAAACTTTTTGGTATACCCACCACAACTTGCACAGTTCCGAACTAGAGGTATTTATTGAATACACCACCATTTTGGAATACACAAATTTAATCAAAAAACCCACCTTTGGCACTAATGGTAGCATTGATCCGACGTGGAATACTTTTGATCAGGTTTGTATTGGGCAGCACAAATTTTTGTTTATTCCATCATCGGTGCAGTTGCCCGTTCACCTATATAAGACGGGAATTAGCATTACCCAGATCCTGTTCATCCCAAAGATGTTCGATCAGATTCATAACTCGCTTCTGGGCTGACTAGATGAGTTCTTGGACCTTGGTTTCATTAGGCAGGTTTTTATATGCTTGTGTATGGCATGGAGTTAGCGTGAAAATGTGTATGGGATGGAATTAGCGTGAAACGTGGAGGACCAATTTCCATAAAATTTCCAGTGTGGGCAGTTTTCAAATGGAGTAATTTGCTTTCTTGGATTGGAAAAAAACGCAACGAAAATGCGACCGTTGAAAATGCGAAGGGTTGGTTTCTGCGCTGCGGAGACAGCTGTGGTGAGTTGTTTTAGCAAATACGAAGGAATGAAAAATTAAACAGTATGGGGATTGGTTGGAGTCCTTGGGGGAGGCTTTGAAAACTTGAGGGAAAAAGAAAAGTTCGGGGGGGGGGGGGGGTAAGTGTCCACTCTGTATCTGACTTCCCTGTAGTCTAAAGCGAGAAAGTCGTGAGTTTGCGGCTTGGAGTAGAAGTAGATTTTTTGGTGGTCGGAGTTCATATCTCGTTCACAGTTAGACTGAATAGCAAAATATTTTACTAGATTAAATGCTCCGGTTCTCGTGCGATCATCGACGTTAAGCAGCGTTAGGTTGGTTAGTAATTGGGCGGGTAACTACCTGGGAATATCCCGATGTAATTGCCTTCCTTTCTTTTTTTTTTTTCTCTCTTGTGTTAACCTGTGGAAAATATTCTTCCGATTTTCACGTATCATTTAATTTTGTTAATTGGTAAGGTAATAAAGTGTAAATCTGTGCTTTATAGCCTGTTTTCGCTTATTGGAATTACCGTTACTAGAATTAAAAATATCCATTCGTAAGCGTGATCACAATGACCGACCCCAACTACATATCATATAGCGAACGTTTTTTTTTTATGTAGTGTCCACCGTAAAGTGATTTGACCGTGCAGTGAACGAATCATAAAGCGAGGGTCCAGTATAGTGAGCGTTGTAAGGCGTAAAGCACATGTACACATGCAATGTGTCCGTGGATCGACAAAAATCGCCAAGAAAATGCGACACGAAATGATTCAATCTCCCCCACCACCACCACCACCGTACCACTCCGTACCAGGCACGAGCGACGCATGACCCAGTCAATACCCCTACTGATTGCGTCATGCTACTTCTTTCGTCGTTCTCCATCGAATTTAATAAAAAATTTCGACGATTAAAAACATTTAATATTTGGAATGTTGAATTATAAAAAAATTTTATAATTCAACATGCCGAAGATTAATAGTGAGCGTTGTAAGGCGTAGAGAGCACGTATACGTGCAATGCGACTACCGAAACCACCTGCATTGAGTACAAAACAGAGATCTAAGTTATTTCGACAGCTGAAGAAATTACAGCGTGCGATGGAGTTGAACAAAAAAGAAGCCGGAGAAGGTCCATCGACATCTTCAGAGCCTCACATCTCCTGAAATCTTTGTTTTGAAGTTAATTTCTAAGGAGTCATGGAAGTCGATGCTGCAAATGAAAACGATGAAGAGTCCTCGAAGCCCAGTCGTAAACAAAAAGCGAAGAAGCCTAAACCGACTTCCAGAAGTACTACCTCAAATCGTTCAACATTTAGCGAGTGTAATTACAGAGCAGGAGATGCAACAGCATTTTAAGAAACACCAAAGCATCCTCGCACAGTTTAAACGTACATTCCTGGATAATGATTTCGGTTCAGTCTGTTCCGAATGTTTAGTTCAAGAACGATGTGAAGATTTTAGCAGCTCGAGATCACGCTCTTCTTCAAACAGCATTTCCAAATGAGAATGTAAGTCAAATGTCGGCCTGTAACAGCTGTCGTGACTCTCTCAAGAACAAAGTGATTCCGGCTCTGTCGAAGTAAAATTATTTTAAATATCATCCCATTCCACAGCGCTTGCCGAAACTATATTTGGTAACGGAATGGCTCATATATCCAAGGGTCCCATCCATGCAGATTCGTCGCCTGCGCCATTCATACGGTCAATACGGAATCGTCGGTCAAGTGATAAATGTGTGCCTAAAGAAGTTTCATTTAACTTCCGCTATGCGTGCTCGGCACACACACAATTCTTTTTTATAACATAACTTTATCAGTAGTATGTGGTGTAATCTAAAATAGCATAGTTTACTACTGCGGTCAAACAAGTGGGATTAGTGTAGCGTTATTCTTTTCGATATTTTAGTTTCGCGAGTTCTTTTAAAATTAAATTTAGACTAAAATCATGTCTCAGACTAGAACAGTAAACCAAATGACTCAAAGTAGCGGGAATGCTTTTTTATAGTGTTCATCGTAAAGTGATTTGATCATACGGTGAAACAATCGTAAAGCGAGGGTCCAGTATAGTGAGCGTTGTAAGGCGTATAGCGCACGTACGGGGAAGGATTTCCGAAGGCAATTCTTCTACGAATCAGGATTATGATATATGTGTTATTTGTGTCTTTTTTTTTTGCGAAATACCTTTTAACACAACATGATATAGCTATAGGGATGCCATCGTGTCTGTTACAAAGAGTGAGGAGGAGATTAAGCGGAAATTCGGTTTTCTGGTGGCATTGTATGAGTGCTTGAACAAGAACTCTTTATTGCATACAAAAGGCTGTAAGAAGTAGATCTTACAAATAAAACAGAAATATTTGTTTTGTTAAAATAAATCCAGGAAGGGCAATGGAAAGGGCGTATTAGTTAGTTAAAGATAGTAAGTATTAAGATATTTAGTTTGAATGTAAATAAGGTTAAAGTTTGAAGAAACACTGGATTTGGGAATGGGAAAGTTATAGGTATATATGTTAAATAACTGCTAAATGGAAACAAGTAATTTTTCGAGAAATATAGAGAGCAAACAGAGACAGCGGTCAGCACTAGAGAAGGGATGCCATTTGAGAACAGTCGTGAAAGAGTTGCTGAGGGCAAGAACAATAGGACCGTGAAATGGGATTAAGAAGCGTCTCTTTTGATCTAAGCCACCATTAGGAAGTAAACAGGAAATGAGTGGACGTCCAGTGTTCGCATAAAAAGAAAACGGCGTCAGGGTGACTGATATTTGGGTAGTTTGATATATTTAGCAGAGGTGTGAACATGAAAATGAATGATTTGGAGGTGACCGGAAAACATGAAAAAGGTCATACTGTGAAAAAAAAAAAGAAAAAAAAAAAAGAAATTTCTAGAGAAGGGTTGGTTTGTGCGCTACGTAGACAGCTGTGGTGAGTTGTTTTAGCAAATAGAAAGGAATGAAAAATTAAACAGTATGGGGATTGGTTCGAGTCCTTGGGGGAGGCGTTGAAAACTTGAGGGAAAAAGAAAAGTTCGGGGGAGGGGAGTAATTGAGAAAGTGTCCATTCTGTATCTTACTTCTCTGTGGTCTAAAGCGTGAAAGTCGTGAGTTTGCGGGTTGAAGTAGAAGTAGATTTTTTGGTGGTCGGAGTTCACATCTCGTGGTAGCAAGATGAAGAAGAAGAAGAGAAAAAAAAAAAAAAAAAAAAACTTGAGAGAAAGAAAACGTGGTCCGGCATCGGAGGGCAGTGATAGGCCGTGAAGGCGGTGGTTAAGTTTAAAGATAAGTGAGCCAAGAAGAAAAATAAAGCCTTGTCCGGCATCGGAAGGCAGCGTGCCCAAGAAATGGAAAAAAGCCTGTCTGCCACGAAGGAAGCCTGAACGCAAGGAAATTGGAAGTAGCGGCCAATTCGGAACGTCAGTGTGGTCCTGGTTTTTTTTTTTTTTTTTTTAACTCCAAACTCATGGACTCATAACCTAGCTCTGTAAGCAATTGAGTGATAGTCCTTTTAAAAAAAGGACATTCCTGTTGTATTAGGCAAGTTAGTTACTAAGGTTGAGACAATTTGTTATGAATGTTAATGATAATGAAATAACGTAAGGGTGGTAAAGGGGATGACCAAGATGTTAACTACAGAGTAATTAAGGTAGAATGAGGGATTTATAGTGAACATTACTGAGGTAAGAGGATACTAGTTGTAATATATTTCATGTGTTAAAGACTAGGAAACAAATATACAAAAAGAGTAATAAGAGTTGAAATGAGTTTTACTGACGTAAGTGATAAAAATTGGTAATGTAAGAGAACGATTGAGTAATCATCGAGGATTCATATTAAGTAAGATACATCTGATACAAATGGATGTTAATAATTTGTAAATTGAGGATAGTTCATGAGAGAGAGATAGTTTATTGTACTGTAGTATGGTTCCAATATATGGAAATTGGTATGCTTGTATGTAATTATTGGTTTTTATGTAAATGCTGTATATAATGCTCATTAAAGGTTTGTAAATTTTTGTAAATAAATGTGTGTTTTTAATGGTCTGCTAACACCTGCTTTACACACCCTAGAATCTAGAATTTTCTGTGAATTTCAGTTAGATTTGCGTATGTGGGGGTGGGCTTGTGACTTCAGTAGGGCGGAAATCAAAACAAAATAAACTGAACAAAAACAAAAGACAAGTAATAACGTTTTTTTTTATTTCCCCTCACAAGGCACACGTTTACAGTAAAGGCTAATACAATGTAATAAACAACGATGGGATAGAAGAAAAAAACAATATTATTAATAATTATACAAGTGTAGAATTAAACATTGCAGAAAAAAATGACAGATTTACATATGAAAATAATACACAACAGCATGTTATCAAGTTAAATTATTCTCCAAGGAGCAGTCCTTTTACAGTACTGGAGTCATCTGAGCAGGCGCAGAAAGTCGAACAATGTAGTAATGGATAGTTCCTCGGGAGCAGGTTCTAATGTCCTGTGACGTGGTCCTGAGAAGGAAGTCGATGGAGTAAGTTCTGCCTATAATTTTTATGGACTGCGAACATGTAGAGGTCGCAGTCCAAGGAGTGTATGAACTGCAAAATTTGCACGGGTAAGAACCGTTCGGATAACTTTAACCGGTTTGGTGTGGCCTGAAGGACTGAATTGTCCCGAAGGCTTGGTTCTGGGATTCTCCATCCGCAGTTAGCCCAGAAGTCTGGTTCCGAAATGATGACAACCATCATTTTTACAGGCAAAGACGAGTCTTCTCTCATGGATAATGGCAGGAAGACGTCTGATGTTTAGAGCTGCCGGCATCTGGGTGGTCCTTGGTGCAGGGGGAAGCCGAAATTTCCATAAAACCCACTTCAGTAGCCAAAATTCGCCCACGAAAATCAGTCTCAGATGCGTTCTGGCAGTTGAGGTTCAGACTTCTGCGCCATAAAGTATGACTGGATAGTCACGTCTTAATATATCTGCACCCAACAGCCTAGTCATGAACATGCATAAGTTGTTGCTTAAGCATCCACCGGAGGCGACAGAACTTTATTTGTAGGTGGCCTATGTGTGGTAGAAAGGAGAACTTCTGGTCAAAAATATTATTAGTATTTAAACAATAAAGTTGAAGCCCTTAAAACGTTAAAAGAGGGACCCCATCAAGCACTCAGCCGTCGAACTCAGCGCTTGAGTCCATACCCCAGCATTAGACAACACAATGATATCCTCCGCAGCAGAGTTCGTTTCTCTCTCGAGAAGCAGCTATAGCTGCTTCTCGAGATTTAAGGTGGTAGATGACTTTCATCAACCGGTGAAATACCACCACTTTGCTTATTGGAGGCTTGAAGTGGTGAAACCCATGTTTAGTCTCTAGAGCAAAGTTTCCGTCATCCCCCCTCCCCCATACTTCTCCTTCAACCCATGCACTGTACTGTAGGTTTTGATACCTTTCGTGTGTGGGGTTTTCATAAAAAAAAAAAAAAAAAAAAGCTGGTGACTCGATTGTCAGGGAAGTGGGAAATATATTGTGCGAAAAAACAGGTGAAATAGGACCATTTGTGGGGCTAACGTTGATGACGTTGTAGAGCAGCTGTTATCTTTTAAGGGCACGAAAGGTGAAATTGTCGTATATGTTTGTACTAATTATATTAAGAGTAGGAGATCTGGAGATCTAATTAAAAAGTACAGAGCAATGTTGAGAAAAAGTTGCGAGCTAAAATTGAATTTGAAAATGTCTGCTGTTCTGCCCAGACACGTTAGGAAAAATTACACGAATGGAGCCTTGTCAATCAATTTGGTCTGGCGAGATTGCAAGGCTCATGGGGTATAATCTCAGATAAACCTGATAAATTACTGAAAATTCACTCTTCCTTGAAGGTGTATCGTAGGAGCTATTTGACATTTATTCCGGTATGCGGCGTAGCACCATCTTCCGTAAAATTTATGCTTCCATGTAAACCATGTTCATTGATATGAGATTTTTATTGGCAGTAGGCTAAGATACCGTGTTCCGTTAATTTTATATGTCTCAAAATGCCCTCGATTGTTAATGTTTTCAAAGGAGAGGGGGAACTAGTAATGGCGTGTGGTGTAAATGCACTCTATAGTGTTACCTGTAATGGGTAACGCTATAGAGTGCATTTACACCACACACTATTACTAGTCCCCCTGTGAGGGTTTCTCTAGCCCAAATTCGACAATCTGTGATTGTTACACATTCATCAAGATAAAGTGCATTGCTAACGTGTTAAATAGCCATTGTGGTTTCTGTGAAACTTTAAATCATCATCTACTGGCTGGAATCAACGCATTGTAGCATCAGTGGAAAAAGTGTTTTGGATCCAAATAGTGCAGGGGGACTATGTTGAAAAGTAACATGTTACCAGACTTCTCAAATAAATCCTTCATACTCAGGTCCTCGTAATGACAGCTTTGATAGTTTGTGGTTTCAATCGATTCATATGTTTGATTTTATAGGGGAAAAGGCGGAGGCTCAACTTTAAGTCTTTACGTACTTTGCTCCAGGGAATATTTGTCACACGATATGTTTGGCAAGCACCAGAAAACTCAACGAATTTGATCGGCGTTATTTTTGTGGACCTTGTTAAAATTTAATGCCGTTCTTCTCGAACAAGTAGACCCTGATACATATTTCTGTCTTTGATATGCCCTAAAGGTCGCATAACACAGTTGCTATTCTTTTAGTAAAGTGTAAAAGGCTTTATCTTTAAGCATCATTTGAAAACAAGTTGACTGGTCTTAGTTACTTAAGAAGAGCCAGTTCCTATTTGTAAATATACAAAAAATACGGGAGTGAGAGACTCACTCGTAAATCGATGAAATTGTGGAGAAATTTGTTTTTCTGTCTATTAGAAGTCTTAATTTTGAACCCATCTCAAACAGCCTTTGTCACCAGCGGTTTTGAAAGAAGTTGCTTGTTCGGCTAGTAAAAGATCTCCAAATTAAGAATATCCTTTCTAGAAAAAGGCTATCAAGTTCAAATGCCAAAGAGAGATTGAATGGTTGTATTCATCTTGTGGTGAAACAAGAAAATTCAAGTAAGAAGAAGAAAGATTGTGCAGTATGTAGTGACAGAAGGGTTAGCATGGAGAGAGAGCAAACAGTTTGGTATTGTGAGACATGCTCCAGAAAACCAGGATTGTATTCTGGTGAATGTTTCAAGGAATAGCACACACTAAAATCATATAACTAAATAATATTTGAAATCTCTGAAACATTTGTTTAAATGTTTTATCAATCAATTTTATTATAATATCTCATCTAAACTCGAAGATAAATGTTTGAAGAGTCATATTTTTCTTCATTTTTCTTCCGTGCTGGAACGGGAAGAGGACAGCAGAAATAATGATCCACCTCGAAAGCTGCAGCCTCAAGCTTGACGACGAAGAGTAAGACTACGATGAACAAAAACTCGAATTCTCTGGTACCAAGAATATTTATCCTTTCTGCAATGAATACAGAAGCTAATTTGCTTATTGGAATGAATAAATAGCTTTGCCCTTGGTGGTCAAATTGCGAACTAATTTTATTGTTTAAGAAAATACTTGAAGGACTCTGCAAGGCTTTTGGGGGGAAATTTCTGTCAGCATGGCCAGCACTCGTTGGTAGAAGGAATCTGTTTTGTAGAGATGGAATACGTTAAACAAAGGTGGTACAAGGGTTTTTGCCAGTATTAATGAGGATACCTTACTAATAGGGAAACTGCTAGTTTGGAGGGGGGGAGGGAACAAGGATAATATAAATACGCGTTTGTCTGATAATATTGGTCAAAGTAACGCTTGCGCATACCCAAGAGTTCTTGTCTGTTACCGCAAGAGATCATACTAGCAAGACGTTCTGAGGACAAAAACGTTTCAAATAAGCTGGTAACCAATGACAGGGAATCAAGCTTAAATAACTTCAAGGGGTGTGTCAGGGTAGTTAACCATACAAGAACACTATAAGTTTTCATTGTTTATACAGTAATGTCAGAAGTGTCGTCAATAAAATGAGTGAATTTGAATTGCTGGTTGGGTCAAGTAACGCTGACATAATAGGGCTTACGGAAACGTGGTGCCATCCGGAAATAGGGGATGAGTTTCAGTACGGTATGTATAATGTATTTAGGAAGGATAGTGCAGATAGAAGGGGTGATGGGGATCATGCTTCTTTATCAAAAGCAGCCTTAGCTCAACTAAAGCTTTCCCGAATTCAGGCGTTTCGCATACTAGTATAGAATCTGTATAGTGTGAGATACTGTAGTTGGAAGCAAAGTTATAATGAGAGTGGGAGTAATCTACAGGCCAGGTGATTGTGAAGATTATGATGAGAGCCACTACATGCAAATGGAATGGGCAAGTGAGCGTCAATGTCTTATTATGGGTGATTTTAATTTGCCTCTAATTGATTGGTGATTGTTATTTGTATCCCGCAGGATAGTTACCTACGGGAGGAGAGAAATGCATAGGTTGTCTGTTTCCTTTTCTCTTATTATTATTTATTTATTATTTATTTTATTTTTTTTTTGTTTTTTGGCTGGTGCAGCATACTGTAAGCCTTAGGCTTCCTTGCACTATATGGCCATTACTAATACAAAAATTCTACCTATTATACTGATTGCAGTGCAAAATAAATTTTAAAACTAGGAAAGGATTTTATAACTACCCTCTATTTTTTGTAAGAATTACTAACGCCGATAGTTTACTAGCTGTGTCTCGGATTATTTAACCGTAATAGAGCACCCCAAACTTCTCGTAAACGTCACACAGCTAACTCCCGGATTGAGATCGTTATTGTGCTAATTACAGGCAGATGGGCGGATAAGGATTTTATTATTACGCAGTGCTGAAACTGAATATGAAATATAAATTCCTGATGTTGGCAATATTATATTTAGTTGTCTTACAAACACGCTGCAGGATCAAACTAATTACGGCTCGATCGAAATTTAATCATCTTAAACAGCAATGTCAGAAGTTGTATCAACTAATAATTAAGTGCTAAAATAAATTTTCCTTTAAATTGCCTGCGGAGCTTCTAGCCATTCCTCGTGACTAGCATTCCGAATCGAATAACAATGCTAACATTATCGTAATTCACTGTCCTCAAGGCTAATGCCGCCCATTGTGAACTGTGTGAATTTTGTATTATTTATAGCGCTACTCAACTCGCCGAAACCGAAGGCGTAAGCGGACTGTACAACGCGCACGTGTGCCAGATTTAGGTTTGTTGCAACTCATTGCTTCTGGAACTGCCGTTCTGTTGCGATTTTCCCTAATCGTTAGAGCAGAGGACATGACGGTTATTATCGAAGATAAAATATTACGTTTTACCAGACTGGAAACACTGGTGTATTTCGATCTCAACTGAATTAATGTAGTTGTGAAAATAAGTGGATTTGCCTCTCGTTTCTATAATCATCTGAGTAACCTAAGTTTGGGCTATGTATTGTGGGTCAGTAACTAGATTTTCTTTTATTTAATTTGCACCAAATCATCAAATAGCTAACAGAGATTTAAAATATCAGAATGTAATGCTAGCTAATTGGTAGTTTCTGTGGTTTTAATGTATAATTTGAGTTTCTCTAAGCTTGATCTTTATTTTCCAGATGGTTACCCGAACAAAGAAAGTATTCGTAGGTGGCCTATCCGCACCCACTACACTAGAAGATGTAAAAAACTATTTTCAGCAATTTGGCCGGGTAAGTAGGTTTCTTATTTTTTTAAAATTTCCTTCTCATTTTCTTATTTTTCTTCTTTAATTTATGAAATCCTGCGGTTTGAGCAGGATTTCATAAATTCACTTAAAAAGTTTTATTTTTTATTCATACACTGCCAGTGCAGAGGATTGCTATGTATTGAAACGTCATAATTCTAATAAGAACTGCATTGTAACTCGGCTGTTCATCCGTCTTTTATCTCTGCGTTGAGTTGTTGTAGTAATTTCTAGATATTCAATAAAAGAAAAGTTTTATATCAGCTTTTGTAGCTCTTCAAAATGGTATGCGCAACAAATTTAACGTTGACTTTCGAAGTTTGTAAAACTTAGGCAACTTGTAGCTATTTAATATAAAGGCTGTTTTCCCCTGTCAAGCTTTTGAAGTACGCTATAAGAATACGAAGGGTTCCCCCCCTACATAGGGATTTAAATTAATTGAGACTGCACATTGTATTCTTTACACATAGAAATGCAATACCTATTTATTTGCTCTGTAATCTGACTTTGAACACCCGGAAATAGCTTAATAAATTAAAAGCAGATCTTAGTTTTTGATTACTTTCATGTGGTTGATATCGTCTTTGGCTATTATTGCCTGTTTGAATCATTTTGGGAAGATGTATTTGAAGAATGGGAAGGAATTTCCACTGCCCATTTCAGAGTAAACTTTAGCTTTCGATGCATTTCAAATTGGACCACTTATTTTATTTCTTCGCGATTATTTTGCTATCTCTAGACCTTTACTTCAGTTCTCAGAATTGATTCTGACAGATTGCTAATTTTCCAACACAAAATAGTCTACGATTATAATATTTTCATTCCTCAAGGTGGATTGTTGTCTGCCTTGTTATTCTTGAAGTTTTTGTACCTTATTTTCACGTTACATAATAATACTCTCGCTAGAATACTCTCCTTATCCAAATGATGTTATATTTTCCATTCGGTACCAAAAAGTTGTGCAACTTCATTTTTCATCTAAGGTAAATTCTTTTCACACCTGTCTTTTAGATTTACAATGCAAAAACTGCATTTCAGTTTTTGCATTGATCATCAGTTTCCTGGAGATTTCCTTGATATATTTTTTAATCATTGCTTGATGTTTTCCAGAAAAATGTGAAAAATGCCAAAATAATTCGAAAGTTTATGAACTTAGGTATTTACTCAATTCCGTTATAGTTTCAATGCAGAGTGAACTCAAAATTTATGAATAAGATATTGAGAGCCTTTTCGAAAAACAATGGAACTGACTAGAATTTAAATTAAAAAAAAAACATGGCCTGTTCATTATTAATGCTGTTCTGTGTATTTATAACCTGCACCAATTGATTACTAGCTTATCATTAATAGACTGCACCCATCGTGTGT
This sequence comes from Mastigoproctus giganteus, assembly GCF_048544385.1. Taxonomy (NCBI): domain Eukaryota; kingdom Metazoa; phylum Arthropoda; class Arachnida; order Uropygi; family Thelyphonidae; genus Mastigoproctus; species Mastigoproctus giganteus. Next base: position 127,721,980 of record NC_143582.1, read on the forward strand.
TCGTTAAGAGACATTTTGTAATGTGTGATTTAATTTTTGTTGTATGTTGAAGAACTTTAGTTCTGAGAGACTATTTTCAAACAACTGACTTTTTGCCTTTTATGTTAGAGTAAATGCAATCGGGCGAAGATTTTGTTAGTACGGTTTATTGTGAATTTCTATAATGTTTCCTTTTGGAGTTTGTTACTTATATTATTTTATACAGTGTGATGTCAAAGTTTCAATCACTTTGGTTGTAATTTTTCCAAGATAAGTTTACATACTTTGCATATTTTAGTTTCTGATATGAGCATTATTGAAAAATAAAAGGCAAACGGTAATTAAAAATAACAATATTTATAAAATGCATATATATTAAAGAAATAATAATTATAATAGCAAGCTTGACAGTACTAATTAACACGCGTGTACTACTGGGGGAGTCAGTTATTTATCTTGGAAAATCTGTGTTGAAAAAGTAACTGTGTCTACACTCTACAGCGATCAACACCCGGTCAATCACTGCCCATTTATAAACATGAGCAGTTGTGAAAAGGTGTGCCTGGTTTTATTATCTAGTGCTGCTGCACCAATTTGTCGTTCAGTGGAAGGAATGCAATACCAAAGGACAGGAGCCCTCAGGCTGCCCAATCCGAGGAAAAAAAAATAAATAAAAGAAAATAAATAAATAGAAAAAAAAAATAAAAATAATAAAAAATTCTATGTAAAAAAAATCTATGTATAGTTAATACCATTATATACACTCGATATTATTACTAATTTAAGAACACAACATTTAGTTTATAAGTTAACAGCTGTTTGAACTAGTAAGGTAGAAATATGAATAAATCAGTCTACTGTCCACTTCTAGAATTAGTAAACAAGGTGCGTCTTCTTTTAAACACCTTGTTAGAAAAAGATTGGAATGCTACAAAGTTCATGGCATCTTGAATCAAAATATCGAGGTTATCAGTTCTAATAGGTTGAGTGCTGTTAAATAGTTTTTGTCTGAAGTCGTCATAAGCCGAGCAATAAAGTAGAACATGCCTCCAATCTTCTACTGCTCCACAAAAACACAAAGGGTCAGGTTCAAGTCCAAATTTACACAATTTACCCCTTAGTGAACCATGTCCAGTAATTAAATAAGACGTTGTCATTGAAGGATAACACCATCCCATAACTTTCTTATTTACAGCAAACGTTTCATCTTCAATGAACTCCCTGGTAGTGAGTCTTGTTTCAGTGGATTGCCATCTATATTTCCACTTCTCAGTGAATTTTGACCAAATATTAATTTTCTCCTGCCGAATGTCCGTGGCCGGATTTCAAATGTCGACGATTTGAGTTGCCAAACCTTTCTTTAAGTTAGAAATCATGCTTTGGTGGTATGCCACATAAAGGTCAATCGGAATACAACCTGAGATCACTTGGATTGCATTGGTTGATTGTTCTGCAACGTCTGTGTGTTGCCAATCTTTCTCTGCAATGATAAAAATTTGGCCTTCACTGTGACGTGAGTAACCCTAGGAAACCATATGGCAGCCGAATATATTACAATTGTCAAAAATATAGTCTTGTAATATACTGCCAAAGTTTTGTGCTTTATACCCCATTCAGCCCTTGAGAGCCTAATCACATTGGCAGTAAACTTCTTAATCTTTTCAGCTACGTTCTTTACGTGGGGGATAAAAGAAAATTTGTCATCAATTAAGAGACCAAGATATTTATTTTGAGAAACATAAGGAATTTGGGTATTGTTGATATGAAGTTTAGGAGGTCTGTTATAATCCAGTTTATTATTGAAGATCATCATTTTAGTTTTTGTCTCAGAAATTTTTAATTTGTTTATTCTAGACCATTCCAGCAAATCATCCAGGATTTCTTTCCCATTTTCTTTTAGCAAATGTCTTGACCTACTGGTATGCATAGCACTAAATCTTTGGCATATGCTGTTTTATTGCAAATTTGACTTTCTTTTGGTATAGTTATTGGTCTAAAACAGAATTCCAGAGGAGAGGTCCAAGGACCGAGCCTTGTGGGCATCCTCTGGAAATGAATTTTGAAAATACCAAATGTTGTGAGATTACTTTTATGTGCCTATTTGAAAAATAAGATCTAATAACCTGATATAGTAAATCATCACAATCTGCCTCTCTAAGTGACCTGAGAGCGCTCTCCCACCAGAATGTATCGAAAGAGCCCTCAAAGTCAATAAAAACAACCATCATATATTTATTGTCTGTAGTTTTTACATAGATTCGCCAAATTTCTGATGGCATCTTCAGTGGAGGAGCCTTTTTTAAAGCCGAATTGTGAATTAGAAATCATATTACTTGTAGCCAAAACCTTTTGCATCCTAGGCGCTAATAATCTCTCATAAAGCTTTCCAAGATTTCCTAGATGGGATATAGGTCTATATGCCTTGGGATCCGTTGCCAATTTTCCAGGCTTTCTGAGCATCTTTAATAACGCAATCTTCCAAAAATTTGGAAAAGTCCCCTCTAATAGACATTGGTTAAATACATTCAACAATATATGTGTTAAATATTGGTGAAATCTTTTGATTGCCGCATTTTCAACTAAGTCCATTCCAGGACATTTTGACAGATTTATTTTAAAAATTGCAAGCGCAAGTTAATCTAGACTAAACAGTTCTGTGTCATTTGATCCCTTGTAAGATCCGTTAACGAACCTTATCTGAGCTTGTTCGGTTGCTCTGAATGATCATCAGGGAAAAGTCTGTCTATAATAGCTTCAACCGTGGAGAGCCAATCAGTAGTCAGACTTCACGAAAAATTTTGTATATTAACCCCCATGGATCAGAATTACCTGTATGGGACACTAGTTTCTGCCATGAGGATCTTTTGGCTTCCGCAATAGCTTTGAAATATTCCTTACGTAATTGACAGTAGATTTCTTTTAGTCGCCTAACGTCTGTTTCTGTTAAGTATCTGTGCCTCTAGAAATTCTTCCTTGCATTTATAACCCGTCTTCTCAAAACAGATAACTGGGGATTCCACCATGGGGGTGGAGCCAGGTCTCCTAACTTTTCTTTTAGTGGATTCAGTCAAAGCTCTGTAAAGAGTGTTTTGCCCAAAGTAAACATATTCTATTGCAGATAAACTGTTCAATCGTGCAATTTTATCATCTAAAAATTCTTGTTGCAAGACTTGCTTAAATTTGGTCCAGTCCGTGGTTCTGATGGAGAAGCGGTTTAAATCCTGAAGGTGACCTGAAGAATCTCCATCCCTAACGTTTAATACTAAATCAAAAGTGATAGCACGGTGATCGCTATTGCATACATCCGGACAGACCATCCAGTTTTTTACATGCTGCGACAAGCATGGAGAGGAAAGGGTAAGGTCAACGTTAGACCGTCCGTGAACGTTCCAAAAAGTTGTTGGCATGTTGGGAAGATTATGCACATTCCAATGGTTAGTCAATATAAATTCTTCAAACACAGAACCTCTAGCGTCGTTACGTTCGCTAAACCAAAGTCGAGATTTTGCATTGAAATTAGTTGAAACAGTATATTTCCACTAGGAAAAATGCTTAAAATTTCTTCCAAAAGATGCGTTGGTACCTCAATATTATCATTTGGAGCGCAATGTAAAGAAACCATGTAGAAGTCTAAAAAATGGGTAGAAATATGGATGCAGATAGAAAAGGATGTGCAAAAACGAGATATGGCTGTAACAGTTAGAGCTCCATTAAATACAGCAATGGCAGTTTTTGGCTGCTTGGATTCACATGCAACGACTCTAGCTACTAATGGGTATCCAACAACGTGATATAACTTATCCGTTTGTCTGTACATCGAGTAGGGCTCCTGAATAGCCAAAATGTCTACTTTATCCTGCAAACATGAAGCTCTTAGTTCATCTACGACGCAACGTGAATGTTGCGCGTCCACCTGCATTATTTTAGGAAGTATTTGTTGGTAGATCTATTGTAATTTAGATGGCTTATTTGTGTATTATTCATTAGCAATTTTCAGTCTTGCAAGTTCAGCTGCCTTCTGATATTCTGGACAGAGTGGATCCCTTACAGAATGTGCATTGTCCCTATTCCCCCTCTTACAGTTTATACATCTGGGGGGGTTGTTCTTTATGGGGGAAATCTGCATATATATGTCCCTCAGCCGCACAATGACCGCAAGATCTTGTGGGTGGAAAACTGCGTGAGGTGGCCAAATCCCAAGCAACGGAAGCATTTTGTCACTATTGTACATTTCCTGTATTTATGGGCTGAGAATCCCAAGAAATTCTATCGTTTTTTAAAATATGTCTAAATAATCTCGGTGAGAAACCTATCGCCCAATTTATCACTTTTGTCTTTGTACCGGAGCTAAAACGTAACATCACCTCTTCCTGAATCTCTTCAAAAGTAAATCCATAATCTTTAAGATTTTTCATAAAAATGTCCTCTACTATTTCTTCCCTAGTTAAATCTCTTGAAACGTCATAAACTAATAGTGTAGAAAATGTCATTTTTGGTTTGTCCGACTGTAGTCCAACATCTTTAAATGTGGAGGATTGTCTAAGCAGCTCTAAATCCTCCTTGTTAGATGTTTCAACTAACACCATTATTTCTCACAATTCTGACGTTTTAAATTTTTATGTTCAGAACGCAGAGATTTGGCTATTACTTCTTTAACTTCCGAACCCGAGGCCAGCTTGGAGTCGTCCACCGGTCTAAAGATCGCCACATGCTGAGGGACACTGATTTGTGTTGTAACAGTTTTAGCTTCCATAAGTATCCTATCTCTAGAGTCAATTATATTATAATTCTGCCCCCTTCAACTCTATCCTCTCCAGAATACATCTGCTTCGTTTGCGTCGAGCTGACCTTGACTTTATCGGCGTAAGATAGCTGTAAAGGTGGCATCAAACCAGCCTTGTCACTCATGATTTGGTCAAACATATTAGCTCTTACTTGTAATTCCTCTGTCTTGACTTTTAACTTCTCATTTTGAATTATCAATGACGTTGTAATTGTTTCCATCTCTGCCCAAACGCTTTGGATTATGTTTGAAGCTGCCTTAGTTACTTTATATTGGTTTCAGCAGCCATGAAATCACTCAAGGTTTTCTTTATTTTCGTCAAAACCTCCTGCATACTAGCACTGTCGGCAAGGCATTCTGCATCAATCGTAAAACTGGGTCTGTCTTAGACTTATCAGTATTCATTTTATCCGGACATTCTTTGTCTTTTATGCCCTTATCCTCAAGAACACCCAGATTAACCTGAGAAGTAGACGCGTTAATTTCACAATCGCTTTGTACAATATTTACACAAGAAGTCGTACTTTCAGCTTCGATGTCTTTATCTCCTGACTCCAAACTTATTTTTATGAGAAGTGGAGGTAGGTTTAACCCGATCCTGAGCCAAAGGAGGTAAATACTGCTGTGTCAGTTGAGTAACGTGATTAGTGAGGGCGTCCGTAAGCGCGTTTATCAACTTTCCATAGATCACTTGGCCACTCTTATCGCCATTGCCTTTTATCAGGATTCAATACAGAGTTTTTCTGTCTCTTCTCCAGATGTTAATTCTTTAGTTGTCAGATCTGGTTTTGTGTTAGTTCTCGCGCTGTCACGACAAAAATCACAAGACCATTTTAGTCGTCTTTCTTTATTTAACTTCTTAAATGATGGACCTAGGCAGGCTGTACAAAATTTACGGCTACAGCATTTAAAGCAGCATTTAAAGATGGCCTCAGGGTTCTGGTGACAGATAACGCATTTCTGTGTCATTTTAGAGCTGACAACCCTTTCAGATTGCATACTTTAAATTTAACTCACTTCTACACCTGCCTCTGTTACGGTTAAATTTCACTTAAAGCAGAATTTCGCTATTTGTGAAGTTTACAAAGATACAACTCCTGGTCTACACGTAATCCTCTTGTCTTTGTTCTTAGATACTTGCTTCAGGAGGGTTATCTCCCTCTGGTATTAACCCTACTCAGTGCCATGAGTACTTGCTAGTTTAGTGCTTTGCTATTGGCAAGTATACATCAGACTATTCTTATGATCTTTAGTCTTTTAAGTAACTGGATAACTACTGTATATGGTAGTAAACGTAAAAATAATAATTACCTGTTCATTGCTTGCATGTTTAAAGTCCATCATATATTCAGGCATCCTCTTAGCTATCCATCAGTATATGACACTATGGGGAAACTTTTAATAATACATACTTAGAAAACTTTCTTAGAGGAGCACAAATCAACAACACTATACCCTACCCGCGCTTGCGCAGACTAGTCATTAATATATTTTTTATTAAATTTGTGATAAGCCAGTGGGGGTACTAAATCATCTAACAATATTAGAATCATCAATGTGCAAGCGTAAGTTTCAACCGCCATCATACATACATAGCACACAAAAATCATCAGTGAAAAAAACAGCACTCATCAACATTAAAACCATAAAATATGACCAGAGTTGCATGAACTCCATTGTCCATGTGACTAAAATTAAGTAAATACTCCAGAGTCCATAATTAAGAAATTTCCTCTCTGGCTTATTGGATCCATTGATGGTTGAATAGAAAACTCTGTTTTCTATTCAGAACTCCAGAATAAATTTTAGTAGGAACATCAAAATCAAAATGCTGGAGCTTAGATTCATGGAAATTAACATCTGCTCTCCTCCCCACCCCACGCTGGCTGTTGCATCAAGGCCACCCGATGGGGAGATTATTCCTCATCTCAACTCTTCAACGGATTAACCAGATCCCCAACGGGGACATCAGCTCAGTCTGTTACAGTCGTCTCATCCAATCTTTTTCACAGATAATTTTTCCCTAACTCCACAGACCAATGAAAGATATTTGTAGCTTTGAATCCATAAAATGATTATTTTAAAGGGGATCCCAGAAATAGAAGGTTGAGGAAACCCAAGGAATGCATTATTGGCAAACGAAATAATGTATCTTACCTAATTAATCTGAAACCATGTAATATCATCAAATAACTTATCAGTCTGATAAGTTATTTACACTTTGATAAGTGTGCGCAGTGTGCTGCTTTTTCTAGCTCCAACACAGCGGCAATCTCCAAGGCAGAATGCGCTGGTCCCAAAGGAACTAGTTATTGTTGGTGACTCTATTGTCAGGGAGACGGGGAATATATTGTGTAAAAAGGATAGATGGAAGAGGACCAGGGTATGTCTGCTAGGGGCAAAGGTTGATGACGTTGTAAAGCATATATCATCTTTTAAGGGCACAATGAATGGATATTGTTGTACAGTTAGCACCAATGACATTAAGAGTAGGAGATCTGCAGATTTACTTAACAAGTACAAGTCACTGTCGAAAAAAAGCCGGGAATTAAGGTTGAATTTGAAAGTGTCTGCAATTCTGCCCAGACACGATAGGAGGGAATACATGATGAGAGCCATGTCAATCAATTCGGCCCTGGAGGCAATGTGCAAGGCTCAAGGGGTAGAATTTTTTTCAGCGTGGTCTGTGCTTATTAACAGGAGAGACTGCTTCTACAGGGATGGGATACACTTAAATAGAAAAGGTGCAAGAATATTTGCTGATGCTATCGAGGCAGTGTTAGGGGAAAACTGGGTCGGAAAACTGCTAGCTTGGGGAGGGGATTCACAGACTAAAAGGTTAAAATTAGCCGCAGGCAGAGATGAAGGTGATTCTCTTGCACAACCTCTATTAGAATAAGTAGCGACCTGGAGCGAGGGATGCTGGGGGTTTCAGGGACTGATAGCAGTCATCGTGAAACAGGTGTGTATATGGAATGTGTTCGGGTAACTAATAATAAGGATAGGTACATGTGTACCAATGCTAGAAGTATAGTAAATAAATTTGAATTTGAAGTGTTGGTCAAGACATCAAATGCGGATATTGTTGGGACAGCAGAGATGTGGTGTTACACAGATATAAGGAATGCAGAACTGGAATTTGGGGAGTACAATGTGTACAGAAAGGATGGAAAGGGAGGAGGTGTTATGCTGTTAAGAGGTGTTAAGAAAAATATAAAATCAAAACAAGTTCATCCAGTTGATATAGATGAACAGTGCACTGTTGAGTAAGTTTGGTGTGACATAAGCCCTACGAAAGCAAAAATAAGAGTAGGAGTGTGTTATAGGCCTAATGACTCGAATGAGTACAATGAACAATTGTACAGAGAAATAGTGGGCTAGTAAATCGGAATGTCTTATAATGGGGGATTTTAACTTCCTAGATATTGACTAGAACTTGTGGGTTGGTCACTCACTCACACACTAGTAAGACTTTTGTGGATTTATTGGATGATTGTTTTCTGCAGAAACATGTTCGAGAGGCAACCAGAGAGGGTAATACTCGTGATGTGGTTATCAGCAGTGATCATTCGTGTATTAAGAATTTGCAGATAAAGGAACCACTAGGTGGCAGTGATCAGAGTGTAGTGATGTGGGATTTACTTAAAGATATAATTGCCATCAGGGGTAAGGAAAAGGGTTTTTGCTTCCGTAAAGGTCAGTACAGTGATCTCAGATAGTTTTTAAATTCTGTACAGTGGGATCAACTGACAATGTTACCAACAGTAAATTCTAAGTGGGAAGCATTCAAGGAATTAATCGTGGATGCTACTAAAAGTTTCATGCCTATTAAGAAATATTGTTCAAGGTTTAGGGCCTAAATGGTTATCAAATTAAATAATGAGACTCATGACAGAGAAGAAAAATGCATGGGATGCATATAAATTATTAAGCGACTCAGAAGCCTATGTCAGATATAAGCTAGTCTGTAATCAGACCACAAAGGAGGTTAGGGAGGCGAAGGCAGATTACGAAAAATCTTTGGCAAAACATGCTAAAAAAACCAGCAAGGATTTCTTTACTTATATAAACTCTAAAAGGAAGGGGATGAATCTGATTGGTCCACTTGATATCGATGGTTCGACTGTTGATGATCTTGCTCAGATAGCAAACAAACTGAATGAGCATTTTGCATCTACATTCACAGATGAGCAGTTATTAAGGTTTCAAATTGGCAGAAGGTTATCAAATTGTAGCAGGGTGCTTAATGATTTTGTAATAACTGAGAGCAAAGTGGAGGAGAAGCTGTTGAAGTTAAACATAAGAAAGTTACCTGGGGTGGATGGGATCTATCCAGTTATATTAAAGGAGGCGGCAAAGCAACTAAGCAAACCCTTAGCCATAATTATGAGAGCGTCCTTGGACTCAGGGGAGATTCCCACGGACTGGAGATGTGAAAATGTATCCCGAATTCACAAAGGGAGGATCGAAGGGTGACACGAGTAATTACAGACCAGTTAGTTTAACTTCTGTTCCGGGTAAATAATGAAGTCACTGGTTAAAGATGCATTTCAGGATCGTCTAGACAAGACTGCAGCAATAATTCAGACACAGCATGGGTTTGTTAAGGGAAAGTCTTGTCTGACAAATTTGATAGGATATTATGATGTGGTTTCAGAGGAACTGGATGCAAAAAATAATTTTGATATCATATATTTGGATTTCAGGAAAGCTTTTGACACTGTTGCTCATGGAAGACTATTGTACAAATTGGAGCAGAATGGTATTAAGGGTAAGTTTCTACAATGGAGAGAAGGATGGTTGAGTGGGAGAAGACAGAGGGTGGTAATTAATGGGTGCTGCTCTTCGTGGACTAATGTTATTAGTGGAGTCCCACAGGATTCGGTGTTGGGTCCTCTGTTGTTTTGTTTATTTATCAATGATATTGATGAAGGTATATCAGGCTTAGGGATCGAAGTTTGCAGATGATACAAAGGTTAGCAGGGTTAGTAATGGCAGTGTGCAACTGCAACAGGATCTAGATAATTTGGGCAGATGGGCTAAGAAATGGCAACTGAAGTTTAACCTTGACAAATGCAAAGTACTGCATATGGGTAGAAGTTACCCCAGAGAAACGTACCAACTGTGTGGTACTACACTTAAGGTGGTAGTAAATGAAAAAGACCTGGGAGTAATTGTGCAGTCAGATATGAAATTTTGTGAGCAATGCAGATAGGCTGCCAGGGCAGGTCATGGGGTTGTGTCAATGATATATAGGAATTTTGCTAGCAGGGAAAAGGAGGTGATTGTCTCTCTGTATAAGGCAATGGTCAGGCTACGCCTTGAGTACTGTCTACAGGTCTAGAGGCCTCATTTAGGAAGGATGTAGATTTGCTTGAGCGTGTACAGAGAAGGGCAACAAGATTGGTGAGGGGAATGAAGAATGAGGGGAAATTGCAGTGGCTGGAGACTAGGCACCTGCACGATGATCTGATTGAGGTGTATGAGGCCTTGAATGGGTTGAGCACGCTCAATTCTGATGGGATCCTTCCACTTGTTCAGATTACGAACCTAGGGGGCATGAATTCAAATTAAAAAAAGACAGATGTAGAATAGATGTGCAGAAATTTGCCTTTAGCCAGAGCGTGGTTAATTGCTGGAACAAACTTCCATCTGTCGTTGTGGAAGTTGAGAGGTTAAATAAATTTGAGGAGGAACTGGACAGGAATTTGGAGGGAATGGTGTGATTTTTTTTCTTTTTTTCTTTTTGGCTGATGCTGCATCTGGTGAGTATGGGCTTGGCACACCCAGTGTCCTGAACTGGATATCATCATTCTTCTCTTTCTTGGTGATTCCCTTCTACTCTCTCTCAGGGTAACCCGGAAATTTTTTTTAGCTGGTGCATCATAAGCCTCGGGTTTCCTTGCACTATATGGCTAGTAATAATAATAATTAGGCGCCTCCGTAGCCAGGTGGGCAGGAGCAGCAGTGCTTAGCACACGCTTCTTGATTAGACCGGGGTTCGAGCCCGTGACCACCAAATACGGAGGATGCGGAAAGGTCAGGGAATGACCACCACATATCCCAGGAGCAATATGGCCTTAGTTGCTAATGCTCCTAAAAACCAAATAACACAAACACACACACAAAAATAATAATTAGCTCCTACACTTGCTTCTTGCATCACATGCCACTACTACTACTACTACTAGAGCTACAGTTGCTGATGCACCAACAAACCCAACAACAACATATTCCGTGCATTTCCATCATAGTGCAGTCTGAGTTATGTCACAGACCCATGCTATAAAGGATGTAGTGTTGCTAAGTCCGATATAACAATACAAAAATTTCAATTCTCTGTGAAGGGATTCTTGGATTTTATTTTTAAACTGCAAAACTCAACAGTAACTATAAAACTGGTTTTGTTTATTTGGTGTTCTCGGGGAACTTAGAAAGATTGCAGTTCAAGAACAACAGATATTTATCTCAGAACAGCTTCATTCTTTTCAGTAAAACGTACGAACATCACAGGTGTTTCTACCACACCTCATATTACTCCAATCTGTTTTATTAGCTCTCGCGGTATTTTTCGGAATTCCTGAGTATCCCTTCGGTCGCATTGGGCGTACATCCAATTAAACGAAAGAGAGCAAACACTAGAAAGAGCCAATAAACTTCATCTGAAGGAGCAAATAAAGCGAGGACAGTGTCGCCTATTTTCTCTGCGCTCCTACACAGTTATATAAATTCTCGCCAATTAATACAAGAGAAGCGGAAAATGAGGGAGATTGACTCCTTGTTAGTGCTCGCTCATGTGTTGAATTTCAAATGAGTAATATGAGTCAAACAGACCTCAAGGACTAGTAGTTGCTCAGAACTTTTGCCGTATATACACTGGCAGACTAAATAAACGTTGGTATATTCAAACAGTTAAAGGACAGAGAAAGAAGAGTAAATAATTCCGGAACTGTAGAACACCCAGAGATGTTGTACGAAGAAGTACGTGCATCTCTTAATTGGTTTCATTACGTGCGCAGCTTCGAAAAATAGTTAATGAAATCACTTAAACGTTGCATAGTATTGTATGGTGATTACATTTTTAAGAGCGGAAGAATAATCGCTCTTAAAACAAACTCTGTCTACCAATTCCGTCAATAAAAAGAAATTTGTTTCATACATGACGTACTTCTGGCCCCCTTCCCCCAACGAATAAAACTTCTTAGGACTTTTGTACTTAACTGAAATGTTTATTTCGTTCGCCCGGTTGTGCAATGGATGATTTTTGCAACGGATGTTTTATAACACATGATACAACAACTGCATCGATTGTATTATAACAAATCAGTGTATCCGAAATAGTGTTCAGAAAACCGAGACGTTTTTATTGAATATTACAAATAAATAACGTTTTTGCTTCAGTTTTTTCCCGAGTATATCATTATTATATTCGGAAACTAAATCTTCAGGTTAATTCGTCTGACTGATCTGTTGACTAATTATTGTAGATATTGATATACCATATAGGGTAACAACCCGAAACCCTTAGTATACCTCAGTTCAGTGTACGTGAACTACTGAACTTAATTTTATAACTTTTTTGGTAGATTATCAAAAAACAAAGTTATAAAATCAAGCTAGACATATGTAGGGATGCAGAAATTCAGATTTTGGAGGTTAAAAAAAAATGTGAATTCGTGGCTAATTGATTGTCCAAAGTGGCGACAAGAATCATCGTCTTGGTCTTCAACAATGAGAAAACGTAACAATAGCGCGCGCTTTACAACAATGGTGAGAACAGCCGTTCTTATAAAGATTTTTCTGAGCTTTGCTAAACTATTGGACACGTTTTTCAGTGTTTAAAGACCTCGTTCTTCTTTCCCCTTATCTCAAGTTCAAAAGTATAAAAATCTGAACTGTTGCTTTCATCATACACTTTTACACTCAAGTGCATCATTTTCATTAAGTTTTACCTTGTTGTTCATTTGCATCACTAAGTTTTAAGTGTAAGGTTATTGCTGTTAATTTTAAATTTGCACCTATCACTTGCCTGTGATGTTCAGTTTAAGTCAACGAAGAAAATTTTCTTTTTATTTAAAGTTCACGTCGAGTGGTTGCTCGTTTTCAATTAAATTAATTTTGTGATTATTTGCCCAGCATGCTGATGCATCTTAAAATGAAATGTTTATTTGTTTCGAGATTGAGGGTGATAAAATAATGCACTTGAAATGTTAGATTTTATTTACCTTTTTAAAAATTACCTCTTTGTTTTTTACTGCCTTCTTAATGAGGAAATGTCATCTGATTTGTTTTGGTACTTTCAGTTGGTTGGGAACAACGTTGTACTTGAATATAGTATTGATATCACTCTGATATCAGCATATTGATATCATGATACACTATTATCAGCATATTCTACTTTATTTGACTATTGAAAAGATCCATGAAGTTAAGTAATGGTTTTTTTTTCTCGATTTCAAATAACTATAAATAGTGCATAAATCACGCGAAAACATTTTAAATGAGTTTATTAACAGCAGTATGTTAATTTGGATTAAATGAAATTAGACAGATTGACTACTTCGTGAAGTTTTGTAGCGATGGGATCTCTCCCTCCTCAAACTACTGAAAATACATCTCGATTTCTGAACGTTAATAGAACGTAAGAAAGTACCAGGCAGTAAATTAATGATGGAGGGTTTGGCCGTGGGGGGGGGGGGGAAGAGAGAGAAGAGAGAGAGAGAGAGAGAGAGAGAGAGAGAGAGAGAGAGAGAGATGGTTCTCAGAACATTTTGTCAGGCACGACCAGCAAAAGATTAAACTACAGAGAACGAGTTAATAACACAAGATCAGTTTTCAGTGTGAGACTTATTGTAAGATGCGAGGCAATTTGCGTCGAACAGAAGTGACCGGTTTGAGTAACATCGGAGCAATTAACTGGTTGTTTCCCTTGGGTGTCTCACGTAGCTTGAAAACAGTGAGGCAGAAAGAATTAACTTTCTCTGTAAGCCCCGTGACCTTGCAGAGAAGCTCTATCTTACGGTTGAGTAAATGTATAATCAAATTTCGATTTCCGTCTTTCACAAGTGGAAAACAAAAAAGTAAACTTAAAAAGAAAACTAATTAAAATTAGAGAAACGTGTCGGAACCTTCATTTATTACTTTGTTAAAAGTAAATTCTAATTCAGGAATTGCAGAGTGAAGTCAGTCCGGAAAGGTTAATAAAATTTCATGCCGGAGTTGCATAAAAAAGTCATCTTTCCATTTACAGAACGATTCAGTCTTGCAGCATATTCAATCGACTACTAATTTCAAATACGCATAATAATCTTAAAAGTATTTATATTTTTTATGTAATTATTATTTCACCTTGCTTACGGTTCAGGTCCTGCTGGCTGTGCTTCGAGAGGTGTTTTAATATCTTCAGATTTAAGTTGTTTTCCAAACGGAAAAGCAGAGTACCTCCGGATTGGTGAGGCGCGGAAAGTATCCAGTTATGGAATACCGTGTGGGGGAGTGGAAAAATTTCTAATGAGTAATTTATGCCCTGGGATTTGTAAACATTTCACATATCCTAAATTGCAGTCAAGCGCACCACAGTTTAAATTATTTAAATATTGTACGAAATATCCCAAACGTACTTCCCATGTCTTTTCTTCCTTGTTGATTCCGTCTAGTTGTTATATTTTAGTTAATATTACATCATCCGAACTGAAAAAATGGTCCATGTTTTTTTATTATAAGAATCAGATTTAAAAAAAAAAACAAACAAAAAAAACACACCACTCTGATCGACGTAAATTTTGGGTCAACGTTTCGAAATCGTTGTACAGTTGTGAATAGCGCTAGCGGCTACCCACATAATATCTCTGTAGTCTACCGAGGTACCATGTAGACCATTTACGCGAAATGCTGTTTTTTTTTTTTTTAAATCTGTTTCTTTTCTTACAATTGGTTATTTCCATGTACGTCTTTTTCTCAAGAATGTTAATTTTTATGTTAGGAAACTATCCGTATTAGTAATTATATTTCCCTAGGTACTATTTTCTATCTTCTGCAGTGCGAAGAACTTCCAAAAGTGGTAAAAAAATAAATAAATAAAATAATGGAAACTGCATCCAGCAGCCCATTTTGGTTATGGTAAAACCTTTTGATAAATATTCGGTAGTATTTATGTAATAGCTCCTTATAGTTAGATGTAGCTGGATAAGTCAAAAGTGCAAGGGAGGAAGGATGGGACTAACTGTACTTTGGTGGAGGGAGATAGTGTTTATAACAGAGGAATGCGTTATATAAAGGGTATTTTAGTTCCAAAACACAACTCCAAAAGTAATAAACTGCAATGCGAAAAATATAAAGACCATGAGAGCTTACCTAATTCTATTTCTCAATATCGTTAGAAAAGGCGGCACATGATGCAAAAAAGCAACCTTATACAGCATCAGCAAAAAAAAAACACCCTTCCTATTTCACCCATCCATTTGCTCCAAACGTTTTTCCTCTTCGTTCTTGAAGTTACTTAATCTGTGAACTTCCACATCAACAGATGGAAGTTTGTTTCAGCAATCAACTACCCATTGGTTAAAGACAAATTTCCGCACATCTATTCGACAAGTGTCTTTCCTCAATTTCAGTTTATGCCCCCTGAGGTTTGTAATCTGAGCAAGAGGAAGAATCCCATCAGCATTGAGTCTGCTCAATCCATTCAAGGCCTTATATACCTTAATCAGATCACCTCACAGGTGCCTAGTCTCCATACGCTGCAATTTGCCTTTCTTCGTAAGAGCACCCCTTTGTTCCCCTCACCAGGTCTTCTTGCCCTTCTCTGTACTCGTTCTAGCAACTCTACATCCTTCCTAAAATGAGGCTTCCCGACCTGCAGGCAGTACCTGTGTCCTTGACCATTGCCTTATACAAGGGGATAATCACCTCCTTATCGCTGCTAGAAAAATTCCTGTATATCATTGACAATACCCCCATATAGCTACTCTTGCAGTCTGTCAGTAATGCTCAGAAAACTTCATATCTGACTGCACAATTACTCCCAGGTCTCTATAGTGTGGAATAAATGTAGTGTGAAAGAAATACTGCTGTAATCTACATATTATTACTGAACGAAGAAATACCACATTTCATTTAACGGTTCGATAATGCTTCTTTACAAGCTGTGTTGAACGACTAAAAGCTATTTTGAAGTAGTCAACTGGAATCAATGTTCATAACAGACAAATTTTGGAGTTTTTAATAAGTACCAGGCCCTTTGCGAAGTATTGTAAAGTTTGAAAATTTTCTGTCACTTTCTGCTTCCCTGGTCAAATTTGTGAGACTTGGGAAGTGAAAAAGCTAACCTATATTGGCTAGGAAAACCTAATTGTCACTAACTGTCCTGCACAAAAAAAAAAGCTGCGCTACAAATAGAGGTTGCTTGATATAAACAGCATTTTATTTTTAAATAAGTAAAGTGCATCGATAGTGCTATTTCACAGGATTTTGTTACGATTGAAAGTTACGAATGGAAATCGATTGGAGTAAAAGAAGAGGTGACATTTTTAACCCATTTATAGGCGAAAAGCATTCGACTGGTTTATTGCACATTTTTCTAGTACTCGCCATTCTTGCACGAGATAGAAATCGTCCTAGAGAATTGTAAATGCAGATAGTCGTTGCACATTAAGCCTCAAAGCACATTAAGCACCTGAAAGCGTATTCACTGCATTTCAATTGAGGTTAGCACTTTCACTATTCTACAGAACTATCCTATGAGATAGTTTCATGGTATGGATTTGCTACTTTCATTGCAGTGAATCGAATTGAACTGTTGGTGAGTTCCTGTCGTTATTACTGGGAGTTGAACCGGGTCTTTCTGAACAATTCACAAATATTATAGCCATTGCCTTCGCGCTGAGACCAGATGTTTTGGCACAACAACGAAACAGCCGCTGCCAGAAGGCTTGTCATGTTGATTAATATTTTTAGCAGCATACATTTGCCCTCAGCATAATATTTTATCCTATGAGAACGGGAAAGATGATATTTAATAAAATGTAATTAATTTAAAATAAGGTTGTTTGAGAGAGCCATTTTTATTGTTTTGACTTTTTGCTGAGACATAACACTTTTTGACTTTTTGCTGAGACAGTATAATACTAATAATTCCCCCCTCCCATTTCAAAATACCAAAGTTTCTTGTTCGATTTCACTGGATTAACGGAAATACTTTCTTTGGATCATCATCGCGCATATCCTAGTTATGGGGTAATCCTTGTATAATTGGGCTGAAAATAGGAAAAAAAGAAAGCTAGCAGCAAGGGAATTAAAGAAAGGACTGTCGTTTTACCACAAATAGCCCACAAGCATGGAGGGGATTTGCTTTGTAAGGATTACTGAAGGAGCGCGGCGTACAATTTAAGCATGTCTGGTTGGACCGTTAGGTTATCCTTGTTCGCATTGTTCTTTATTATAAGCGGATCTGAGTATATTAAAAAGACAAGACGGGCTGACTGATTTGAGAGCATTATATTGTATTACATCATAAATGCAGTTCTGTTTGGTGGAGCAAAAGCTCAGGAAAAACTTCAACTCTTCTTTACTCAGACATTGAAGTACTCAACTAAAAGCAAAATTGTGATTGAGTGCACGTGTAAGTGACACCATCGTTAATCTGATGATCAGCTTTGTGAGAAGGCAAGTGATAGAATATACAGAAGAATATTTACAACAGTTTACAGCAACATTTAACAGTGAACTTTTGTTATAAATTGGTTCATTTCACATAATTATAGCCCTAGGATATAGAATAAACATACAAAGTCATTACTTTACACATCCAATTAATCCATCATGTATACTCATAGAATAAAGAAAACAATCCCTCGGATGCAAGTAACATTACAGTACGATAAACTATCCAGAAATACTCCCACCGCGAAACGTTTAAAGGCACAAACGATCACTTTGAAGAATGTTCACTAAATGCTTGTAACAAATTGTAACAAGCAAACTGAAGGAATGCGTCGTTGCCTGCCTGGCATTCTGAAAGATAAATTCGACTATAAAATTGTTTAATCAATGTAATTATTCACTGCCTTGTAAATTAAACGTGGACTGATACCTTCTTCCAGCTGAAAGGTGGCAGAAAACCAAAATGTTTGCATAGCTTGGAATAATCGGATTGACAATAAGCAGTGCTCTGCCAAAAACACAAGTTGATTGATCTAATTTGAATTCGCGTGATGCTGTCAATCTCATGTAAATATCTTTTTAAAATCCATAGTCAACTGTCGATAAACGTATTAAGTTAAAAAGCTTTAAACATATCTACAAATAATTAAAAGAATAGTCCTAAATAATTAAAATGCAGTGGAGACTATAAAACAAACTGATATGAAATGACGAAGGGAATGAAGAATCCAGTAGAATCTTGCCGTCATAGGTAGTGGGGAATATCATTCGATACTGTCGTTGTTATTGTATGTCATAAAGACGAACGAGAAGGAAGAATTATAACAAACACACCTTTTAGAAATGTTAGACCTAACGTTACGCATCACCAAAAAGGACAAAGTGTCGAGACAAAACTGGAATACGAAAAGTCATTAGCTTATGAATAACTTTGCAAAGTTCAATATCATCCTCTAAGAGTAGATTTAACTTGAAAAGGAGTTTCGAACCGAGAATCGAGAATTCATTTCTGATATAAACCAGCAAGTGAAGTGAGTAGTCCTAAGGGTCTTCTGCAGAACACTCGAATCGGTTTCGGTGTTTGACTTTTACAAAATAATATGATGAAACATAAAGCCACGAAGGATTTACGATTATGGCCGAAATCAGAACCATCGTAAAGGCGCAAGTTTATATATATATGCAACAGAACTTTATAAATCCGGCATCCTCGGGGACCTAATTTTTGAAAATTCCTGTTTTTTTAAAGGTTATCCTTTAAAAAGAGCACTTCGTTATTTTTATTATAACGAAGTGCGATGGTCGAATGAAGACCCCAGTTAGAACGATGGTCGAATGAAGACCCCAGTTCAATAGTCGCAAGGAATAAGCCAAAATGTTAACCTGGTCTAGTTGGTAACCTGCCCAAGAAATCAAGGTCACGGGTTCGAATGTGTCTCCATTATGACGTATAAATAGTGGGATATGGTTTAAGCAATCTAATCGCTTTAAAAACTAAATACTTGTACATACTACTGTATTATTTAAGTACTGTGCTCTGAAATTTGTATTGAACGTCTTGCAAAGTGAATGATTTTATACGCTGAAAATCGCAGTGAAAGTAACATAAAATCTGGCAGCTGCGGTGCTTTTTTTTTTTTTAAAGTCCCACCAGCTTATTTTCTTTGTCCTTGTACGGTCGACTACCTCTGAAAATTATTAAAATACTTCGGGATTTTTAAGCTTCTACGTTAATGCGCTATTCTACGTACGTGGCAGATCAACCACATCATACAACCATTTGTCTGTCGACTTCAAAACTAGATCGTACAAAGGGAGAGAATGTCATATTTTAAGTCAACGGTCGCCTTGTAAATATATCGAATTGGTCAACATTAACATAAGGATAAATGACGCTTCGACTTTTCAACTTCGCATTGGAATGGCAACTGAGCTATAATTGTCGACAGCACATGTACAGGATGGTTATAATGTCCTTTCCTGCTTTTCAAAATTAATAACTCGAAAATTAGGTTATAAAGAAAAATGATTTTTACATTGTAATGTATGTGGGAATTTTTTCAAACAGAGAAAAAAATTGGTTGAAATTTGACTGTAGGGATATAAGCGATTTATTCACTCCAAAAATTAATTTTTGCATTCTTTATAAAAAGGAATGTCTCTGTGATCAGAAAATTCCAAGAGTTATTATTATTAGCTATATGGTGCAATGAAGCCTGAGGCTTATGTTGCACCAGCCAAAAAAAAAAAAATTCCCGCGTTACCCTGGGTATGCCAAGCTCATACTCCCCAGATGTGAGCCCCCGGGGTTAATTTTGCTCGTCGTGGTCTTATTCTTCGTCGTCAAGATAAAACGATTGAAGCCTGACCTGAATAACCAAGGTCCATTCAAGTTTTAAAACAAATGTTGCCTAAGGATAAGGTACTTTTATATCCATTTTACAGTAATGGCGATAGTATTGTTGCAATCCTCGGATCATATCGAAGACAGAAAATTTGCAAAGAGCTCCTTTTCAAGAATACCTTTATTAAATATTGTATGCTGCTAAGAAGTCTACCTGACTTCTAAGCCTAGAAGTAGTCTTCTGTTAGTATCACAAGAAGTATGTCGGAGAATTGATAGTGCAGCAATAACAACTCTTTCGGATATGAAGGATCGATCCCATCGGAAATGTTGATGAAGGACACAATGCCCCTCTTCATTAATTACTATAAAATAATTATGGGTATGTGGAGATTTTATCTATAGAAATTTTTGAAAAAGTGACCTTTATTTTTCTAAATTAATCGCTTAACCCGTCCCCTGATTGTCAAATTCAAATAATTGTATTAAAAAATAAAATAAAATAAAAAAAAAAGCACAGCCACTCCCACATATACTGATTCCAATGTAAAAAAAATCGCTTTTCGATATGATTTGTAGTTTGAGTTGCACTGCATCTCAAAATACAAATCGCCGCTTGTTGTGCTGTCATTCGTAAATTCGGAATTAAAGTGAATGTAGATGAACGTTTCCTGTTCCTTCAGCTAATACAACTGTATTCCTGTATATAATTTTCACTGCGATACAGAAATTCAGCTTTTTAACAGATGAACCATAGAAAAACGCATTTTGGCTTTAGTTACTATCGAACCATGTGTGTGTAACCAATACAAATCTTTTTAAACCATCATGGCCTGGTACGAATTGTTAACTGCTCTTCCCACCTTCAAATCATCTGTAGACTCTGACAATTACCTTGGTTGCCCTCATCGGTATCATTTATGAAAATTAGAAATAGGAGGCGGGGGTCATAAATCCAGTCTGAAGACCAACCATTTTGTCTACCTTCTGTTTCTTCTTTTAGTCAGCTTCCTTCAGGGTAGAATCTTAGCAGTAACTCCGACTTCCAGTTTATATAGTAGCCTGCCATGAGGCACAGTATCAAAACTTTTACTGAAGTCTCATATATGTAATATCAATTATTACTTTCATTCAACTGTTAAATGACTTCATATTGATTTACTATATTGGTCAGGCATGACCTCCTCTTAACAAACCCATCCTGGAATCTGTTCGATACCGTTCTTGAATGGATCCCACCATGGTTCTGAATCGCCCCCTTAACCACAGACCCCATGAACTTCCCTACCACAAAAGTCAAACTCATTCACTTAGCCAACTCCTCTTTAGCACCACCTTTGTGGATTGGAGAGACATTAGCACTTCTCCACGCTAAGGAGATCTTCCCGAGGCCTCAAGACGCTCTCATTAACACGCAGCCTTTTAATTATAACCGAAAATATACCATTAATTCCTGGTGTTTTGCCCTCCTTTAACCTCAGTAGCTTTTCTAACAAAATCTGAGATCATCGGATCACTTATTTTACAGCAGTCTGACTCCTCAAAATTCCTTTGAGTTTCGAGCTTGTATTCGACATTAAATATAATTGAGAAGTATCTGTTCAATTCATCTGCCATTTCTGTTGTCTGTCGACACTGCAACCAGTTAAGGGGTATATTTGATTTACTCATCTTTTTTCTATTCATATGACTGTCTACGTTCTTGGCTCTCTTTGCTATTGCTTTTTAGTACTGAGGTTTTGCCCACCTTACCCCCTCAGTGGCTTTGGTGACCTTGGTGAAGTTTACATATTATCTTATAGTACACATAAAAATCAAATCCCGAGATTTTCTGTAATAACTCTAACCCTCCCGTGCTTGTTTATTTTGCTCTCTTAATCTCTTAGCCATCTGCGCAGTACAGTGGTTGTAATCATCATCGCTCTTCCCACATTGGGAGAAAAGGCCCAGGTTCGAATCCCATCAATGACCCGAGGAAGTTTTATAGCTTTTTTTCACTCTGTGGCTGAGTTAGTCGGTCAATTAATCGAGCCTACGAAATATCTCATTCCCTTATAGTCTCTTCTTTTCATATTGAAATTTTCGCCTTTACCTTTGACCACATAGGTTTCTTTAGAAACAACCTGTTCTGTGGTCTCTGCCTGCTATTGGTTACTCCACTGCCATGTTTTGACAGTTAGGCTCCATAGTGAGAAGCAGATCTAGGATGTTAGAGCCATTGTATTATCTCGGACATGCTGGGATAAGTAGAAATCAGTTATCATATAATGTATTTCCGGTCCAAGTGACCCAGTGAATAATGGGCAGGTTGAAGTCGCCCAAAGTGACACAGTTGTACTTACTTTGCCATTCAGTCTTCCTAAAGAGATATTTTGTCATACTCCTCAGTCATTTGGCTGAAAACATGCCAACTATCATCTTCCCTTTACTGAAAGTTTTTTCGCATCACACTGATCAACATCCGCGCTACTTTGATCTGACTCGGAATATTCTTGCCATCTTCAGGTAGTTTTTGATGAGAAATGTCGCTCCTCCGTCTCTCCCTATGTCTTCTGAATGCAAAATATTCAGCGAAAGAAAATTCTCAAACTCATCTCTGAGTGGCGCCGCGTTTCAGTAAGCCCAACTATATCAGTGTCAGCTGACTTGATAGAAATCTGAAATTCATTTAATTTGTTTGCAACACTCCTTAGATTACCATATTGACAAGATATATCTGTACAATAATCCTGGTATTTTTCCAAGTGATCTTATATTTCTGGTAGAGTTACCTTTTATTACAGTTTCCCTTTCAGTGTTTAGGGTAGTCACTGGTTGCACACAAGCACTCTTAGATAGAATGCAGGTGTAAATTTTGTCCCCCGCCATTGACCTGAATTGATCGTATGTCGCCTTCCATAACCCCCCCCCCCTGGAATTAGCATTTATTCTGCACCCTTAATGTTTCCTCAATGATACTGATGGCCGAATTGGTTGCTCTCGGGCTAGTGTTGCTTGCTCATCCTCTAGAAACTCTTATTTTGCATTTATAGCAAAAAATGCAAATCGACCGAAGAATACATGCTTCCTTATTCCTTTCTGTAACCCTACTCCCTTCGCACGAAGATTTATAGACTCGTCATAATCTTTATTCGCTTTAGCACTTAATTCACACCACCATCCTTCCGACTGTTGTCCACTACAGTGATGTTTCGGCAACATCGGACCATGAACCATTACTGAGTTGCGCTATGTATTTGAGCATAGTCGAACTGGATGAAACAGATAGTACCACTCTATTTAAAATCTTTCGTATTTGTATATCAGAACGATTTGGACATGCACTCATTTTCATTTATTTCATATATGCGCATAATGCGTTATGAACTATAGCGGTAGACTAGGCTAATAGCTAAAAGATCATAATCGACATCTTTTATTTTATTTTATTTATTTATTATTTATTTTTTTAGATTGAGTAGAAGAACCTTATAAGTAAGAATTGTTGGAATATAATTTGTTCTGAAATGGTGGTCACAGTTTTTTAGTGCGAGTTTTTTTTATGACAGGTATATGGATATTAATATCTGATTGTATAGTCAGCGTTGATAACACAATATGAAGTAGTCAGTGAAAATGGCCACTAAATGTCTTTCCTTAACCATAGACTAATGTAGTTATGAGAAGTTATAGAAATAACAAATAAAATAGATTTACAGTTTACATTTTGGGACGGCCACATAGGGTTAGATGTTCATTACGAGATGGAGAGAATACAAGGACATCACTGTATTTAGCATTATATGTTCTGGAACCACGGTCAGTCTTGCAAGTAGATGCGACGAAAAAAGGTTTTGCCATCTGGCTTCTTAATAGGTCTGAGTGCTTGTGTTGTGAATGTTTTTATTAGCAACAACCTGGTATCAGTCGGGAAGTTACTACTTCCCGACTGATACCAGGTTGTAAAGGGAATTGAGGAGAGTCAGAGCCGTGAAAAATGAGTAGTTAATTCTTGAATTTTTTCTGATGCCTCCTTTCCATTCTAATGAACTTTTCCGGTCATATTGTGCTGAATTCGTATGGTCTCGCATCTTTTGATATATATTATAGTTATATAAGTTTGTGTTCACGTGCCGATTCATATGTTTTTTTTTGTTTTTCGGGCTTAAATAAACCTGAATAATTGGTGGGGTTGTGGGCAATCTTTCACATAAGATCGGCTAACTATAGTCCCGATTGAAGAGTCATTTAAGAATTCCTAACTGGATGAAATCTACAGTTTAGATAAATTGTGTTCCTTAAAGATGTTCGGGGATACCTCTAAATGAACCCAGTGACTTTTACGCTTTATCAGTAGTAGTTATATTGGTATGGGAGAAGGAAAGATCCATTAAAAGCTGTGGTTACGCCTAAGTTACGAATTTGATATAAACCGGAGATGAGAAGAGTTCTGTGTAATTTAGATTGATATGTTTAAGTGGTTTAGAGATTTTGTAAAATGGTTTTTGATCTGCGTATTGACCTTGCATAAATTTTGTAAAATTTTCCAAGTCACCTGTTTATCCAAGTTGTTAATATTTTTTTTTGGTGGAAATATTACATCATTGGCGTAAATATTTGAACAATAAAGGACCAAAGGAGTTAAGGGAATATGTATTTAGAAGTAAAAGGTGAGAATCGTTAATCAGTTGGCTTCGATCCCCAAAGTAAAATTTATTCAGACTTCTAACTTGAGAATACAAAACAAATAATTTTAAAAAATGTGTTTGTAATTTATAATGGAGCTTGAAGCTTTATTTATTTATTTTTTTATAATAAAACTTTGAAATGAAAATATCTCTTGAATAGCTTGATTGAAATACCAGGATTTCGTTTTTTGAAGAAATTCAAGAAATAGCAGCAGAAGTCGAACTGAGACTGTTTTATCGTGATTTCTGTTTTTAATGATTTGTATTTTATTCTGCTGAGTTATTTTCAAATACTTTCTACTAGTTTTTCTTCCTTTTCGAAACTTATTCCAAAATGCTGCGACGTAAAAGAAACTGAATTTTTGCGAACTTCTTTCAGTTGTTTGCCCAATAAGGTTTTCGATTTATTTTGTTCTGGCCATTCGTTTACACCCGACAACATCCTTCAGATTGTCTAGCACAGGTCAAATTTTTTAAAACTTTCATGATTACTGTGTATATGCGCACATAGAAATTGTTAAACCGAATAAAATTAGGCCTAATTTTATTAAGTGAATCTTATTTAGTGAACTACTTTATTAATCGAGATTACTTTTACTTAACTGTGACCTACTTTGTCTCAGGTCAATTGCCAAAATGTATGCGTTCATTCAGTATCAGCGCACAGCAAATTCACATTAGATAGCCACAGTAATAAACCTTGAAAGACCGCAATAAATACCTAGAAGCAGAAATGCAGTAGTTCTTTATTTTGTCAATGTGTGACTTTTCATTTGCTATACTTGAATCAGTTCCATTCTTCAGTTTTTTTTTTATACATTAAATTATGTAATTTAATATTTCACCAACATCTTAGATTTCATCTGTTGAAACCTGAAATTTATCACTTATTTTGGCAACTAATTAATTCTAGAATGTATTCTACTCTGCTTAATTCCAGAAGTATTTGATCCAAGGATCTCCACACTAGTCTTTCTGACTATCAGAACATCTGTATACTGTATTGCAGTTCCGATGTGAATTATTTTATTTCAGCCTGTTTTCACTTATTTGATAAGAGTAGCATAAAGCTGGTTCAGTAGTGGGAGTCGCCAGCTAAATCACTTATAAAAATATCAAGTCAATTTCTGGTTGAGCTATGACTTATTAGTTAGCATGGTAAATAGTGTTACTACTTTCTTACTCAGTGTAAAAAAAAAAGTCTGAGTTCGATTTCATTTGCTGCAGGCCAGAGTTGAGAATTACAGGAACTCCCCGACTTACTTAAGGGTTGAGTTCCGCTTAACTCTACGTAAGTCGGGGAATTTCCCCAATGCTTGTGCAGCACTCGCAACTGTGCTTGCTGAATTGATTGAATCAAAAAAAGAAATGTGCGATGAACATGTAAATAGAATTATATATTGTATTTATTCAATTTTTTACCTCATTCGTAGGAAAAATTACAAAAGCGTGCAATTTAAAAAAAATTCAAAATTATAAAATTACAAATAAAGAGAGAAGACAGGCATAACATCAGTAAGTTTTACCTCTCGAGCATCATTGCCGGAATCTACGTCTTCAGCTGATAAGTACGCCGCTGCGAAGGTTGAGGGCTGTGGATATTTAAAAGGGGTGGGCCGCTCAACCTTACAAAAGAACATATTAATGGATGACTGGACGGTGGCTTTTTTTCTTTTTCATCGTAGATTTCTTTCTAGCAAGCAAGCATATCATTCATCCTTCTGTTAACTTTTTAAGAATCGTTCGCTGTCAGGAACCATCTTTTCAAACCTCGCCATTGCCGATGCAATTTCACGAAATGCTATTGCCCCCCCCCCCTCTCTCTCTGTCTCTCTCTCTCTCTCTCTCTCTCTCTCTCTCTCTCTCTCTCTCTAGCGATGAAGCGTCTCGGCTGCTTATTTGGTTCATTTTGAGCTTCGTCAGCATTTTCTTCTTTCACTATTGCTGTCAATGTGTTATTCGTCAGATAATTCCTTCTCTTCTTCCTCTGTTAACTCCTCCACGTCTTTGGCATCAACCTCCAACTGGAGTAGCTCTGCAACCTTTACAATCTTAACTGTAACATATTCGTATGATTCGTCTTTTTTTTTTTTTTTTTTTTTTTTTTCAAATCTTTGGTAGCCTTTTACGTGCATATTTTCTTCCATGCGCCGTTTAAACAACTTTTAGTAATTTCCGCCCAGGCAATTTAAAAGGGGTTTAAATTTTACAACATTCACCACTCCATTAATAATGGAGTGGTGAATGTTGTAAAATTTTCAAAGGTCTCTTAACGTAAATTTTTTTCTCATCGTCTACTGCAGACAATGCCCGAGTAAATGTGCGTAAATAGTATGCTTTTAAATTCGAAATAGCACCCTGATCCATAGGTTGGATGAATGAAGTTGTGTTTGGCGGTATAAATATGACTCTCACGTTCGAATTACAATCATCTAGATGCGTAGGATGTTCAGGAACATTACCTAATAGAAGCAAAATCGTGAAAGGAACGTCGTTGTCTTTACAATATTTTTCAACCTCTGGAATGAAGCATCATTTAAACCAATCCTCAAAGAAAGATATTGTTATCCAATCCATGCTCTCTGGTTCGATCGGAAATGCACGGGTAGAGTGGCATTACTGATGCCCTTAAATGCACGAGGATTTCCAGAATGGTACACAAGCAGTAGTTTTAATCTGTAATCTCCCCCTGCATTAGCCTCAAGCAAGAGCGTGGCCCTATCTTTTGACGCCTTGAAACCTGGTATTGTATTTTCCTCTTTGGCAATATATGTCCGATTTGGCATCCCCCCAATACAGAGCAGTCTCGTCAACGTTAAAAATTTGCTGCGTTGAATAGCCGCCTTCATCAATAATTTTTTTCGAACACATCACAAAATTTCTCTGCAACTGCAGAATTGGCACTGGCGACTTCACCGCATACTTTAATGTTGTGGAAACCAGCGCGATGCTTGAACCTATTAAACCACTCGTTGGTTGCCACGAACTTGGGTTGGGGTTCGTCGTACTTATCCATAATATCTTTATAAATACTTTTTGCTTTTGCTTGAATGGTCGTTAGATTCAGGGGCACTCGCTTCTGAATCTGATTTTCCATCCATATTATTAACAGCTGTTCCACTTCGATATAGCCCCTCAATGTTGTTTTGTGATCACTATTGATCTTAAGTGCGTTGATCCTTTGACATGTTCTTTGATACGAGCACTGTCCTTTTAGACTGTATTGACTGTTGAAGCAGCGAGACCTAAATTCCCTTGCAATAGATGACAAACTTTGTCCTGCTTCTTCGTACTTCTTAATCATTTTCATATCTTCAAATAGGCCTCCGGGGTTGGGAATATTCATATTCGCAATAACTGTACAATCCAACACCAACCATTATTAAATAAATTAGAATTGTGTTGTATTAAGGTAATAATGATAAAAATGAAATAAATAATATAATTACACCGTATAAAACTGATAAAATAAGATAACTGTACAAAAAATGTAAAATTTTAAAATATAATAAAATAAACAATGTAGATAAAATCAACAAAACACCGATAAAAGTGATATATATATATTTTTTTTTTTTTTTTGGCTGGTCAAGCATAAGTCTCGGGCTTCCTTGTACCATATGGCTAATAATAATAAATACCGAAGATTTCAGAGGCGTCTGCCTCCTCTTTCAACAGTGAAGCTTATCGTACAGCACATCCTTAAATATCAGCAGGCTCACGGTTCACAGCACGTGACACGTGAGCTTTTATCCGGTGTTTTATCTACATTGTTTATTTTATTTTATTGTATTTTAAAATTTTATATTTTATTGTACAGACAATTATCTTGTTTTATCCGGTGTAATTATATTATTTATTCTATTTATTTTATTTCATTTTTATCATTATTATCTTAATACAACACAACTCTAATTTATTTAATAACGGTTGGTGTAGGATTGTACAGTTATTGTGAATAATCATCTTCATTTCTAAATGAATTTTGTTTCGTTTCCTGGCACTACCACCACTTGAAGTTTTTCGTTGGTCGCTTTCACTTCATCATTGTAATACGTAAATAGGAATGAAGAGAAGTTTCTGAAAATTTGTTTTTTTATATGATTGAAGATTTCAGTGAAGGGGAACACATTTCACTATAATAGCGTAAAACCCACGCAATTGCAGTTATCGGTATTATCGCAAATGCAATAAGATCGAGTTTACTACCCGTTTATAATTAGATGCACTAACAGAAAAGCCCAATAAACCGGAAAGTGCGAATGTTTTTATTGTTTTTTGGTCGTGACCTCCAGAAACGTGCTTTACAAAAACATCACAAAGGCGTTCAAAATTGATTCTTATAACGGGAACATATGATAACGATGAAAGGGTAGTGCAATTTCCATTATAAATATGACCGTTTAGAGAGATAAATAGCTTAGTAATATAGAGAAATTTTCAACTTCCAAGGACTTGGAACGAATTACAAAAAAAAAAAAAAAAAGAAGGGGGGAGGGAGTGTTATTGGGTTCACATTCCGATATTTTCATGATACGTCCATTTATTCCTACGGGATGCTGAATACGTTTCCATGATTTTTTTAAAGTTTGCATCGGCCTTCAAAAACTTACGTAAAGTCGAAATTCATTAAGTCGGGTATTACGTAAGTCGGGGAGTTCTTGTACTTCAGCGACGGGAGCAACTTTGTTTTTTGTTTTTTCTACACCAAACAAAAATTAAAGGTCTTTGGTGAGAGTTGCATGTTTTTAACTCTTGGAAGTTTGGGTTTTTCAGAATACGCGTAATTTATAGACACGATATGGTGTTCCCCCCCCATGAACCATGCAGAGTAAAACAAATAACCAGTCAACCGTTTGAATGTTTCCATGCGGTTTTACAAAGTCAGTCCAATAGCCCCTACCACCGCGGTGATTTTGTGAATCAGAAAAAAAGAGAGTACTATAGAAAAAAGTAGTTGCTCGCCCGAATAGCTGATGTTTAATCGATTTTGAATGCATTCACGAATATTTATACGCTAGATTTGGCTCATATCTTACATATAATAATGTACATAATTGTAATGTGCAGCGAAAAGGAAATCGTGTCAAATGTGTGTAAAAGATTTCTTTAAAATTTCGTATAGTACGTCTCCCCCACTTGGGGACTGTTACAAGCCACCTAGAGTGTCTCGCATTAGATCCCGTTATTTGCATTGTACAAAAGAGATAATGCGCACACTAATTTACCTCCGCAGTATGTTTTCGTAACTCGTGCATAACGGAAATGTGTTGTCTCTTAGATGAAATAAAACCATAATGGATCCTGAGGGATGGCGAAATTTGGCGCTGTGCATATCCACTATCACTTTGTGTTTGCATAGACTTCCGAGAGAAAATTCCAAAGTAACTTAAGCGGCGGAGGGGGTAAAAAATAAAGAAAGAAAGAAAAAAAAATGCAAAGTTTAGCTAAAGCTATTTGTAGAAAGAGATTGAAAAGAAGCTTCACATGACAGCAGCTCGCAGCGAAAAGCATGTTCCTATGAAAACATGAAACATAAGTTGCCAACTTTTGCGGAATGAAACCTAAAACAGCAGATAACATAGTGGAAATCAGTTAACCTGCCATTTTCCGCTGCCAAAGGAACAATGTGCTGTGCGTCAATGAAAGAAGAGTTCTTCGGTTTTCCTTACTTGTTCCTAATGTAAGTCTCTTGTCCCCACGGAATGTCGAAGTGAGACTAGCAGCATTCTGATTTGGTGATATCTCCTCTGTCGAAGAGGAAAGAACTATATCTCGTTGCATGGCGAGGACCGCGAGCACGTTGTTGTTGTGGTAGTTAATACAAAGAATATACAACAACAAAAAGTTATTTCCCAAAATTTTAAATGGCATTTTATTTTTCTTTTAGCCATAAAAACTCAATTTATGAAGTGCCATGTGCAGAGAGGTTTGCTTTATCATTGCAAAACAGAATTCACTTAAGAATGTATTCTCGGGTGATTTTATATATTTATACTGGAGATGCTTTTATGGTTCATTATTATTATTATTATTATTATTAGCCATATGCTGAAGACGCCTTTCATTAATCATTTGGCTTTAATCTTCAAAGTGATATTTTCGGGGGGGGGGGGGGGGGGGAGATTGACTGACTCTCTCTCTAAGAGAGAGAGCGCGAACGAAATTTATTGCAAAAACAAGGAAATACATGTGTGTGTGTGTGTGTGTATATATATATATATATATATATATATATATATATATATATATATATATATATATAAATTTTATGTTGCTTTATACGGCCCAAGCCCCGCGGCCACGAGGCTCGGTGTTCACATAATATTAATACTATCATAATTTGTGGATGATTATTAACTAAAAGTAAATTTTAACATTTATACAGCTTATATTTCGGCTTACATTAATTTTACTCTACATTAGCATATTACACATAATTATTATAGAAAGAAATAATACAAGTTGAACTGGAAACTGCCAACAATTTAAACAACAAAGTTATCACATTCCCAGTCGTAGCATCACCTGAAGAGTGTCATCAAGTTTTATGATACTTAATACAGTAGACTTTCGAAATAACGAACCTTCGGGGATTCAAGGTGCCGCTATTTCGATTTTTCCGATATCTAGAAAGTTTTTTATTTGTAATTGCGGAAATAATGAGGGCAAATAAGAAATAGAGAGATTAAGAATGCAATTTCATTAACTGCACATAAAAAAACATAAACATGTTGACGATCCAATGTTATATTCTGCCATTAATACACTTCTGCTTATGCCCCGTTCTATTTTCTTTGTTATATCAAGTTTAGTCTGCGCATGTAGCACAGTGGTATCGTCACCGTCCTCCTCACACCGGGTGGAAAAGGCCCGGGTTCGAATTCCGTCGATGACGCGTGAAACTTTTATAGGCTTTTCACTAAATGGCTGAGTTAGTGGGTCTCAGACATAGACAGCAATGTTCTTAACCCCCAGAAACTGTGGTTTTTCGTCCAGCAAAATAGGCAACTGGGCCACAGAACGCCCGCAATGTACAGACACAATACACATGGGTATATGAATTAACATTCTGGGTAACCCTAATTGTAATAGTTTGGATTGTATCAAGTTTGTCACTAAGCTTTAATGTTATTCTCTGTATGAGGTTTTTCAACTTTAGGAGCCATAGTGAGGGGTTTTTAATTTAAAATAAATGTGAAACAGCGGTATAATCCGTGTTATCAGTACAGAATTCACTTTGAAAATGGCGAACGCAAACAAATACAGTAATCATGTGACTTGCCGTTTTCTTTTTTTGGCTGTATACATCCGATCTCAATGTGCTGTTATTTGGACAGTCTACTGTAGTTCAGCTTTGTGAGAATGTTCGCCGATCAATACTTAGGCAGCAAAGGCTTCGAGGAGGGTAAATCTGATCCAGAATTTTATTTCTGTTTCCTTTGTTTTTGGCGAACAGAGTGAAATAGGAATTAAGGGCTTGGGCATTCCGTAGTATATCGCAAGGTACAAATCTTTCAGTATTTTCTTAAAATGAGACCTGCATCAGTCAGCACTACTCTAATATGAACCTACAGTCACCAAAACAGTTCGGATTCAAGAAGAAAGGCTGCTCAGCTGTAGATGCCCTGGAAGCTGTCATCATTGCTGCAAGGAACACAGAGGGAAAATACTTCCTGGTCATTTCCGTTTGACTTTGCCGGGCGTTTAACTCACTTCGGCAGTCAAGCATCCTCGGCAGACTCAGGAAAGCCAAATTACCATATAACCTATTTTGCTGCATTAAGGATATCTTTCGCAAAGTAAAGTAACAATCAAAATACCATAATGCCAGGTGAGAAGACTAGTGCACAGAGGGTGTCCCCAGGGACCCCCTTTTTTGGAACATTGTTTGAGCGAATTTCTGCACACCAATCTGCGAGATGTCTCCACCCAGGAGTATGCTGATGATCTGATTCTGGCGGCGACTCCCATGGGCAACTAGAAGACGCAGCAAACGAAGTCCTTATGACTCTCCAACTTTGGGCTGAACAGTACCACATGCAGATTTCACTGTACAAGACTAACTCGATTTTACTGAAGGGAACACTGCAAGTCACCAGACCTCCACTAATTGAAATTGAACAAACTACACTGTACCATAAAACTATCCACGGAGCTGAAATACCTGGGAGTAATTCTAGACAGAAACGTATCATTCACCCCACATCTGATTCATCTCCACCAAAAAATAAGAAAATACAGTGCCACGTTTAACCGAGTTTCTCAGCGAGACAGGGGCTTGAAACTGTGAACACTAACCCTTTACTACAAAGCAGTATTTGTACTGATCATGTACTGACTGCAGGAGCTTGGTTTCTTAAAGTGACAACTGCAGTAAATACAAGAAAATTAGAATCAATCCAGTGCACCATCCTACTTTCCATCACTAGAGCTTGCTGCATGGTCAGCACACATGCCTTGCAGGTGCTGGTCGGTGCACTACCCATGGACCTAGAGGTAGTCAAGTGCAGATTACTACATTATCTCTCAAAGGGCAGATCCCTTACCTGCATTGACTTCACCACCGACCCTACAAATAGTGTCAGAGTGGAAAAAGCATGACTCACCCTTCACCTTCAAAGGACATGGCAACTGAAATGGGACCAAACCACAAAGAGATTCATCACCAAGAAATTCATCCCTGAAATCTCAAGTATCTACCCTGAGCTACCCACATGTTCTCACCGGGGACTCCACGCCACCTGTTATGGAGCACAAGTCTTTCAAAGCTAAATTGGCCACGTTTAGGATGGTGGAAGACCAAAACTGCCATTGTGGCTCCCCAGAGACCTGGAAGCATTACCTCTGCCACTGACATTTACGATGACCTTAGACACTCTCTTATGCAAGAATTCACTACATCCCAATGAATATAGAGCACCACCTACTTGATGCAGCCGAAGAATACACAGCCTTCAGGCTGTGTATTCCTTTGCAAAGCACCAATTCCAGAGGCAAAAACCCTATGCAGAACGTAAGAGATCTGTGAATTGGAATGCATTCTGCCATCAAAATCGACTGGCACCCACTTGAAGACTGCCCTGATAATTAACCTATCTCGGATGGAACCTCTGTCCCATGAATGTTGTCAAATTGGACTCTATATCAACAGTGACAATGCGCTCTGTACTGCCAATTCCTGATGGCTATCTATACTGGGCTCCCTTGCCTGGTACCTTTTTCTCCCTTTTCCCTGGCCGGGGGGAGAAGTCCTGTCCCCTTCTCTCCCCCCACCAACTGTTATCCTTCTCTTAGTGGGGCACGTGCAGGCCTGACTGAACAAGTCAGGCATGAACATCCTGGAGTCACCTTCTCTATCTCCCCCAACTCTGCCTAATACACCAGCATATAGCATATCCCACACAAACTGCAAAAACTTAAATGTTGTTCAAATTAAACTGCATAAACTTCATTTGGCTTTTCTAATTCCAGCACTCCTCAGTAGTAGTTGATGCGATGATCTGAACCATGCAAATTAGGTGGGCGTGGCTTCACTGGAGCTGCCTGTTGTGGTGGTCCTGCCCTCTGTGATTGGCTATTGAGTTGAGTGGGAATTTTTTTTATTTTATAGATATTTTGCTCACTAGATGGCACTGCATATCTTTCTCTTTTTTACTGCTCAGGCTTGAATCAAGATCTTGTGTGGTGGCTGTTTGGCACTTATCCATTGGGTTACCCTTTACTTTGGGTGAATGTGTGTGTGTATATGTGACTATTATAGTTATCAGTGTGTGAGTGTGACATCAAGAGACCTGTATTTTGCAATGAATTGTGGGTCGGCCCCAGAGCCTGGCACCAAACATTGTTATTTCTTCTGATGGAAGGTACCTGTAAGAATTTTTTTTTATTACTTCCAGTGTTGATGCTATTGGAAATATATAGTGTTATAATTATTAGTCCACTTTGCCGACAAAAAACTGAAAATAAAGATTTTTTTATTTTATGTGTTTGATGGTTAAATATATATATTTCCCCAATAAGTTAGTCTCGTTGTGGCTCCATCTATTGGTCCTTTTTGCAAGCTGAAAAGAATTTTTTTTTCCTTCTTATTCTAGAATATAAAGTCTTCTTTTTTATTTCCTGTGTTAATACTATTGGTGACGTGTGCTATGTTATTTGCAGTCTGCTTTACCGAAAAAAACCTGAAAAGTAAAGTTTTTTTTGTGTTCCATATTGTTTGTTGTCTAAATTTTATTTTTACCACAAATGGTGGCTCCATCTATCAGTTCTCTTTGCAAGCTGAAATTGAATTTTTTCCCTCTAAATTGAAATAGAATGATTTTATATTCTAACAAGTAATTTCCGAAAGTGGTTTAAGATTTTTAAAACTGTTGGTTAGTTGTAAATTTTAAAAGATATTTCTCTGGTAGCTATGAAAAAGACAGACAATATTACAAATAGATTTTTTATTGGTATAATATATATATATATATATATATATATATACATACATACACACAAAATTACAATGATGGGGTTATGACAGGTTTACTCCACTAGCTATTTCTTCGTGGTCTATCCTTTCCACTTCTAGCCTCACAATCTCATAAAGGCGGCTGAGAACGATCATTATAAGCGCCACCATTACTCCTGCCCATGTTGTTCGTAAAGTGTCAGCATCTGAAAAAGAACAAGATGTTAGAAGATTAAATGACCCACGCATAGTGGGCAGTTTCAGTGGTGTTAATGCGTTTCAAGAACACAAATTTACCCAGGCATGTCATGAAAGAGTACTTGGTATTTCAACCTGCTTATGAGAGACACAAGCTGCAAAGAGTTAATTTTCCTAGAAACCCGATAATAGTTCTAGGACCATACATTTCAGTGTGACTTAGCAGAAGTTTCCAATCTGTCTAAAGAGAATGGAGGGATTTGCTGTTTGCTCATTTGTATACATGCATTTTCAAAGCAAATGGTAAAGCCATTAAAATCAATTTTCAAGGAAGAAACACCTTCAATATTAACACTGATGAAGGCAAATCATTTACAAATAAAGATGTAAGAGCATTATTTAAGTCTCTTAACGTTACTTTCTATACTACTAGGTCAAAAAAACAGCCATAGCTGAGTGTTTCATCCGAACTCTGAAAGAAAAAAAATGTTTGAATGGATAACATATTCTAAAAGTAAGAAAAATGCACTTAGTTCACATTCTTCCCGACATTGTAGCTAATTATAATCGAACATTGCATCAAACCATCGGGATGCTGCCTGCCCATGTCACTTGCACAATGAAGAAGACATCAACAGGAAACTGTACTTAAAAAAAGTCCAAGGAACAGATTCCTAAATTTAAACTAGTGGATCGTGTCATTCTAAGCAGTGGCTCTCATCCTTTTCGCAAAGGTTCGAGGGTAGTTGGAGTTGTGAAGTGTTCACTGTATCCCAAGTTTTGAAATGAAGACAACCAGTTGTGTACTGGCCATACTGAAAAAAACTTAGACTGATCTGGCAGACAATATGGTTTTACTCCAGGTCATGGAACAGAAGATGCACTTCGGGCATTGCGAAACTATATATTAGGCTCGAACAGTAAGTATGTCCTTGGAATCTTTATTGACTTTGAGGGAGCTTTTGACTCCATTCAATGGAGCAGTGTTCGTATGATGTTCAGACTTGCAGGCTGTTCAACTAAGATCTAAGATCTTTAGGGTGGTAAAGGACTACTTCACGCACCGTACAGTAACTGTTAAGTCGTCAGTTGCTTCTATTGTATGAGAGGTGACCAGGGGATGCCCACAAGGATCGGTTTTTGGACTACTAATGTGGAACCTAGTTTTGGAGGACTGGTTGCATAGGGACTTCGAGCATACAGAGATGGTGGCATATGCCGATGATCTTGTGTTGCCTATTGAAGGAAATACACGGATGCAACTAGAAACCAGGTCACAACAGGTTTTGTTTGAACTTAATAACCGGTGTAGGTTACATAAACTGACTGTATCAGGAACCAAAACAAGGACAATGGTCTTTAAGGATCAATTTTCGAGTAGAAGACCCCCGGGTGTTAAAATGAATGGGTCGAGCCTAAAATTGGCAAGGCGATTAAAATATCTAGGCATTATGTTTGACGGATCTTTGACTTTCAACTCACATGTTACTTATCTATCAGAAAAGGTGAGGATATTTATTGTTATGATTACTCAAATCACTAAAGTAGGCTGGTGAATAAAAGGTAAGGTGCTGAACTTGCTATATGAATGTGTTTTTACCACCATGGTAACACATGGTGCACCAATTTGGTTTGAGCATGTAAGTGGAAAATTATTTACTAGAAAGCTCAGTTCCATTCAAAGAGTAATGCTCCTTAGGATGTGCATGGCATGCAGAACTGTGTCGATCCCAGCTTTGTAGATTGTGACTGGAAAATTGCCTATTCATCTGCATTGATTGTATTGTGCATTGGCTTACTTCATCCGCCGTGGCCTTCCCTGTTCTTTTCTGAATATACAGGTGGACATTTTGGCAGATACCAGAAAGGAAAGGACAAGAATCTGGGATACTTTGGTAAAAGTCTTGCAAGAGCGTTGGAGTGTTTGTGATAAAGGGCAAATTACACAAAAGTTTTTCCAAGATTTAAGAAATGCAGGCTCGATAAAATTCAAATGGTTTTCCCCAAACTTACAAGCTATGTTCTTATTAACTGGTCATGGTTTGATTAATGCAAAGTTGCATGATTTAGAAATTAATGAAAGATCTAGTTGCCATTGTGGCAAAAAAGAGAATCATGGGAGCATATTATGTACAACTGTGAGGAGTACTGCAATCTACGAATTGAATTGGTATCGCAAGTTAGTGCTCTCAATCTTATGGCAGAAGGCTGCGAGACAATTCTAGTTAATAAACAGGAGAATTTCTTTGCTTTTCAAGCCTTTGCAACTGCAATATTTCTTAGGCAGAAGACTTCTGCATCTGGAAGCCTTGGATTTGTAATGCGGTATGGTGTATGCTGAATTACCTAGAATTCTGTTAAATCGTGGAGGCTTGAGTCTACTATATTCACTGCAACTCCAGCTCCTTGTGCTGGAATTTCTGCTCTCGGCAACTCCTGGCACTTGTATTTCTCTTCTCGGCAGCTCCTAGCGCTGCTGGCTTTCCAACAGACTGTGAACAGATGCAGATCTTTCCAGTGAAGTTTGGACTTTGTCTGAAATTTAATTATATGTATATTTTATTTTTTATGTAATTTGATTATTTTTCAATTTGTTCCTATCAATCTTTTTTGGTCATGGCAGGTTTTTTTCCCTCCCTGTACTTGGGCAAACAGGAGAAGGAGTATATAAGAGTACTGCTAAATTATGTGTAACTGACAGCGGGGTTGCCATTAGTTGGCTGGGACTGCTTTAAGCAATAAATATCAATGTGTACAGAGTCAAAGACGGGCCACGTGAAACGATCCAATTGATGTTTTATGAGCAACAAATACATGTTAATCTCCAGGATGACTGCCTGTTGATGTCTTTCTTATTGAAAAGATACTCAAGGACAGACGGAGAGGAGGCCAGTGTCAATTACTTAAGTGGTTAGGATATCATGCTTACTATAACTGCTGGGTTCCTGCAAAAGATGTTCTTCTTGACCCTACCAAGTAATCCGAGCATGGATTTCCATCCTGAGAACACACAGTCTAATTTTACTGTTGTTTTGCCCGATGCTATAGCTCTCAGTGGCAAGTGAGATGTTGCGTTAGCAGAAATCCATGTTCTTAATTCTTGGAACCATGTTTCCGAAGGCTGGGCTGAGTTTGCAACTTTACAGAAAGACCTTTCATCCCGGAACAAAGAGGTTTAGATGGTGGAAGCAGAGTACGAAAATTTGTGTCAATTGATTGACCATATGTGTTGTCTTAATACCAATTAAGAGCTTAAGGTAGTAGAAAAAGAATTCAGAGTGAGATTCATGCTAATATCAAGAATGACAATGAGTTGTGTATGGGTTTCTGAACGGCTGAAATTCTTGGTCTGATCCCTAAATCTAAAGCCAGGGGTGATACTGGTGACAAATACAGGACTTTCAAAGGTGTGCACATTTGAAAATGGATACATAAAGGTAAAATTGTGTTTCCCCCCATTCACGCCCTACAGCAACAATAGGAGGCTTGTTTTTATAGGGCCTTCAAGTTGTGATGTTCGCAAGTATAAAATTCCTTACGGTAATTACAGCAGTGTCTCCAAAATTCTATAAACAATGACAGAAATTGCTCCCAAAATTAAGGAAAGTGTAAACACCCATGGCTTTTATTTCTTATGAAATAGAAAGTGGTGTGTGTGTATCTTCATTTCCCTGAGAGAGGATAGGCGAACTGCTCGGTTTTGACTGTCTGTACCACAACTTGAAGGAACTGAGATTGAGATTTCCGTGAGATATAGAGGTGTCAACTCTTACTTCATTTATAGTAACGTGATCGGACACGAGATAGTAGGCAAAACCAAGGTGCCTCTTTTACTAGTAGTGCCATTCGAAAACAGGCGAATACTTGCATTTGGATTATTACCTTTACCTTGTGCTGCTTTCAAACATTCATTCCATATCTATTCAAATACAGACAGAGGCCAGGTATTTCCGTTAATTGGACGGAAAACCCTAATTAAGCTACTTGTTCAATCCCAATGAACGCTTACATGGAATACTACTCTGTGCAGGTGGGAGGAAGTCCCTACTTTAGAGGAGCTCTGATCCAGAGAGGCCAGGGACTAGACAATATATTCCGCTCGGTTTCCTTTTTTTTTTTTCTCCTCTTCTAAAACCTTCAGCTAAGTTGCTTGTTGCGAAGTGCTGTCAGATGGCCATAATATGTTTGATGATGTGCTTTCGGGAGTGCCTGTGAAACTATCATTTATAAATCAGGCTTCCGAAGTGGCACAAGCCATGAAGCAAAAAGTCCACAGTCAGAACGGAGTCAAGCGCCAAAAATATCAGGATATTTTTCAGTGATGGAACTGATGTCAGAATTGGATTTGTTTGCTTGGCCAGCTACTAATCTGTGTGTCAGGCATTGTTCCTACATCACCTTCCTGCCTCTATCATTGGTGGACAGGCCGGGGCAAATAAATTTTTCCTTTTTGGGAACGTCAGAAAAATATCCGGAACTAGAAAAAACTCATTTA
The DNA here is from genome assembly GCF_048544385.1 of Mastigoproctus giganteus. Lineage (NCBI taxonomy): Eukaryota > Metazoa > Arthropoda > Arachnida > Uropygi > Thelyphonidae > Mastigoproctus > Mastigoproctus giganteus. The sequence continues at coordinate 127,761,562 of NC_143582.1, forward strand.
CGCCTAAAAGTAGAGTTAATCTAATGTGATGGTAAAGAACTGCAATTGAATGCAGGCATCATTAATAACTTTTTCCACTCCCTGTTTAGCCCTGTCAATCTTTTCGTTCAGGATAAATTCCTCAACCCCACCAGTGACACCTGTGCCTATTGACCGTATTTAGAAACGCTTTTGAACTTTGACCAAAGAGCTAAAAGCTCAGCTCAGTACAGAACTGTTCATTAAAAACAATGTTTGCGAGGTTGCGCAGACGTTTTCTCAAACTGACAGTGGTATGCATCTGCGTATGAAGTACTTTTCGAAAACCAAGACGATAGAGCTGCTAGGGCATCTGACTAGATTTGTGCCACCAGGCCAAATATATTGTTAACCTTCACACCATCTGAGAATGGTTCATAGCCCTCCCGAATTCTGCTTGGTATCTCTTGACACTACAACAAAGATACACATACAAGAAGCCTGCCTTTTTGTGCTTAAAGTTAAGCTTAATCCCAACATATAGCTGGCCTATGAGTGTTCTTGAAACGTATCCACTTGTTTACCCCTTTAACAGGGTTAATGGGTTAATGTTACTTACTACTTAGTTCCCAAAGGTATCTCCGATTCTACCCGAGACAATATATATATCTTGGCCAAATCCCAGCCCATCTGATCATGGGTATTGTCCAGTGATAGATTCTATGGCTCCTTCACAGTAATGTAATAGCACAGGTTGTTCAGTACAACCTGTGCTATTTGTTTCTGACTGCTGACAGCAATCAGAGTCCATCCATACTGCTTACACCCTATTATAAAAACGGGCATTATACTAGATCCTACCTGTCACTTTTTACTGCCCTAAACAAATGTAATTCAGACTAGAAATGACGACTCCCTCTTGGAGTATACAGAAGGCTACATTCTTTATACCTTTGATTTAACTCCCGATCAAAATGCAGTTGCTGAACACATCAGCTCAACACGTCGAGGAAGTGTTCACCTTGAAATAAAATTCGAAGAGCCTCTTCCCAAAAACATAACAGTGATCTTGTATGCTGAATTTGAAAACATTTTCTGTTACTAAAGACAGAGCAGTTCTCAGACTCTGAACAGATCCTGAGAGTTTTAGAAGCCGACAACGAATCGGGAAAACTTCGGATCGGCGTCTGTGTGCGAGATGAATTGCCATCAAGAATATAGAGAAAGCAAGTCTTACTCGTTGTGAATACTGACTTTGCACATATGGCAGGCACACACTGGGTGTTCATCTACCTAGAAAAGGTGAAAGCCACTATTTCGACAGATTTACAAGACTACCACCACTGGACATTGCAGATTTTATTAGCAAGAAGAGCAAGAAATGGACTGATAACAAAGTGTTAATTCAGCATCCTGAATCCATCACGTGCAGACTCCACTGTATTTTTTCCTAACTCATAGACGTAGAGGTGTTTCTATGCAAAAGATTGTAAACAAATATTATTGTAAAGATTTGTGGGCAAATGATGTAATTGCCACATAAGATGTAATTCAACATTTACTTCCTAAATAAATTTTTTTAAAAAAAATTAAGTCTATTGAAAAAATACACTCACGTATAATAATGGTATTGAGTTGTGCTTGCTCTTCAGGCGCCGAGGAGAGATGAGAGCTGTGTATCTCTGTTTGACTGGTTTGCGTCACTTCTCCTCTATGGCCCCTGCTTTTGTTGTTCTACTTTAGAGGGAATGCTGGGTAATGACACTGAGCATGGTATCAATGCGTTGGCCTCGGTTCTGAGCAATGCAGCAAAGCTCGCATGTTTTTTGGCATAAGCTTTCAGTCCCAAATAAGATTGGAGAGTTCGTAGATACATCTTAACTTTCGAGTCTGGCTGCATGTCCTGTCTTTTTAAGATATCAGACATCTGCTCGTCTAATGATACTATTTGTTTTTGTTCTGGTGGTGTATTACAAATAGGAATTTACAGAAAGATTTGCTCATCTTCTAATTAAACTTGTATTGAGTGGTGCGATGAGACTTGCTAAGAGGGGGGAACAGCTCCCCTCCTTTCTGATGTATTAATTTTTGCCTTGTTTTAAAGGAGACTTTTATTTGCAAGCGTTCTGAGCAACTTCTTGCTCAGAAGTTGAGCAAGGATTTGAGGGTTTCAAAATAGTGGTTGCCTATTTTGGGCGAGCTTCTGAGAGATGCTTTAGGAAGTTAGTGTTGTGTTTCAGACGCCGAGCCTTGTGGGTACATAGACTACTGTGTCCCCTTCATTTAGCAACACGTGCGTGCAGCTGTGACCTATCGTCAGTGTTCCGACAAAAATCTAACATGAAATATGAATGCGGATCGCATGTAGCGTCTTTATGTATATCAACGAGAACACATGACATACCGGGGAACACTTGGGTGGCAACAACCAAGTGGTGGGAATTCAAACTTACAGTGCGGAACTGAGTGCCTTGAGAGAATAAGTTTTGTGTTAATAAAATCACACTCAGATTTCTGTGGTGCGATCCCTTTATAAATATTTCAGACACTACACTACTATCTTTTGCTTGGTTAATGAGATAGTCTAAGACAAGTAAATTGTATACTCTAGGGTCGAATTGAGGAATGTTTGACCCTTTACAAACTCGATTTGCGGGTATTGTATAAACATTTCTTGGGGCTCTGAATAGCAATAGACAATTCTTTGAGCTGGAGGGGAAATTAAATTTTGTCTGGTTTCCAACAGAGACAGGACAAATGTCTTACCACTCTGTGTTGCTCCGCTGATTTGTACTGTAATCGGATGTTTCATTGTGTAACTGGTTTTGCACGAATCTGGATCCTATGTTTACATGACTGCAAGTGCGAGAGGCAGGGCTAGCAATGATAGACAGAAGGTAATGTCTCCAGACAAAGATGCATTGACTCCATTTTTTGAAAAAGGCTGTGAGATTTACCCTTCAGAAATGATGCTTTTTTTGCTGGCTTTTTAAAAAGAAAAAAGCACTCTTCAAGACATCAAAAAAAAAGGGATGTGCACCTTTCCCCATATAAGCATGCCCATCACGAAATGATTGGTGAGAGGGGTACCACGATCCCTCTGCATGCCATCACGAACATTACAGCCGGGGAGAGGAAGAGGGTGTGCCCTCGCCAACATCTGGAATAAAAGGAGACATCACCAGGGAAACCATGAAGACTTGGTGTCAAAACATGGGTATTTCAGAGGAATTTTCTAATGTCGGTTTGACGTTTAGGTGGTTAGCTTTTACTGGGTGTCTTGGAAATATCCATAAGGATAAGTGCATGTGTCATCTCCAACCACATGTTTAGCGAAAGTAAATCCAAACCTTTTTGTTACTGAGGACTGTAGGAGACATGAATTGTGCTTGTCTCTCCGGACAAAAAATGGCACTTCAACAGAAACATCGACATGTTGACCTTTTGCCACAGCTGTCAACGTCCTGGTTGATGAGTTTTGTGTTCTTGGCATTAAGGTCACACCGTTGCATTTGTTCACCGTTTTATCCCATTGGGTGTGAAAGGAGTAAGATTTGGACCCATAGAGGTGAACTCGACAATGTGATCTCCGTCTAGTTCATCCATGAGTTACCCAAGCAAGTGACCAATGGGTGGACTTTCGTTGCTGGTGGTTGGTGGTGTACACATTGCTGTCCATATCACAGTACAGAATGTGATGGTGTAGAGGGGCCATAGCCTTATAGAGCTTCATCCTGCCATAGGAAGCGATGAAGGAGCCAAATACTGCATTACCCGATGGTAGGTTTCCTTTGTTCCCTCGATCAGAGCGAATGCAACTTGCATTATTTCCTCCACCACTAACATGGCCTCAGGTATGATTTTGGTGTCATCCATGAAAAGCTCTACAACGCTTTCGTGTTACATACTTTTGTGCTCACCTTGGTTCTCATTGCGAGCGTTCCCCAGAGTGAGTTAAGACAAACTTAGCAAATTCATACTTTGCTGGGTTCACCTTTATTTCAAGCTTGTCCATAGCGATTCTTCTTTACTTTTAGAATTAGAAATATAGTCATTGGGCCAATCATCTCGGGCCATCCCAACACCTCCTGTTTGATTTTCAAGGTGTCTGTGTAGCCACTTCAAATCCGCACCGGCAGTTCCATAGCCAGGTGGGAAGGAGCAGCAGTGCATAGCACACGCTTCTTGATTAAACCGGGGTTCGAGCCCGTCACCACCAAATATGGAGGATGCGGAAAGGTCAGGGAATGACCACCGCATATCCCGGAGCAATATGGCCTTAGTTGCTAATGCTCCTAAAAACCAAACAACAAACAAACAAACAACAAACAAATCCGCACCCGGCTGAAATGACTACAATTTGTAAATCGGAGTTTGCTCACTGAAACAGCTCAACTTCTGCCAAACCACAACTTCCTAAAGCAACCCCTGCAATTTTCTGTAAATTAGTAGCCCTTGTAGTTTGCATACCCCTTCTAGCCAATTGCAACTGTCTATAAGTATTAACATTGTCCTGCTGGGCAGAAATACCAACAGATAGTGCTTGCTCAAGACACTGTGGGTATTATTGATTGACTAAAGCAACCACTGCGATTTTCTGTAAATTAGTAGCCCTTGTAGTTTGCATACCTAATTTACATTTCTGTAAATTAGTAGCCCTTGTAGTTTGCATACCCCTTCTAGCCAATTGCAACTGTCTATAAGTATTAACATTGTCCTGCTGGGCAGAAATACCAACAGATAGTGCTCGCTCAAGACACTGTGGGTATTATTGATTGGGTTTATGTTCTCAGAAAGATTGTTCTTCTCCTCCCGATTGCTAATATTAATAAAAATGACATCCAGACTCAAGTCTGTAATGATAAATTCACAGTTTAAGCGGACTGTGGATATAAATGCAGCCATCACGCGGTCAAACATTAGATCGGTCAAAGGCATGAATGGTAAATGTATGAGGTTTTTGAGGCTTGGAGCGTCTAAACACAAGCTAATGTGGGAATAGTTTCCCCTGGGCCCTTAAATGCCCTATTATTTGTTCTAGCGTTTGCCAGAAGGCTGAAAAAACTGCTCTGTCACAAAACATAGCAAGATTGCTGAATGGCCCTCGTATGTTTTAAATAAGGCCTGATATATGTTTTAAATAAGCACAGGCTAACCTCGCACCGTCCGGGTGCGAGGTTAGCCTGTGCAGACATTGCTCCTTAAAGCTCTTCAAACAGAGAAGTTTTTCCTGATTTATTTTCTGCTTTATTAGTTTAAACTGTCATATTAACTTATTTTCTAGAGTAGCTTTATATTCCTAGTTACGATACTTAGTTTAAAGTTTAACTTAGACAGAGATTTCGTAGATATTACTTAGTATCGGTAACGGTATCAAATGCACGTGTCACAAATTGAACGAGAGGTCTTTTAACCAAATTTAGTCGATTTATTAACCAATTGTTGTATCAAATTATCTTCTATAAGTAGGTTATAGACCTAGTCAGGATCCTTAGTTTATTCTAAATTGAGATAACGAGCTTTCGAAGCTAATCAATACTTACGAGTCCGTAGAAATACCGTTCGTGAATTCCCGCCATTTTTACACGATAGCATAAGCTTAGTGTATTATACTGCATAATATAATATTGTCAATTAATCAGTAAATCTATTAATCTTGATAAACTTTATTGTCAATTAAATTGTATTTTTAACTCTATAAATATATATAACGACTTAATCGTAACAAATAATTAATACATAACTATAGTGGTACACGTGATACGGAAGTTGTATAAAGGGAACACTAGATACCGAAAAAAATAAAATAAATAAAAAAAAATATATATATAACATAACTGTTTTGGGATATAACTTAAGGATTTAATTTTTGTTTTAAATTTTATTGAATTAAATTGGAATCATGACTCTGACCAGAGCAGCAAAGCAAAAGGCTCAAGCTAATGGGAGTGCTGTGGTTTAGGGGAGAACTGAGGGGGGCAGTTGCCCTCTGAATCACAGTCTATTAAAATGCACTGTTTGCTTGATGTTTGCAGAGCAGTCGGGAACGGGACATGATACTGCCAAGGGGGATGTCTTTGTGTGTGCACTATGTAAGGAGTGCAAGGAAATCAGGCGACAACTCAGCGTTGTTCTGGGCCTTTATGAGACCTTGAAGGACAGGGTGGATGCCCTCGAAGGAAATAAATTGAGGGGCCCATCAAGCTCTCAGCTGCCCACATCAATGCCAGAGCTTGCACTTGGTCATCAGGCAACACAGGGGCAGCCCCCTAGGCAGAATGCGCTGGTCCCACAGGAACTAGTAGTTGTTGGTGACTCTATTGTCAGGGAAACGGGGAACATGCTTTGTAAAAAGGATAGGAGGAATAGGACCAGGGTATGTCTGCCAGGGGCAAAGGTTGATGACGTTGTAGAGCGGATATCATCTTTTAAGGGCACAAAAGGTGATATAGTTGTACACGTTGGCACTAATGATATTAAGAGTAGGAGACCGGCGGAATTACTTAGCAAGTACAGATCACTGTTGAAAAAAAGCCGTGAATTAGGGTTGAACTTGAAAGTGTCTGCAATTCTGCCCAGACACGATAGGAGGGAGTATATGATGAGAGCCTTGTCGATCAATTCGGCCCTGGAGGGATTGTGCAAGGCTCAAGGGGTAGAATTTTTTTCAGCCTGGACTGTACTTGTTAACAGGAGAGATTGCTTCTACAGGGATGGGATACACTTAAATCGAAAGGGTGCAAGAATTTTTGCTGATGCTGTCGAGGCAGTGTTAGGTGGGTCGGAAAACTGCTAGTTGGGGAGGATACAAGGACAAATAGATTAACAGTAGCCACTGGCAGAGGTGGAAGTGATTCTTGCACTGCTTCTATTCAAATGAGCAGAAGTCTGAAAAACAAGATGCAGGATATTTCAGAGACTGCTGGTAGTCATTGCGTTACAAGTAAACACATGGGTTGTGTTAGGGTAGCTAAAAATAGAGACAGGTGCATGTATACCTGCGTGTACACCAATGCTAGGAGTTGGTAAATAAATTTGATGAATTTGAGGTATTGCTCAAAACATCAAAGGCAGATATTGTTGGGATATCAGAGACGTGGTGTCACACAGATATAAGTAATGCGGAACTGGAATTTGGGTAATGCAATGTATATAGAAAGGATAGACAGGACAGGAGGGGAGGAGGGGTTATGCTATTAATTAAGAAACACATAAAGTCAAAGGAAGTGAAGCCAGTTGACATCGATGGACAGGGCAGTGTCGAGTCAGTTTGGTGTGACATAAGCATAGGGAAATCAAAATTGAGAGTAGGAGTGTGCTATAGGCCTAATGACTCTGATGAGTATAATAATATATTGTACAGGGAAATAGAATGGGCCAGTAAATCAGAGAGTCTTATAATGGGGGATTTTAATTTCCCAGATATTGACTGGAATTTGTGGGTTGGTCACTCGCACACTAGCAAGGCTTTTGTGGATTTATTGGATGATTGTTTTTTACATCAGCATGTTCGTGAGGCAACAAGAGGGAGCAATACTCTTGATCTGATTATCAGTAGTGATTCTTCATGCATTAAGAACCTGCAGATAAATGAACCACTAGGTGGCAGTGATCACAGTGTGTTGAAGTGGGATTTACTCAAGGAGGTAACTACCATCAGAGGTAAAGGGAAGGGTTTTTGTTTTCGTAAAGGCGACTATGATGGTCTGAGACAGTATTTAAATTCTATACAGTGGGACCAACTGATGATGTTACCAACAGCAAACTCAAAATGGGAAGCATTCAAGGAACTAATCTTGGTGGCTACCAGGCTTTACATACCAACTAAGAAATATTGTTCAAGGTTTAGGCCTAAATGGTTGTCAGATGGACTAATGAGACATGTGGCAGAGAAGAAAAATGCATGGGATACATACAAATTAATGGGTGACATGGAAGCCTATGATAGATATAAGTTGGTCTGTAACCAAGTCACAAAGGAAATTAGGCAGGCAAAGGCAGACTACGAAAAATCCTTGGCAAAGGATGCAAAGAAAAACAGAAAGGAGTTCTTTACATACTTGAACTCGAGAAGGAAAGGGATGAATCAGATTGGTCCACCGGATATTGATGGTTCAACAGTTGAGGATCCTGCTCAGGTGGCTAACAATCTAAACGAGTATTTTGCATCTACATTCACGCATGAGGAGTTATTCAGGAAGGAGAATGATGTAGGTAAAGTAAACATTGGCAGTGAGCTGGATGATTTTGTAATAACTGAGAGGAAAGTGGAGGAGAGATTGTTGAGGATAAACATAAAAAAGGCACCTGGGGTGGATGGGATCTATCCAGTTATATTAAAGGAGGCAGCAAAGGAAGTATGCAAACCCCTAGCCATAATTATGAGAGCTTCTTTGGACTCAGGGGAGGTACCCATAGACTGGAGTTGTGGAAATGTAACCAACCCCAATTCACAAAGGAGGATCAAAGGCTGACACAAGTAATTATAGACCTGTTAGTTTAACTTCTGTTCCAGGTAAATTAATGGAGGCACTGGTTAAAGAAGCACTGCAGGATTATCTAGACAAGAATTCAGTTATAGCCAAGACGCAGCATGGTTTTGTTAAGGGCAGGTCTTGCCTGACCAATTTGATTGGATACTATGATGTAGTCACAAAAGAACTGGATGCAGGGAATAACTTTGATATTATATATTTGGATCTTGGAAAGGCTTTTGATACTGTTGCACATGGAAGACTGCTGCACAAATTGGAGCAGTGTGGCATTGGAGGCAAATTGCTGCTATGGATAAGGGGATGGTTGAGTGGCAGAAGACAGAGAGTGGTAATCAATGGACACTGCTCAACGTGGACTAATGTTATTAGTGGAGTTCCTCAAGGTTCAGTGTTGGGTCCATTGTTGTTTTCGGTGTTTATGAATGATATTGATGATGGGATATCAAGTTTAATGTCTAAGTTTGCAGATGATACAAAGGTTGGCAGGGTCGTTAAGGACACTACTGACGCTATGCTGCTGCAACAGGATCTGGAAAGGTTGAGCAGATGGGCTGAGAGGTGGCAAATGAAGTTTAACATTGACAAATGTAAAGTACTACATATGGGTAACAGTAACCCCAGAGCAATGTATCAACTCTGCGGTACTACACTGACAGTGGTGGAGAATGAAAAGGACCTGGGGGTAATTGTGCAGGCAGATATGAAGTTCTCTGAGCAGTGCAGACGAGCTGCAAGAGTAGCTCATGGTGTCTTGTCAATGATATACAGGAATTTTTCTAGCAGGGATGAGGAGGTGATTATTCCCTTGTATAATCAATGGTTAGGCCAAATCTTGAGTACTATATACAGGTCTGGAGGCCTCATTTCAAGAAGGATGTAGAGCTGCTGGAACGGGTACAGAGAAGGGCAACAAGATTAGTAAATGGAACAAAGGGTTGCTCTTACGAAGAAAGGCTTAAGTTTTGCAAATTACAGAGTCTGGAGACTAGGCACCGGCGAGGTGATCTGATAGAGGTGTATAAGGCTTTGAATGGTTTGAGCATGCTCAGTGCCAATGGGATTCTTCATCTTTCTCAGAATAATCACCTCAGAGGGCATAAATTCAAATTGAGGAAGGACGGATGTCGGATAGATGTGCGGAAATTTGCCTTTGGCCAGCGGGTGGTTGGTTGGTGGAACCGACTTCCATCACTTGTTGTTGAAGTTGATAGCCTAAACAAATTTAAAGCTCAACTGGACAGGTATTTCGAACGAACGGAGGGGTGAAATGGGAGAGGGTTTTTTTTTTTTTTTTTTTGGCTGATGCTGAATAAGCTTGCTTTCTTGCATCATATGCCTCTACTAATGCTAATATTTGTGAATAGCGCTCAGTCCCATCCTGAATATTGAAAAACCCTCATTTTCCCCATTAAAGCCTCCTCCTCCTTCCATCTAATAAAATAAACAAACAAACAAAAAAGCGCGTAAGAGGAGGGACTTTTCACTTAAAGCGTTTTCACTAACAAAAAATAATAATATAGACATACGTCATCATCTGCTTCAACCACCTCCAAACTGTGTGTGCTTGGGAGTCTTCTTCTTCTTCTTGAGCCCTGCACCTCCCAAAACGTGAGGACCGTTGGTAGAGCCGCCAGCCGTTCCTAGTTGATCAGTACTAATGGACGCAAAAACGTCCACTTGCTCAGTGCCAAAGAACTCTGTATTCTCAAAAAAAAAAAAAAAAAAAAAACATGAAAGTAACAGTTTAAAATATGATTAGCGACAATAACTCTATAAACAATTTTTAAAATCGATAAAAAATTTTTAGTAATGAAAAAATACACTTGAATTTTCCAAATTCTCACAGTACTCCGTCTCAACCTCTTACTGTTTCGCCGTTTCATATTCGCTCTGGAGCCGGTCTGCAAGGGCAATGACGTCTTCTTCCAAATCACTGAATAGCTCTAATTGTTCAGACGCTAAAGCTCAGAAAAAAACAAGTGAGTATTGCCGCGATAATGAGCCTTTTTAAAGCAAAGTCATGGGGTAAAGTGCCGGTTAACATTGACCAATCAGAGCTTAGAATCGAGAGAGCCCACTGTCACAGCTAATATGAAGCCCCGTGATGGTGGTTAAAAAGGACGAATAGGAATTCTCGAATTTCTGATTCAAAGGGACCAATAATATATATATATATTTTTTTTTAAAGAACACAAAAAATCGTGTGACTTTCTTGCTAGGAATAGTAACACGACGTTATAAAACCGCTCCCTTATAGAGTTAAGGAAACAAAAACCACAGGCCTGACAATCTGATTGTTTATTTTTTATTTTATTTCTTTTGCTCGGAAAATACATTTAAATATTCAAATAAGCAACAGAAAAATATCTTTTCATTATCTTTTAAAAACTATCACTAAAAAGCAAAGTTGTCATTTCCTGACGAAAGTTACACTTTGTTAACGAATGCGTAGATATTCAGAGGTTAAGGATAATATTATGTTGACGTCACATACGACTATCATAAGACTAAACGAACATTCAACATTGGATTTAAAATAGCGATTTTTATCATAAAGACTGTTTCGTGTTTTTGAGTAGAGTAGTATGGAATTGTAATTAAATTTGCTGGTAAACGAGTTTTTAGTCTTACTATGACACTGCTTTCTATATTCATGTGGATTTTTTTTTTATTAAAGAAGAATACGGTATGATTTTGAATTAAAAGAATATTTTCATTTAAAATTAAAAAATTGAAATGTCAAATGCTTTTTTTGGGAACATTTCCCTTTGTAGTGCGACTTTTCAATGCTGTGTGGGAAAAAAAAAGATACCTGTTTGTTGTGTTCTATTTTGTTTTATTTTTCTAAAGGATCAGAATGAATTTAAGAAAATTCAGTATATAGTAAATGGATATAAATAATTTTTTTCTCTATAATATATTATTCCTAAGAAGAAAATAACTTTTGTTTCATTACAGCTCAAACGAATTCTAGCAACGCACCGACGACCATAAAATTTTGCGTTATTCTTTGAAGTTAAACCACCCCTCTCTGTTTTATTACAGTTGGAATTGGTAACATGATTATTCTTGTATTTTTGGGAGCAAAAATTTAGGCAGATTGAACACCTGACTACCATAAAACATGGCTTCAGTTGCTTAGTTTTATTGCCCCTCCCCCCTGGAATGAGGGTGTTGGGTTGGAGATGTACTGAGGGAGAAGTGGTAACCACGTGATGTTAAGTTCTGCACATGTACAGTAGCAGCATTTTGGACTTGGAATTAATTCATTTGTAGTCTGAACTTTCTGTGTGTGGGTGTCAAAAATGTCTATGGCTACAAAGTTTGATGATCTTAGAAAACAGAATTTTATTTTCTACAGAAGATTAGGCAGTAGTACCACAGTGTGAATTTTGTATTACGAGTTCGAGCCCTATGTGACTTTCGAAACAGCGAATGCATACATACGATTATCGAAAAGGCAATGGACTGAATTCCAGGAGAAATTGCCGGATATCTTGCTTTTCATAAGAGCAGATCCAGCTGCATAGACCTCAGAATCTGCACCAAACACAGCATTGTTTACTTGTATTGGTCATGCAGTACTCTGGAACCTGAGGTAAATTTAAGTTTGCATTTTTCGGAACTTGAACTTTTCTCGGTGAGAGTCACCGATATCGACGCATTTATAGTGCGTCTCGAATGTGAAAAGTCGGCATTTCTACTGATACAAACTGTTATATTAGAACACTTAGACTGTGTTACAGACCATTTAAAATCAGGAATGTTTAAAAATTCATTTGATGTACGTTTTAGTGATGTGTATGAACATTTTCTTCCAACTGCAAAGCCATATAATTGTGTTCAATTTTTTTCTGCTAAATGCCAGAAAGGAGGGATGAAAACGGAATTCAATTTATATGGTGTATTCTTCAGTGCTGTATGTTCAATGATGAAAGAATGAAACTGTGCCTGTACAACGAAATATACAGTATGTAAGTGATTGTGTTGATTTTTTTTTATCCTTCTTCTCTTAATAGTTTAGTCTTTTGTGTGTTTTGTCGCCAGCCATGCAAATCTCTTTGTACCAATAGAAGAGGTCTATTTGTAAATATTGCGTCTGTCTTTTTCTTAGCTACTAGAGAAATAACTTTTAAAATTTACAAGTAATCAATAGTTTTACAAATCTTAAACAACTTTGGGAAATTACTTTTAGAATGTAAAATTGCTATTTCAATTTAGAGGGAGAAAATTCATTTTCAGCTTGCAAAGGGGACTGATAGATGAAGCCACCATCCACAGATTAACATTGGTAAAAAATAAATTTAGCCAATCAAACAATATGGAACACAAAAAAAAATCTTTACTTTTCAGGTTGTCGTCGGTAAAGTGGACCGCTAATAACAGTGCACATCACCAATACTATCAACACAGGAAATTTTAAAAAAATCTTTATATTCTAGAATAAGAAGGGAAAAAATCATTTTCAGCTTGCAAAAAAGGACCAATAGATGGAGCCACAACCAGACTTTATTGGGGGGGGGGAATAAAAATATATATATATATATATATTTAACCATCAAACACGTAAAATAAAATAAAAATCTTTACTTTCAGCTGTTTGTAGGCAAAGTGGACTAATAATAAAACACTGTATATATTTCCAATAGCATCAATACTGGAAATAAAAAAATAAAAAACTTTTTTTTACAGGTACCTCCCATCCATGGGCGTCTGCAGAGGGGGTCAAACGGGGCACTTTCCCCTCCCTGGGATCGAGTAAATTCCACAAATTAGAATCGTAAAAGTGATTGAGATATGTAACCTTATGCCCTCGACCATGGGACGCTTAAAATTTTATTACGGGTTGGCCGGTTTCGGCCCTCGGCAGAGTAACCATAGAACACGTGTTTCATCTATTGCAGCAATATAACACGTGTTCCTGTTTTTGGTTCATCGACTGATAATCCCCAAACTTTACCAGAAGTTTTGGAACATAGCAACTATTTCCCTTCTATTAATTCGGCAATAACTATTGGTATGACATTACCTGTTACGACCACTGAAACCATTGAAAGAAGTTTCAGCACCTTGAGATGTGTGAAAACATGGTTAGGGATCCACTATCTCAGAAACTTGCCTATAAGGTGTATGTATGATTAGTGTGCACAGGAAGAAACTAGAAGAGGAAGTGGTAAAGAAGAAATTTATTGAAAATATCATCAATAGGTTTGCAAGCGATTGACGGAGAATTCAATTCTTATACGAAACATGATTATGGAAATTATTATTATCTATCTATCTATCTGTCTATATATATATATATATATATATATATATATATATAGAAAGAGTGACAGACAGATTAATGCCATCAAATTTATGATTTTACATTACATCTGTCTGTATATTACAATTTTTTAGTTAATTGTAATACCAACTAGATAAATTGTAGAATTTAGCATAAAAGTATTAGGGGTGCAAACTGTACTCATTAGTTCAAAGGGCCAAGTTTAGGTAACCTAAGTTGGACTTCTTTGTTGTACCCTACAAATAAACACATAAAATAGTAAAATTAAAATGATAATATAGCTAATACATGCAGCAGAGCTCCGACCTGTGACGAGCACTTTTATTAGACCAAGACCAGTCGGGTTTTTGTCCGAAACTTCTGGTGACTCCGGATAACTTTGAGCAGATCGCACGGTCTCGTACTGGCGATGCATCTTTCAAGTGTCTGCCTTATCAACTGTCGGTGGTAGGTTATGCGCTTACCATGGTCATAATGGGGAATCAAGATTCGATTCCGGAGAGGGAGCCTGAGAAACGGCTACCATCCAAGGAAGGCTGCAGGTGCGCAAATTACCCACTCCCGGGTAATAGATATATGGATACATTGAATGGAACGTTAACTAAGGCTAGCTCCACTCAATATATCCCATCAATAATTAGCTGAAGCTATCTGTTTCTGTTTGCTATTTGCCATCTGGAAAATGGTAAACAGAAATGAGTATAGTTTTCACCCCTAATACTTTTATGCCAAGTTCTCCAATTTATCTACTTGGTATTATAATTAACTAAAAAATTTGTTATATATATATATATTAATTGTTGTTTCCTTTATATTGTAAATTTTATATACATTATGTATGTGTTTTTGTATTGATGCAGTACTGTATTCTATAATCTGCTTGTTTAATTAAATAATTATTTAAAAAATTAAATAATTAAAAATTTATTGATGTAATTATTTGTCTCCAAGCTTTGCCCCCCCCCCCTGGAAAGTTTTCTGTAGACGCCCATGCTCCCATCAGAAGAAATCAACAATGTTTGGGGCTGGGCTCAGGGGCCAACCCAGAATTCCTTGCAGAATACAGATCTCTTGATGTCACACTCACACACTGATACCTATAATAGCCACATTCACTCAACTTAAAGTAGCCTAGTGGATAAGTGCCAGACAGCCCTACACAAGATCTGAGCCTGAGCAGAAAATTTAGAAAAAAGAAAGATACAGAGCGACATCTAGTGGGCAAAATAACTAAAATAAAAAAAAATTTCCACTCAACAGCCAATCACAGAGAGCAGTGGGACCACCACCACACAACAGGCAGCTGAAGTGAAGCCATGCCAACCTAATTTGCATGGTGGGGATCACCACTTTAACTACCCTCATCCTTACCGAGTTTTTTTTTAAGGCCGTAGCCACCGAAATCTCGGGAAATTAGGTGGCAGGACCTGCCAGTGTATATATAAGCTACTAGGTTTCTGGCCTGCTTCTACAGGGCGTAAGTGGGGCAATGTTGGGCCCAACTGAGGTCCAGCGGCTAAACAACCAGAAGAACAACAGTACACAACACTAAACAATCCAAGACCTCATACTTTTAAATTTCTGGCATTTACAGCATACTTAACACACCACACCGTAAACTACATGGAGATTGGAGAACCCCCTGGTGCTGCTTGACCCTAAATACACTTACCTGCATTGTGCAATGGAAACCTGGATCTCCACCTTAGCATCCAGATGAAGAGATGTTATGCTTGGTCAATTTTGTTGTATGGCGTTGAGACATGGACACTGAAAACTGACACCTTGAAATAAACTAGAAGCATTTGAAATGTGGGCGTACAGAAGGATGTTAAAGATACCATGGACAGCAAGAGTGACCAATGAGTGTCCAGCAGAGAATTGGGAAAACTCTGGAATTGCTGATGGACATAAAGAAAAGAAAAACGGCATATCTTGGACACCTGATGAGGAACAACAAATTCGCAATTCCACGGCTAATTATTGAGGAGAGAATGGAAGGAAGAAGAAAGCCTGGGAGAAGATGTACATCACGGCTTGATAACATTAAGAATTGGACGGTACTGAACACCGAGCAGCTGTTCAGTTATTTGGGTTTTTTTTAGGAGCATTAGCAACTAAGGCCATATTACACCGGGATATGCGGTGGTCATTCCCTGACCTTTCCGCATCCTCAGTATTTGGTGGTGACGGGCTCGAACCCCGGTCTAATCAAAAAGCGTGTGCTATGCACTGCTGCTCCTTCCCACCTGGCTACGGAGGCGCCTCAACTGTTCAGAGGTACCAGAGAGAGAGAGAGACACATTTGCTGTGGTGGTCACCGACCTCCGTTAGAAGATGGCACACAGAGAAGGCAAATCTATCAGTGAGTTTAAGACGGTTACTTAATGTGAGGAGCGTTGTTGGTAGCTCTGAGGAAAACTTGGTTGTTGTAAGATTTAAGGTGCATCAGCAACTTAGGCCATATTGTGCCTGATATAATATGTCTGTAAACTGCATGTGCTTTATGATCGATTTGCTGTGTGCTAGATAAAAAAAAAACAAAAAAAAAAAAACTTTTCCGAGAGAAAAAGTCACTCTCTCTCTCCTCGCCTGAGGCAGACTAACTCAGCCACATTGTGAAAAAAAGAAACCCATAGAAATTCCTCTCGTTGGCGTTTCTGGATGAAGACAAATATATGGGATGTGGTGGGATTAATTGCTAATTCTGTGGTTCAAGGTTTAGCAAGAAGCCTGTATTTTATTTAGCCTATTTTAAGAGCCAGTAATCCGCTGCAAGGATTATTTTGATAGTGGCGGGGACTGCAGACAGATGCCTATATTTGTGCTGAATGCTCAGTGGCAGGTAAACGACTTTGTATAGTTAGCGGTTATGGCTTTGTCATTGATATATTGCAAATGCTGTCTTTCACTCCATTGTAGAAGGGTGGCATGGAGGAGGATCATGTCCATGGTGATTGATTCTCAGTTTTTTTTATCAAAGACAACCCAGATCAGAATGGTTTGAGCAGTTGGTATAGTAATATTATCTACAACAGACAGTAGTAGAATATTTTTTTAAGTGAGTACATCTTGCACTCTGATTTTACTGGATTAATTCTAGGCCAAATTCTTGAAGATGGTGAATTTAATTCCAGTTCTGCTGGCTTGAATGGTTTGTGCTGGGTTGTTGGAGACTGAAACTTATGTCAGTGTCTTCAGATCATTAGCATAGCTAATTAGATCAGGATTATTTTTGATAAGGGGTTGTATAATGGCAGTGAAGAGTTCCAGAGGTTACTTTGCCTTTTGGGA
Source organism: Mastigoproctus giganteus (assembly GCF_048544385.1). NCBI lineage: Eukaryota > Metazoa > Arthropoda > Arachnida > Uropygi > Thelyphonidae > Mastigoproctus > Mastigoproctus giganteus. Next base: position 127,778,599 of record NC_143582.1, read on the forward strand.
CACCTGCAGTGAGTTTTCTTGAATATTGGTGGTGACCATCATGCTTGGTTGTTCGTTTTGAATCAGTGCGGGGAGAAATTTTTGGTTGATTCTAGGGTTTTAGGTGCATCAGCAACTTAAGCGATATTGCGCCATATATATATTGTGTGTGTAAACTGAGGAGAAAATGTACGATGCCCCATTCATTCTGAAGATTATCAGCTGACAGTCATATGAAGCTTCCAAGTTGATATATGTTATTGTGACTTAGTAGTAATGGCAGAATGGCAAATGATGCAAGAAAGTAAGCAAGCTTATATAGCATCAGCCAAAAAAAAAAAAAAAAACCTACTTAGTTCACCTATCCGTACCCTCCAAGGACTTGTCTAATTCTTCCTTGAATTTATTCAATCTGTCCACTTGTAACAATCAACCACCCGCTGGGTGAAGGCATACTTCCGCACATCAATCCTGCAACCATCCTTCCCCAACTTGGATTTATGCCCCCTCATGTGTGTAGTCCCAGCAAGTGGAAGAATCCCATTAATATTTAGCTTACTCAGCTGTATTCAGCTCAATCCATTCAAGGCTTTAAGCACCTCACTGAGATCTGCCAGCAGGTGCCTAGTCTCAACACTGTGCAATTTGCAAAACTGAAGCTTTTCTAGGTAAGGGCACCTTTTTTGTTCCCTTCAGCAGCCTGTTTGCCCTTCTCTGCACCCGTTCCAGAAGCTCTGCATTCAGGCCTGTATACTGTACATGGCCTTATACAAAGGGATAATCACCTCTGTATCCGTGCTAGCAAAGTTCTTGTATATCATTGACAAAATCCCATGAGTGTCCTGGCAGCATGTCTACACTGCTCAGAGAATTTCATTTCTGACTGCACAATTAATCCCTGGTCTTTTTCATTCACCACTACCCTGAGTGTATAAGTTACTCTGGTGTTACTGCTACCCATACGCAGTACCTTGCATTTGTCAGTGTTAAATTTCAACTGCCATTTCTCAGCCTATCGACCCACTTTTCTTGATTTTTTGCAGTAGCTTACTCTGACTGTCGTTAACTGCCCTGTCTATCGTGTGACTTCTGCATGGTGGCTGAAGCAGTTAGCATAAAACAGTATAATAGTCTTGGTGGTCGCTAATTTGGTGATGGTTGATCGTTCAGGAACAGCCTGTTGAATTTCTGGGGTGCATCAGCTAGAATCTATTCTGTGAGACATGGAAGGAGCGTTTTCTCTGTAATTTTTCAGAAGGCAGGAGGAGCTTGAGATGGGCCTGAAATAAATAGCAACTGTTGATTGAAGTGTTTTTGCCAATGGTCTAATTTTGTAATAATTCCACTGAGGTAGTAATAAGCATTTGGAGATACTATTAATTGATGGTAAGGACAGGGTCAGTGATGGGTGGACTAATGCATCTAATAATGAATTGAGGGATGCCATCAGGGCTTATAGTGGTAGATGCTATGATGAGGTTTTTAGCTTTGATCAGTTGCTGCTTGGTATTCTGTATGTATAGTGGATAGAAACTCTACATTGATGGAATTTGGAAATAAGATGGATTGTGGTTGTTATTCATTATTTTTATTAAATCTCGTGATATGATTCAGGTCAGTGGTTGGAGTATAGACTTTTGGAGAAGTCATGTGAAATCATGTAAGGAGTTTTTCTTCTGCATACAATGGTGTCACAATATGCTTTGATTCCTTTTGACTTCTGGCAGGTAAATTCTGCTCTTGCTTTAGGAAATATAATTCAGTCATTGGCATCATGGTAATGTTGTCATATGTATTGCAGCTGTTTTAGTTTATGGCTCTTATCTAATTGTGGTATCACCAGGCTCTTGTCCAGTTAGTTAATAAAATCTTTTTTGATTTGGCATAGAGTGAAAATGTGTTGAGACCTCTAGTTAGGAGGTTAATGGACATTCCTAGATCGCAGCTGTCTACAACAGACCAGGGAATTTTTATTTTATTTATTAAACAAAGCTGTCCCAGCAACCCCACGATCTATTGCAAAACTGTACAAGTAATTTCTAGCAGAACCTATACTACCACTAGTTGGTAGTATACGTTCATGGAGACAGCCAGCGTACGGATAATACCAAAACAGCATAAGTCGTATGCCCTCGTGCTGATAACAATACACAGCATCATGTTGTTGTTGTTAGCATGGTTTTAGGAGAATCAGCGCCTAAGGCTATATTTTCCGTATATACTGTCTAAAAATTGGGTGTGTTATGTGGACGATTTTGTTTGCTGGATGAAAAACCCGAGTTTCCTGGAAATCTTGCTACCCTCATGTTTTCGACAAACTGAGTTAGTTGGTCTCTCCTGCGACCAGCTGACTCCATCTCTTCTGAGACCAACTAACTCAGCTACATTGTGAAAGAAAACCCATAGAAATTCCTCACGTCATCAACGGGATTCGAACTCGGGTCTTTCTCAACCGCTGTGGAGAGGATGGCGATTTACCAACTGTGCAACCCACGAGGGCATATATCAATGAAACAGCTATGTCGCACTGAAGGTGATCATGAGTCTGCTAGTCTCATGGATAAATCTTTCTCATGAGGAAATATTTAACTGCTTCACCTCGCCACAGAAAGTTGACTTTACATCCACTACATAAAATCACAATCAGGATAAGTCAAGAACTTTGATTGGACAACAACGTATGCAGGTGATGTACCTACCGATCACATAGTAATGGTGAAGCTGTAACTTCTCCTCTTCTACGTGTGAAGAGGAGAACGTCCTTAACATCTGAAAAGTGTAACGCCTCCTCTACGATTGTTCCAAGAGGTATAACCAACCTGCAGAGCTCTGACACCTGCTCATGCCTTGTTTTGGAGGTGTACAGAGGTGTCTGGTTTTAATGACTATCCTTCCCACACCAGGTGAAAAAGGCTTTAGTTTGAATCTCGTCAATGACTAGAGGGACTTTTAGGGATTTTTTTTGTTTTTTTTCACTCCTTGGTTCTTCAGGAGAAAAAACCATGCTGCTTTCGCCTGAGACAAACTAACTCATCACGTTGTGAAAAAGACCCGTATAGTTTATCCGTCCACAGGCATAGTTAGTAAGGTTCTTCCCCCCCCCCCCCAAAACTTGGCTTTTTCGTCCAGCAAAAACAAGCAAATCGACCAGAAGACACACACAATTGATGGATCTAATACACGTATATGTATGTTAGTTCGTGGGTGGCCCTAATATGACAATTTTTGTCCAAGATGTCAAGTACATTTTAGAAGCTTTACCATTCTGGCACATGATAAGGATGCAGTTCTTAGCATTTTCATTAGAATGGAATGCCTTTTTTGCTCTTTGATCATGCTTTGTGCTTTGTTAGTGAGAAACTGGGATTCTAAATTGTCGGTCAAGGTTCTAGTATTTTATCAACTGTGGTTAAATGTTGCATCTTCATTTTGCCGTTGTTTGGTTTTAGGAGCATCAGCGACTAAGGCTATATTGCTCCGTATATTCTCTCTGTTTATTGATGTGTTCTGTGGTCAATTTCCTGTTTTCTGGACGCAAAAACCCGATTCTTCGGGAGAAAAATCATGCTGCTTTCACCTAAGACAAACTAACTCAGTCACTTTGTAAAAAAGACCCATATGAATTCCTCGTGTCATCGACGGGATCGGACTTAGGTCTTTTCCACCCAATCCTACCTTCTGTGCTATCCACGAGGGCTATTTGTCTGTAGATCCAATCTTAGTTGGGTGTGTGACGTAGGAGAAGAAGCTAAGCAAACTGGATTCATGGAAGGCATAGACAAGGCGACACTAATATGATACCAGTGTTAGATTGTTTGAACCTTGCTAGTTGGAACACTCATTGTATTTTGGCAATTTAGGCTCATTGAATCGGTCAATATCTGCTCCTATTGATCAGTAGGTAGGATCGTTCAAAACTTGGTGTTCCTTGTGACATTCAATTTTGATGAGGTAACCAGTAATTTTTTATAGCGCATGATATTTAAAATTGCATTGCTCGAACCCAAATTTCAAGTACCTGCTTTAATAATAAATTATTAGATGTGTACGCTGATTAAGCGTATTACACTCGTGTGCAAAACTTAAGGACCAACACTAATTTCTAAAGGTTACAACCACATAATCTTTACTTAGGGTGCTCTTTACTGATGAGAGTAGATTCGGTCTCAGCAGCGATTCTTGATGTCAGCTAATCTGGCACACGGTATCACTCCGCAAACATCACTGAAAGAGATCGATATGGTGGTCGAGGTATTCTCGTCTGAGTTGCGTTATCTTGGATGGACGTAAACAACTCCAGATACTGGAAGGTGGTTCACGCTGCTGTACTGAGGTAATCCTTCCCCATGAATGTCTGTTCAGAGGTGCCATTGGCCCCCCGTTCGTGTTTATGAATGATAACGCCACACCCCATCGCACTGCAGTTTTTGTTATGCTTTTGGAAAGTGAGGACATTGTTCGTGTGGATTGGCTTGCCCGTTACCGCGATCTAAATCCCATCGGACACATATGAGGTTCTGGGGAGACACCTAGCGGCACGTCCACACCCACTAGAAAATGTTCACTACCTGAAGATGACGCTGACAGAGGAATGGACGATGTTACTGCAAGAACTTATCAACAACATTGTTTTAAATATGGACAGGCGGTGCAAAACCTGCTTCGATATTAGGGGTGGCCATATCTCCTACCGAGGAGCACCTCTTCCCTTTGTTCCATCTTTGCAGTGATGCATCTGTATCATGGCAGCCAGTGCTATGATGCCATTTTTGAATAAAGTCCCTGTGTACCGTTTTGTTTCCGTTGTTGTTTCCTTCATCATTTCTGTACCTCACGAGGTTCCTTTGGTGTTCTTCCCATATCCAGGCCACTCCTGAGAAGCTACAGGTGAAAACCTGACTGGTCCTTAAATTTTGCACACCAGTGTAATTAAGCCCATTACGTAGTACAGTTGTTATCATCACCGTACTTCCAGCACTGGGTGAAAAAGATCTGAGTTTGAATTCCGTCAGTAGTACGGTTTAGGAGCATCAGCGACTGAGGTCATATTGCTCAGCACATATTGTCTGTATATTGATGTGTTCTGTGATCGATTTTCTGTTTGCTGAATGAAAAACCAGAGTTTCCGGGAGGAAAAGCTATGCTACTCTCACATGAGACCAACTAATTTAGCCACGTTGTGAAAAAGTCCCATAAAAAATTCGCCCGTCATCGGTGGTACTCGAACTCAGGTCTTTCCACCGGTGTGGAGAGAATAGTGATTCTATCAACAGTTCTACCCACTAGGATAATCTCGTCAGTGACGTGAGGAATTTTATTGCTGTTTTTCACAAAGTTGCTGAATTAGTTGGTCTCAGGCGAAGTCAGCACGGGTAAATCGAACATAGAACAGACGCAGTTTACAAACATAATAACATGATTACACTTGATAACATGGTTATTAATTAAACAGCATCAAGAAAAAGACGTGTATTAGTTTTTGTGAGCACTCACGTATTATGCTGATATTGGTAGGTGCCAAATAGAAAATGACACGCTTTTTTTTTAGTTATATGTGTTTTTATAGTGACTGACTCTGAGATGATTTTTTTCTTCTCATGTTGTAATCCTTGACTTCAGAAACAGACGGCGCCTGTAATTTCCATAAATGCTTTCTTGATTTCGTTTTGTTATCAGAATTTTATTCTGCTAAACTAAGTTCATTTATTGCTATGTTCTTTAACTTCCTTCTTGTCTTTTATAATTTTTCCGTCCCTTCCCTTTAGCATAGGATAATTCCTGTCACATCAGTCATTACTGTAATAATTTTATGCATGTCAGTCTTAGTGACATTCTCTTTCCTCGTATTTTTATTTTCGTTGAAGTTTTAATGGCTTCCGTGTAATAATATTTCTATATTACGAACATGCATCTGTAAATTTATTTTGGTGGGATAGTTTTGAATAATTACTGTCGCTTTAAAATGCCTTCAGATAACGTATGTGTTATTTATTTATTTTTTTAGCTTAGACTGTTGTTGTTGAGGTTTAGGTGGATTAGCAACTTATGCCATATATAGTATATCTGTAATTTTCATGTAACCTGTGGTCGATTTTCTGTTTGCTGGAAGAAAATACTCAGTTTCCAGAAGGAAAAAACCATGCTACCCTCTTCTGGGACCGAATAACTCAGCCGTGTTGTAAACAAGACCCATAAAAGTTCCTTGAGTCATTGACGGTGTTCCGAATTCGGGTATTTTTCACCCGGTGTGGGGAGGACTGGGATTTTATCAACTGGCCTATCCAAGGGGACTAATTTTTAGAATTGCATGATTAGTATTGATTAAGCCATTTCTTCTTAGGTTTAATCAGTTTTAATGACATTAAATAGTTCCATTTGAATTTATAAGTAACTGTATGGAATAATGTTTCTCTTTATTTATTTGGATGGAAATTAACATTGGCATTAGTAGTGGCATATGATGCAAGAAAGCAAGCTTATACAGTATCAGCCAGAAAACCTGCCCCCCCCCATTTCACCTAACTGTTCCCTCCAATAGTTTGTCTAGTTGTTCCTTGAGTTCATTTAATCTATCAACTTCCACAGCAACAGATGGAAATTCGTTCAAACAAACAACCACTTACTGGCTAAAGGCTAACTTCTGCACATATATTCTACAACCGTTTTTCCTCAATTTGAATTTATGTGCCCCCACAGGCGCAGTTTCAGTAAGAGGAAGAATCCCATCAGCATTGAGCTTACTCAAAACAAAGCCTTAAAAACCTGAATCGGATCACCTCGCAGGTACTTAGTCTCCAGACACTGCTATCTGCAGAACAAAAAGCTTTCTTGTTAAGAGCCCCCTTTTGTTCCTCTCACCAATCTCATTGCCCTTCTCTCTACTCGACCCAGAAACTATACATCCTTTCTAAAATTAAGCCTCCAGACTTGTATTCTTTACTCAAGTGTAGCCTTACCATTGCTATATACTATGGTATAATCATCCGTTTTAGCAAAATTCTTTTGTATCGTTGACAAACCCCATGAGCTGTCCTGGCAGCCTGTCTGCACTGTCCTGGAGAACTTCATATCTGATTGCACAATTACTCCCGGGTCTCTTTTCTTTACTACTACCCTGAGTGTAGCACCACAAAATTGGTAGGTTACTATTGGGTTACTGCTATCAATATGCAGTACTTTTCATTTGTCAATGTTAAACTTCAGTTGTCATTTCTTAGCCTCGGCCTAACTTGTCTAGATCCTTTTGCAGTAGCATACCGTCATTACTGTTATTCGCCACCCTACCAACCTTTTTATCATCTGCAAACTTGGACGTTAAACCTGATATATACCTTGATCAATATCATTAATAAATATAGAAAACAGCAATGGACCGAACACTGAACCCTCGAGGATTCCACTAGTAACATTAATCCACGAAGAGCAGTGTCCATTGATTACCACTCTGCCTTCTACTCCACTGTTCCACTACCGATGTGTCGAACTTTGCTAAAGCATAAATAATACTATACTTACTATGATTAGAAATTGACAACTGAGAACTTTTACCTATGTAAGAAATTAATTGTACATTATTTACGTCGCGCTTGGAGGTCTCGGCATGCAGATGCAATAATTCGAGCTCCTGATACTTTGTTTAATTTAAGTGCTTAAAGTGCCCCATACTTCTGGAATTATGTTCTCCATAGACAAGTTTAGAAGAGGATTCCGTTGGTGAGACTTTTTTGGTGTTTTCTGGGATCTTTCTGCTAGATCTTAACGTTAATTATTCAACGTCTTTGTCAATGGTTAGGTCGCCATGCTGCCATTGGCAGGAAATTGAAGAGAGCAGTTTTCGGTCTTTTCGGAGCTGCCACGCTAATATCTAGCAAATTGTGACTGGGGAGGGGACCACCCGTCTGTGTCAGCAAATGTCTGCTTAAGTTGCTTAGTAATTGTCGCTTAACAAGGTCAAGAATAACGTCACGTGGCGACAAGGTTAGGGATTATACCTCTTCCACCCTAATTGTACTTTTCTCCTCTTATGCCCACAGGCACAACGTCTCTGAAACTTTTCGCCTGATTTAAACTAACTTTACCATGTTTACTGCGTGCTCCCCATACTTCTACAAACTTTCTGTGGCAAATGTGAAACTTCCCCCAGGCTTATCCTGAAAGAAAATGAAGACTGTCATCGTATTTATCGTCCCCAAAAACTTCTAATAATAATAATAATAATAATAAAAAAACCTTGTTCTGTTCATTTAGAGGTTTTTCCGCTTGAGCTTTTCCTATTTTTCCCACGTGACAAGAAGGCTACAGCCCAATTCCCGGTTCCTGTTTATCATAGAGACTTGTTTCAACCATAATTTTGCTACTTTTTAGGAGAATACTAACGGCGACCCGATTATCTGGAAACCCCTGTTTTCCGTTTTTCGAAAATCATTCCACTGCAGACTATAATATCATCGATGAATGCCAGGACTTTACTCCTGAAACTATCCAAACTCTAGGCCTACGGGGTGATACTGAGGCCTCCAGGCCTACTCGAGCCTCCAAGAAGCGTAATAAAAAATCATTTCCGAAATCAGAAATGGAAACCAGATCCCAAAGTGAATGAAAGGAACTACAAGACCGATCTTCCCAGCAAGGAAAAAATGATGATTAAGAGACACCACTAGATCCCACTCTGCCTGAGGGTCCCATTTTAGAGCAGGTTCTCTACCTGAGAACTGCACTAGAAACTTTAATGAAGACAACCAACAGCAGAGTCAGTACACCCCTGCGTGCAGACATAGTTTCCCTATGGACGAATTTGGAAACCATTTTATTTACAACGCACCTCGAATGCGAGAAAGCAGTGGCCAAACTCGAGGCATATCTTGACGGTAGGGATAATCAAATGCAACAGCGCGCCCCTACCTATGCAGACGCGCTGAGGATTCCCAGAAATGCTGAACAAACAACTGAATCAGGAAACTCAACCAAAAGGAAAACTCTTCTACAAAAACCACATCTGGTAATTGTTAGACCTACGTCACAGAAGATCATCACACAAGTGAGGAAGTAAAAAATATAGTGGTCGCAAATTTAGCAGAAGACCTGAAAATGGCAAAAATTAAATCTGTACGTAAGACATGTAATATTGGTGTCATAATTGAAACTGAGACGAAAGAAGAAGCTAACAAAATCATTAGTAACCCCAAAATACAAACACTTGGCCTACAGGCTGCACCACCGAAAAGAAAGGGGCCCAGCATAATTTATGATACCGAAAAGGACCTAACCCCAGCAACACTCCAGGATGAACTATACAAAAGGAACCTCCAGCAGGACCATCCTGATGTTGAACCAAATGACCTCGTTTTCCCGAAATCCCAAAAAAAAAAAATGCCAGATTGGGAAATTCTACCAACTGGGTAGTGGAGCTTTCCCCCGCAGCCTGGAGAACAATAAGTCAACAAAATAGAGTGTTCATAAATTGGGGCAGTCACCGTTTCAAGGAGCATGTGGCTGTCCCCAAATGCTACAAATGTTGTCGTTTTGGACACACGACACACACGTGTACCCAAGCTCAACCCACATGTGGACACTGTGCTGAGAGAGGCCATGACTTTAACTCGTGCACTAAAAAAGAAGACCCACCCACTTGCGCAAACTGCAAATCAATGAAAATACAGGCAGATCATTCCATCTGGGACAATAAATGCCCTGTCTACACAAAAGCCAAGAGTACATGCCAACTAAGGCTCGATTATGGGTCCACTGTAAAATTTGCACAAATTAATGCCCAGCGAGCTAAAGCAGTTGCAGCCCAGATAAGGAAAAAGGCAGATGAGGAGAACCTCGATATCCTCTTTCTTCAAGAGCCATATTCGCATAGTAAGGCAGTCAGAGGGTATCCGTTGACTTATAAGATCGTTCAAGTGGACGGGGAGACCCCATGGGCGGCTATTCTGGTCAGAAACTCTGATCTCACTGTTACCAAAATACCACATTACTGCCTTCCCCGGGCAGTAATGTGGTATCATCATCCCTTTGGGGGAATTTTACGCAGTTTCTCTCTACTCTCGGCCGGGGGAGGATATTCTCCTGATTATTAGATACTTACAAAGCATCTCTCTGGAATTCCCAAATGCAAAAATCATCCTTGCCGCTGATGTAAACTGCAGGTTGCCAGCGTGGTTCAGTGAAATTCAAGATAGACGAGGCACAAACAACTGCACCGATCAGTAAGCTGACAACCAATTATAAGGCAAACTCTACATAGATTTGCAATTGACAAGGCAAACTGGCAGCAATTTAAGGATTCACTGATCATGGCCGCCTGCTCTCTCAGCACAGTTGGACTGAACGCAGACCAGCACCAAAAGGCAATTGTAAGCCTAGTCACTGAAAGCTCAATTAACTCTATTAAAAGGAAGAAACCTTCTCTTGGAGCCGTACCTTGGTGGTGCCCAGAGCTCCAACAACTGCGACGGGAGGTTTACACCCGATGGAAAAATTTATAACGCACAAGATGGACATGGCCGGAAGTGGAAGTAGAGTATCTCAAGCAGCAGTACCAAACGGCAAGAAATGAATACACAGCCCTGATTAAACAAAGGAAGAAGCGCTCCTGGGAGCACCTAGTCTCCACAGTTGGAAATTCTGCTCCATGGGAAGTGGTCTACAGAGTAATCACAAACAAACTCCCCAGGGGAGAAGTCATCCCAGCCGTCAAGACGCCACAAGGCACGTATACAAAGACATGGTCCGAATCTATAAATAACATCCTTGACTTCCCTCAACACATGCCACCAAGCACCCCAGAGCAAATACTACTATGTGAGGAAAACAGCACATACACCATGGCCCAAGTGGAAGACAGCTTCACTAAGGAAGAACTGGACACCGCTGCAGCAAAAATAAAAAAACAAGAAATCTCCAGAAGATATGCTGGAGCCCGAAATCGTAAAGAAGGCTGTTGAAACCATCCCAAATGAGATCCTAAACCTCTTCCACCATTGCCTTGAAGCTGGCCATTTCCCAGCAGTATGGAGATCTGCAAAATTAAGGCTTATTCTGAAGAATCCGACAAAACCACAAGACCTTCCGGAGTCATACCGGCCCATCGCGCTTCTATCCATACTAAGCAAACTCCTAGAACATCTAAGCAATAGAATAGAAATTCATTACTCCAAGGCTGGCCTTCATCCTGACAACCAATATGGCTTTAGAAGGGGATGCTCCACGGTGGACGCCTTAGAGAATATCGTCAAAGCAGTACCACTACCAGCCATAAATACTTCCTTGTCATTTCAGTGGATTTTGCCGGGGCGCTTGACTCCCTCTGGTGGCCAAGCGTCCTCGGCAGACTCCGGAAAGCAAAACTACCAGCTAATTTGTACAATTGTATAAAAACCTATGTTGCAAACAGAACAGTAACCGTCAGTGCTCCGTACTGTTCAGTCACACGACCAGTCTATAGAGGATGCCCATAAGGCTCAGTACTTGGTCCTCTTCTCTGGAACGTGGTACTCGACAGCAGTACCACGTTCCAGTACCTCGTCGAGTACCACGTCGAGTTCCTGTGACCTCACATTACCTTGACCTTGGTAATTTGAGGTCACCGGCCTATGCGGATGACCTGATCCTGATGCTGGCGGCAGACTCAAGTACTCAACTAGAGATCTCTGCAAACCATGCTATAAATATCCTACAAGACTGGGCCACCCAAAACCACTTAAAGATATCCCCAACAAAAACCTGCTCCATCCTACTTAAAGGTTCTCTCAATATCAGAAGGCCTCCCCAGATAAAGATTCAGGAAACAACAATTAAGCTTTCCACCGAACTTAAATATCTTGGTATTCTGCTGGATAAAAAGCTGTCATTCACACCCCATCTTATTTACCTCCGAAGCAATATGAAAAAATACTCTGCACTAATAGCTAGAGTCATTCGTCGCGACTGGGGGCTTAAGAAGAGGACCCTAGCCCTCTTCTATAAGGCAGTCTTCTTACCAGCAATAACATACACATCAGGAGTCTGGTTCCACAAGGTGGTGACAGCAGTAAACTAAAGGAAGCTAGAGACCATTCAACGTTTAGTCCTACTGACAATCTCAAGAGCCTGCTGTACTGTAAGCACCCACGCCCTCCAGGTCCTCTTGGGCGCTCTTCCCCCTGGACCTGGAGATCGTCTGCTGTGGGTTGCTTTATCAACTATCCAAAGGCAATGCAATCACCTGCCTAGACTACACAACTGATCCGGCAAACGATCGTAAACTCGAGAAAAAACGCCTCACCCACCTGCAGGCCTGGCAAACCCACTGGACGACTTCGACAAAAGGGGAAGTCACTCGAAGATTCATACCGGATAATCAACTAGTGTTTCCCAAAAGCCCAAACTGGTTTTCACCGGGACTGCTGACATCTTACCTGCTCACGGGACACGGCGCAATAAGAGCAAAACTCTCCAGTTTCGGATTGAGTGACACTCCTCTCTGCCACTGTGAACAGCCAGAGACGTGGGAGCACCTCCTGCACCACTTCCAACTATACGAAGACCTCTGCTGCCTCTTAATAACTAGAATACGTTTCTTGCCAATAAACCAAGAACAATATCTCCTGGAGAGCGAGGACAATTATAAAGCCTTAACGCAGTTTGCACAGGATCTTTTTACTAGAAGAATAACATACCCACAACCTTAGCTGGAATTTTCCCACAAAGTAACCACTCGTCATCCATAATAAAGATCCTAAGATGTGTCAACCAAACAAAAACCTAACAGCTACAATCTGAAAAACTAATCATTAACTTAACCTGGATCAGCACACTGGCTTAAACTGGAGTCATTATTTGAACTTGACCACTCACACGGACGGGACAACATGTCCCAGAAATGGCATACGAAGACCTGACAAAGACATTATGCAGTTTACTGCCGAAACATCATTAGGCGACCTGAACCGGGTACCCTCACTTGGTTCACTTTCTTTCCCTTCCCTTGGCAGGGGATGGTTACTCTGTACCCTCCCCCCCTGCCATCCCCTATCGTCACCTGGTGAGGCTTGGGCCTGCCCCGCCGACGTTTGGTGTTATCTTCATTAATGACCCCATATTTCTGTCTTTCACTCCCCAGTCTTCAGTCTCCCTTCCCTCTCTAGCTATCTTGCAACTAGCGTTTGCTGCCGCCTCCGTAGCCAGGTGGGAAGGAGCAGTGCGTAGCACACGCTTTTTGATTAGACCGGGGTTTGAGCCCTGTCACCACCAAATACGGAGGATGCAGAAAGGTCAGGGAATGACCACCGCATATCCCGGAGCAATATGGCCTTAGTTGCTAATGCTCCTAAAAACCAAATAACAACAACGACTAGCGTTTGGCGACCAAATGCAAAAAAAAAAAGAACTCTAACCCGTATAACTTATATTTCTTTTGGCCTGACCCAATTTCTAGCGTTTCTCCCCCCCCCCACTTTTTTTTTTAGGTCCTAGCCACTGAAATCTCAGGAAATTAGGTGGCAGGACCTGCCAGAGTAAATAGTAAATTTCTGAAATACTGGTGTACCTGGTCTGCCTCCACGAGGTATAGTGTGGGCAATGGTGGGTCTCGTTTGAGACCGAACGGCTAAAAGACCAGATGAACAACGGTACAAAACATTACACACCACAATATCCATACACTTTTAAACCTCTGGCCTCTACAGTGTTCTGTATCACACCACAATGTATACTACGTGGAGATGGGGGAAACCCCTGGTGCCATTAGTCCCTAAACACACTATACACTGTACATTATTTACTGGTTAACAACTGAGATGAGAAATCTTGGAGTGATCTTGGATAGGAACCTATCTTTCACACCACACTTGAAATATCTACATACCAAATTCCAAAATATATGGTGCTAGTGGCAGGAATTACACATCGGGACTGGGGATGGAAGCGACGCGTGCTGACCCTCTTCTATAAGGCTATGTTCACCCCCCATAATCATTTATGCATCTGGTATCTGCTTTTCAAAGGCCACCACAGCAGGTAACAAGAGGAAGCTTGACTCGATTCAGCGCGTAATCCTGCTCACCATCACCTGGGCCTGCTGCATTGTCAGCACATATGCCTTGCAAGTGTTGGCTGGCGTGCTACCTCTAGATCTAGAAATAATAAAATGTTTTCTTTACATGCTTTCAAAAGGTAAAAAACCATCTCCTGTCTGGATTTTACCACCGATCCCTCAAATAACATCAAGGCCGAGAAGAAGTGCCTCACTGCATACTTGCAGCAGGTCTGGCAGTCTAGGTAGACAGTCTACAAAAGTCACCAGAAAATTCATTCCTACAATAGCAACAGTATACCCAAAATCTCCCACATGGTTCTCCCCTGGCCTATATGTCACTTTTTTGTTAACTGGCCATGGATCTGTCAGAGGAAAGCTCACTGCACTCGGGATCACCAAAAACCCACAATGCCTCTGTGGTTCCCTTGAAAGTTGGGACCACCTGATGTACGAGTGCGAAATATATGAAGATTTCAGATGCCTCCTCCTGACTAGGATAGATTACCTTCCTAAAAACCAAGAACAGCACATCCTCGCACGAGAAGAAGATTATGTTGCCTTTATGCGCTACACACAAGACTTATTCACATGATGGAAGACCCCTACCATGAATATAGTCACTATCCCGATCATCATCAAAACCAAGAGAAGGCAATCACCTATATTTTGGGAATCAATGCAGAGGCCTACCAGCAAGTGAGACTACACCGCCACCAAATCTGAGAAGACCCAGTATAGGACAATCACAGCTGCATTCCTATTTATATCCCTACTGATTTAGACACAGATCAACGGTTGATATCACAACCGGACCTGAATGAGAAGAGCAAGAAGATTCCACCAAATGGTGATCACTCTTGTGCTCTCTTGCACGGTAACCTTTGTCCCACTTCCATCCCTTACTTTCGCCTGATAGATGTATTCCATTGAACCTGGGGGATGCTTTCTTTTTCATCCCCCATATTTCTACCTGCTCTCCCCCTTTTCTTGACTCTAAAGCCCACCCGCTCTATCTCTCTCTTTTTTTTATATTGGTCTCTGTCAGGAAGCTTAAGCGACCCTGCACAGACAAGCCAGAGAATAGTGTGCAGCCTGGTTACCTCCTAGCAGTGTGTGCGGGCAACGTGGAGTTCCACCAGGGGCCCTCCGGCCAAATGCCAGGACACCCAACAGAACCCAACACAAAACTATGTATTCAACACAGAACACTTTTCTGGCATTTACAGTAGTTCTGTATTTCTTCAGTGTACATATGGCGCAGATGTGGGAAACCACAGGGGGTGCCTGACCTTAATACTATGCCCACTATGTACATTATTTACTTCCAATTATAGTTTTTATATACTATATGTTTGTAAAATAATAAGAGGAGTTTACCTCAATATAGTACATAGAACACTTTCGCATGATACTCCCCAGAAATTAAAACAAAAAACTTATATTGGAGTAAAAAAAATAATTAAAAACCAATTTAACACAATTGAAAATCAATTTAACACAATTAAAAATATTAAAAAGAATCTAACGAAAATATTCAAAACGATTTTCCTTCCTGAAGCTGTCAATGCTTTCCGACCATATGTCGTGATCAGAGGAATGAAAATTACCAAATAGGGTTGAACACGAAACTTAATAGTGATTATTTGTATTCGGAAATGTGCGAAAAGGCCCACGCATCGGAGATCAAATACGGCCGACGAAAATTAACGGAATTCTTGTGTAATTTAATTTTTATGGTTTCTGCAATTAATAGTCACGTACAATTACGTTGGACATTATGTATTTTGGCCTCGATAAATAAAGAAGTATGGTTTTTATTAATGGCATGAAAGGCTAATTCTGAAGCTGCTGAACGAGAAGTATGAACCGAGGCTTCATGTTGATTTACACGAATATTCAGAGAAAACTGCGTTGAACCTGGTCGAGTCGCAATCACCCCAAGAAATGTTGTACACCAGGTATTTAATTTGTGTTGCGAATGCAGAAAGAATCTAGCGCTTGTTCACTATAGTGTGTAATTTCCGTATTGGCCTGGCCACAATTTTAAATTCGGTATCTTTAACGAATCTATTAAGCTGTTTGTGCCACTGTTCAACATATGGGACAGAAATAAAGTATTTTTTGATATTACTATTGTATTACCTGTTTAAAGGGTTTTATAATGTTATATACATGTATGGCTAAGGATGAAAATGCCGAGTTTCCGTGGGAAACAATAGGTCGAATAGGAAATCCAGTCTTGTGATTTTACATGTAATTTTACCTGACTGAAAAGTGCAGGAATATTGTATGTTCTGGCCTTCAATTCCTTTAACTCAGCCATAATAATGTCGTATTTTCGATACGTGGTTAACGTTTTATTGTATTGATTGACCAAATTGGTAAACAGTGCCGATTCTACTTCAAGATAAGTGGAGGTATCTGAAACAACCGAATCTAACTTATTAATATAATCAGGTTTATCTAGTATTACCACTGTATTTCCTTTATCTGCCCCTCTGTAAAATAATGTCTTTATTTTCCCTCATAAAGCTGAACTGTCATGTGTATTCAATTTAGGAAGTTGCGTTTGTTTTATGTTATTCACTACTTGGTTAACATGTTGAATAAATAAATCTTTTTGTGGAACATTATGAAGTCCAAATTCAATATCAATTACGCATTGTTTTAGGTAGTTTTCGAGGTGTTAAATTATAATTTAATCCTTTGTATAAAAGTGAAATCTGGTCCTGCGATAGCATACACAAGGAAAGCTCTGTAACCTGTTGATATGATGGTTCGTTGAATACTGGGTGAGGGGGTGTTCGTGAACTAGCTGACATATTCTGTGATAGTACGTTGTGTGTCTGTGGTGGGGTGTTCACCCAACTCGTATGTACTTGGTCGTAAGCCAGCGACAATGTATTAGAATTCACACGAACATGTCTTGACCTTTCCTATAAGAATTGCAATTTATTTACGTGTCTGTTTTTTTTTTATTTCTGAGGCCTGTGATTCCCCATCGCAAACCTATGGAGGTCTTCAGTACAGACCAATCATTCAGATGTAGATAATTTTTTAATTTATCTCGAAGCTTCCTAACCCGGGAAAGGTATTTTTGTTTATTCGAATATAGAAATTTTAAGGCAAGCTTAATGAATATTACGCGATGTGGCCAATGTTAGTTGTTTTATGCCCGAAATTTTTTGATTTAAATTAACCCTGGCAAACTTCGGAACAATTTTGTTTTGAAGGCAATATTTTAGAAACGAAATATGGTAACTTTTGCACCAAGTCGTTGATCATTGAAGGAATTGAAGGCCAGAACATACAATGTTTCTGCACTTTTCGGTCAGGTAAAATTACACAAGACTGGATTTCCTACTCGACCTATTGTTTCCTACAGGAACTCGGCATTTTCATCCTTAGCCACACATGTATATAGCATTATAAAACCCTTTATACAGGTAATACAATTTGGTATTAAGAACTACGATACATTATTTAATAATCTTAAAGACTGTAGACTTGGCGACAATGACAATTTATTATCTGTTATACTGGTGTTTGCTCGTTCGGGCTTCTTTGGACGATATTAGCTGTGTGGCGGGACTGGTTTCCCTTCTTTGCGTGTACGTTCCCAAACGTAACCCCAGTATACTTATGTGTGACTGCCTGGTGGTTTTTATAGTAGGACAATGGTCTCGAGCCCCAAAAGATCTGTTTGCCCACGAAGGGAATAGAACCCGCAACTTCGACCAGTGTCGTGTTCTCACGACAAGATCCTAACAGTTGTAGCCAGATCTTGAAGTGCCGCAATATAAGTTCTTTATTCTGGTTGTTGTGTAGTAAGAGAACTGGGCTGAGGCAGGAAATGCATAAACAGAACATAGTTTAATACTGAATTACACTAAAGAAATTGTTCATATGTGGTTAATAAATAATAAAGCTCTAATGGCAGTGACAGGTAAATAATTCACCATCTAGCTATAACAATTCAGACAGATTATATATAAATAGTTTGATTTTAACATTGTTTATAAAATGGTATTTGATGAGCTCTTAGCGTATGTATTCTTCGTGCGGATGGCTCATCTCTAGCATGTACTGGCATGTGACAAACTGGTTGCATTTGCTGTCAGGGAATCATAATGGGTGACAATACTGAAGGTCGCGCTCTTGAAGATAGCACTCGTAAGATATGCTTTAACTTATTATACATCATACTATCTACAGTGAATTATAACAGATGGCAATACTAAGTGTCGCGCTATTTAAGATAGCAGCATTAAGATATCGTGTAACTTACTAATACTGGCATAATAATCGGGTTATTGAGGAGTAATATTTATATATAACAGAAGGGAGTCATCATGACTTACCAAAACTGGGGATGGTGCATTCTCTACCACAAGGAACTTCTGGTTGGAAATTCTGCGCTTTTGGTCCGTGCTATCTTTTTTGTCTCTGCTCGGCTATCCGCTCTATCTTACTTTCTTCTCTTCTCCTCGACTACGTAACGTTTAGTGCCATTTCTAAACTTACTATATTCTCTTTTCTCTGCCCTGCTCCATTGACTGTATCGCCCCTTATCACCTGGACTTCTACCAATCTGGTGTTTGAAGAAAGGGGGGTGCAACGATTAGCGACAAACAGCACGAAGCAGTTTTTCCAAGAGCGAGCAGTGCTCACATTTTTGGACTCCCGAACTTAACTTCTTCAAAAGCGACTTATCTCGAGTCGCTTACCGTGTGAAGCCGAAAGATACTACGTTCTGGGTAAGGGTTCGACACTACCGAATTTAGGAATCTGATTATTGTCAAGGAGCTGATAGCAATTAGTTTGTCCTGTTAGTTTAGTAGTTGTTTTCCACTGAAAGAACCAAAACACCTCTTTAGCAGAAGGGGCACAGTATGGGGAATGTCTGCAAATTAGTAAGTAAAATGTGGCCATTTTACACCCCTCATTACTACCGCTGAGAATTTTAGTTGGGGTACACAACTATGACTGAAATTCTCAACGTCACTACCGGGTTTTGACCTTTTGTTGGGGGGGGGTAAACATAGACATTCCTCCTTACAATAGAAAAAAAAACTTAATAACATATTATATAGATAAAAATACAAGGTAATAAAAAGAAAGGGTACAGCTCTTTGTCCAATGGACTGTTCCGTTACATTTTCACCTCTTTGGTTTATTTTGCCTCCACACGGAGATCATTGTCCGAATTCATCTGTTGATTCACTTTCCATACCAGTCAGATCTGTAGTTTATCCTAGTTAAAGCTCCGTTGATTTTTCTGCACGTGACACCCTCTAGGCAGGAAAAATATGGGCTGCTCTTGACCTCCTGGATGAAATTGTAAGACACTGTTTTGAAGAAAATGTCCTTTCACTCATCACAGATGGGTGCGAATATCCTTCACTAAGTTGGAGAAAGCGAGGGATTCGCCTCGTCACGAATGTCCCGGGCACTGTTATCAGTTCGTAGTCTTTCCTTGGCTCGGGTGCATCACATAAAACAAACAATCACACAATTAGTATTCGTCCCATAGCTCAGACAAAGCATCTGGGGTTAATTAAGCAAGTACACTATAAAAGTTAGTACCTAGGAATGCCTTACCCTGTCGGCACATTAGAAAGTTTCAGTTTTTCCTCTAGAAGAAAAAAATACCAATTCAAGTAGGCAAGATTATTCTGGCCATAACAAAATTTTTTTTTTTTGTTTCATTGACAAAAGATTATATAAAACGTAAAGACAATATTATTTCTGCATTATGCAAACACTTCTGCTGATCTACACCATTCAGACAATCCATGTTCACAGTACAATTTTCAGGGATTTATCTTGGTTACAAATTTGAGAAAAGGAGACGCAAACCAGAGTTCCCTACTCTTACTAGATGGTCTTGATAGTACTATGTCATCGATACAATTGCAAGAGTAGGATGCCGATATCTATACCATTTGGGCGACAGTTCTCCCCTTTTTTTGTAAAAGCATCCTTGTTGTCAGATGTTGGTTCTTTATTTGTCCCACCATTCTTCTGATTGGATGGGACGATACCTTTTCACCAATTCTGACAGAGTCTATATGTCTGTCAGTATCGGATTAAAGAAGTATCATGTTAATACTGATTAAACCCAAGGCATTCGCCGAATGTTTGTTGGTTATACAAGGGTTAGTAGTATTTTTGCAAGGTACTACAATTGGATACATATAGTTAGACGTCACAATAATATATACATGCACTAATAACCAATATGGATCATTGTTAACATACATAAAAGGAATATCATACATGTAAAGTTGACAAGTATACTTAAGTTAGGGCTATGATTTTTTTTTTTTTTTTATATTGTAGACCTTAGTAATATCCTCCAAAAGAAATGAATGGAATTGTAATCTCTTCTGTTTCCATGCTTCATGTCTTTCTCTCTACGTTTGGCCTTGTCCTCTTTGGCTGTTAACTCATGGCCTGGTGGTAAACCGCACCCACTATTCAGTTCTGAGGAAGAGCTTTTCTCGCCTTTACTAGACCTATGAATTCCAGCCACTGGGTATAAAGGTTCGCTGTGCAGACTGCACAGTGGTCCACCGGGTGATTCCAGGAGCAATGAAAGGGATTGTCTCTTGCATCAAGCAGGAATCCTGGATCGGGACAGGAGAAGACTTTAGCATCCACTACAGTCCGGAAGGGCTTCCAGGCTTCATGCCTTTCTTTCTCCTATAGTTATGATCGTTTGGTATGGCTCCGTAAGAAGGCTTAACCACGATCCGAGATTCTGAGATGCAAAAGCTCCTGCTTTTGGGGTTGATGCAATACATTGATGGTCCCAACTCACTAGGGCAATTTCCTCTGCCTTGAGCACACTTTCTTGATTCCTTGCAAAGAGGAAATCGATGACGATCCACCTCGAGAAAGGAGGAAGGGATCTGAGGAAGTGTGCCGTTGGTGTCCGGGAAAGGGCAGGTGTGCTCCAGGTCGGGTGGAAAGGGTGTTCCACCGTCCCAAATCAACGTTTAGAAACCTGCTCCTCACCTTTCCAATTTAGGAAACTTCTCATGCCATGGTTCATATAGTGGCAGGGAAAACGCATTTCCCGGGCTGCTTCGAGTTTTCTTTTCATGGGTTGAGTCCACCCTGCTTGTTTCCGTCGTTGCTGGAAAAGCCGCTGCGGGGTTGAAATCAGGTCGGCCCTGAAGGACTCTTGACAGGGACTTATAGGTTTGTCAGGTGCCAGGGCCTTCGCTTCTGTGGGGATTGCTCTCTGTATCCAACGTAAAGGTGCTAGGAGGAAGGTCAGCATTCCAGTAACGAGGCATAGCACGGACTTGTGAAATATCACCATCGCGACTACGAGCAGGGAGGGAGGATAAACAAAACTAGTGAGTGAAGAAATAATTTTAGTTATTCATGTTCTCCTTCCATTCCTCCCTTCCAGATGAAATATTCGCTCCACTTATACATCTTTTCCTCCTTTTACTTTCGAATCATGGGTGAGGGGTATCTGGTGCCACTTACACTTCTCATTTACACCTCTCATTCATTCTTCCCCCTTTCACTCTCTGTCACACATATTACTTTCTTAATCCTCTTTCACTCCTTTTCAAAACAAAACATTTGATTGGTTTAGTAATGTCCAGCAAATTTAGAACATACTGAATGGGGTTTCCAAGAAAACAACTGGAGAACAGAACATTGCACGTTACATAAATAACATCAACTTTCTTAGCGTTGATGGTGGTAGCTTTTGCTAGGGATTATAACAGCACCCTGATTCTTCCTAAGTGGATGTCCTCATAGGGTGTATACGCATCTTACGATTCCATCTTCTCACTGATTAAACTCTTCCTTCGAGCACTGACTTCTTTTACAGCTTTGTTGGTGTAAGAGGCTAATCAGGTCTTTTACTTGAAATCTTTTTTTTTCAAAATAACACAAGAAGCTGATCTTCTTATCTAAATCTTGAAATTCTGATGTCATAATTTTTTTTCTTTTTAAATCTTTACTAATTATGAATATGTGATACCGATTTTTAAAATTGGTCATTCTGCGTACACAATTGCTTTTCCCAACCACTCATTTTGATAGTATCTATAATTATGGCTTGTTTCTGATTGCAATTAATACATTTCACTATCCTCATTTTAGTCTCTCCATGCCTCTCTCAGAAAACCTGCCAAGTCAAAACCACTGCCATCGCATGGTCAAGTGAGCCTTTCAGCCAGTGATCGACCTAACATCCACTGGATCGCTCTGTCTATTCCATCTGGTGGCTCGTCTTGGCTCGTGTTTCCTTGGGTTTCATTACTCTGCTCTGGGGTGATGACTGTTTGTGCCTCAGCCACATTGCCGGGAATATCGTCCACTGTTTCTGCTATTACCACCGAAGCTGACTCGGGCAATAGCCTCGCACCCTGCGACTGGGGTGTTACATTCGCCTCCTGTGGGGCCGGAGTCCGATGGTTGCGACTACGCAAATTGTACCTGTGGTTCTGGGTAGGTATTTGCGAAGCTCTTTCTGGTCTCGCAGACTGATCTGTCCTTGATTGGCTGTTCTGATTTATTGGTGGGAGAGACGACCATGAGATTGACACTGGGATGCTCATTGGTCTGGGGTCTAATGGTGGGATTGGATCACAATCCTCCACTACGGGATCATCAAAGATCCAGGTTTCCTTTGGTGTTTTCTCCGTACACTCCTGATCAAGATCTGTTTCTGTCAATTGTTCAGACTCCTCTGTTCTAAATTCAGGAAACGTTTTCCGACCAATCACCTTTTTTAGGCGATCTATGTGTACTAGCTGATTATCTTTAGGGTTCCTTACATTCTGAATTCCAAAATTTACTGGGGAAATTTGACTGATTACCCTACAAGGCCCTGTATTTAATCGAGCCAATTTCTTGGTCGTGCCTGTCTTTACCTTCGGAGTATAAAGATACAAGAGGTTCCCACTCGGATATCCTTATCCACTGCCACTGATGCTCTGTGTTGTTCTTGTGCCTGCACCGCCTCTTCCAAGCTCTGGGAGACAATTTTATTAGTCTTATGAAGACGCACACACATCTGTTCGGAGTAATTCTCTAGTGATGAATAGGAAGGTCTCACATCAGTGTGCCATAAGTCAGAATTTAAAACCAGATCCCTTGCATACATTAGAAAGTTGGGTGACTCCTGAATTAGCTGTGTGTTGCAGCATGATATGCGGCAACAGCCAGTGGCACCATGACATCCCAATCGGACTGGGCGTTGTTGACAACATGTGACAGAATATTGGCTAGTGTACGATTTGGAAATTCCACTTTAGCATTACACTGAGGGTGGAAAGATGTGTGGAGTTGATGGATTTTCAACTTCTCACACACTTGTCATAACAAGGAGGACATGAAGTTCGTACCCTGATCTGTAAGTATGTATTTCGGAATTCCATGTCTCGCAATTACGCCGTTGATAAAAGCTGTGGCCACCACGTCTGCCTTTTGAGTCTGGTGTGGAATCATTTCGGCATATTGTGTGAAATTGTCCACTGCCATCAACAGGTATTTATGACCCCTTCAAGACATTGGAAGAGGTCCTAAAATATCTAGGGAAACTCTTATCCAATGAGAGTTTTCCACAGGAACCCTCCTCAGGGCTGCTTTATCTTTGGGTTGTATCCTCTGTGTTCCATATAGGATGGACAGGACTTAACATAGTTTTTAACATTGCTATACATTCCTGGCCAAAAGAAATTTTTTCTAACTTTCTCTGTCTTTTGGAGTGCCATGTGTCCCCCAATAAGAACGTTGTCATGACACGACTTCATAACTTCCGATTTCAGGCCGGTAGGAATTACAAGCTGCTCCATGGACTGAGATCATGAGGCTCCAGTGTGAGACAAGGAGAAGTGGTACAGCATCCCATCCTCACTCAAATAAAATGTGTCTGGAAGCTTTGTCGACGCCTGAGGTTTCCCTCTAGGTGCTCAATTAACTCTTTCAGGTTTGGGTCTTCTCTTTGGAGGGTTTTAATCACAGATCGGGTTTGCAATGGTGGTATCCCTGGTGTGCTGCTAGTGATATCGACTGATATGGGAGCAACTAATTCAGTGATCCCTGGTTCCTTTGACCTTTTCTGTTTTTCCTCTTCTCCGCCAGCACTGGTCTGGAGAGAAAGTCTGCGTTTGAGTGAAGTCGACCCGATCTGTATATGATATTTTAGTCTTACTCTTGTAGTAACATACTCCAACGTGCTAATTGGGGTGATTGGATTTTTGGATGAAGAAGGTAGCTCAATGGTTGATGGTCTGTTATCAGTGTGAAACTTGAGGAGATTAAGGATGGTCTGGATTGTGATACTGCAAAGACTATTGCCAAAGCTTCCTTCTCGGTGGTACTATATACAGATTCTGATTTTTTAAGAGTTTGGACACATAAGCAACAGGCTGTTTCACATTCTCAGGTAATTCCTGCTCTAGTACTGCTGCATCCACATGGTTTGATGCGTCTGACGAAACAAAGAACGGTTTAACAAAATCTGGGTAAAGTAGTAGGGATTGTGTTGTCAAAGCATTCTTCAGCTTGTCAAAGGCTTCTTGGGTGGAACTGTTCCAAGTGAAGGGGGGGGGTGTTCTTCTTTGTAAGTTGCGTTAATGGGTGAGCTATCTCCGCAAACTCTGGGATAAACCTGTAAAATTCTGCCATCCCAAGGAATGATCGCACTTGTTTCACGGTTCTTGGGGGTCGACACTCTCGAACGGTAGCCATATTGTTTGGGTCTGGGCATACACCATCCTTACTAACGAGGTGGCCCAAGTATTATATTTGCCGTTTCAGGAACTCACACTTCTTGGGCTTCAGCTCCAGATCTTACTCTCTCAGGCATTGGAAGAACTTTTCGAGCTTTGTGAGGTGTGAGGACCAATCACTTGACTCGATGACAATGTCGTCCAGGTATGCAAATATTGAGTCCTTCTTCAAGTCTTGTAGCACCAAACACATGGTCCGGACAAATGAGCTTGGGGAATTTTTTAATCCAAACGGAATTCTTTTCTATTGGAACAGCGATTCCCCTGTCGCAAAAGCTGTCTTATGACGATCCGCAGGATGCACTTCAATCTGGTGGAACCCGGTTGGGAGGTCCAAAGAGCTGAAGTAGCATGCACCTCCTAATAAATCAAGAATATCACACATATTCGGAATTGGGAAATTATCCGAGATTGCCTTTGCATTAAGTTTTCGGAAGTCAATACATAGACAGTAAGCCCCGTCTCTCTTCTTCACTAGGACAATGGGCGCGGCATATGGGGAGCAACTGGGCTCAATGATGTCTGAATCTAGGAGATCTTAGACCTGGTTCCGAATCTCGCTGTTTAATAGGAAAGCAATCCTGTAGGCATTTTGCTTAACAGGGATATTGTCAGTTAACCTAATTCTGTGTTGTGCGACTTTCAAGTTCCCTAGCTAATCCGGGGATTTGGTGAACACATCTTGGTATTTGCACAATAAGTCTGATAATTGGTGCCTCTGGTTGTGCCAGTCAGGTGATCGAGCTGAAAGTCTTCTGTAGTTACGGGAGATATTTTTCTACCATCTTTTCTGTTACCTATAGAGTTAACTGACTGTTGGTTAATACACTAAAGACTAGCAACCCCCATGCCTTTTGGAAGGTGGAGTGGTTCTGCCAAATTTGCCACAAGCGCTGAGAATTTCCTATCTTCCCCTATTTGATCTATTGAGTATTTCACCACCAAATCATCCCCACTTAAGTTTGAATTCGGCCCTGCTAATAGTTGTTTGGTGGGAACAGCAAGCTGGTCACAATATACCGTTACCATCCGTTCTGTAGATGCTGAAAGCGCATGTTTACTGGTAAGCTTAGCAACCGTGGATGTGGAACCAAAAAAGTATTGCCGAATGCCCCCCCTCTCTTAGACAAATTCTCCAATGGACCTGAACGTATCATTCCCTTACCTAAGTCTATGGTGAATGAAAAAATTTCCTGAGTACATTTAATCCCAAGATTATGTCGTATTTGCCCTTAAAATTTTCTGAAGTTACCAAAATGTTCTCCTGAAAAGTCGCACTATGTAATTTAAGATTAGCGGTTACTACAGTGTGTATAGGTGCAATATTGCCTGAAACCCCAGTTACAGTTAATTCTGGGGGGTCTAGGATCTAAGGATTTATCCTTCTTAATTTTATTAAACAAATCCACGCTCATCAGGGTGATACTAGCTCTGGTGTCCAAAAGATATCTATCTGGGATGTTCTGAACCAAGCACATTATTATAGGTAACTTAGTGTTGTTTTCCACAATGTAAACGCCATGTTGCATGCTTATATTCCTGACTTCTGGCTTGCTAACTTCGCTAAAGTTGGGGGGGGGCAAAAGGGTTTTAATATATTGAGAGTTCCGTTTTCTCTGTGCTGGACCCTTCTTTAGTCATAAATCCCTATCTCTACTCTGCCTGTAACTTCCAGCATTGGTATGATTACCTTATCTGCTCAAAATAGTTTTCGGTTGAGTTTGCTGCCGATTGGACTTGCTCTTCCCTACTCCCCTTCTTGGCCTAGAATAAGAGTTAAAATAACCCCTATTGTGATTACCATAATGCATCCTATCCATAATTCAATTCCGATTTTCATTAAAATTATACCTCTGGTCGCTAACATAGGACGCCTCAGTTTTTGGTAATGCAGTGTACCTACCTGTTCCATCATTCGTGTATGGGCGATTGAGGGGAAACTGTGTCGGTCGATAGGTGCTTGATCGGCTGCTGCAAAAACGTCTTTCCCTTTGTTCTCGGTTGTTTGCTGGGTTTCTCGCTGCCTGTTGCCCATCGTAGTACGAAGTAACTACGTGTCTTTCTGGGTGGTCAAAGGCTTCTGGTCTGAAGGTCAAATTATTGTCTGGGAATGGATCTACTGCTCTGTCCGATTGTGAATACGCTGCGCCTAATGCTTCACGGTTGCGGAAAGGGGGGAATTATCCTTGTTTTGAGATTGCATTTTCTGGTTCAAGGCGGCTGGCTACCTGTATTTCTAAATTGTTGATTGTTGCGTGGTTTGGTTTACTGATAATGTACTTAACGACTGTTGTAATTCTTGTATTTGATCTTGAATGGTTCAAGAATGTGTTTTAAATTATTTTCCTGTGGATCCCATTCTTCTGATTCCCTTACCTGGTTATTGGTAACATGCAGTGGGACAGTTTTTGGTTTTGTAAACTGGTCATTAATTTCTACCCTCTTTGAAATCTCGACTGCCTGTGAAAAATTTAGAGGGTTATGTGATAGTACCATTTTTCTGATTTTGACTGAGATACCCCTGAGGAATTGGGCCAGCATTGCTTGGTCCAGGATATTCAATACCTCTGGTGTCTCTTCTTGGATTTTTTGAATGCCATTCGGGCTAAATTTCTAACTCGTGCACTATAACTGGCCACCGATTATGAAGGTCCTTGACTAGCGGTGGCGAACTGGTAGAGGCAGGTAATAATTGGTTCCCTTTTCTCAAATTGAGCCAAAATGACATTCTTAAACACGTTGTACTCTTTTTCCCAGTGTAATTCCAGGGAGTTGGCTGAAAAGTCCGCGGCAAGGGAGGAAAATTTTCATTTGGAGACTGCTGTTAATTCCTTGTCTTGTCAGAGTGCTAATTCTTCGACACTTTCCAAAATTTCGAAAAACAATTGGACCGAAGGACCTTCATTGTGTTTACCAAAAAGGATAGGTACAAGACACAGGTAACCCGCCATATTCGCTAAATGAGGCCTGTCTGGTTCTGGGGTGGGTTGTGGCTGTTGTGTTCCAAATAGGGGAGGGGGGCCTCATAGGTCTGTTGTTTGTGGACTCTGATCCTCCATTTTTAATTCACTAGTCTCTGGGTAGGATTAGAATGACCCTTTTTAATATTTGTGTAAAAATTGGGTAATTCTATCAATATTTTGGGGGACCCTGTCTTCCAAAACGGTGTGACTTACCTTTTCGCTGCTAAAACAGAATTATAACGTTAGTAATTAACTTATCCAAAACTATAGTAATTTTTTACAATCGTTTTGAATAAGTGTGGATATCCTGTGTTGTTGTAAAGGAGTACTGCCTCCTATCTATTCTCTCCATACACAAAATCAGCAAGCTTACACTCTAATTGTAGTCCCTTTCGATTCTTTTCTATTCTGTTCTCTTTTTTCACTTATTCTTCAGTGTAGAACGCTTTTTCAACCCGCAATATATTTGATCCTTCTCACAATTGGCAACAATGTGATACTGGTGTTTGCTCGTTCGGGCTTCTTTGGACGATATTAGCTGTGTGGCGGGACTGGTTTTCCTTCTTTGCATACATGTTCCTGAAAGTAACCCCAGTATACTCACGTGACTGCCTGGTGGTTTTTATAGTAGGACAATGCTCTCAAGCCCTAAATGATCTATTCGCCCACAAAGGGAATAGAACCCACAGCTTCAACCAGTGTTGTATTCTCACGACAAGATCCTAACGGTTGTAGCCAGATCTTGAAGTGCCGCAATATAAGTTCTTTATTAAAGGTCCCTGGTTCGTTCCTGGGTTTCGGCATGGTTTTTCTCCCCAGGGACTCACAACTGGTGAGTATGGGCTTGGCACACCCAGGGTCCTGAGCTAGAAATCATCATTCTTCTCTTTCTTGGTGATTTCTTTCTACTCTCTCTCTCTCTCTCTCTCTCTCTCTCTCTCTCTCTCTCTCTCTCTCTCAGGGTAACTTGGGAATTTTTTTTTTTGGCTGGTGTAGATTAAGCCTCAGGCTTCCTTGCACCATATGGCTAATAATAATAATACTTATTCTAATATCTTTGTTCTGGTTGTCGTGTAGTAAGAAAACTGGTCTGAGGCAGGAAATGCATAAACAGAACGTAGTTTCATACTGAATTATACTAAAGAAATTGTGCATACGTGGTTAATAAACAATAAAGCTCTTATGGCAGTGACAGGCAAATAATACACCCTCTAGCTATAACAATTCAGACTGATTATATATAAATAGTTTGATTTTTACATTGTTTATAAAATGGTAATTGATAGACTCTTAGTGAATGTATTCTTTGTGTGGATTGTTCATCTCTAGCACATACTGGCATGTGACACACTGGTTACATTTGCTGTCAAGGAATCATAATGGGTGACAATACTAAAGGTCACGCTATTTAAGATACCACTCTTAAGATATGCTTTAACTTACTATACATCATACTATCTACAGTGAATTATAATAGATGACAATACTAAGTGTCACGCTATATAAAATAGCAGCATTAAGATATCCTGTAACTTACTAATACTGGCATAATAATCGGGTTATTGAGGAGTAATGTTTATATATAACAGAAGGGAGTCACGACTTACCGAAACTGGGGATGGTGCATTCTCTACTACGAGGAACTTCTGGTTGGAAATTCTGTGCTTTTGGTCTATGCTATCTTTTTCGTCTCTGCTCTAGGCTATCCGCTCTATCTTACTTTCTTCTCTTCTCCTCGACTCCATAACATTTAGTGCCGTTTCTAAACTTACTATATTCTCCCCTTTCTCTGCCCTACTCCGTTGACTATGCCCCT
The DNA here is from genome assembly GCF_048544385.1 of Mastigoproctus giganteus. NCBI lineage: Eukaryota > Metazoa > Arthropoda > Arachnida > Uropygi > Thelyphonidae > Mastigoproctus > Mastigoproctus giganteus. Next base: position 127,808,146 of record NC_143582.1, read on the forward strand.
TAATACCTGGACTTCTACCGATCTGGTGTTTGAATAAAGGGGGGGGGGTAACCTGCAATGATTAGTGACAAACAGCACGAAGCAGTTTCTCCAAGAACGAGCGGAGCTCATATTTTTGGACTCCTGAACTTAACTTCGAAAGCGACTGTTATCTCGAGTTAAGACAACAGTGACAAGGGGAATTTGTTATCATACGAGGGCGAAAGCTGCTGCGTTCGGGGTAAGGGTTCGACACTACCGAATTTAGGAATCTTATTATTGTCGAGGAGCTGATAGCACTTAATTTGTCATGTTAATTTAGTATTTATGTTTTCTGCTGAAATGACCAAAACACCTCTTTAGCAGAAGGGGCACATTATGGGGGGGATGTATGGGGTATGTCTGCAAATTAATCAGTAAAATGTGGGCATTTTAGATATCACTAGATGTTACCTGTTATATACGAATGTAAACGTTGAATACACATTAGATATTATTTGGGATATGTTAAATAATAACTCCATACCGATTAATTATAAGAAGCTACCTATTAAGGAAATTTTTCACTTAATTAAACTGTTCGTTGAGGCCAACTATATCACATTTCGAGACAATGTGTACAAACAAATTTTTGGATTACCAATGGGTTTGAGTCTGAGCTGCTTAATGTCAGAGATCTATCTCTCAACGATTGAGCATATACATTTGACACCTTTTCGACCCCATACTATGGGTGGTATTTAGACAATACTCTAGTTATTACTGATAGTAGTACTATCCAAGATATTTTACATTCATTTAATAATATTCATTCTACACTCGAATTTACATTGGAAAGGGAGGATACGGATACAAAGTCATTAAACTTTCTAAATTTCACGCTTACTCGGGACTCGAATAAAATCCAATTTAGCATCTATCAAAACCTACAAACACCGGTATGCTTCTACATTATAATAGCTATCACCCGTTCACCTACAAATCATCAATTATCTTTAATCGATTTCTAAATGCCTGTAAATATTCAACAACAGAATCTGTTTTAGGATCAGAAATACAAATATTAACTAGCAGGTTCTTAAACAGGGGTTATCCCCTTGCAACAATAAACCGAATTAGGGCATAGGCTAAGGATACAAAATACTACAGCAACCAACAATAGTAATATCAAAAAATACTTTATTTCTGTCCCATATGTGAACAGTGGCACAAACAGCTTAATAGATTCTTTAAAGATACCGAATTTAAAATTGTGGCCAGGCCAATACAGAAATTACACACTATACTGAACAAACGCTTGGTTCTTTCCGCGTTCGCAACACAAATTAATGACCTGGTATACAACATTTCTTGTGGTAATTATGACTTACCTTACCAAAGTTCAATGTGGTTTTCTCTGAATATTTGTGTAAATCAACACGAAGCCTCAGTTTGTGCTTCTGGTTCAGCAGCGTTAGAATTAGCTTTCCATGTCATTAACGAAACACATACTTTTTTATTCAACGAGGCCAAAATACTTAATGTCGAACGTAATTACAGGCGACTATTAATTTCAGAAACCGTAGAAATTAAATGACACGAGAATTCTGTTAATGTTCGTCAGCCATATTTGATCTCCGATGCATGGACCTTTACGCGCATGCGCGAATACAAATAATCACTATTTAAGTTTCATATTGAACCCTAGGCGCCTGCGTAGCCAGGTGGGAAGGAGCAGCAGTGCGTAGCACACACGCTTCTTGATTAGATCGGGGTTCGAGCCCGTCACCACCAAATACAGATGATGCGGAAATGTCAGGGAATGACCCCCGCATATCCCCGGAGCAATATGGCCTTAGTTGCTAATGCTCCTAAAAAAAAATTTTTAAAAAAATATTCAACCGTATTTGGTAATTTTCTTTCCTGTGGACATATGGTCGAAAAGCGTTGGCAGCTTCAGGAAGGAAAATCGTTTTGAATATTTTCGTTAGATTCTTTTTAATATTTTTAATTGCATTAAATTGATTTTAATTGTGTTAAATTGGTTTTTAATTATTTTTTACTGTAATGGAAGTTTTTCCTTTTAATTTCCTTTCAATGGACACTGCTCATCGTGGACTAATGTTATTAGTGGAGTCCCTCAGGGTTCAGTATTGGGTCCATTATTGTTTTCTGTATTTATAAATGATATTGATGATGGTATATCCAGCTTAATGTCCAAGTTTGCAGACGATACGAAGGTTGGCAGGGTTGTCAAGGACACTACTGACACTATGCTACTGCAACAGGATCTGGAAAGGTTGAGCAGATGGGCTGAGAGGTGGCAAATGAAGTTTAACATTGACAAATGTAAAGTATGGGAAACAGCAACCCCAGAGCAACGTATCAACTCTGTGGTACTACACTGACAGTGGTAGAGATGGAAAGGGACCTGGGGGTGGTTGTGCAGGCAGATATGAAGTTTTCTGAGCAGTGCAGATGGGCTGCAAGGGTAGCTCATGGTGTATTGCCGATGATATATAGGAATTTTTCTAGCAGGGATAAGGAGGTGATTATTCCCTTGTCAGGCCACACCTTGAGTACTGTATACAAGTCTGGAGGCCTCATTTCAAGAAGGATGTAGAGATGCTGGAACGAGTACAGAGAAGGGCAACAAGATTAGTGAATGGAACAAAGGGGTGCTCTTACGAAGAAAGGCTTAAGTTTTGCAAATTACAGTGTCTGGGGACTAGGCACCAGCGAGGTGATCTGATAGAGGTGTATAAAGCCTTGAATGGTTTGAGCATGCTCAATGCTGATGGGATTCTTCCTCTTCCTCAGAATAATCACCTGAGAGGGCATAAATTCAAATTGAGAAAAGACAGATGTAGGAGAGACGTGAGGAAATTTGCCTTTAGCCAGCGGGTGATTGGTTGGTGGAATAGACTTCCATCCCTTGTCGTGGAAGTTGATAGCCTAAATAAGTTTAAGGCTCAGCTGGACAGGTATTTCGAATGAACAGAGGGGTGAAGTGGAAGTGGTTATTTTTTATTTATTTATTATTATTATTATTATTATTTTTTTTTTTTTTTTGGCTGATGCTGCATAAGCTTGCTTTCTTGCATCAAATGCCTCTACTAATGCTATTGCTAATGCTAGTGCTAATTTCTGGAGAGTATCATACGGAAGTGTTCTACGTACTATGTTGAGGTAAACTCTTCTTATTATTTTAGAAATATTTAGATTTTTCTAATTTTAATTTCTGGAGAGTATCATACGGAAGTGTTCTGCGTACTATATTGAGGTAAACTCCTCCTATTATTTTACAAATATTAATATCAACGTAGAACGTATTGAGCATTACAGCTCTGATTCATACTATCTAATACTGTATGTTTGTAATACTACTCATTGTTATTTTTCACAAAAATGCCAATTTTACTGAAAAACAATGTTGTATGTGCGGGACAAATTCAAATTATTATACTAGGGCCACCCGTTATCTCTTAGGTAAACCATTTATTATATCTGTAAATTGCCTGTGTTCTCTGGTTGATTTTCCTGTTTTCCTGGAAGAAAAAATCCCCAGTTTCTCTGGGTAAAACCTTGCTATGTACGCCCGAGACCAACTGTCTCAGCCATGGAGTGAAAAAAGCCACGGAGGTCGAGTTAAAGGCTTTGCAGCTAAAGAGCTTAAAGTGAATCCTGATATACAATGTGACCACTGGTTAAAGATCCATTGCAGGATCATCTAGACAAGACTACAGCAATAATTCAGACACAGCATGGGTTTGTTAAGGGAAAGTCTTGTCTGACAAATTTGATAGGATATTATTTGACCCCAGGGGCTCACCTCTGGTGAGTATGGGCTTGGCACACCCAGGGTCCTGAGCTGGATATCATCATTCGTCTTTTTCTTGGTAATTCCCTTTTACTTCTGACCCTTGTTCTCTCTCTCACTCTCTCTCTCTCAGGGTTAAAAACAAAGTTTTTTTTTGGCTGATCCAGTATAAGCCTTAGACTTCCTTGCACCATATGGCTAATGATAATAATGATGTGGTTACAAAGGAACTGGATGCAAAAAATAATTTTGATATCATATATTTGGATTTTAGGAAAGCTTTTGACACTGTTGCGCATGGAAGACTATTGTACAAATTGGAGCAGAATGGTATTAAGGGTAAGTTGCTACAATGGATAAAAGGATGGTTGAGTGGGAGAAGACAGAGGGTGGTAATTAATGGGTGGTGCTGTTTGTTTGTTATTTGGTTTTTAGGAGCATTAGCAACTAAGGCCATATTGCTCCGGGATATGCGGTGGTCATTCCCTGACCTTTCCGCATCCTCCGTATTTGGTGGTGACGGGCTCGAACCCCGGTCTAATCAAGAAGCGTGTGCTACGCACTGCTGCTCCTTCCCACCTGGCTACGGAGGCGCCATGGGTGGTGCTCTTCGTGGACTAATGTTATTAGTGGAGTCCCACAGTGTCGGTGTTGGGTCCTCTGTTGTTTTGTATATTTATCAATCATATCAATGAAGGTATATCAGGCTTAATATCGAAGTTTGCAGATGATACAAAGGTCGGCAGGGTTGTTAATGACAGTAATGGCAGTGTGCTACTGCAACAGGATCTAGATAATTTGGGCAGATGGGCTAAGAAGTGGCAACTGAAGTTTAATCTTGACAAATGCAAAGTACTGCATATGGGTAGAAGTAACCCCAGAGAAATGTACCAACTGTGTGGTACTACACTTAATGTGGTAGAAAATGAAAAAGACGTGGGAGTGATTTTGCAGTCTAATATGAAGTTCTCTGAGCAATGCAGACAGGCTGCCAGGGCAGGTCATGGGGTTTCGTCAATGATATATAGGAATTTTGCTAGCAGGGAAATGGAGGTGATTGTCCCTCCGTATAAGGCAATGGTCGGGCCACGCCTTGAGTACTGCGTACAGGTCTGGAGGCTTCATTTTAGGAAGGATGTAGATTTGCTTGAGTGTGTACAGAGAAGGGCAACAGGATTGGTGAGGGGAATGAAGGGATCCTCTTACCAAGAGAGGCTTAAGTTCTGCAAATTGCAGTAGCTGGAGACTAGGCACCTGTGCGGTGATCTGATTGAGGTATATAAGACCTTGAATGGGTTGTGCATGCTGAATTATGATGGGATCCTTCCACTTGTTCATATTACGAACCTAAGGGTGCATAAATTCAAATTAAGGAAAGACAAATGTAGAATAGATGTGTGGAAATTTGCCTTTAGCTAGCAGATGGTTAATTGCTGAAACAAACTCCCATCTGTCGTTGTGGAAGTTGATAGGTTAAATAAATTTAAGAAGGAACTGGACAGGCATTTGGGGGGAATGGTGTGATTTTTTTTTTTTTTTTTTTTGGCTGATGCTGCATAAGCTCATACACTTGCTTTTTTGCATCACATGCCACTACTACCATCGTCTTATTCACCATGAAGTCATTGTTGCGAAGTCCTTGCCATCTACTCTGAAAGTTATGCCGGACAAAGTAGTAAAAGTCGTAAATTTCATCAAATCGCGGCCCCCTCAATTCGCGGCTTTTTTCCGTTTTGTGTCAGAAAACGGGATCTGAACAAACCACACTCCTGCTATATACTGTAGTACGGTGGTTGTCAGGTGATAAAGTGTTAACACGCTTTTTGAACTTAAGGAGGAGGTACAGACGTTTTTAACAGTTGAGGGGCATGAGTATGCAGAGTTGTTTGCAGATGATGAATGGGTGACTAAGTTGGCATATCTTTCCGATATTTTTGTTAATTCAATGTTTCTGTTAATTCTGTTAATTCAGATTTGGCTATGTATTATTGATGCTTATGCACTATACTTATACATAGTCTAGACTTTTCCATAACTTGAGGCTTCAGCCCTAAACGCTTTATAGTCTAAACACATCATACACCATCAGGCATCTCTCATATTGTAGAGGTATACTTCATAACTGTTTTGCCATCATTGCCTCACTCGGGTACCTACCCACTCACTGAAGAAGGGCCAAATAGCCCTGAAATGGCACCAGGGGAGCCTGATGATGTCCGGAGTTTCCAAGAATAGGTAACAACAGCCTTCTCCACTGGGGAAGCATTGCCTATTCGAGGAGTTTATGAGTTTTTGAGTGGTGTGAGTCGAAGGAGTTACTGTCCCTTTCATTCTTCTACACCATTTCTTTTCCACTTGTACTATTACTTTCCCTCTACCTTTTTGCTTTTCTAAGTCTAATAGGGACTAGTGGATAGTCGTGTTATTATCTCACACATATACAAAATAGCCCTGCAACTGTGCCATCTGGGTGGTGGTATCCATCTAAGAATAAGTAACATTAGTCTTCTCCTCAGGTGAAGCGTTACTTATTCGAAGTAGTGCAATATCATGGCAACTCATTGTGAAGGTATTCAGAATATGAGATATAACTGAAAACGATACCGTTTTGCTAACATTCTGTTAATTCAGATTTGGCTATGTATTATTGATGCTTTCACACTATACTTATACATTATTTAAGTATTCAATAAACTGTTATTTCCAATAATATCAATGGACTATTCATATTAATTAATGTAATAAGTTATGAATTAGTTATTAATTAGATATTTGGTAGTTTTTTTTTGTTTTTTTTTTAGCATTTAATTAAATATTTCTGATAATCAATTATGATAAATTACCGTAAATGTTCTTTCGGAAATCAGTGGAATCTCACTCCAGATTTGTTGCAAAAGAAACGCTTCTTTCTATCCATGATGTCTACTGACATCATGGACAGAAAGTGTTTCTGTCCATGATGTGTGTAGACAACTATACAAATAATTATAATAACAAAAAAGAGCAACATAAATCAAGCTTGCTATGTTCATTAGCACTAATCAAACCCATATACAGTAATGGCCGTATTAGAATTGGGCATGCACGTTAGTACACTGTGGGTTTTGATGGCTGTGTTAGTTTTATGTTCATAAAATGATGGCACTGGGGGTAATTGAGCAAGTGACCACTCTGTATCTTATTACTCTGTGCATTGCATGAAACTGCTTCCTTAGGCGGCATGCTGGAGAGTTAAAATTTCTTTGAATACTGGCAAACAGAATATGACAAACAAGCAGGTGGGCCATTATTGACGCAGCAGGGCAGGGATGTTCTTAGGGTATGTGACACCCGGATGCCAATCACAATTTTGTACCCCCTTTAAAATTTTCTTCATATGTGTATGTAAGTTTCATGTTGTCCAGTGCCCCTTGAACGTTGGTGCAGTGTGCCCCTTGCACCTGCCGGTTGGGACAGCCCGCCCCCTGCAGCAGGGAATCAAAGAGAAGAGTGGTAAGTCTGGAGAAACAAGATGACAGTTCGGATGTGGGCATGGCTAACTGGAAAATTGTTAGAGGGCTCCGGGACTTTACCAAAGCCGGAATACTGCCGAGGTCACAAACAGCTTTATGACCAGGAAAGCACTTCATGTCAAAAGTCAATAACGTTCCTGTTTGCAGCTACACTGAACAAAGGCTCAGGGAGTAACTTTACACACTAAAAACTTAAACTTAAATAAATAGTACTTATCTAAAAAACTATCATAAAAACCATTCAAGCTTCCTGATAATCATCTAAGGCACAGACAGTACACAAAGTTTACAAAAATACCATTTAAAAACTACTTAAAATCACTATAAAGCAGGAGCTAAATCACAGATGTCTAACACCTAGTCCACCTAGCAGAATAAGAGCAATAATAATAATAATAATAATAATAATAAAACAAAATAACATAAAAAGAGACAACCATCAATGGCTGCATAATATAACCAACAACATGTTGCCTGAAACATAATGTAAATTGAGTGACACATGTAAGCCATGTAAGAAACAATTAGAATGAAAACGAGTACTTAATATAGAAACAGTCAGGAGAACAGAAGCAGTGGGGGGTAACTAAATTCAGAGACCATTTGTTGTGGAAATATATAGTACCTGAAAAATCTTTGAATACTTTAAACAGAAAGCCAATGTCAATTTTAAACAAATATAGACTGGCATCTCCTGAAAACAAAGCCAAATAATGTGAAATATCAACTTTGATACTGTAAACCAACCACAGCGACATGAGCAATAAATGGAACAACCTAAAATTAAAGAGTCCCATCTCGTCAGTCCTGTGGCCTTCCAATGAGATGGGAATCAATGATTATACTGTTTTTAATAATTATTGAAATTATTAAAAACTTTTACACTTGGTATAGTACTAGGACTCACTCAGAATTACTACAGGAACTCCCTCATGTAATACTCGACGTACGCAAATTTTACTTTACGTAAGTTTTTGCCGGTTGGTGCAAACTGAAAAATAATATGGAAATGTATTTTGCATCTGTAGGGATAAATGGAGATATTGTGAAAATATCGTAATGTGAACCCAATAACATATATATATGTTTTTTTTTTTTCAATTCGTTCCAAGTCCTTGGAAGTTGAAATTTATGCTATATAACTAAGCTGTTTATCTCTCTAAAATGTCATATTTATAATGGAAATTGCACTACACTTTCATCGTTATCATATGTTCCCATTATAAGAATCAATTTTGAACGCCTTTGTGATATTTTTCTAAAGCATCTTTCTGGAAGTCATGACCAAAAAAAACAAAAACAATTTGCACTTTCCAGTTTATTGGACTTTTCTGTTAGTGCAATCAATTATAAACAGGTAGTAAACTCTATCTTATTTCATTTGCAATAATCCTGATAACTGGAATTCTGTGGGTTTTTACGTTATGGTATTATGGTGAAATCAGTTCCCCTTCACCGAAATCTTCCATCATATAAGAAATATAAATAGATTTTCAGAATCTTCTCTTCATTTCTATTTACTTATTATGATGATGAAGGCTAAATAACTAATGGAAAGTGCAAGTGCTGGCAGTGCTAGGAAACAAAACAAAATTGATTTAGAAATGAAGATGAAAATGATTAAGAAGTATGAAGCAGGACAAAGTTTGTTATCTATTGCATGGAATTAGGTCTTTCTGCTTCAACAGTGAATACTATTTTAAAGGACACTGTGCATATAAAAGAATATATAAAAGGATCAACGCATTTAATATCAACAGTGATCACAAAACGTCGTTCAGGTGCTATATCGAAGATGGAACAGCTGTTAATAATATGGATGGAAAATCGTATTTAGAAGCAAGTGCCCCTGAGTCCAATGGCCATTCAAGCAAAAGCAAGAAGTATTTATAAAGATATTAAGGATAAATACAGCAAACCCTAAGCCAAGTTCGTAGCAAGCAATGGGTGGTTTTATAGGTTCAAACATGATGGTGGTTTCCAAAACATTAAAGTATGTGGCCAAGAGTCACCAGTGGCGATTCTGCAGCTGCAGAGAATTTTGTGATATGTTGGAAAAAATTATTGACGCAGCAAATTTTTAATGTTGATGAGACTGCTCTGTATTGGAAAAAAAATGCTGGATCGAACATACATTGCCAAAGAGGAAAGGACAATGCCAGGTTTCAAGGCTTAAAAAGATACGGCCACTCTCTTGCTTGGGACTATTGCAATGGGAGATTACAGATTAAAACCATTGCTTGCGTACCATTCTGGAAATCCTCATGTATTTAGGGGCATCGATAAAGCCACCCTACCCGTGCATTTCTGATTGAACCAGATAGCATTGGTTTAAATGCTGCTTCATTCCCAAGGTTGAAAAATATTGGAAAGATAACGACGTTCCTTTCAAGATTTTGCTTCTATTAGATAATGCTCCTGGACATCCCATGCATCTAGATGATTTAAATTCGAACATGAGAGTCGTATTTCTGCCGCCAAAGATGATTTCAGTTATCCAACCTATGGATCATGGTGTTATTTCGAATTTAAAAGCATAATGTTTACGCACAACATTTTTGCTCAGGCATTGTCTGCAGTAGACAGTGAGAAAAATTTTACGTTAAGAGACTTTTGGAAATCCTTTAATATTTACTATGGCATTTTAAACATTTAGCAATGCAAATATATTTGTAATATATTTATAAAAATTCTTCAATTTTGGAAGCTAATAATTTTTTTTTTTTACAGGTAGAAGATGCAATGCTTATGTTCGATAAACAGACCAATAGGCATAGAGGTAAAGTTATAACCTTATCTTTTTCTTACTATATAAAGGAATGTTTTTCTTCATTTGCTAATGTTTGTGATGATTTTAATGGGAAATAATTTGAGGAGTTCAGTTCATATTATCTTATCCATTTATATTAAAGTTCCAGCAGTTACCTGAAGCTTGGATAACAATCATAGTGTAGTGCATATTATTTCTGCCAGTTATTTAAAGAAACGTTTTGAAAGATTAAACATGTTCAACCAATAATCTTAAAGTTTATTTGAGTGTCGTTTACTGTGATATTAAGGTCAACCAAATTACTGAATACACACTCTACTGTGATAGAATATTAATAAAGATTCTGTTGCATTATATTATATTCTATTATGTGCTCCAGTAATTGATGTTCCATCAATTACTGGGGCACTTAAAGCTCTTTGGATATTTTTCTAAGCTTACATCATAATTACAGCTTTTCATGATGAGCATCATCATGATTTTTCAATATTTTCTAATTGATTTACAACACAGTTTTTAAATCCACTTCTCCTCAATGTGGGAACATGTACGTGGTGAGGGGAACTCCCAGTGACACTGCTGATCCTCCAGATTAGTATCACTGGGATGCAATTCCTACAGCCTAGGTTCCAGACTAACATCATAGGAATCCGTCATGTTTGCCATGTGCTGCGACCCGTGGAAATTTGGAAAGAGGGAATCTGGTGGTTGAGGAACCCAGCTTTAACACACCACTTTGGCTCCTGCTTCAACAAGGCAGGTGGTCCTGGAAGGCCCACCTGTGATCATTTGGCTAGTTGGTTTTCCTGCAAGGGTCAACCATGTCAATGCCAAGCCCCTATCCTCATGGTCTGAGCGACTGGATTCCAATATCAGGGCTACATAGTGTCTGTGTAGCCCTGGCATCCCACTCCCGAGTGCATTTATTGCTTGCTGGGTAATGGGCATCCCATTTGGGCTACATGGGGAGCCCAGGCACAGAACAAATACAAAAATTACTACGAATCCTGATAAAATTATTTCTTCTGGGGCCCAACCCGGTCCCCATCTGTAAACGGAACCTTAGTTTTGTTTGTTTGTTATTTGGTTTTTAGGAGCATTAGCAACTAAGGCCATATTGCTCCGGGGATATGCGGTGGTCATTTCCTGACCTTTCCGCATCCTCCGTATTTGGTGGTCATGGGCTCGAACCCCGGTCTAATCAAGAAGCGTGTGCTACGCACTGCTGCTCCTGCTCACCTGGCTACGGAGACACACTCGGAACCTTAGATAAAGACAATGTCAATTCTGTAAAAAGACCCCGAACGGAAGTACCTTTAGGTCCCGCTCCAATATTCTTGAGAATACACTCCCAAACTGAAAAACCTATCTAGAAAATGTCACCCTTCTTCATACAGAAGAGTTTAGAGGAGATAGCAGGTTCCCCAAAAATCAGTTAAGATGCATTGTTCTGGAGATCGCTTAATTGAAACCAAAAACAACAGATACTCAGAGCAATTACTGTGAGGCACTTTAATAGGAGGAATATCAATTATGGTGTTACCTTGCAGAACACTTAACACCTTAACACTTCAAGAGGTGTTATCTCAGATTGGGACCTACGTGAAGTTACTGAGGAGGAAATCTGCTCTGAACTAAAGTTGAAAGAGTTGTACCAGTTAAAAGAATTTACGTGAATAAGGATGGTAAGTTAGTACCAACTAGAAAAATTATCCTTATGTTTAACTCTCCAACATCTCCTAATTTGATAAAAGTTGGGTATGTCGACTGCAAAGTAAAGCCATACCTCCCAAATCCACTGTGATGTTTTAAATGCCAAAAACATGGGCTTTCGTATATAGCCTGCTGTGGAGCTCTTGCATGTGCTCAGCACTGCATATACAGCCACTAAACTCACCTGTGTCAACTGTGAAGGTGAACATCCTGCATACTCAAGGGCATGCCAAAAGTGGAAAGAGGAAAAAGAGATACAAAGGCTCAAGGCAGAGCTCAGTGTATCATATCAGCAGGCAAGGAAAGCAGTTTGGCCAGTAAATAGCAAAAAGCCTACATATGCGGAGAAAGTTACAGGGAAACATTCCATCACAATGCAAACTGAAATGACTGTCCCACCAAAAGAGTCATTCACTCCAATTGCACACTATTTATTGAGCTCTCAAAAATCCACTCAAAAAATCGAGTCAGCAGCTACTCCAATATCAGTAACTCCTAGCTCTCCACCACTACCAAAATCAAATGGGAAAGAAAAGCCAAAAAAATTGCAAGAACCACAACCAACCCAGGAAAAAATGGATGTGGAAGTTAAGGAGGTACAGGAGAATATCCTGGAACTTCTTTGTGAAAGAAGAAATGGATACAGGGCAACACCAATTCTTTCCAAAGAGAGATAAATCCAGGACCGAGAAAACAAAGCCCCCAGCCCTTCGGAAGCTACTTGACCCAACAAATTTTAAGAATGGCCACGTTTAAATTTTTACAGTGGAACTTCTGTGGATTCTGTCTGAATTGTGATGACATCAAGGTCCTCCTCCATTTAGCATTAGCCAACATGCTTTTGCTTACAGGAGACTATTGAAAGGCAAACTAGGACCCTCACTTGTGTAACTGCTGTATTATTCTTAAAACAGAGCTTGGGTTGGACCTGCCCACAGAGGAGTCCCCCATACCCCTTTTCATGCTATGTCAATTGTCGCCAACTTAGAGGCAGTAGCAATTCAAATCAGTGGCATATCAGGTGTCATCCTAAAGGGGGGGGGGAGGCTTAGTGACCAGGAAATTGAGTTGTTTTTTTTTTAGAATGCCTCTTGCCTTCGTTTTCTTAAATTTCAAATTTTTGGTTGGAGGTGGCATATTCCCCTTCTGCCTAGCCCTGAATATGCCTCTGATTCAAATAACAGTAGGGTTTCTCTTAACTGTTTGTTCCATTTATTTGTCACCTTGGGAATGACATACCTCAGGCAGACCGTGATGATATCATTAGGCAATTGCCTTCCAATTTTTTTATTAATGGGAGATTTTAATGGACACAATACTTTCTGGGAGTAGTGCAGATATCAATGAAATTGTTGGACTATTCAGCATATGCTGGAAATCAATGACCTGGCCCTTCTAAATATGGGACATAACACCTTTTTCCACATGCCTACCTGTACATTTACTGCGATTGACCTCCTTTATATGCTCCCCTTATCTCCTCCCTGTTTTTGCATAGGAGGTAGAAGACAACCTTTATGGTAATGATCACTTTCCTGTGATATCAACCCTTTGTAAAGAGAGACCATGCTTCCCACCTAGGATACCTGGGTGGAAGATCGATCACACTGACTGAAATTCCATCAAACATCTGGCCTTGTTAGATATCAACATGGTCAGGAATGAGCCAATTAATGACTGAGTTTTCTATGTCACAGAAAGTATCGTCCAGGCAGCAGCAATTGCAGTTCCCAAGACATGGACTTGGTTTCCACTATTTCCAAAGCCATGGTCAAATGCAGAATGCATAGCAGCAAGAAAGGCATGGGGGATATTTTATCATTATCCCACCACAGGTAATCTAATAGCTTTCAAATGTGCATGTGCAAAAGCACGTTATGTTTGACATCAGGGCCAAAAGAAATCCTGGATCCACTTTGCTTCTTCCATCACAGTGTCACCTAAACTCATGGGACAAAGTTGGAAAAATGAAGGGCAGATGTGCATCTTGCACCACATTGATCCTAGAGCATAATGGATGTGCAATTGTAAACCCGACTGCAATTGTTAACACTCTAAGGGAGACATTTGCCAAAGTGTCTTCTGAAATGTCTTACCTCCATCATGAGTTTCTAGACCTCAAACAAAAAGCTGAAAAAGGGCATTTGAAGTTATCTTCAAGTAACTGTGAGTCATATGTGAAATGAAAGTGGCACCAGATGACATCCATTATGAGATGATCAAATGTCTTTCTTCTGAATCTATGAGTCAGCTGCTCTGTCTGTACAACAGAATATACCTTGAAGACCAGTTTTCAGACTCCTTGCATAAGGCAATCATTCTTGCCTTACCTAAACCAGAAAAGGATCCCAAAATTCCCAATAATCACCATCCCATTGCTGTCACAAGCAGCTTGTGCAAGATCCCGGAAAGGATGGTCAATGCCCACCTCATGTGGTAGCTAGAAACAAATGAACTGCTTTCTAAGGTACAGTTTGGTTCCAAAGGAATAGATCAACACTCGACAATTTAATAAGAATGGAAACATCTATCGGAGATGCTTTCTTTAAACACGAGCACCTAGTGTTGATTTTCTTTGATATGGAAAAAGTGCATGACGGGAAATTTTTATTGAACCACTCATTTCAAGTTTGTGTGGGGTCCATTCTCTCTCAATCTTTTTTCCAAGAGGAGGGGGTCCCCCAAAGGGTCAGTTCTAAGTGTTATGCTTTTTGCTACCAAAGTTAATTCTATTACTGAACAACTTTTTCCAACTGTAAACAGCATCCTCTTTGTTGATTCGCTGATGATTTTACCATCTTCTGTCAGTCATGATGACCATGTCAAATCTTGGGCAATGGCTAACAGTTTCAGGTTCTCGCCTCAGAAGACCATCTGCATACACTTTTGTCGCAGACAGAACCTTCAACCAGAACCAAAACTCAAGCTCGGATAAAACATCATTCCAATAGCACCTGAGACAAATTTCTCGGGGCTCATATTCGATAATAAGTTGACAATCACATATCAATCAATTGTGCACAAAGAGCACAAAAGGATTGAACTTCCTATGAGTCATTTCATCCAATAATTGGGGAGCAGACCACTACACCCTACTCTGCCTATATTGTACACTTGTCCGTTCTAAATTAGATTGTGGGTCTCAAGTGTACGCATCATCAAGAAACAGTGTGCTATGATGGCTAGATCCAATCCATCATCAAGCCATCCGTGTTAGTATTAGTATTAGTAATGGCCACATGGTGCAAGAAAGCCTATGGCTTATGCTGCACCAGCCAAAAAAAAAAAAAAAAATCCGAACAAAACAAAAAAAATAAAATAAATAAAAAATAAAATAAATAAATAATAATAATTAATAAAAAAAAAAAGGAAATTAAACCTATCATCCTATGCACTTCCCTTACTCGAAAGTACTATCCAGATGACCTTTGAATTTCCCCAAACTGTCGGCCTCTACCACCTATGAAGGCAACTTATTCCAGTAATTTATAACTCGCTGGCTAAAATAAAACTTCCTGCAGTCCAATCTAAACATTTCCCCCCGTAACTTGAATTTATGTCCCCTAGTTCTAGCATCATTTATAATCTTGAAAATTTTGTCCTTATTCATTTTACTGATGCCTCTCAGAGCCTTAAACACCTCAATCAAATCTCCTCTAAGATGTCTAGTTTCCAAACTCTGCAACCCACATATTCGAAGTCTTCATAAGGACGCCCTTTTGCCGATCTCACCAGGCGAGTTACCCTTCTTTGCACCCTTTCAAGAAGCTCGATGTCTTTCTTTAGGTGCGGTCTCCATACTTGAACACAGTATTCCAAGTGTGGTCTAACATAAGCCTTATATAATGGGATTATCACGTCCCTATCTCTACTTGCAAAAGTTCGATAGATCATCGATAGGACACCATGGGCCTTCCTTGCAACCTGTTTACAATGCTCAGAGAATTTCATGTCTCACCGTATCGTAACACCCAAGTCCCTTTCCTCCAGTACTGGGTTTAGTTGAACTCCACCAAGTGAATAACTTTTTTTGGGATTACTGTTTCCCAGGTGTAATACCTTACACTTTGTTGGATTAAAGCACAGCTGCCTGCCATTTTTCTGACCATTCCTGAAGTCTATCCAGGTCTCTCTGAAGAAGCTGAGCTTGACAGTGATCATTAACTACTCTACCAATTTTAACATCATCTGCAAATTTAGACATCACGTCCTCTATCCCTTCATCGATGTCGTTTATGAAAATTAAAAACAACAGTGGTCCTAATACTGATCCTTGGGGAACCCCACTTCTTACATCAACCCAATCTGAGGAATAGCCATTTATCACAACCCTCTGCCTCCTGCCCTGAAGCCATCCTTCTATCCATCTAAGGATTTTCCCAGTGATTCCAACCTGTTCCAGCTTATAAAGCAACCGCTCATGTGGGACTGAGTCAAAAGCTTTGCTGAAATCTAAATAAATAATGTCGAAATTATTCCCTAAATCCAGCTCATGAGTGACCCTTTTGAAATAGCGAACCAGATTTGTTAAACATGATTTTCCCTTTACAAAACCATGCTGAGTATCCTTGAGAATTTCAATTCGATCCAAATGATCCTGAATTCCACCCTTGATCATTGCCTCCCTGATTTTCCCTACTACTGAAGTCAGACTGACAGATCGATAATTTCCAACTTCACTTTTAGAGCCACCCTTATGTATGGGAGATACATTTGCACTTTTCCAATCCAAGGGAATCTCCCCAGAGTCTAGTGATGCTCACATAATTAGCCTCAATGGTTCAATGCATTCACTTGCCGCCTCCCTTAAGATTATAGGGTATATTCCATCAACTCCAGGAGCCTTACTGGTCTGTAGGTTCGAAAGTTTTTTCATTAAATAATCTTGCGAAATTTCAATATCATTAATTACATATTTTTTAACTACGCTCCCACAATTTCCCATTTGCCACAAAAGGCTTTTCATTTGTAAATATCGATGCAAAATAACTGTTGAGTTCATCTGCAACGGCAGCTGGTGTATTTATTACTATTCCCTTACGTAAAGGTCCGATCTGGTTTGCCCTGCTCTTCTTGGCATTTATATATGTGAAGAATTCTTTATCCCCCCTTTTTGCTCTGTTTGCTAGTGATTTCTGATAAACTGCCTTTGCCTGTCGAACCTTTTCTGTGGCTCTATTACACATCACCTTGTAGCTGTTATAGGCTTCAGTACTTTTTATTGCTCTGTAACCTTTCCATGCCACCTTTTTCTGCTCAAGTAATGTGGCAACTTCACTATTCATCCAACTTGGAACCCTTCTCGTGGAGTATTTTTTTAATGGTATATACGCATTCAAGGCATCTGTGATTAATGTTTTAAAAGCGTACCACAGTTCAATTGTATTCATTCTCTGCTCGATATCTACCCAGTTAATAGAGGCCATGTAGTACCTTAAGGCATCGTAATTTCCTTTTCTGAAATTAAAACCCATTCCTTTGCCTTTTACTTCTGCTACTTCTCTTGTCATCATCCACCGTAGAACTCCGTGATCACTTCCTGCTACTGGTTCCTCTACTGTCAGCCCTGTTATGTCATCTGATTCATGTGTGATGATGAGGTCTAGGATATTCTTTTCTCTAGTATTTTCCCTGACATGTTGATACAAATAACAGTCTTCTAGTTGATTTAAAAATTTTATTCCCCATGTCGAGTTTCCTTCCTATTTACTCCAATCAATTAGAGGCAAATTGAAATTGCCCATAATAAGGTGTTGCTACTGGAGCCTTTAGAACATCCCCTGTCTACAGTTTATATGTCGAAGCAGGTGACCACCACTGTCCTTACAACAAATGTTGTCACTAAAATATACTTTTAAACTAAAATCCTTGCCATATAACCCTATGTGGACAGCCGTTTTCGAGCCACTATGGGAAACTCTCTATAACAGCTGTCAGACTGCCAACCGTGCCTTTGGTATCCGTGTCCAAGAGCTCCTCAGAGAGCTTAATATCACAGTAGACAATGTCACCAAGGCAACTACATCCACCCTGGCTGCCACCTCCGTAGCCAGGTGGGCAGGAGCAGCAGTGTGTAGCACACGCTTCTTAATTAGACTGGGGTTTGAGACCGTGACCACCAAATACGGAGGATGCGGAAAGGTCAGGGAATGACCACCACATATCTCCGGAGCAATATGGCCTTAGTTGCTAATGCTCCTAAAAACTAAATAACCACAACAACAACATCCATCCTGGCATGCTCCCTTACCTGACACGCGACCTCTCCATAAAAAACTGAGGTAAGGCCATCACCCCACCTTCTGTCTGCCAACAACTCAGTGCTGCACACAGAGATGAGTACTCTGATGACTTTAGCATTAGTAGAGGCATATGATGCAAGAAAGCAAGCTTATGCAGCATCAGCCAGAAGAAAAAAGAAAAAAAACTTCCACTTCACCCCTCCGTTCATTTGAAATACCTGTCCAGCTGAGCCTTAAATTTATTTAGGCTATCAACTTCCACAACAAGGGATGGAAGTCTGTTCCACCAACCAACTACCCGCTGGCTAAAGACAAATTTCCGGACATCTATCCTACATCTGTCTTTCCTCAATTTGAATTTATGCCCTCTCAGGTGATTATTCTGAGCAAGAGGCAGAATCCCATCAGCATTGAGCATGCTCAAACCATTCAAGGCTTTATACACCTCTATCAGATCACCTCGCCGGTGCCTAGTCTCCAAACACTGTAATTTGCAAAACTTAAGCCTTTCTTTGGAAAGAGCAACCCTTTGTTCCAACTAACCTTGTTGCCCTTCTCTGTACTTGTTCCAGCAGTTCTACATCCTTCTTGAAATGAGGCCTCCATACCTGTATACAGTACTCAAGGTGTGGCCTGACCATTGCCTTATACAATGGAATAATCACCTCCTTATCCCTGCTAGAAAAATTCCTGTATATCATTGATAAGACACCATGAGCTACTCTTGCAGCCTGTCTGCACTACTCAGAGAACTTCATATCTGCTTGCACAAATATCCCCAGGTCCATTTCTAAACTTGGACATTAAGCTTGATATACCATCGTCAATATTATTTTATAAATACAGAAAACAATAATGGATCCAACACTGAACCCTGAGGGACTCCACTAATAGCATTAGTTCACGATGAACAGTGTCCATTGATTATCACTCTCTGTCTTCTCCCCCTCAACCACCCCTTTATCCATAGCAGCCTCCAATTTGCCTCCAATGCCACACTGCTCCAATTTGTGCAGCAGTCTTCCCTTTGCAACAGTATCAAAAGCCTTTCTCAGATCCAAGTATATAATATCAAAGTTATTCCCTGCATCCAGTCCTTTCGTGACTGCATCATAGTATCCAATCAAATTGGTCAGGCAAGACTTCCGTTTTTTTTTTTTTTTTTTGGCTGATGCTGTATAAGCTTGCTTTTTTGCATCATGTGGCTATGCTAATGCTAATTTGTCCCAACAGCAAATGAAGTCACCCTGCATATTCTGAATCATGTGACATGTGGAAAACGAAAAAAATTTCAAAAAATAGAAAATTGAACATAAAGTGTTATATTCTGAAGCACACAGACAAGTGTTATTGACCATGCCTGGTCAATGCTATGCATGTCACACCTGGAGCTTTTTTCAACTCAGTTTGTCAGTGTTGCCCAACTCCTGTAGCTAACTGGATTAAAACAACAAGCAACTCTATTGACCTTTGGAAAGGATACTCCTAAAACTAAAACTATCAAATTATTATCCCAAATGGTACTCCAAATCAAATATGACATTGAAAAATTGAAAACTGCTGAAGACTGTAAGAAAGCTGAATCACCAACTAACAGTATGGAAGTGGATATACACTCAGATTATGAGGAACCTATACTAGGATTTCGTGTGAATGACAGTATGGATACTGGATGCCCCATCTTCTTAAAAAAGAATGGAAAAAATACCCCCGCATACAAAAAATAGTCAGATGAATTATCCCCAGCAGAACCTAAATAATGCACAATATCATACAATTGAACTGCAGAGGACTAAGCAGTCATTCAGATGTCTTAAAGAATATATTCACTTGATTCAATCCCTTAGATGTATGCCTAGAGGAAACATTCTTGTTACCGCACCTCTCGCCAAAATTTTCACATTATATCATATACAAATGAGATTGGAGGTCAGAATCTTCTTCACATGGAGGAGTAGCTATTCTTATTAATTCTAACATTCTGTCGAAGCCCATCCAATTACAAACCACCCTAGAAGCTATGACAGCTCATATGGAAGTTGGTAATTCAGTTACCCTCATTTTTATTTACATTCCACCATCTCTACTCATTCAGAGCTTGACAACCTCCTTATACAACTCCGAACACCAATTTGTCTCTTTGGTGACTTTAATGGCCACCATCCTTCGTGGGGATCCACTGCATTGGATGCAAGAGGCAAATTGATTGAAAGTTTGAGCAATACTGATCTTAATTTACTAAACACTGGTTCTCCCACCTCTAGCCACCTGCTTATAGGTGAAATACTTCTTCTACTTCTATAATTGAATTGTCAATTTGTTCACTGTTAATCTTTCCAATCATGACACGGTTGGTGTTAACCAATTCCTTTGGCAGCGATCACTTTCCAATTATTTGCTCATTACAAATACGGGTAACTCCAAACCCTGTTTACCGATCCACTTGAAAGTTTGATATGGCTAAATGGCATGGCTATTCTGACAAAATACTTTTAGACAGACTTCATATTCAACGACAACCTATTGATGACGTAACTACTTAAATAACGAATTAGATTCTGGCTGCAGCTAATGCTTCCATTCCAAAATCCCAGACATATCGCATTCACAGAAATCACTGTTGGAATGCAGATTGTTTTAATGCCAAACAGGAGAAAAACCTTGCATGGAATAATTTTTGCAAATATCATGCCACTAGTAATCTAATTGCTTATAAAAGACTTAAAGCTAAAGCAGGACGAATTAGACAGAAAGCAAAACACGATTCATTGATTGCTTTTGCCTCACCCATCACAAAAGACACCGACACATGGTTCATCTGGAGAAGGTTAAAGGCTAAATGGCAAATTTGTTCGGCTACTTTCTCCAATAGTTCACTGGAAAGGAAAAGACATATCTACTTCTGAAGTTGCTAATGCATTAGCAGAATCATTTCCTCCTTCCAGAAAATAAAAGCAGATACCGAACAATATAAAATCAACTTCTTCACACACTGCTCATTCCCGTACAGTGAACCCTTTACATTAATAGAACTTAAGAATCATTAATTAGATCATCCAATTGTGCCACAATACCCAGATGGTGTTTATTTATTATGTCATGCTGAAGCATTTACTTGAAGAGGACTTATGTACCCTGTTAATTTTCTATAATCAGATTTTCTCTGAAAATGCCTATCCTTCTTCCTGGCACTATTCTTTCATTATCGCTTTACCAAAACCAGGAAAAGATCTTTCCTTTGTTCCAAAATTATAGGCCAATATCTCTTATGAGCTGCATGGGTAAAATTTTCGAAAGGATGGTTTCATACAAGACTCACTTGTATCCCAGAGTCACAGAATCTCTTATCAGATCATCAGTATGGCTTTCTGAAGAACAGATCAATTGAAGATATACTCATTAAAGCTGAATCTCATTTTTGCAATGCCTGTGTCATGAAACAACATCTAATCGTCATTCTAGATCTTGAAAAGGCATTTGACATTACCTGCATCATGGTATTATTCTGGATCTTTACAGTCTAGGGCTAATGGACCATTTACCTGAAATAATTCAAAATTCCTACACTTGTGTTCTTTTCAGGTCTGATATAAAAACATACTCTCTGCTTCTCATATTCAGGAGGAAAGAGTTTCGCATAGACTGATACTAAATTCAACACTGTTTGTAATTTGTGTTAGCAACAGGACATGAGATATCCCAAAAACTGTTGAAATTTACATTACTTTTCCATTCCTGTCAATCTCAAAATATGAAATCTTATGCCAGCTCCATCTTGCCATAACCAAAATAGAAGACCCAGTGTGCCAAGCGTTCTGTGGCCAAGCAATTCTAGTGCACCTCTAAAAGCCATTTCTCTAAAGAGAATTTCAGCAAATAAATTCTACTTTTTATTTCAACAACCATCTTTCTTGCTTTGTCTATCAAGGTATCTCTTTCACATTACAAGAAGTAAGTAGAGACCCAGAAAGGAAAACCACCTTTCTGTTTCTTTTTCTATTAGTACTAACTTACAAACTCAGCCATTTGGTCACCTTGTGGCAGTGCGCCTGCCTGGTAGGGCCAGAAACCTGGGTGGCAAAACAAACCAGCAGGGCCAAAAGGAGCAAAACATGGATTTTGACAACTTTTCCCCGATTCTGACAGCAAATCCAAATTCAATGGATTTGCACCAACCCGATGATGACAAAACCAGCCGAAAGAGACTGAAGACAGATGCTTCTCAAACAGAACATCCAAGTTTCATGATACTGCATTCATTAATAAATCATGCCATAGGCAATCTATCAGCATTTCTCATACAGAAATATCTGGAAAATGTAGCAGGTTTTCCGAGAATGGTGTGATGTCTTAAATCTGAGACATTCATTCGGTGGAATTCCAGTCAAGGTGTCACCACATGCTACACTCAATCCCTCCAAAGGTGCCATCTCAAAATGGGACCTAATGAATATCTCAGAGGAGGAAATTGTCTATGAATTACAAGACCAGAAGGTCACACAAGCGAACTGAATTTTGCTGAAGAAAGATGGCAAACTTATTCCAACATGCAGCATATTTAAGAGGTGGTAGATGACTTTCATCAACCGGTGAAATACCACCACTTTGCTTATTGGAGGCTTGAAGTGGTAAAACCCATGTTTAGTCTCTAGAGCAAAGTTTCCGGCATCCCCCTCCCCATTTCTCCTTCAACCCATGCACGGTACTAAGTACTATAGGTTTTGATACCTTTCGTGTTTGGGGTTTTCATAAAAAAAAAAAAAATCATACTGACATTTAATTCACCAAACCTACTTTCATTGGTGAAAGCTGGATATTTAAATGCCGCATTCACCTATATATTCCAAATTCAATAAGATGTTATAAATATCAGAAATTTGGGCACTCCCAAATAGTCTGTCGAGGTGATGCCATATGCCCTAACTGTAGTTCAAAGGAGCATGCCCAAGCTGATTGCCAATCACAGTCCTCACTTTGCCCAAATTGTAAAATCAAGCACCCAGCCTTCTCTAAAACATGACCAATGGAAATATGAAAAGAAAATCCAGAAGTACAAGATAGAAAAAAAGTCTCATTTTCTGAAGCAAGAAAACAATTAATTACAGCATCAGATGCCAACACATACACATTCCGATGCTGCTAAAAGATTTCATACAATACCAGTTCCGACTGATACATCAGTTCCGCCCAGCATCTCTATTTCTGAATGGGCTTGATCTTTACTCTCTTCGATACCTCATTCCTCAAAGCAACAAATTTCAAATACATCTAGTAACATGCCAGTCACGATACCCCCTGTTGCCCATATAACTTCCATAAGACCTATTCAAACAGAAAACTCAGATCCCGTTAACAAACGGTCCTTAAGGTTGTCACAGATATTCTCTCAGATATGGCAGACAAGCTGTACTTGCTACCTGGGAGTCTAAAACGCTGAGGGAACTGATATTCGGGTGACACTCAAGTCAACTGGACCCAATTTTGCGAAGTCTGGATGGTCTGTAACAGCCAAATCCTCTGCTTGCACCTTCACGATGGTGGGACTGTTAGTAATCCTGGGTATAACTTCCATGCACAAGTACATGGTGGGTGACCACCCAGGTGTGAACAAACGTAAGCAGGGGTCGAGGTGTGGCGCCCACACCACATGGAGGAATGCCGCCCCTCTATGTTACCAGGCAGTACTAGGTGGTAGATGACTCTCATCAACCGGTGAAATACCACTACTTTGCTTATTGGAGGATTGAAATGGTGGAACCCATGTTTAGTCTCTAGAGCTAAGTTCCGGTCAACCCTCCCCTATCTCTTCCATCATGCAGTATGATTGATGACTTTTGAAGTTATGATGAACATCGTGGCGAGATCCAATATTCCTTACATTTTGAGGGTACAGCTCTAAAACAGGGTTCGCAGGCCGGCTGCTAGTTAGTACACTGGACTGAACCTATTGGTAACTCTCTAGGAGGCTTCCGGATCAGCTAGTGTATAATCTTGCTACCTCTACTCTGCCAGATAGTGACTGGAGGGAGTCCGAGTAGTGTGTATGCGGGGAGCATTGTCGAGGCCACGTTATGTCAAGGATCTGGGTATATTCTTACCACGTGTACGCCATATCCAAAAATTTCATTACTTCATACAGCATGTCCCACCCACTTTTTCTTACTATTGAATACACCACGAATTGTCAAACTAACAGAGCAAGCTTATCTGCGAAAAGATCTAAACCTCCCAAGCACTTCCTAATTCATTTCACAAATATACGTGGTCTCAATTCTAATCTCAACAATGTCCATTTCCACTTGCAGTCTGCCAAACCCCATGTACTTTTTGTGACAGAATCTCAGTTATCCGTTGATTCAACTACTGCTCATCTCAGATGCCCAAATTATTCGCTGTATGATTCCTTTCGCCTCAAAGGTGGTACTTGTGCATATGTCGGTTCTGATATTCCCTGTGAGAGTCTTGGCAATTTGGAATCTCCTCTCTTTGATCTTCTCTGGCTTAAAATCTCTCTACCTCATTGGGTCAAATTCATCTGTTGTCTCTACCGTTCTCCCAACTCCACTAATCACTTGGAGCTCTTTGACTTCCTCTCTTTGCAACTTGACTTTCTCCAGTACAACTTTCCTAACAGTGAGGTAATTTTCCTTGGTGATTTTAATGTTCACAACTCTAGCTGGCTTCCTTTTTCTAGTCACACCGACCCAGCAGGTTGAGATGCTGAGGCTTTTGCAATTACTAATGACCTAGCACAGATTGTTCATTTACCTACAAGAATACCAGACAATCCTAATCATACAGCCAATACGCTTGATCTTTTTCTCACAAACAACCCTTCTAAGTACACGGTCGAAGTGAGAGGTCCTTTAGGCACTTCAGATCACAACTTGGTGATTGTCTCTTCTCCAATGGAACCTTTATCTCATGGCTATTCCCAACCTCGTGTTGTTTGGCATTACAAGAATGCAAAATATGATGACCTGCGAGACTTCTTTTCTTCTTTTCCATGGTCGGATTACTGTTTCAAAACTTCTGATGTCAACGTTTGCTCAGATCATGTCAGTGAAATTATTCTTGCAGGAATGGAATCCTTTATCCCACACTCCCTTGTTTCTAATTCTTCAGTTTCATTTTCTGCCTACACCAAAGCTCGCAACAATCATAAAGCAGTTATTAATCAGTCCAAACTAGAGTTTGAACAGGCTAAGAGTAGAAAACTTGCTTCTTGCCCTAATGGTAGCCGAGCATTCTGGTCTCTTGCCAAAGCTATTGGCCGCAACTTTTGCCCATCTCTGCTCCCACCTCTGTCCAAACCAGATGGTTCTGTTGTCACTTCAGCCAAGGATAAAGCTGACCTGCTAGCATCCCATTTTTCTTCCAGCTCATGTATTAATGATCTTGGTAAAACACCTCCCACCATTCCCAACACGCTCCATTCAATGCCTCCTGTGGTCTTCCGTCAAAAGGATGTCAGAAGGATTTTGATGAATCTTGATGCTAAGAAAGCTCCAGGTCCTGATGGTATTTCTCCACTTGTTCTCAAAACCTGTGCTCCTGAACTTAGTCCTATTCTTTGCCACCTTTTTTCACTTTTTTATTCCAAAGGTGTTTTTCCTTCTGTCTGGAAATTTTCTCATATCCAGCCAGTTCCTAAAAAGGGTGACAAATCCCTCTCATCCAATTATCGTCCCATTGAAAATACTTCTACTCTTTCTAAAGTAATGGAGAAATCAATTAACCGCCAACTCTTAAGCTACCTAGAAACTTTCTGTCTGATCAACAATCGCCAGTATGGATTCCGTCCGTATCGATCCACTGGTGATATTCTGGCTTACATTACCCATTTATGGACTAATTCAATGGAAAGGTTCGGTAAAACTCAAGTAGTTGCTCTTTACATCTCAAAGGCTTTTGATCATGTTTGGCATAAAGGTCTTCTAAACAAGCTTCCATCTTATGGTTTGCCAACTGTTTTTAGTAATTGGTTATCCAGTTTTCTCTCTGATCGCTCACTGAGGGTGATGGTAGATGGCTCTCTGTCTTCTAACTTCTCCACTAATGCCGGTGTCCCCTAAGGTTCAATTCTTTCCTCCACTCTTTTCCTCTTGTATATTAATAACCTTCTTCCATTGACTGGAAATCCTATCCATAGTTTTGCCGATGATAGCACATTGCATTCCACTTTCCATTTTGAGAAACCTTGTCCTGCTCAATTTGCTTCAACTTCTCGAAAATCTGCTACCAATTCCTTAAATGCCGATCTTCAGGTAATTCTCCAGTGGGGCAAAGACAACTTAGTTGATTTCAACCCTTCTAAAACTCAGTCTTGTCTTATATCTCGCAAAAAGGATTCTTCTGCTCCTATGCTTATCTTTAGTGACACTCCGATTTCTAGGCAAAATGATATATCTCTTTTGGGGATTACCCTGACTTCTAATCTCTCTTGGCATAAGCACATTACAAATATTGCTTCCTCTGCATCTAAAAAACTTGGTTTTCTCTTTCGCTCTCGGCATTACTTTTCTTCTAAACAGCTGCTCACTCTGTATAAATTGCAAATCCGCCCTGCCATGGAATATTGTTCCCACATCTGGGGTGGTGCCCCCAAAACCTCTCTCAGCCTTCTTGATTCCATTCAGAAGAGGGCAGTTAGGTTAATTAATGATTCATCTCTAACAGAGTCTCTCCACTTGCTTTCTCATAGACGTACTGTTTCTGCTGCATGCCTCTTCTACAGATACTTCCATGGGCACTGTTCTTCTGAATTGGCTTCTATAATTCCCGCTCTCTCTTTCAAAACAGTCCGAACACGTGCCGCTACCAGCCAACATCCATTTTCTGTCCAACTTCAAACCCACAGAACCAACTTTTCATCTTCCACGTTTATTCATTCAACTGCCGTTTTCTGGAACAACCTTCCTTCATACGTATTTCCTGAAAATTACAGTCTACAGAAGTTCCAAGTCCAATGTCAACAAATATCTTCTTTCGTCTTCTCAACCTCCAACCCAAGCACGGTACTAAGTACTATCGGTTCTAATACCTCTCGTGTTTGGAGACACAATATTTCCGAAGCTGTTTACTGCTGCCCTTGAGGAAGCTTTCAGAAGATTAGACTGGTCGCAGAAAGGAATTTACGATTTGCAGATGACATTGTGGTCATAAGGCACTATCCCAAAGAATTAGAGGAAAATCTTAATCAATTATGCACAGTTAGTAAGGATTTTGGACTAAGATGAATATGGCTAAAACAAAAGCAGTGACGAACAAGTATGCCACGGAAAGGGAAATAATGATTGAAGGAGCAGTAATTGAAAAGGTGGAGTCATATACTTATCTGGGACAAGTTATTAGCTGTAATAATGATAAATGGCTGGAAGTCAAGAGAAGAATAAATTTTGGATGGATAGCATTCAGGAAATATAGTCACATACTGAAGAGCAATATCCCAGTTTGTCTGAAACGTAAAATAATGAATCAATGTATACTCCCCACCATGACTTATGGAAGTGAAACTTGGGTACTCACCAAAAGAATGGAAGAGAAGCTAAGAACTACACAGCGAAGAATGGAACAAATTATATTGGGAATCAGACTGTTAGATAAGAAGTGAAACACATGGATTAGGCAGCAAACTCAAGTAAAGGACATTCTTATCAAAACTAAAGAACTAAAATGGTCTTGGGCAGGACACGTAGCTCAAAGACATGATGACAGATGGACTAAGAAAATAACAGAATGGTACCCAAGAGGAGCTAGAAGAAAACCTGGAAGACAAAGGCGGAGATGGATAGATGAAATTCATGAGTTTTTGGGTAGTAAATGGATGGCCAGTGCTCAAAACAGAAGGAACTGGAAAGTTGCTGGAGAGGCCTTCATCCTGCAGTGGTTTGAAAATGGCTGATGATGATGATGACCTCTCGTGTTTGGGGTTCACATAAAAAAAAAAAAAAAAAAAAAACAGCATGCTGAATCTTCCCTTATGGACACAAGTGAGACTTGCAGTCAAGAAGAAAATGAAACCATTTTGGAGTTCTATCCAGAAGACAAAATAGATGCCAGACCTGTTTTTCCAAGGGAGACAAAATGAAAATTGACCACCTGAATCAGATTTCCAAAAAGCAGACAGACACAGCTTCTTCATTTATATCCAAACAATGAAAAATATTGTCCAATGGACCTGCAGAAGCTCTCGCAGGAATATTGATGACATCCACAAGATAATTATCTGTAATAACCCAACTGGAATCTGTTTACAAGAGACATATTTAACACCTCGTGTGGGTCACGGAGGAGTAGCCATATTCATAGATTCATGAGTCCCTTCCAAACACATTTCCATTACAAACTACTATTGAAACTGTTGCCATGCAAATAGCGATTAGCATTACTCAAATATTTGTATCAATCTACCTACCACCTAGTCATCCTTGTGCCCTTCAGGAACTTGAAGATCTCATTCAGCAGTTGCCAACCCCTTTCTGTTTATTGGGTGACTTCAATGGAAATTATGCACTTTGGGGTTCTCCCAATACAGACAGATGAGGACAACTCATTGAAATTCTTGTCGACAGACAAAATCTAACCATATTAAATACTGGCTCACCAACTTACCTCCACCTCCCAAAAGGAACAGTCTCTTCAATAGATCTCTCTCTCTCTCTCTCTCTCTCTCTCTCTCTCTCTCTCTCTATACAAATTTTGTATATATATATATATATATATATATATATATATGTGCTCTCTGATTCTCTTTCCTGGTATCGAGTGGACAGCTCTGGATCATACACTCAACAGTGACTACTGCCCAATAATCTGTAATATTCAAATGTCACACTGCATAACTTCAGAAATCTTCAGCCATCCCATAATCACTGTCAAGCATCCGTAGAACCACAAATTGTTGTTGGAACGAGGACTGTAAGAATGTAAAAAAAAAGAAAAGAAAAAAGCCATGCGTGGAATTTCTTTCACAAACGTCCTACCACTGCCAATCTTATAAATTATTAGAAACTTAGCGCTAAGGCCAGCTATATTAGGAAGAAAGCAAAAAGAAACTCTTGGGTTTGATATAAAAATACCGATGTAAGAATTATCTAAAAAAAAATAAAGCAATTAAATGGATAATTTCCTCCCTTGTCGTTCCTGCTTTTCACCTGGAATGGACAGGAGCTGTCTACTCCTTCAGAGATTGCAAATGCCCTAGGGACAGTATTTTCACAGTTGTCTGACTTGACGGCATATGATCCATCGTTTTAAAAGATTATGGCCCTTGTCGAAAAATCCCATCCAAATTTCAGAACTATATATCCTCTCTACCGTACAATCAACCATTTACTATGTTAGAACTTCAGGAGGCTCTATCCACCACAAAGGACAGTGCTGCTAGCCCCAATGGAATATATTACATAATGCTTCAACACCTAGACAATAAATCACTATCTTTGCTGCTGACCTTCTACAATTGCATCTTCATGGAACATTCATTTCCCAGTTCCCGGCATCACTCTTTTGTACTGGCAATACCCAAACCAGGGAAAGACTGCTCTATTGCGAATATAGACCCATTTCTCTCACTAGCTGCTTAAGTAAAACCATTGAAAAAAATGTTACACCATCGACTAACGTCAGCATGGTATCTTGATTCCCAAAATATGATTTCCGATAATCAATTTGGTTTCAGAAAAAACTAATCATCCCTGGATCTAATGATCAAAACAGAAACAAACACCAGGAATGCATTTATTCGGAATAAGCATCACATAATGGTATGCCTCAACATAGAGAAGACCTTTGACACCCCTTGCCATTTTGGTATCCTGAGGGATCTTTATTCCCTTGATCTGAGAAGCCACTTACTGTATTTCATACAGAATTTCCTACAGCCCAGGACCTTTCAAGTTTTCTATCGGCAAGTCCTTTTGCAAACATTTGTACAAGAAGAAGGGATGGTATTTTCACACAGTTGTTCCATTGCCACATATAAGGCTTTGAATGGTTTGAGCATGCTCAATGCCAATGGGATTCTTCATCTTTCTCAGAATAATCACCTCAGAGGGCATAAATTCAAATTGAGGAAGGACGGATGTCGGATAGATGTGCGGAAATTTGCCTTTGGCCAGCGGGTGGTTGGTTGGTGGAACCGACTTCCATCACTTGTTGTTGAAGTTGATAGCCTAAACAAATTTAAAGCTCAACTGGACAGGTATTTCGAACGAACGGAGGGGTGAAATGGGAGAGGGTTTTTTTTTTTTTTTTTTTGGCTGATGCTGAATAAGCTTGCTTTCTTGCATCATATGCCTCTACTAATGCTAATGCTAATTGTAATTCATGGGCCAGTCCAGTATTTTGTCATGCTTAAGATGCAGGTCTCAGCTTGGGATGTTGTCTTCTAGTCCAGTTCTTGTTCTTGATGTAGGTGTCTTCTTTATAGTTCCTTTTATAGTCATTTGTCTAAAGCATTTGAACATACTTCGATTCAAGGTCCATCAGGGCTCTGTTTCAGTGCAACCTTATTTGCAATAAGAATAAATCAGATGACCAAAAAATATTCCCAACACTGTAAATTCATACCTTTATGCCAATCACCTGACTGTCTCTTGCAGTTCACGAAAGGTGCCTCCGTAGCCAGGTGGGAAGGAGCAGCAGTGCGTAGCACACGCTTCTTGATTAGACCGGGGTTCGAGCCCGTCACCACCAAATACGGAGGATGCGGAAAGGTCAGGGATTGACCACCGCATATCCTGGAGCAATATGGCCTTAGTTGCTAATGCTCTTAAAAACCAAATAACAAATAACAGTTCATGAAACGTGAGCTTTATTGAGAGGCAACTGCAAACTTCAATTAATAATATTGAACTATGGATGACACAGAATGGTACTGATTATCCTATCAGAAATCAAGAGTCGTTCACTTTTCTAATAAATGAAAGATGCATCCAGATCCAGAGGTTCACTTAACAAATCATCCTATCACTGTGGCAAACAGCATTCATCTCCTTGGACTGATTTTTGATAACAAATTAAACTTCTCAGAATAGATCACACATCTACGGACTGCTTGCCAGTCCGTAGATGTGTGAGCTCTTCAACATCATGGGGGTGCAGATCGTTACACCTTACTCCACATGTATAGAACTCTAATCAGATCTTGCCTTGAATATGGTGCCCCAGTGTATGATTGTGCAGGGAAAGCATTCTAGCATGGCTTGCCCCAAACTCACGTCACTCATTTAAGAAATACTTGTCTAAAGCATTTGAACATACTTTGATCCATCGCGTCCATGTGAAATGTAAAGTGTGTTTAGGGTCAAACGGCACCAGGGGTTTCCGCCATCTCCATGTGGTATATATTGTCTTGTGATACAGAACACTGTGAAGGCCAGAGATTTAAAAGTATATGGGTATTATTTATGTGTAGTGTTGTGTGCCGTCATTCCTCTGGCTATTTAGCCACAAGACCTCTGCTGAGGGCCAACGTTGCCTACACTTAACCCCGTGGAGGCAGACCAGGTACACCAGTAGTTTAAGATAGTCACTCTGGCAGGTCCTGCCACCTAATTTCCTGAGGTTTCAGTGGCTAGGACAAAAAAAAAAAAAAAAAAAGCACACACACACACATGTGGAGTGTTCACGGCAGGGATAGCACTAGAAGTTTTGTGGGTGAAACAATTTGGGTGTAGTTAAATTTGGAGGTGTAGGGCACTTTCTGGCATACAGATTGGAGAGAGAGAGAGAGAGAGAGAGAGAGACTGAAGGCTTGGGGAAGAGATAGAAATATGGGAATGATAGAGAAGGCAACCCCAAAGAGTCAGTGAGGCAGGCCCATGCCTCACCAGGCGAAATGAGGGGACAGCAGGGGGAGACAGGGCCTGTCTCCTCCTCCTCCCTGCCAAGGGAAGAGGAGTTGAAAGGGGAACCAGTCAAGAGAGTCTGTTTTAGATCACCAATAGTGGTGTTGCACAGTGTAGCTGCACTGTCATTCATGGTCCAGTCCAGTATTTTGTTCCTGCTTAACATGCAGGTCTCAGCTTGGGATGTTGTCTTCTAGTCCAGTTCTTGTTCTTGATGCGTGTCTTCTTTTTAATTCCTTTTATAGTCATTCGTGAGTGTGGTCACCTGTAATGTCTTTGGTCCTGTGCATTGTGCTTGTTTGATGACTTTTGCAGAGTGACGTGTTCATTCATTGTTGGCTGGGGTCGGTCAATCCGTGATGCAGTTGCATTAAGTTGGTTTTTACGTTGGTTTTGCTGTTGTCTCGGTGGGATAGTCCAGCATCTCACAATCTCATCCATGTATGGGGAGCTTTACTACTTTACTGTATATTTACTGAACTTTAATCTGTTCAAGCATAGATTATGGTTGTTTACTTTACAATGGCCAAATATCACTCAGCATGCTGCTCTAAGGACTGTGCTGGGAGCTTTCAGGACTTCTCCAATCTAAAGTCTTTATATTGAAGTGCATGATCCTCCATTATATCTTCATAGAAAAATATCACTGATACCCTATGCTGCTAAGATTGAGAGTATTCCATCGCACCTTAGTTGGGAGTATCTTTATAATACTCAGTGGGAATTCTATGAGAGTAAACCAAATAAAAATAAACCTCAACTCACTCAGGATTAAAGAGCTTGTTGAGAGTTGGAATACCGATTTAAGTGATATTTTTCAGGACACAAGTGCATCTGTTCTTCTTTGAACATATGTTTACGATGTACATTTGTACTCTTACGATGTACATTTTCTTCCGTCACTTTAAGGAAAACAAGAGACCTTCCCTTTGGTTTTGACAGTAGTTACTTTAAGTAAATTCTTCATCAATATCACTACCACCTACTAGTTCTTTTATCAGAACATTCTAATTGTGTAAAGAAAGTCAAGAGTATGGCTTTCTCTTATTGCCTCTCTAACTTCCTGCTGTAGAAAATAGTCATCCAATAATTTCACAAAAGTTTTACTAGTGTGAGCGACCAACCCACAAGGTGCAGTCAATATCTGGAAAGTTAAAATCCTTTAATTTGTTTTGCTGGCCCACTCTATTTTTCTGTATAGTTGTTCATTATACTTATCACCATGATTATAGTTATAACACACTCTCCTACTGTCATATTTGTTTTTCTAGTGTTTATGTTACATCAAACTGAGTCAGCATTGTACTCACCCCCAGGTCGACTGAATGCTCTGCTTAGATTTTACATGCTTCTTATCTAAATGTGCAATTCTTCCACCCCCTCTCTCATCCTTTCTGTACACATTGTATTCCCCATATTCAAAATCTGCATCTCTTATGTCTGCACAACATTATGTCTCGAATATCCCTATAATGTCTACATTTGATGAATTAATCTGTACTTCAAATTAATCAAATTTATTTATTATGCTCCTAGCATTAATATAGATGCAAGTATACATTCACCTTTTTTTACAGTCCCAGATGCAAAGTGAATTCAAGGTCAAGCGATTCCACTGTGATTTATATAGTGCTCTAAAAAAGTCATTATTGAAGTTATGTTCTTTTTTAGTTCATAATTTATTTCATTTATAGAGTCTTTCCTTTAATGCAGTTCTATACATGAAAGTGTTCTAACTTTGTGTTATAACTTGTCTTAGAACACATAAAGGAAATTTACCTTTCTTTTCTTTCATTAACTTTACTAACCGACTTATTCTTTCAGCTGCTTGGCTTCCTAATGGCACTGCTCCCATCTCCACATGAAACCTGAGAGGTAAAGTCCCCCCCCCAGGGCTAAAAGGAGCAGCAAACCATAGAACATGAGAACTGCCCTCCACTTGAGCAGCCTAGATGCTCATTGTGTACTACCAAAAAACTGACCCTGACACATCACAGTCAAGAAGTCCTTGTATAGACACTGAAATGCCCATCACTTATCTTGCATTCACTATGAGACAGGCCTGTGAGTTCTCTATCCCCCATTTCTTATACAGAAATGCTTATAAAATGTAGTGGGTTCATCCAAACTGGTGGGAAGAATTGGATGTGGAGATTTGGATTCATATCTGGAGATGATATATGCTTATGGGATTTTTCCTCTTGCTCAGATTATTCACCTGAGGGAGCATAAATTCAAATTGAGGAAAGACGGTTGTAGAATAGATGTACGGAAATTTTCCTGTAGCCAAGAGGTGGTTGATTGCTGGAACTAACTTCCATCTGTAGTTGTGGAAGTTGATAGCTTAAATAAATTCAAAGAACTTGAACAAATTTTTGGGGCAAATGGATGGGTGAAATGGGAAGGTTTTTTTTTTTTTTGGCTGATGCTGTATAACAATGGTTTTTGACCTTTTTTAATAATGACACCCTTAAGTAATTTATTTTATTTTGTGGCACCCCTACTCAATTTTCTGCCTGTTAGACCCGATTCTCCCTCTGTGTGTGTGTGTGTGTGTGTATATATATATATATATATATATATATATATATATATTAAAAGAAATATGTTATATGATAGTTATTATAATAATATAATTATAAACAAAAGTACAATTCATAATACAAATTATATATATTTATGTAATAATTTTATTCTTTATATAGAGGTACTAAATAAACATCAACTTTCACCATAAAATTAAAAAGGCACCATACAATGGAAGGTATTTAAACACTTTGTTTACATAACTTTTCAGTGAGATATTTGTGCCTGGTGTTATTCGTAAATCTTTTTGATATTAGGTGGAATATTGGAGAGACATACTCTCATTTCTTCCTCGATCGTTTGTAGTCTTTCCCTCTTGTTAGTTTTTATAGTGGTTACACTGAAAATCCTAACTCACATAGGTAAGATGTAGAAAATTGCAACAGAATTACCACAGCTTTTTTGCAATATAAGGATATTCATTATGTAGGTAAACATATCAGATAATTATTCAATAATCTCTTTAGTCATATTATTGTAATGAATATTAATACCAGTTTTTTCTAAGATAAGATTAGTTTTTTTCTTTTTTAACCTTTTGTACCGTGCTACTTCTGCCGTGTGTTTACCCTACCACTCTAAATTAACTTCTGCGTGATATGCAGTGCTTTATCTTGTTGCTGCAAAGTAAATTTAAAACATTTTTATTTCCAGGAAAATATGATATATCCAAATAAAGATTTCTTGCAAGTAGCCAAATATATCTTCAATATGCGTAAGAAACTCATCATCGAGGTTAATTCGATACATAAGTCCTGGGGCACATGTTTGTCATGTCGAGTCCCACTCGACAAGGTAGCACAAAAGGTTAACCGTAATATAATATTGTATGTAATGAAACTGTTATCTTTTATAATGTGAGGTTTTTTGTATTTTTTTTAATTTGGAATTGTGAATAGCATGATCAGTTGACATATATAAATACTGTCATTATGGTTTATGGAACACAACAATAATAATAATACTTTTTATAATGAAATAATATATAAATAAAAAAAAAGTTTAAGTAACTTAAACCCAAATTATGTGGCACCCTTGGAATGTTGTTGCAGCACCCCGGTTGAAAACCACTGCTGTGTAAGTTTGCTTTCTTGTAACATATTATTATTTGCCATATGGCACAAGGAAACCTGAGGCTTATGCTGCACCAACCAAAAAAAGATTTCAGAATTACCCTGAGAGAGAGAGAGAGAGAAGTAGAAAGAAGTAGAAAGAAATCACCAAGAAAGAGAAGAATGATGATATCCAGCTCAGGACTCTGGGTGTGCCAAGCCCATACTCACCAGATGTGAGCCCCTGGGGTAATATGCCTCTACTAATGTTAATATTGGTTTACTGGTAGAAACTGTGAATCGTAAACATTCTGAGACTCTTCTAAATTTAATAACTTTTAGTGGTACCCATACAAGTTACCCCCATATGCAACTTGAAATACCTCTGTAGGGGTAATTGCAGAATGGGATCAAAGGAATGTCACAGAAAGTGAACTGCAGAATCAAAAAATCATGCAAGCTAACCACATGTTGATCAGAAAACGTGGTGAGCTTACTCCCACATGGAATATCATCTGGACATTTGGTACACCTACCTTACTGTCAGTGTTAAAGCTAGCTATCTTAGTTGTCAGATATGACCACACATACCAAACCCAATCAGATGCTACAATTGTCAAAAATAGGGGTATTCCTAAAATGGCTTGTCAAGGAGTTATAATCTGTCCAAACTGTAAGTCCAAAGCACATATGCAAATGGACTGCAACATCCAGCCTACTCCAAAATCTCTGAACTCTGGAAACCAGGATAAAACTTCAGAAGTATATAGAGCAAAGAGGAAACTTAACTACCAAGATGAAAAGAAGCAAATTATACTCAATAAAACTAAAATACTGAACATACATATGTAGCAGCAACTGAAAAATATCAGTCAACACCAACATAAGCTGCAGTCTCAGTTCCCTTAAACATATTCTCTGCAGATTGGTCCAGAACAATGCTCCCATTATCCTCTGAACAGTTCCCCCTCTCATAGGAATAGAAAGTGGCGGACAGGGCTGACAATACTCAGTTACAGTTCCACCAGCTGCATCTTACTCATCAATAGACATTATAAAAATGAAAACATCAGTTCCACCTAGGAAGATAAACAATAACACATTCATGAACATGGATATTGATAACAGGATGAACCACTCCTTGGATACTGATGTTCAACCTTTCCAAGAAAGGAGACAATGAAGCATAAAGCTTGATCGCCATTAACAGTTTGGGCTTAAAAAGCAGACAGAACCTTCCCCATTTAGTAAAAACCAATGTCAGACCACATTATACAGTGCAACTGTAGAGGCCTTTGCAGCAACATTGATGACATCCACAAGCTCATCTGTCTTTATAATCCTATGGGAATCTGCTTACAAGAGACAAATTTAACACTTCAAGTATCTCTCTCTGTTAAAAATATGCTTTCTTTCAGCAAGACAGGTCTGTTACATATAATAGTGCTCATGGAGGGGTAGCCAAACTTTTAGACTCAAGCAGTTCTTGCAAACACATTACTTCTCAGTCCTCCTCAGAAGCCGTTTTGCATGTATAGTTTGTTTGTTTGTTATTTAGTTTTTAGGAGCATTAGCAACTTAAGGCCATATTGCTCCGGGATATGCGGTGGTCATTCCCTGACCTTTCCGCATCCTCCGTATTTGGTGGTGACGGGCTCGAACCCCGGTCTAATCAAGAAGCATGTGCTACGCCCTGCTGCTCCTTCCCACCTGGTTACGGAGGCGCCCGCATGTATTGTGATCAATCACTTGCTTCAATTTACCTTCTACCCAACTACCCATGTAAAATTCAGGAATTTGAAGACCTTGTTGTGCAGTTGCCATCTCCTTCCTGTTTATTAGGAGACTTAAGGGGTTTTTCCCTCCCACATGGAGGAGAACAGCTTGTTCAAATGCTACTGGACACAAAATTTAACACTAATGAATACCGGCTCACCCATTTACATCCATTTTCCTACAGGATCAACATCGGCAATAGATCTTTCCATCTTCTCCCTGATCCTCTTCTCAAGTATTGAGGACAACAGTTCAAGTCCACTCAATAGTGATCACTATCTGGTATTATGCTGAATTCAACCCTCCCATACCATAACAACAGAAACTGAAACATAATAGAAATTTTCCAAAGCAGATTGGGAAATAATTATCCTCACTGCTAAATTTTTTTTTAATCGAGTCTTCTCTGAACATACTGTTACTAATACAGTGGATTCCGATTATTTGGGCCACCGGTTAATCGGGGCAGCCATTTATTTGGGGCAAATCTTAAAAAACATAACCCAATTGAGAAAATAGCCAGGGTTTACTTCGCTTAATTGGGACAAAATGCCGTTTAATCGGGGCAGAAGACCGCAGCATTGAAGATTACCCTACGATTTTCCCCAACCACACCGCGTAGTTCGGTCGAATTTCTGGAGGTCACAACCATAAAACGATAAAAACAATTAGCAGTCACCTGTTTATTGGGCTTTTCTGTTAGTGAAATCTGTCATAAACTGATAGTAAACTCGATCTTATTGAATTTGCGATAATACCGACAGCTGGAATTCTGTGGGTTATTATGGTGAAATGTGTTTACACTTCTATGGAATATTCAATCATATAAGAAAAAATAATTTTCAGGCTCTTCTCTTCATTCCTATTTTTAAAGCTTCGTAATTTGTTACTCCGTTCTCACTTGCGCGTATCGTGTTACTTGCAATTTGTGTATGTGTGTACGGTGTTCTTTGTTATTGATTGCTTATCTTTTTACTGTTTTAAATATTAACCCCCACCCACAAATGACATTGAACAGAAATGTTAACCCCCACCCACAAATGACATTGAACAGAAATGTCAACTAGTTTAGTTAGTATGTACATATTACAGTTCATATTAATTATTCCGATTATCACGTATATTCTTCCGAATTTCACGTATCATTTAATTTTTTAATTGGTAAGGTAATAAAGGGTAAATTTGTACTTAATATATCTTTACTTTTATAGCCTGTGGATAATATTCCTCCTATTTTTGCTAATTAGAATCGCTGTTTAATAGAATTAAAATTCAATTCACAAACGTGATCCAATGACTGGCACTTATTACACATCGTACAGTGAACGGTACTTTACAATGGTGACTCTATCGTAACGTGATTTGATTGAACAGTGAACCAATTTTAAAGGGGGGGGGTACATTGTATTTTTAACTATTTATGTGAAACTTCGGTTAATTGGGGTAGCCGCTTAATCGGGCCAAAATGCACTAGTCCCGATGTGTCCCAAGTAACCGGAATCGACTGTATATGTTATACTTATATATGTTTCTAATATAAGTTAAATATGTATGAACATACATATTTTTTAATCAAGTCTTCTCTGAATACACTATCATTCCTGTGTAATAGCAATCCCAAAACCAGGAAAAGATCATTCTGTTCCTCATAACTATAGACCATTTCACTTACCAGCTGCTTGAATAAAACTCTAGAAAAAATTGACTTATCTGGTATCTTGAGTCTCGAAATGTGATCAATAACAATGAGTTTGGTTAGGAAAAATAGATCATCCTTAGATCTCATGGTAAAGGCTGAATAAAACACCAGAAATGCATTTATCAGAAATAAACATCTAGTGATAGTATGCCTTGATATAGAGAAAGCCTTTGATACCACGTGACACTATATCATTTTAGAAAGTCTCCATTCTCTTTATCTGAGAGGTTATTTACTGTAGTTTATTCAAAACTTCCTTCAACATATGTCCTTCCAAGTTTGCTACCGACAGATTCTCTCTTAAACCTATATACAAGAAGGAGTTTTTTGCAAAGCTCTGTCATCAGTTCCACTTTATTTGCAATACAGATAAACAGTAT
Source organism: Mastigoproctus giganteus (assembly GCF_048544385.1). NCBI lineage: Eukaryota > Metazoa > Arthropoda > Arachnida > Uropygi > Thelyphonidae > Mastigoproctus > Mastigoproctus giganteus. Next base: position 127,847,507 of record NC_143582.1, read on the forward strand.
TCTATTTGTGTACGGTGTAGAGAAATCGTTCATATTTCTACACTGATGATCTTACCACATACTGCCATTCCCAGAACACAAACCACATTGTGATGCATCTGAAAATCTCAATAAACAACATTGAACAATGGATGATATAGAATGGATACAGATTATCTCACCAGAAATCTATGGTTAATACTTTTCTGCAACAAATGCAAGATACAACCCAACCTGAACCTGAGCTACAATTAGCCATATGTCCTTTACCAATAGTAAAAAGTATCCATCTTCTCTGTCTTAGACAACAAGCTGAACTTCCAACTGCATCTACTTGCACAATGAAAATGAATATACTCTGGATTATTTCCAGTAAAACATAGGATGCAGATCATCTCTGATCCACTTATATAGGTCCTTAATTAGAGCATGTCTAGATTGTGGAACACCTGCATATGATTCTGCTAGGGTGAGTTCCTTGGTACATTCTTGCCCCTATCCAACATTCTACTTTTAAGATTGCCCTGGGTGCATACAGGACATGAAGCACATGAACTTCCATTTAGTATCAAAAGAAAGAAGTTACTGCTTAACTATGCAGCTTAGTATCAAAAGAAAGAAGTTACTGCTTAACTATGCAGCTTAGTATCAAAAGAAAGAAGTTACTGCTTAACTATGCAGCTTAAATTAAAAGCCTCCCTAACCCATCCAATGTGACCACTACAATAAGACCTGCAGTGGTCAACCCATTATAGAAATAAACCCAGAGCAAATCAGCCTTCTGGCATCAGATTACAGTAATAACATAATGCTGGATTGTTCACTTACACAAAATCATCAGAAGCTTCTCAGATCTCTATCCCCACCCCATGGATTACCTTCACTCTTTCCTTGTGATGATTACTTTCAGCAGTGGAGTAAAGATATTCTAGCAAATATCAACATCCAGCAAGTATATCTTGTTCACATAGAAAATTATTACCACTTTACTAAGATATGCACTGATGGTTCAAAGTTTGGCAATGAAGTGGGTCAGCTGCTGTTTTCCCTCATACAACTGTTTCTGTTTCACATCCAGCTGGAATCAGTGGTTATATTGAATTAAATGCCATTTAAGCTTGTCCTAGAAAATATTTCATGCCTGTCAGTCAACAAAAGCATAATCTATACTGGCTAAGAGTGCGCACTTAGTTTTGAAACACAACTCCTCACCTAACAGTTCTTTATTAAAACACATAAGATATGAACTGATACATCTTCACAAGAATTGGTAAGTAGTTATCTTCTTTTGGATCCCCGGTGACACTGGGATTCCAGGAAATGAATGCGCAGATCATGCTGCAAAACATCCCTCGCACGCGATATTGTCCTAGTCCCATATACTGATTACTTATACAATATATAGAGAATATGCATGGGACAATGGCCACTTCTGTGGATAATGCAGATGAATAACAAGCTGTTTTAGTCCAAACCGAACCATAATTATGGATCTGTATTTCCATAAAAATAGAAAAGAGGAAATAATTCTGGCTAGAACTCAAATAGGTCATAAGTCACTCATCTGTTTATTCTAACAGGAAATGATCATCCACAGTATATGCACTGTTCGACACCCTCACAGTAAAACATATACTTATTAAATGTGCCTTGTTCAACAATTCTGAATGCACTACATTGTTTCCTTTTAGATCTACAAGACCCTTTGTCATGATCCCAGTTTGGAGAGTTTTGTGTCATAGGTAATGACACAAAACTCTCCAAATGTTCTTTTCTAAAACAAATTCAACTGTATGACCTTATCAGATTGCTTCCCTAGCACCCATCATAAGTAGCCTCAGTTACTGTGATAGGTCCAATATGGCCTAAGTAGCCATTATATCAGAAAATCCAGTAACAATAACTTGTTTTTACTCTTAGTAACCTTAACACAGCTCATGTATTTGTTTATTCCATTAAGATCCCTGCAGACCTTGTAATTCATACCTTGCTTTCTAGCCTGCTGTGTGTTCCAATAGAAACAGTGCAAGAATCACTTACACCTCTGTCTGCATCTGCTGTTAATCTATTAGTCTGTATTTTTTACATGCTGGTAATTTCCTGTCCCACCTAACACTGACTTGATAGGAGCATCAGCAAATATTTTTGCACACCTTCTATTTAAGTGTATCCTGTTGCTGTAAAAAAAAAAAAGTGTCTCTTGTTAACAATCCATGTTTAGTCTCCATAGCAAAGTTTCCGGTATCCCCAATCTCCTGCAGCCAATGCATGGTACTATTAATACTAACCAGTACCATTACTAATATAATATAACACTAATAATAGTAATATAATACTAATACTTACTAATACTAACACTGTGGTAAATGACTCTCATCAACCAGTGCAAGCCGACCGGGCTAGCCGAGTGGGTAAAGTACCTGCCCGGCAACCCAAAGGTCGCGGGTTCGATTCCCGCCTCGGGCTTGGATCAAAGTACTGCAAAAACCTTGGGAGGTGCAATATGGCCACAGAAGCCGATGCACCAACAACTACCAAATCAAAAAAAAAAAAAAAAAAACAGTGCAATACCACCACTTTGCTTATTGCAGGCTTTTTGAAGTGGGCAGAAAGAAAAGTTTCTGTCCCCCCAATGTCTTTCAACCCATGCATGATACTAAGTACTACTATACGTTTTGATATCTTTCATGTTTGGGGTTTTCATTAAAAAAAAAAAGAAAGAAAGAAAGAAAAGAAAAGCACAGCCTATGCTGAGAAAAATTCTACCCTATGAACCTTGCAGAGTCTCTCCAGGACAAAATTGATTGACAAGGCTCTCATCATGTACTCCTTCCTATCATGTTTGGTCAGAATTGCAGACACTTTAAAATATAATCCTAACTTGTGACTTTTTTCTCAACATTGCCCTGTACTTTATTATTATTATTATTATAAGCTATATGGGGCAAGGAAGCCTGAAGCTTATGCTGCACCAGCCAAAAAAAAAAAAAAAAATTCTGAATTACCCTGAGAGAGAGAGAGAGAGAGAGAGAGAGAGAGAGAGAGAGAGAGAGAGAGAGAGAGAGAGAGAGAGAGAGAGAGAGAGAGAGAGAGAGAGAGAGAGAAGTAGAAGGGAATCACCAAGAAAGAAAAGAATGGTGATATCCAGTTCAGGACCCTGGGTGTGCCAAACCCATACTCACCAGATGTGAGCCCTTGAGGTTAGGCAAATCTTCAGATCTACTCTTATATTATTTTTACAAACTTGTACATCAGCATCAGCATTTCTGCCTTTAAGAAATGATAGCTGCTCTACACAGTCATCAGCTTTTGCTCCAGGCAGACATAACCCAATCTTATTCTTCTTATCCTTTTTAAAAAATACATTTCCTCATTTCCTTGACAGTAGAGTCACTGACAACAGCTATTGCCTGTTGGATCAGTGTTCTCAACCATGGAGGATCTTGTTATTTCTTGTTTTACATGAGTGTAGTCTCCAGCATTGTGTAGGTGGCTGAGTGTATGAAGGGATTCCTGTTTTTACTTTCATTGAGGGAATCAGTCCTGTTCTTCCAGCCTTCATAAGCCCATCAGAATGCTGATTTGCACTCATGTTCCTGGCTCTCTCTCTCTCTCTCTCTCTCTCTCTCCCTCCCTCCCTGCAGTGAATGAACACAAAGACAGCCCCTCATCCATATCATGTCCCACTGCAGCTAAGTACACAGAATAGCTATTATTAGCACAATAAATGTAGCCCTGATTTACAAGAGAACTGCCTATCGTCAGTTCTCATCTGAGCCAAAGCATTTCTGCTACTCTGAGCTTGTTTCTTCGCTTTTCTTGTGTGAGGCATGATTCTAGTCTAAAATCATAAAGAAATTCATTGTTATACTCTTATTTTTTATAATATGAAGTAAGTGATAAGAACATGACAATGGAGCTATTACCAGATTTGAATACATAGTATATACTTCACTATTACATTTCTCAGTAATACTATTGGCTTTGTAATTTCTTAACTTAAAAAAAAAAAAAAAAAAAAAAAAATTGCTGACCTACACAATTAGAACCTTTTGAGCTACTTATTTACTACAATTAAAACACTACCATTACTACTGTGATGCATTATTTTTAAATGATGCACTACTCTTCAAGTTAGAAGTGTCATACATCATTTAAAAATAAGCTAATGAATGTGAATGGATTCTTAAAACTATTTATTGAACACAATTTAATATTTAATTAAAAATAAATTGACAGAATTTTCCAGAAAGGCATATCCAATTTGAAGAGCTCCAAATTTTCCAACAGCATTGTTTATATTGTTGTTATTCTTCTGTATTTCGCTTAGCATTTTATTGTTAACATGTTTAAGCAGAAACAAAGGAACTGTCAGGATCATCTTGATAATTTCTGCTGTGTGTGTGTGTGTGTGTGTGTGTGTGTGTGTGTGTGTGTGTGTGTGTGTGTGTGTGTGTGTGTGTGTGTGTGGACAGCTTACAACAAAAACTCAGGTGAAGAAAATCTACAGTATTAGTAATTGAGAATATTCTTGTTCTTTGGTTGCAAGACTGGTGATCAGGACAAAACTTTGACTCCTACATATATATAGGCGATATTAATGTTTCAAAAAAGCTGATGATATAGCTAACTGTGAAAATTAGAAGTATGCCTTTTGCTATTATTGAGGTGGAGCAAGAAATGTGCAGCATTTGACAATTGCTATTTTTACCAATATTTTTTTATATGATGAATACCATTGATATCCAGAAAAGGAAAGCACAGCATAAGGTCTTTTCCTCATAATGAAGACATTCTAATAGCATATCCACCAAAATCAAGGGATGAAGGAAGCTTTGATGAATATCATGAGTAATATTCATGGAGACCAGCGGAATTACTTAACAAGTACAGGTCACTGTTGAAAAAAAGCCGTGAAGTAGGGTTGAATTTGAAAGTGTCTGCAATTCTGCCCAGACACGATAGGAGGGAGTATATGATGAGAGCCTTGTCGATCAATTCGGCCCTGGAAAGATTGTGCAAGGCTGAAGGGGTAGAATTTTTTTTCAGCCTGGACTGTACTTGTTAACAGGAGAGATTGCTTCTACAGGAATGGGATACACTTAAATAGAAAGGGTGCAAGAATATTTGCTGATGCTATCGAGGCAGTGTTAGGTGGGTCGGAAAACTGCTAGCTTGGGGGGAGACAAAGACTAATGGATTAACAGTAGCCACTGGCAGAGGTGAAAGAGATTCTTGCACTGCTTCTATTGGAATGAGCAGAAGCCTGAAAAACAAGATGCATGGTATTTCAGAGACTGCTGGAAGTCATTGCGGTACAAGTAAACACATGGGTTGTGTTAGGGTAGCTAAGAATAGAAACAGGTGCATGTATACTTGCGTGTACACTAATGCTAGGAGTTTAGTAAATAAATTTGATGAATTTGAGGTATTACTCAAAACATCAAAGGCAGATATTGTTGGGATATCAGAGACGTGGTGTCACACAGATATAAGGAATGCAGAACTGGAATTTGGGGAGTACAACGTCTACAGAAAGGATAGACAGGATAGGAAGGGAGGAGGGGTTATGTTATTAGTTAAAAAACACATAAAATCCAAGGAAGTGAAGCCAGTTGACATCGCTGGACAGTGCAGTGTTGAGTCAGTTTGGTGTGACATAAGCATAGGTAAATCAAAATTGAGAGTAGGAGTGTGCTATAGGCCTAATGACTCTGATGAGTATAATAAGATACTGTACAGGGAAATAGAATGGGCCAGTAAATCAGAGAGTCTTATAATGGGGGATTTTAATTTCCCAGATATTGACTGGAATTTGTGGGTTGGTCACTCACACACTAGCAAGGCTTTTGTGGATTTATTGGATGATTGTTTTCTACACCAGCATGTTCGGGAGGCAACTAGAGGGAGTAATACTCTTGATCTGATTATCAGTAGTGATTCTTCATGCATTAGGAATCTGCAGATAAATGAACCACTGGGTGGCAGTGATCACAGTGTGTGCTGAAGTGGGATTTACTCAAGGAGGTAACTACCATCAGAGGTAAAGGGAAGGGTTTTTGCTTTCGTAAAGGCGACTATGATGGTCTGAGACAGTATTTAAATTCTATACAGTGGGACCAACTGATGATGTTACCAACAGCAAATTCAAAATGGGAAGCATTCAAGGAACTAATCTTGGAAGCTACCAGGCTTTACATACCAACCAAGAAATATTGTTCAAGGTTCAGGCCTAAATGGTTGTCAGATGAACTAATGAGACATATGGCAGAGAAGAAAAATGCATGGGATACATACAAATTAATGGGTGACATGGAAGCCTATGATAGATATAAGTTGGTCTGTAACCAAGTCACAAAGGAGATTAGGCAGGCAAAGGCAGATTATGAGAAATCCTTGGCAAAGGATGCAAAGAAAAACAGAAAAGAGTTCTTTACCTATTTAAACTCAAGAAGGAAAGGGATGAATCAGATTGGTCCACTGGATGTTGATGGTTCAACAGTTGAGGATCCAGCTCAGGTGGCTAACAATCTAAACAAGTATTTTGCATCTACATTCACACATGAGGAGTTATTCAGGAAGGGGAATGTCGTAGGTGAAGTAAACATTGGCAGTGAACTAGATGATTTTCTAATAACTGAGAGGAAAGTGGAGTTGAAATTGTTGAGGATAAACATAAAAAAGGCACCCGGGGTGGATGGGATCTATCCAGTTATATTAAAGGAGGCAGCAAAGGAAGTAAGCAAACCCCTAGCCATAATTATGAGAGCTTCTTTGGACTCAGGGGAGGTACCCATGGACTGGAGATGTGCAAATGTAACCCCAATTCACAAAGGAGGATCAAAGGCTGACACAAGTAATTATAGACCTGTTAGTTTAACTTCGGTTCCAGGAAAATTAATGGAGGCACTGGTTAAAGAAGCACTGCAGGATCATCTGGACAAGAATTCAGTTATAGCTCAGACACAGCATGGGTTTGTTAAGGGCAGGTCTTGTCTGACCAATTTGATTGGATACTATGATGTAGTCACAAAAGAACTGGATGCAGGGAATAACTTTGATATTATATATTTGGATCTTAGAAAGGCTTTTGATACTGTTGCGCATGGAAGACTGCTGCACAAATTGGAGAAGTGTGGCATTCGAGGCAAATTGCTGCTATGGATAAAGGGATGGTTGAGTGGCAGAAGACAGAGAGTGGTAATCAATGGACACTGCTCAACGTGGACTAATGTTATTAGTGGAGTTCCTCAGGGTTCAGTGTTGGGTCCAGTGTTGTTTTCTGTATTTATAAATGATATTGATGATGGTGTATCAGGCTTAATGTCCAAGTTTGCAGACGATACAAAGGTTGGCAGGGTTGTTAAGGACACTACTGATACTATGCTGCTGCAACAGGATCTGGAAAGGTTGAGCAGATGGGCTGAGAGGTGGCAAATGAAGTTTAACATTGACAAATGTAAAGTACTACATATGGGAAACAGTAACCCCAGATCAACGTATCAACTCTGTGGTACTACGCTGACAGTGGTAGAGAATGAAAAGGACCTGGGGGTAATTGTGCAGGCAGATATGAAGTTCTCTGAGCAGTGCAGACGAGCTGCAAGAGTAGCTCATGGTGTCTTGTCAATGTTATACAGGAATTTTTCTAGCAGGGACAGGGATGTGATTATTCCCTTGTATAAGGCATTGGTCAGGCCACACCTTGAGTACTGTATACAGGTCTGGAGGCCTCATTTCAAGAAGGATGTAGAGCTGCTGGAACGAGTACAGAGAAGGGCAACAAGATTAGTGAATGGAACAAAGGGTTGCTCTTACGAAGAAAGGCTTAAGTTTTGCAAATTACAGAGCCTGGAGACTAGGCATCGCCGAGGTGATCTGATAGAGGTGTACAAGGCTTTGAATGGCTTGAGCATGCTCAATGCCGATGGGATTCTTCCTCTTGCTCAGAATAATCACCTGAGAGGGCATAAATTCAAATTGAGGAAGGACGGATGTCGGATAGATGTGCGGAAATTCGCCTTTAGCCAGCGGGCAGTTGGTTTGTGGAATAGACTTCCATCGCTTGTTGTTGAAGTTGATAGCCTAAACAAATTTAAGGCTCAGCTGGACAGGTATTTCGAACGAATTGAGGGGTGAAATGGGAGTAGTGGTTGTTTTTTTTTTTTTTTTTGGCTGATGCTGAATAAGCTTGCTTTCTTGCATCATATGCCTCTACTAATGCTAATACTAATGCTAATTTTGTATTGCAGACTTTTTTTTTGTGGTTCAAGATCACCTACTTCAACGGATTTGGGGTGCCATCCATAAAATCATTGTGCGCCACACTTAAGCAAAAAGAGTTGAATTACTTAGTTCATCATTTAAATGTATCTAAAAAGTAAGCAAAACTCCTTGGTTCTAGGTTACATAAAGTAGAAATTACTTGAAGCAGAAACTAAAATTGCAGTACTGTGTATTGAAAACTTCACAAAGTGTTTTCAAAATATTTCATTGTGGTAGACATTTTGTTTTAAGATATTAGTGGTGTTTTGAACAGACTGCTTGTTGAACACAATCCTAATGAATTGTGTATATTTATGTTTTACTTAACACTGGGAATACACTCCCAGAAGTTCCCCTACTTCACGCTTGTTTGGCTTGGAAGAAATTTATGAAGATATGTCCTGAGTGAAATACAGTACCATGATTTTTTTTTTGGAATGTGTGTGGTGATCTTAAGGTAATTGGATTATCCACTGGTCTACAGGGGCTTACACAAAATACTGTAACTTTCTATGTTTCTGAACCACTTGGGCAGCAGAATAACATTATATTGTATAGCAGTGGGAAAGGAGGAAAAATGTTACCAGGAGAATTTATATAAAATATATTCTACTGGTTGGACCAAAAAAGGTTCTTCTTTCGCCTTCATATATAAAACTTGGAATAATGAAGTATTTTGCTAAGGCTCTGGATAAAGTGGAAAGTGGATTCAAGGGATGCATTTCCCAATTTAACAGATGCAAAATAGAAAGAAGGAATTTTCATTGGGCCTAAAATAAAGAAACTTCACAAAGTTGGTGTATTTACAATATACTGAAATAGCAGCTTAGTGATTTAAAGCAATTTTGCATGGACTTCTCGGAAGAATGAAAGAAGATAATTATGACTCTCAGATATAAACATTTGCTGCAATGTTATAGAGATATGAGCTGCTGAATGTCTTTTAAAATTCATTTTCTTCATTCCCATATTGTTTTTTCTCAATTTGAAGATGCGCAAGAGAAACACTTTCATCAGGACATTTCCACAATAGAAATGCTGTTCCAGGGTCACTGGGATATTGCCATGATGGAGGATGATTAATGCTGTGTTTTTAAGAGGAAAAGCAAAATGGACTATAAGAAATAATTTCCAAGTGGCAAACATTTCTAAGGAAACAGGATATATGTTATAACATTGTGTTTTGATTAACATATTTTAAAAATGAAAAATACTCACTTTTAAGATAGCATATGTATTTATTGTATGATATTTGAAATTGGTCATTCATTATGTTATTAAAATTTCAGTATATCTTTCAATGGAGTCATGATAGAGCCATAATTTTGGTAGTATTTTTGGAATCAGCAGATCAATTTCCTTGAGAATCTGCGACTTTTACTCCGGAGGTACTTTTTTTTTTTTTGTTGTTGTCCAGTGTAATCATTCATTTAATGGAGCAAGAAAATAATTATTTACATTTACATCAGATTTCTCTATTTCCCATTTATCATGAATGTTCATTTCTAATGTAGCCAACTCTAGTTATCTATTGCAGGTATTCCCTTGCAAACATATTTGATATTAGAAATCAGAAAAAATAACATAAATACCATGCATGCATGCATGTGTACATATCCTTGACTTTTTTTCTCTTCCCCATTCAGTTAAAGCAGGATATTTAAATTACAAAATCTTCCCATATATACCAAATTCAATAAGATGTTATGACTGTCGGTGATACGGGCACTCCCATGCGACATGTCGAGGTGATCCCATCTGTCCGCTCAGTGGATCAAAAGAACACGATCAAGCAAATTGCACCTCTGCCTCACCACTCTGTCCAAACTGTCATGGAAATCACTTGCCTTTTTTGAAGACATATGAAATGTGGATATTGGAAAAACAAATACAGAAATACAGGATAGAAAATAAAGTGTCTTAGCAGGGGCTTTCAACCAAACTTTTATGTTCCTATGCTTCAGTAGTGAATTGACAGTAAACTATAGCCACTCAAATGGAGGTGACAATACAGTCAGTCCTCATATAACATTAGCATTAGTAGAGGCATATGATGCAAGAAAGCAAGCTTATGCAGCGTCAACAAAAAGAATAAAAAAAAAAAACAAAAAAAAAAAAAAAACCCTCCCATTTTACCCCTCCATTCGTTCCAAATGCCGGTACAGCTCAGCCTTAAATTTATTTAGGCTATTTATTAGCTTCCACAACAAAAGATGAAAGCCTGTTCCATCAATCAATTCCCCACTGGCTAAAGGCAAATTTCCGCACATTTATTCTACAACTATCCTTCCTCAATTCGAAACATTGCCCCCCTCAGGTTCTTAGTCTGAGGAATAGGAAGAATCCCATCAGCATTAAGCTTGCTCAACCCATTCAATGCCTTATACACCTCAATCAGATCACCTCGCAGGTGCCTACTCTTCAGGTGCTGCAATTTGAAGAACTTAAGCCTTTCTTGGTAAGAGCACCCCATTGTTCCCCTCACCATTCTTGTTGCTTTTCTTTGTACGCATTCTAGCAACTCTACATCCTTCCTAAAATGAGGCATCCAGACCTGTATACAATACTCTAGGTGTGGCCTGACCATTGCCTTGTATAATGGGATAATCACCTCCCTGTCCCTGCTAGCAAAATTCCTCTATATCATTGACAAGACTCCATGACCTGCCCTGGCAGCCCATCTGCACTGCTCAGTGAATTTCATATTTGACTGCACAATTACCACCCAGGTCTTTTTCGCTTTCCACTTCGCTGAGTGTAGTACCACAGAGTTATGTTTCTCTTTGGTTATCGCTATCCATATGCAGTACTTTACATTTGTCAATGTTAAACTTCAGTTGCCACTTCTCAGACCGTATTCCCAACTTATGTAGATCCAGTTGGAGTAGCACACTGTCTTTACTGTCGTTAACAACCCTACCAATCTTTGTATTATTTGCAAACTTGGACATTAAACCTGATATACCTTTATCAATATCATTGATAAATATATAGAAAACAACAATGGGCCCAACCCCAAACACTGTTGAACTCCACTGACAATGTTTGTCCACAAAGAGCAGTGTCCATTGATTACCATTCTCTGTCACCTCCCACTCAACCATCCCTTTATCCATTGTAGCAACTTACCCTTAATGCCATAACTCCAATTTGTACAGCTGTTTTCCATGTGCAACAATATCCAAAGCTTTCCTGAAATACAAGTATATGATATCAAAATTATTTTTGGCATTCAGTTCCTTTGTGACCATATCATAGTATCCAAACAAATTGGTCAGACAGGACCTCCCTTTAACAAACCCATGCTATGTCTTTACTATTACTGCAGTCTTGTCTAGATGATCCTGCAATGCTTCTTTAAAGAGTGATTCCATTATTTTCCCCGGAATACAAATTAAACTAACAAGTCTGTAGTTACTTTTGTATCATCTTTTGAACCCTTGTTGTGAATTGCTGATACATTTGCACCTCCATTCCATGGGGACATCCCCTGAGTCCAAGGAAACTCTCATACTTATGTCTAAGGGTTGCTTACTTCCTTTGCTGCCTCCTTTAATATAACTGGATAGATCCCGTTCACCCCAGGAGTCTTCCTTATGTTTAACTTCAACAATTTCTCCTCCAGTTTGCTCTCAGTTATTATAAAATCACTTAGCTCGCTGTTAGTGTTTGATAAACTTCTGGCACTTCCCTCATTAAATGACTCCTCATGTGTGAATGTAGATGCAAAATACTCATTCAGTTTATCAGCTACCTGAGCATAATCATCAATAGTCAACCCATCTATGTTAAGTGGTCCAATCTGATTCATCCTTTTCCTTCTAGTGTTTACATAAGTAAAGAACTCTTTGCATCCTTTGCCAAAGATTTCCCGTAATATGCCTTCGCCTGCCTAAACTCCTTTGTGACTTGATTATAGACTAGTTTATACCTGCCATAGGCTTCTGTGTCACCTGATACTTTATATGTATCCCATATATTTTTCTTCTCTGCCACAAGCCTCATTAGTTTATCTTATATCCGTTTAGGCCAAAGCCGTAGTCAGTATTTCTTAGTTGGAATGAAAAGCCTAGTAGCCTCCAAAATTAAGTCCCTGAAGGCTTCCCATTTAGAACTCAATGTTGGTAACATCATCAGTTGATCCCACTGTACAGAATTTAAAAACTGTCTGAGACCACTGTAGTCACCTTTACAAAAGCAAAAGCCCTTCCCTTTAGCCTTGATGGCAGTTACATCTTTAAGTAATTCCCACATCGGTAAATTGTGATCACTGTCACGCAGTGGTTCCTTTATATGCAAATTCTGAATGCATGAATAATCACTGCTGATAATCAGATCAAGAGTATTACTCCCTCTGGTTGCCTCTCAAACATGTTGCTGTAGGAAACAGTCATCCAATAAATCCACAAGTATTGCTAGTGTTTGAGTGACCAACCCACAAGTTCCAGTCAATATCTGGAAAGTTAAAATCCCCCATTATAAGATATTCTGATTTACTGGCCCACTCTATTTCTCTGAACAATTGCTCATTATACTCATCAGATTCATTAGCCCTATAACACACACCTACTCATTTTTCCTTTGCCAGTGCTTATTTCACACCAAACAGACTCAACACTGCATTGTCCACTAACATCAATTGGATGCACTTCCCTAGATTTTATGTGTTTCTTAACTAATAGCATAACTCCTCCTCCCTTCCTGTACACATTGAACTCCCCAAAGTCCAATTCTACACTGCTTATATCTGTGTGAAACCACATCTCTAATATCTCAACAATATCTGCCTTTGATGTCTTGACTAGCACTTCAAGCTCATCATATTTATTAACTATATTCCTAGCATTGGTGTACATTCAAGTATACATGCACCTGTTCTTACTCTTAGTTACCCTAACACAGCCCATGTATTTACTTGTTCCACTATGACTCCCAGCAGTCCTGGAAATCTCCATTACCTTGCTTTCCAGGCTGCTGCTCATTCTTATAGAAGCAGTGCAAGAGTCACTTTTGTCTATGCCTGCAGCCACTGTTAACCTTTTAGTCTGTGTATACCCCAAGCTAGCAGTTTTCCGACCCACCTAGCACTGCCTCGATAGCATCAGCAAATACTGATGATGCTATCGAGGTAGTTGTGATAACATGGTAGTTGTGTTCCTAAAAGCCTGTGCAAGGCAAAATTGTGCAATATAAATAACAGGCCTTATAGGAAAAATAGAGTTAGATGCCAACCACTCAAGCTGAACACACATTTATAACCAAAACATTACCAAACACAATTAATAATCTTAATAAAATACCTACTTTTTTATGTAATAAAATATTGCCAATGCTTTTGCTTTTATCATATGGAAACTTTTTTCTGATCTCTCGTTTGTTTGATCTACTATCCAAACAGATAACAGCCATCCCATCTCTTCCAATTCTTTGTCTTGATCTAATGATTTTGTTATACTTTGAGTTGTTCCTGCTATAAAAGTTATTTTTATTTTCTCTGTATTCTTTCTGATTGTTCTCAGCATTGCCTCATTTAGGCCTGTAGCACGCACAATATCACATGTTCTTTCATTCTCTTCAAAGCATCTCACAATTTCTTATTTCTTGAAAATATTTTCTTTTTTTCTCTGAACCTATAGTCTTCACCAGCACCCTTCCTTTTAACACTTTTCAAGTATTTTACTCATTTTTAGGGAATATAGCACAATTTCAGTATAAAAAGGACAAAAATGATTAGGCATGCTTGGTATGCACAAACAAAGCAGCGTGCATGTAGCAACTGAATAAACAATGCAGTAAGTGTTGCATTCAGCTGGGGTGATTCTGCCATGTTTGACTACTATTTCTTGTAAACGCTAAGCCAAATCATTCATTAGCAAATTCAATTCATGTTATTTGTGACATCGTACCCCTGTTTATAAATCATGTATGATTGAATTCATGTAGTGTAAACCCGTGTTATATGAGGACCAACTGTACCTCCAAAACAAATGGTAAACTGGAGTAAAATACTGTTAATAACAAAAACAACTTCACATGAAACACCCAGTGCTAAAGAGCAGGAAATTTCCATGCCTGTAAAGCAGAAAACAAAGGCAGACAGCATCTGCCAATCTGCATAAACAGAAACATATAAATATTAATGAAATGGATATTGATGGTGCAGATGTACTAGAACTTTACCGTGAAGAACATATTGATACAATCCATCCTATTATTCTGAAGAAAGACAGATTCAAATTCAAAAACACAGACAGATTCTATAAACATAGACAGATACCAGCTAAGGAAATAACATTAAAAACCAGTTTTGAAGCAGTAACAGTGAGGATAGCCATTGGAATTTCTATCACAATCTCATCCTTTTATCTTCCACAATTTTCCTCTCTCCAGATTGGAATTAAACAATCATACTATGCATTTTCAACCTCTTTGTTTTGGATAGTAGAGGTAACTTGATCGAAACTTTCCTCTATGATCAATGCCTAAATTTATTGAACACTGGATCCCACACTTATATCGGTTTGGCTACAGGTGTCACTTCTGCAATAGACTTAACAATATGTTTCCATCAATTTATCCCAACATAGAATGGTTTGTATTAATTGATCCTCACAAAAGTGATCATTTTCCAGTAGTATGTTCCACACAGACAGTTGATTCTCACACAAGAAATCAGAACAATATGGAATTTTAAAAAAGCTAATTGGAGTAATTATATGCAATCAGTTAACCTGGATAAGGAATTAATAGAAGCCTTGCTGATAGATGATGCTGTCATATATATCAACGACTAGCTGTTAGAAGCTTCAAAAGCTACAATACCTCAAATGAATAAGGCATGGCAGGAATGGTACAACTCTTGGTGGAATGCAGAATGCACAATGATAAAAACAAAACAATCGTGCATGGAATGAATTGTGGAATCAAACTGGAGCCAGTCTGATTGCATAGAAAAAAAGCCAAGGCTGAAGCGAGGTGAATTCACAGAAAGGCAAAAAAAAATCTTGGACGGTGTTTGCTTCCACACTTACTAGGAACTTGAGTCCTGGTTTGGTGTGGAAAAAAATTCAGATTTTGAGTGAAAAGTATCCGTCATCCAAACTCCAATCTTCCATTGAAAAGGGCAGGATGTTTCCTCAACAGATGAAATTCTGGCTAAAAGGATGAGATTGTGATAGAAATTTTGCTTCTGCATCAGCAGTTACAAAAATTTAAAGAACAAGCTGAACAGAGTAAATTAAATTTCTCTATCACTGCAACTCATTTATATAATTTGCCATTTCTGAAAGAGGAACTACTTGCAGCCATTACAAATGTCTTAGTAGTGCCCTAGGTATCAATGGCATTTATTATACTATTGTACTACATCTAAATTCTGATTCTTTCATATTCTACTGACTTCATATAATCAGATTTTTCTAAATGATTAGTATCTATCCACTTGGTGGTATGCAATTGTCCTTGCATTTTCCAAACCTGGAAAAGATCCTTCCTATACATATAATTATCGCCCTATTGCATTGACCAACTGCTTAGGAAAAATCCAGATCTTTATACTCATGATAACCTTCAGTTCATACATTTTACAGATTATAGATACAACTTTAGTGTCAAATATACTTCCATTTGGACACAACTTTGGAGAGCTTAACTGCTGAATAAACTCCACAGAATTAAAAATGATCTATGTTTATGGCTTTTCAATTCACATACAAATAGACAGAAGTTATATTGACAGGACTGCATATTGAGCATACTTTTCTCACACACAAATATCTGCTTCTAGAAGATCCTCTGCTCTTCTATCTGTCAGATACAACTTGCCATAAGGCACATTCTAATTGTCCATCCTCTTCAGCCATTCATACTATCTCCTTCTGATCATTAGCAAACTTGCAAGCTCCTCTGACTTTCTTCCATATACTTAGTGACAAAGCAAACTGATGGGAACTCTTTATGTATATTAAACATCTTAGAATAATAGATACACTTTGATATTATATCCATAATTCTTTTAAAAATTTAAATGATACAGCAACTCTGACAGCCACATTTTGGCTATAATTATTTCCCTTTGTGTCGTGGAACACACATAACAACAACATAAAAGGATAACAAGTTGATAAAGAGGCATTCTGCCTTGAAACTTTTTTACCTATGATTTTAACTTATTATTTTATTGTATATCTTTATCACTTTTAGCATATATTGTTTTATCTGTTCTTAATTGTTTATCTCATTTTTTAACTTTCTATATTTATTTTAAGAAAATTTAGGTGGCTGTTGCAAGTAAAACTCATTTCTTGCTGACAGAAAGAAATAGTTTTTTAAGTCAATTATGCAAGTACACATTGCTTGCTGAGAAGCAGACCTTGTATCTTCTCCAGAGAGTGTTTTTAATTTTCTGGATTTATGAAGTAATGTACCAAAAGATAAACAATTGAATAGGTCCAAATTACTGGTAGAAGAAAAAAAAAATCATTTCAATAGGTGCATGGGGTCTTTCATTCTATATATATAGTGACCTCAGTTGTGTTCATTATTCATGTCTTGAAGCTCCTCAAAAAGCTTTCTTAGAAAAGTTTTATCTTTAGTTGGATTTTCAGTGGGTTGTGCCAGTTTCTGGTTTTCTCTCTCTCTCTCTCTCTCTCTCTCTCTCTCTCTCTCTCTCTCTCTCTCTCTCTCTCTCTCTCTCTCTCTTATTTTCAAAGCCCTCCCCTAAGGAAAATCTTGATTTGCTTTCTGTAGGAAACTTGATGTTCAGTAATATCTTCCCTTCTGTTGATTATTTTGGATATCCTGATCTGTTTCTCTACAAAGTCATAACTACAATTATTCTTTGTTTATATTTTATTTTTATCCATTCAGTTTAGTTTAATATTATATTTTTTCTGTAAATTGTTGTTCACTGTTCTGGTCCCAATTCTGATTAACTTTTCATTAGAGAATGCTGTGTGTGTGTGTGTGTGTGTGTGTGTGTGTGTGTGTGTGTGTGTGTGTGTGTGTGTGTGTGTGTGTGTGTGTGATCACTGAAGAAGTTGTGGTCATGATTTATTTTTGTCACTGGGTAAGTACTTCATTTGTTAGTCGTTTGCAAATAATTGGACTACAACTTTCAACCCAGTCCTCTGGTAAGTTTACACTTTATTGAAATGTTGTTTACCTTTGTTGTTTCAGTTGCTGGTGCCTTGTGGTTACTAATGAGATAGAGGTTCCCAGCAAATGATATCCTTTATTTTATCATATATTTTAATTTTATTCAACAATTTACTTTTTATCATTATTAGGTCAAACCTAATATCTTAGGTTTGACTAACATCATCAGTTGGTCGCACTGTATAGAATTTAAAAACTTTCTGAATATAAATCTAATTTCTTTCTTTTGATTGTACACTTTTAGGGGGGAAAATGCAGTTTATATGGCAACCTTCATTCATGATGGTGCACCATACCCTTTGTATTGATGCTCAGCACCATAATGTTACTACAATAATACTACAGGGCAGGACACTCTGAAGAGTTGCCACTGAAAATGTCCTATTTGCATCAGTTTAAACCTGGTGATCAGAAAGTTTAACAGATGTGTTATTTTTTTGTCATGAATAGTTCAATAAGAACTATGCTCAATAACATAATGTTACTCCAGTAGATACTCTGAAGAATTGCCACAGAAAATATCTTATTAACATCACTTTTGTATCATTTTTTTCCCTTCTGTTGATTAGAACTAAATACAGTTTTGATTCCTTGAAAAATCCCATTCTCCAATGGATTCCAAAAATTCATTCTCTCTCTCTCTCTATTTATTTGAATACAGTGCAATGTTATTTGAGTAGATTACAGTTCCTTTATTCTCGTTGGTTATACACTTTTTGGGGGAAAAATGCAGTTTATATGGCAACCTTCATTCATGATGGTGCACCACACCTTTTGTATTTCTAATAAAAGAATTACTGGTGTGAACCTTTATCATTTTTATAATTATTATTAGCCATATGGTGCAAGAAAGCCTGAGGCTTATGCTGCACCAGCCAAAAAAAATTTCTGAGTTACCGAGAGAGAGAGAGAGAGAGAGAGAGAGAGAGAGAGAGAGAGAGAGAGAGAGAGAGAGAGAGAGAGAGAGAGAGAGAGAGAGAGAGAGAGAGAAGTAGAAGGGAATCACCTAGAAAGACTGCACTCAGTACAATAACGTTATTACAGTAATGCTATAGGACAGGACACTTTGAAGAATTGCCACTGAAAATTTCTTATTAGAATCACTTTTGCATCAGTTTAAACCTTCTGGTGATTAGAAGGTTTAACAGATGTGTTATTTTATCTCATGAATGGTTCAATAAGAACTATGCTCTGCACCATAACGTTACTACAGTAGATAAAAAAAAAAAGTAAAGTGCAGCCATTATCAACCCACTGTAGGATGGAAGCCTCCTCAACAATTCATGCTGAGGGAAATGGACCATAATCTGCCACGCTGGTCCAGTGCGGGTTGGCAGATCGACCATATTCAGCAGTCAGGGGCTTGAACCCCGGTCTACTCAAAGAGCGTGTGCTACTGCACCCCCGCTCCTGACCACTCGGCTACGGAGACCGTTACAGTAGATACACTGAAGAAATACTCCTGAAAATATCTTATTAGCATCACTTTTGTATTAT
Organism: Mastigoproctus giganteus; assembly: GCF_048544385.1. NCBI lineage: Eukaryota > Metazoa > Arthropoda > Arachnida > Uropygi > Thelyphonidae > Mastigoproctus > Mastigoproctus giganteus. The sequence goes on from NC_143582.1 coordinate 127,866,404, forward strand.
TTTTCCCCTTCTAGTGATTAGAACTAAATAAAGTTTAAATTCTTTAAGAATTCCCATAAATTGTATAATAATAATCTTTTAAAACTATATTGCAGTAGTTTCCATAATAATTTTTTCTTATTTATTTTCCATAGTTATTGAAGTGTGTGTGTGTGTGTGTGTGTGTGTGTGTGTGTGTGTGTGTGTGTGTGTGTGTGTGTGTGTGTGTGTGTGTGTGTGTGTGTGTGTGTCGCACACATGTATGTATATGATATAATTTATCTGTTATTAGGGTTTGGCTTTGTTACGTTTGAAAATGAAGATGTAGTGGATAAAGTCTGTGAAATCCACTTTCATGAAATTAATAACAAAATGGTATGTAAAAATTTATTTTGTCCATTTTGATTACCTGTTATATTTAAAATAAGGTGTTTTATAATTTTAAACTTTTGTAACCCCTATAAAATGCACAGGAACATTATAGGAGTTTTTTATTCTGTCTAAAGCTTCCAGCCAGTTAATTGCATAGACAGTAGTACCTTGTGGTACACTATCATGTGTTGCACTAATTGTATAATGTTCAATAAAAATATATAATGTTCAATAAAAAATATATATATGAACATAAAATAAATTTTATATGTAATAAATTATTTTTGCTTTGAAAAAGTAAGTACACTGTTTGTTTACATTGTGTGTGTGTCAATCAGTATTCATGCAGCTGCAACTATATGCTTGTATTCAAACACCTTATTCTGGCTCTTGCTGTGTTTATATCGGAGTATAAATCAGTGTTTGTAGCTGCACACAGGCACTTGAATTTCTTCAGGTTTTACTTATTACCCATCTCTTTGTAGAATGATATTTTTCATTTTATAATACTAGTTTAGTATCCATGTGCAGTGTATAGTATTTATAGGTAAATTATTACAAATTTAGGATGGTATTTGGATGGTGCCATTTTATAATAACCTTGTTTTGCAATATTTTTGCTTAAATTTTGTCCTTGGTAATCACTTAAAAAAATAATAATATACATATTATTATTTTAATATAAAAACAAAACAATATATTTAAATATTAAATGTATTATAACATTAACTATGAAAAGTAATGTCTGCTAATATTTCTTTTCTTTCAGATAAAGACTAATCTTTAAAATTTAATAATAAGTTTATCCAAACCCATTAATTTCACATAACAGAGCCATAACCTGATTGTCGTGATTGCTCTATTAAATAGAAACACACTCCTTTTTATGGGATTACTTGAAGGAGAGAGTATAGATTTCAGAACCATAGACACTAAATGGTTTGAAACATACATTTCAAACCATTTAGTGTCTATATAAGTTTAACATAATTGCAAAAATCAACATCCACAGCACATGAAACTTGGACTTCTGTGATGGAAAATGTTATTTTAACACCAATATTCAGCAGGCCAAGGTGCATATTTAACAAACAATATTTTTCATGCTTAATATTGAATTTTTGTTTAAAATTTTAGAAGTTCAAGGACCAAATTCATTAAAAATATTTGGGCATAAAATAAGAAGACATTTTATTTCATTTTGTAATCAAGAATGAGTATAGTAGGATAATATTCTGTTGTAACTGGTCAAACATTTATTTTTATTTGTTGTTGCTGGTAAATAATTTCGTATTGCAGTTTTTCAAAATGTCATATTTTGAACAAAGATCTCTAAAATTTTGATTCTGTTGAAGAGGGCAGCCTCAGGTATTAAAAATGATTTATGAAGCATACAGCAAAAAAACTTTATTGAGAGGAAGGATGTTTGAATGGTATGTGCTTCAAGGATAGACGCAATATCATTGATGACAAAGCAAGATATGAGTGAGCCTGAATATTAAGAAATGACTAGTGTGAGCAGCATTATTCAGGCTGATGCAGAAAAAAAATTCAAAACACCTTCTGAAGTTTTGATATCATATATGGTAATTGCCAAATCATGATAGCTGATATTTTAACATGAGAAAATGATGTAACTTCATTTTTGTACCAAACAGTTCAGATGGAAATAAAAGTGGAACTTCAAAATGAACTTGTTGAAATCTGTGATTGTGATCCATAATTTCTTAAAAGAATGGTGACAGGAGTTAAAGCATAATGTTATCTTTATGACCTGAAATAAAAAAAAAAAACATATATTAACATATGCAGAGGGCATGTAAATGTCTGATCTTTCTCAGAAATAAGAAAATTTTGATTGGTATAAAGGTAAAATTATGTCAGGATGATTTTTTGGTTTTAAAGGTTTAATTCATCATGAATTTCTTACCAGAAGTTTATACTCTTAACCCAGGAGAAGTTCAGCCTTAATCATAATATACATGGTAGTAGAGGGCCTAACAGGCTCACTTTTTTTTGTTTTTGGGGGAAATTTTTTTTTTATATTAAAATTCTGCTTTTACAATACCAGTGATTGATTTTTTTCCCGAATGGATTGATATACTTATTAACTGTAATTATTTGTTTTTTAATGAAAACTCTTAATTGAAATGTGTTTTTTGTAAAAACACATTTGAAAAAAAACAAACAAAAAACACGAAACAAAATTTTGCAAGTCAGCATGGGAAACTTTGCTATTCATTTTCAAACTATCAACTACATCAGATGAAACATTTTCGTTAAACATGTCACAAATTCAATCTGTACGTTGGTAAAAGAGCATCATAGTGAGTTGTGACAGCGTTAGAGTGAGATATGGGTTATAATACAAGAACAGCATTAGCCACATTATAACGAGGGCCTGCTGTATTTTGGGGGGGGGGATGTCTGCCTGCCAAGGATAGCTCCTGTGAATCAGGATTATATTATCTGTATTATTATTTTCTCTTTGCGCATTTAGCAGGACACGATATAGACAAAGAGAGTGTGTGCGGGCGGGCGTGTGTGTGTGTTCATTACATGAAGCGATTAAAACACAAATTCAGCATATTGATAAGTTTATTTGAGTGCTTGAAGGATAGGGTTCATGCCTTCAAAAGATTAAAAGAAAGGGACCCTTCAAGCAGTCGGCTATCCATCCCAAAGAATAGATCCAACAATTAACTTAACAAGTATAGGACAATGTTGAGAAAATGTTTTAAGTTAGGAGAGAAGGGATCTGAAAGGAAGGGAGGTGGAGGAGTTGTGCTTTTAGTTAAGAATCATATAAAATCAAGGGTAGGGCATCCAGTCAACATGGGTGGTCAATGCAATTTTTACTCAGTTTAGTGTGACACAGGCACTGAGAAAACAAAGGATAGAGTAGGAGTGTGTTGATATTAGTAGTGGCAAGTGATGCAAGAAAGGAAGTTTAACAACATCACACACCACTTTCCAATGAATTTATTCAAACTGCAAACCTCTAAAATGCCAGATGAAAGTTTGTTCCAATAATCAACTATCCATTAGCTGAAGACAAACTGCTGCACATTTATCCTGAAGCCATCAACCCTCAATTTGAATTTATGTCCCCTTTTGTGTGAAGTCTGAGAAAGAGGAAGGAGTCTATTGGCATTGAGCTCAATGCTGATAGAATGGAATTACTCGATCCATTTAAAGCCAGGTACTGTGCTGAAGTTTGTAGACCTGAAGCCTTTCCTAATAAGAGCACCCTTTTGTTACGTTACCTTCATCAATCTTGTTGCTCTTCTCTGCACCCATTCCAATCTACATTTTTCTGCAAATGAGGCTTCCAGACCTGTACTCAAGATATAGCTTAACCATTGCCTTATACAATGGGATAATCACCTCCTTATCCCTGCTGGAAAAATTCATGTATGTCATTGATAAAACCCTGATGAGCTGCGATTTTCACTTCACAGAGAACTTCATATCTGATTGTTAGCCCAGGGTCTTTTTCATTCTTCACTAGCTTGAGTATCATACACGCACTTCTTATGTTAATATTAAATTATAGATTTAATGACTGCTGTGAGTATAACAAACTGCTATTCAGAAAAATAGAGTGGACCAGCAAATCAGAATATCTTATAATGGGAGATTTTTAATTTCAGATGGTGACTACAATTTGTTGGTTAGTCTCTCACACAGTAGCAAGATTCTTGTGGATTTATTAGATGAATATTTTCTACACCAGCATTTAGAGGCAACAAGAGAAAGCAATATCTTGATCTGATTATAAGTAGCAACTCTTCATTCATTAGGAATCTGCAGATAAAAGAATCATTAACTGACAGTGATCACACTGTATTAATATAGGATTTACTTAAAGATGGCACATTATAGCCTTAGTTGCTAATGCGCCAATAAAATACAACAACAAACTTAAAGATGTGGCTACTATCAAGGGTAAAGGAAAGGGTTTTTCCTTTCCTAAAGATGACTGCAGTGATCTCAGATAGTTATAAAATTCTATGCAGTAGCCAACTAATGATATTATCATTAGAAAATTCTCAATGGTAAGCATTCAGGAAAGTAATTGTAGAAGCTATTAGGTTTTTTTGTACCAAGAGATACTCTTCAAGCCATATCTAAGCCAACCCCCAACTAAGGAGTTTGACCTTTGATCTGGATTAATCCCTATAAACCACCATAGAAACAGAATATCTTGACTGATAGTTTTCTGACAGTATAATTTGGTTTATTAATTAAAATTTTTATCTTATTCTATTTTAATTTAAAATAATCCAGTTAATTTTTTTTTTCAATACCACATTCCCCATATGTCTGATAACCTCTCCCATTTTCCACTAAGCCAATACCGGGAGTAATATTACCTAAAGGCCAGATTTAAACTCAGGCATTATGACTATAAAGATAATCCCTTAGACTTTTCTCCATGAAACCACTTGGCAATGAGATTAAGTAAACTACATATTTATGTATGTAGTTTACTTAATCTAGTAGAGGCATATGATGCAAGAAAGCAAGCTTATGCAGCATCAGCCAAAAAAAAAAAAAAAAACTCCCATTTCACCCCTCCGTTTGTTCGAAATACCTGTCCAGCTGAGTCTTACATTTATTTAAGCTATCAACTTCCACAACAAGGGATGGAAGTCTGTTCCACCAACCAACTACCCACTGGCTAAAGGCAAATTTCTGCACATCAGTCTTTTCTCAATTTGAATTTATGCCTTCTCAGGTGATTATTCTGAGCAAGAGGAAGAATCCCATTGGAATTGAGCATGCTCAAACCATTCAAGGCTTTATACACCTCTATCAGATCACCTTGCCGGTGCCTAGTCTCCAGACAATATAATTTGCAAAACTTAAACCTTTCTTCGTAAGAGCAACCCTTTGTTCCATTCACTAATCTTGTTGTGCTTCTCTGTACTCGTTCCAGCAGCTCTACATCCTCCTTGAAATGAGGCCTCCAGACCTGTATACAGTACTCAAGGTGTGCCCTGACCATTGCCTTATACAAGAGAATAATCACCTCCTTATCCCTGCTAGAAAAATTCCTGCATATCATTGACAAGACACCATGAGCTACTCTTGCAGCCCATCTGCACTGCTCAGAGAACTTCATATCTGCCTGCACAATTACCCCCAGATCCTTTTCATTCGCTACCACTGTCAGTGTAGTAACACAGAGTTGATGCGTTGCTCTGGGGTTACTGTTTCCCATATGTAGTACTTTACATTTGTCAATGTTAAACTTCATTTGCCACCTCTCAGAGCCCATCTGCTCAACCTTTCCAGATCCTGTTGCAGCAGCATAGCATCAGTAGTATCCTTAACAACCCTGCCAACCTTTGTATCGTCTGCAGACTTGGACATTAAGTTTGATATACCATCATCAGTATCATTTATAAATACAGAAAACAACAATGGACCCAACACTGAATCCTGAGGGACTCCACTAATAACATTAGTCCACGATGAGCAGTGTCCATTGATTACCACTCTCTGTCTTCTTCCCCTCAACCATCCCTTTATCCATAGCAGCAGTTTGCCTGCAATGCCACACTGGTCCAATTTGTGCAGCAGTCTTCCCTGTGCAACAGTATCAAAAGCCTTTCTAAGATCCAAATATATAATATCAAAGTTATTCCCTGCATCCAGTTCTTTTGTGACTGCATCATAGTATCCAGTCAAATTGGTCAGGCAAGACTTTCCCTTTAATTTGTTAGCCACCTGAGCAGGATCCTCAACTGTTGAACCAATCAATATCCAGTGGACCAATCTGATTCATCCCTTTCCTTCTAGGGTTTACATAGTTAAATAACTCTTTTCTGTTTTTCTTTGCATCCTTTGCCAAGGATTTCTCATAATCTGCCTTTGCCTGCCTAATCTCCTTTGTGACTTGGTTACAGAGCAGCTTATATCTATCATAGTCTTCCGTGTCATTCATTAATTTATATGTATCCCATGTATTTTTCTTCTCTGCCATATGTCTCATTAGTTCATCTGACATCCATTTAGGCCTAAATATTGAACAATATTTCTTAGTTGGTATGTAAAGCCTAGTAGCTTCCAAGATAAGTTCTTTGAATGCTTCTCATTTTGAATTTGCTGTTGGTAACATCATGAGTTGGTCCCACTGTATAGAATTTAAATACTGTCTCAGACCATAGTAGTCGCCTTTATGAAAGCAAAAACCCTTCCCTTTACCCCTGATGGTAGTTACCTCTTTGATTAAATCCCACTTCAGCACACTATGATCACTGCCAGTGGTTCCTTTATCTGCAGATTCTTAATGCATGAAGAATCACTACTGATAATCAGATCAAGAGTATTACTCCCTCTAGTTAGTTGCCTCCCGAACATGCTGATGTAGAAAACAATCATCCAATAAATCCACAAAAGCCTTGCTAGTGTGTGAGTGACCAACCCATAAATTCCAGTCAATATCTGGGAAATTAAAATTCCCCATTATAAGACTGTCTGATTTACTGGCCCAATCTATTTCCCTGTACAGTTTCTTATTATACTCATCAGAGTCATTAGGTCTATATCACACTCCTACTCTCAGTTTTAATCTCCCAATGCTTATGTCACAACAAACTGACTCAACACTGCACTGTCCAGTGATGTCGACTGGCTTCACTTCCTTGGATTTTATGTATTTCTTAACTAATAGCATAACCCCTCCTCCCTCTCTATCCTGTCTATCCTTTCTGTACACATTGTACTCCCCAAATTCCAGTTCTGCATTCCTTATATCTGTGTGACACCACGTCTCTGATATCCCAACAATATCCACCTTTGATGTTTTGAGCAATACCTCAAATTTATTTACCACACTCCTAGCATTGGTGTACATGCAAGTATACATACACCTGTTCCTATTCTTAGCTACCCTGACACAACCCTTGTGTTTACTTATACCGCAATGACTCCCAGCAGTCTCTGAAACATCCTGCATCTTGTTTTCCAGGCTTCTGCTCATTCCAATAGAAGCAGTGCAAGAATCACTTTCACCTCTGCCAGTGGCTACTATTAATCTAGTGGTCCTTGTATCTCCCCAAGCTAGCAGTTTTCCGACTCACCTAACACTGCCTCGATAGCATCAGCAAATATTATTGCACCCTTTCTATTTAAGTATATCCCATCCCTGTAGAAGAAGTCTCTCCTGTTAACAAGTACAGACCACGCAGAAAAAAATTCTACCACTTGAGCCTTGCACAATCTTTCCAGGGCCGAATTGATCGACAAGGCTCTCATCATATACTCCCTCCTATCATGTCTGGGCAGAATTGCAGACACTTTCAAATTCAATCCTAATTCACGGCTTTTTTTCAACAGGGACCTGTACTTGTTAAGTAATTCTGCTGGTCTCCTATTCTTCATGAGGGATACATTTCTGGAATGACAAAGAATAGTAAAATTCATGAATAAGGTCATGGACACAGATATATCCTTTTATTGCTTTTATAAAGGCAACTACAATGGTCTGAGACAGTATTTAAATTCTGTACAGTGGGATCAACTGATGATGTTACCAACATCAAATTCAAAATGGGAAGCATTCAAAGAACTTATCTTGGAAGCTACTAGGCTTTACATACCAATTAAGAAATATAGTTCAAGGTTTAGGCCTAAATGGATGTCAGATGAACTAATGAGACACATGGCAGAGAAAAAAAATGCATGGGATATATATAAATTAACACGTGACACAAAAGCCTATGATAGATATAAGCTGGTCTGTAACCAAGTCACAAAGGAGGTCAGGTAGGCAAAGGCAGATTATGAGAAATCTTTGGCAAAGGATGCAAATTAAAACAGCAAAGAGTTCTTTACTTATGTAAAGAACTCTTTGCTGTTTTTGCTTTACTTATGTAAATTCTAGAAGGAAGGGGATGAATCAGATTGGTCCACTTGATATCGATGGTTCTACTGTTGATGATCCTGCTCAGGTAGCTAACAAACTAAATGAATATTTTTCATCGACATTTACACATGAGGAGTTATTCAGCGAGGGGAATGCCAGAGGTGTATTCAACTCTGGCAGTAAGCTAGATAATCTTGTAATAACTGAGAGTAAAGTGGAGGAGAAATTGTTGAAGATAAACACAAGAAAGGCACCTGGGGTGGATGGGATTATCCAGTTATATTAATGGAGGCAGCAAAGGAAGTAAGCAAACCCTTAGCCATAATTATGAGAGCTTCCTTGGACTCAGGGGATGTACCCATTGACTAGAGATGTGCAAATGTGACCCCAATTCACAAAGGAGGATCAAAGGCTGACACAAGTAATTATAAACCTGTGTGTTTATCTTCTGTTCCAGGAAAATTAATGGAGGTACTGGTTAAAGAATCACTGCAGGATCATCTAGACAAGACTTCAGTTATAGCTCGGACACAGCATGGTTTTGTTAAGGGCAAGTCTTGCCTGACCAATTTGATTGGATACTATAATGCAGTCACAAAAGAACTGGATGCAGGGAATAACTTTGATATTATATACTTGGATCTTAGAAAGGCTTTTGATACTGTTGCACATGGAAGACTGCTGCACAAATTGGGGCAGTGTGGCATTCGAGGCAAATTGTTGCTATGGATAAAGGGGTGGTTGAGGAGGAGAAGACAGAGAGTGATAATCAATGGACACTGCTCATCGTGGACTAATGTTATTAGTGGAGTCCCTCAGGGTTCAGTGTTGGGTCCATTGTTGTATTCTGTATTTATAAATAATATTGATGATGGTATATCAAGCTTACTGTCCAATTTTGCAGACGATACAAAGGTTGGCAGGGTTGTTAAGGACACTACTGACGCTATGATGCTGCAACAGGATCTGGAAAGGTTGAGCAGATGGGCTGAGGGGTGGCAAATGAAGTTTAACATTGACAAATGTAAAGTACTACATATGGGAAACAGCAACTCCAGAGCAACATATCAACTCTATGGTACTACACTGACAGTGGTAGAGAATGAAAAGGACCTGGGGGTAATTGTGCAGGCAGATATGAAGTTCTCTGAGCAGTGCAGATGGGCTGCAAGAGTAGCTCATGGTGTCTTGTCAATGATATACAGGAATTTTTCTAGCAGGGATAAGGAGGTGATTATTCCCTTGTATAAGGCAATGGTCAGGCCACACCTTGAGTACTGTATACAGGTCTGGAGGCCTCATTTGAAGAAGGATGTAGAGTTGCTGGAACGAATGTCGAGAAGGGCAACAAGATTAGTGAATGGAACAAAGGGTTGCTCTTACGAAGAAAGGCTTAAGTTTTGCAAATTACAGTGTCTGGAGACTAGGCACTGGCGAGGTGATCTGATAGAGGTGTATAAAGCCTTGAATGGTTTGAGTATGCTCAATGCTGATGGGATTCTTCCTCTTGCTCAGAATAATCATCTGAGAGGGCATAAATACAAATTGAGGAAAGACAGATGTAGGATAGATGTGCGGAAATTTGCCTTTAGCCAGTGGGTAGTTGATTGGTGGAACAGACTTCCTTCCCTTGTTGTGGAGGTTGATAGCCAAATAAATTTAAGGCTCAGCTATACAGGTATTTCAAACGAACGGAGGGGTGAAGTGGAAGTGTTTTTTTTTTTTTTTTTTGTTGATGCTGCATAAGCTTGCTTTCTTGCATCATATGCCTATGCTAATGGTAATGAATACTGAGGGTAGTTTATATTAAGAAATACGTGAACAAAATAGGTTGACTACCACTGCATTAGACCTCATTTATTTGGTATTGATTTACTATAAATATTTTGAAAAATGAAAATCTGTACATCTGGTCTGAATTCTGTGACTATTTCATGTGCTTTACATAACTTTTTTTATTTTATTTATTTTTTCTCTCTTTAGCATAATTTTTTTCTTTGCTTCTATTTAATTATAGCATGATTACATGTACCAGTAGAAACAAAAAAAAAAAAAAAAAAAAAAAATGCTAAAGAGAAAAAAAATAAATAAAATTAAATAAGTTATGTAAAGCATAACTCATATGTCAGTTATAACTGTTAATCTTTGATTTGAGAATCCTTTCTTAGCATTGTCACACTGACTGAATTACATTATGGTACAAAAACAAATAGTTTAAAAGTATTGAATATATTTGTTTAATAACAATATCAGTGACTATTGCAAAATTTAGACCCAGTATATTTTGGTATTCATTAATATGGGCATTTTATGTTTTTTCACAAATCTGACTAGATATTTCCATCTAGTTACATTTCTTTTTTTATCTAATTCATTTTAGGCTGCTTAATTTTATTTTCAGGTTGAATGCAAGAAAGCCCAACCAAAAGAAGTAATGATGCCTAATAATGCAGCACGTGGTAGAGTAGCAGGTTTGAATTATAGTTTGATGATTAAATAAAGTTAATGCATTTGCCACTTATTTCCATGTTTAAATTTGGAGGGAGGGAAAATCAATGTTTGCTCCAATTTAAATTTTCTCCTAATTTATAGTCAACTAAAATTTCAATTTCTATAACTCTGCTCACATCATTAGCTTTCATATCTGTAAAGAAATAGCTGTTTTTTTAATGATTTCAGTATATATATGAGATTTAATTTATAAATAACCTTTGTTGTGAATGAGGCATTTTTTCCCCCAAAATTACAAATTCAGTTTATTTCCATGAGAAATATTTTTCTTCCAAAATTCTATTATATACAACTATTATATTATATTCTATTATATACAATTATCAATAGACATAACTTCTTTTAATTTCTGTCAGATAATCATTACAGGAGGTTACTGTTATGGGAAATCTTGCTGTATAATATCACTCTTCCTGTTTTTAAGACATTGTTTCATAATCCATTATTGTGTCTCTTCATTGTTTATTTACAGGCAACATATAGGTATAGATGTTAAATTATATAGATTTACTACAGTAAAAGGTCTCATAAACTTTTATATCCAACTGATAGAATTTGATAATCTCCCCCTCATAATATTTTTCATTTATAAATTTTTTTGAAATTGAAACCATTGTTATCTGGCCCTCTTTATTTTAATATGATTCTTTTCATATATTTATATTCATTTCTTCTCTGTCTACTTTTGGGTTCATGGACACTGTAACTCAACTTGTATCTCTTTTTCATTTTGTTCTCTTACTTATATGTACAGGGCAGTCCATAAGTAACGAAACCGTTTTGAATAACTGCTGAATGTAATATGTATAAGTTATTTGAAAAACAGTTTATAATCTTTTTTTTTTTTATTGTTTAAGGATAATTTGAACACAGGAAAAGTACCTGAGCTTAATGAAGAAGAGGATCGAAATTGTAATGTAATGATTTCCATGCAAAATATGAGAATGCTGCAGAAATTGCACATTCAAGAAGTTTTTGGATATGAACCACCTGTAATAAACACCGTACAGTGCACAATCTATCTAAACCTAGACCTTGTTGCTCATACATTTGCCAATTTGGAACTTGTAAGAGAGGATATTGAAAGAAATTCAAATAAAATCTAAAAGAAACCAAAGTTTGGAACATAAAATAGAATCATAGAGGAACTTAAATTCAAGGTTTATCATCCTGTGTTGCTACAAAGTTTGAATGAGGACGATCCAGATAGAAGATTAGAATTTGGAGGATGGTTTTGGCCATAAATGTGACAAATCCGGATATTATTGGCAATGTTTAGGGAATGATGAAAGTACATTTAACTAAGTGGAACTGTTAATCACCATAACTGTGTTTATCATCCTCTTATTTATTTATTCTTTGACAAAGACTTAAACACTCCCAGCTTGACAGGCTGGGGCTGGAATTTATACAAGGTGTTCATGAACCTTTCTTCTTTGAGGGAACCATGACAGGTGAAGGCTATCTGAGACTGCTAAAAGACAAAATCATTCTATTAATGTAGTCCAAAATCAAATTTTAGCTTTTCTTTTGTTATGCAGGGTGGAGGACCAGCTCTTTATGCAAAAATGTTTGCAGATTTTTAGATGGAAAGTTCCCAGGTTGATGGCTCAGAGGGCAGAATTCCATTGAATTCTGCCATCTGCATGATTATTTTTTAGAGATTTTTAAAGGATAATGTATTTAGTAATAAGCAAAGGTGTTCAACAGGAGCCTCAGCAATCATTAGTTAGAGAATTTGACAATATTTCTGAGGAATTGTACCTTGCTGTGTGTCAGTTTCATACCAAAAGACTATAGTTTTGTAAAGACCAAAATGGCAACCCTATTGAACAGATTTAATATATACATATATATTTTTTAAGTTTATGTATACCTTTTCTGTTGTGCTATCATTAATTAAAATGTACAGCAGACTCTAGATTTACCGGGATCAGATTAACCGTGACACTGCTACTACTACTACTACTACTTCAAGACTCCAAATAAAAAAAAAAAAAAAAAAACCTGAAATCATCAAATTCAAGTAATAACTAAATAGGTATAAACAGATGTTTTGCAAGTCCTAAATGAGCACCAAGAAGCGGCGTTATAAGTCGTAATTAGGAATTAGGAGATTATTGTGCCTATTATCTTGCAACCCCGACTGTCTTTGCACCTCCGTCGCTCAAAAAAAAAAAAAAAAAAAAAAAAGAGGAGAAATGTTAGTTTGTTTTAGTGTGTCGTATTGATTGTTGTGTTCCATCGCTCCGCAAAAGGAAAAATAAAATTTTGTTTCGTTATTTATGTCAGCAATATCGGAATTTTTTTTATAGTAACTTTTTTTTTTTTTGTTTAGAAAATTTTTAAACAAAATATTAAACAAAAACTTGAAATTATTCAAACGTTTGAAAATGGTGCACCCGTTAAATCTCTAAAGAACCATTGTAATGTTGGTGACCAAACCATATGCATCATTTTAAAAGATAAAGTGAAGCTAAATAAAAGGTTGATTTTAAATTTAATGATTTAAAATCGACATAGTAAAAAATAAAGGGAAGAATCGTATTGGACACGCGAGTAGTACGTGGTAAGTTTGGTTTTTTTTTTGTTTTTTTTTTATCTATTGCCATACTTTTCACACAGGTTGCTGAACATTTTTCTATACAGTAAGTCCCCGAATTACGTAATTGGGACTTACATTACGTTTTTAAAATTTTTTTTATATGACTGAAGATTTCAGTGAAGGGGACGCACACATTTCACTATAATAACTTAAAAACCCACAGAATTCTAGTTATTGGTATTATCGCAAATGCAATAAGATCGAGTTTACTACCTGTTTATAATTAGATGCACTAACAGAAAAGCCCAGTAATCCGGAAAGTGCAAATTGTTTTTATTGTTTTATGGCAGTGACCTCCAGAAATGAGCTTTAGTAAAATATGAGCTCGTGACTCAGGGTAACTCAAAAATTTTTTTTTAGCTGGTGCACCATAAGCCTCAGGCTTCCTTGCACTATACGGCTAATAATAATAATAATAAAACTACTGCTGTCAATCGAAGTAGCCATAATGGTACTGCTCACGGTATGCTCTTTCCATGTCTGGAGAATTTCTCTGTAGTCTTCTGCCTACAGGTTCGAGTTCATTATAGTATCTAGGGAATACCCTCTCTACAGCTGCAATTGCTTCATCTCCTGAATCTTTTCATATGCCAATAATGGAAGCATAGACACGACCAGGTAGCCAGGATAATACATCAGAAGCTATCAAGGAAATACCAGTTTATCGGAGAAAGCATACTGTACTACAAGTACGACCCCCAGGCAGCACTAGAGACCCCCAACCCACAAGCTGTACTGGGACTGCTCCATAATAATGGATAGGACAATCCCGCACAAGAGACCGGACATAACCCTTGTGGACAAGAAGGAAAAGGCTACCTATATGATTGACATAGTGGTACCCAACACTGGCAACCTGCAGAAAAACCATGGGGGAAAAATCAGGAAATACATGAACCTAAGACAGGAGATTAAAGAGATGTGGCATATGCAACAAGTAACGACCATCGTGTCAACCACAGGTATGGTGCCAAAGACCCTACATAACAGCCTAGCAGCAATAGGTCTCCCAGCGAACACCTACAAGGAACTCCAGAAAGTCACAATCCTGAACACCTGTCCCCGAGTGCCAAGCAAGTGATCATAGTGATATTTCCAAAGTGATTTGAAAGTGTCTTTTCTCTTAGCGACAGATTATAGAGATTGTTAAAACCCTTCCTTTATAAAGTTATTTAATTTTGGCTTTTTCTAAATAAAGATGTAAGCTTCGTATCAAGGAAGGAAAGACACCTTTCTTTTGTATATATATATATATATAACCAATTTCTCTAACACACTAACCACTAATCTCTTATCGCTTGGTCACGGGTGGCACCACTCCTGCCTCCATGTGGCGGGGCTGTTAATCTGAGTATAATTCAATACTCGGGGCAAAAAGGAGCAATTATGGATCCATTAACATCACCGACTGTATAGCCTATGTGCTGTCATGAACTTGAGTCATCTCAAGCAAAAAAGAATCAAAAAAGATGATCCTTCACATGACTTGCCTGCTTTTTTAATTTTACACTCATTATCAACGAAACCTCTTAGTAGCTTATCGCCATTTCTTGTGCAGAAAAGCATAGAGGCTGTAGCAGGTACTCCCAAAATTGTGAAAAGCCTTCGCTCAGGAGATCTTATAGAAACTTCCAATCCCAGTCATTCTAGACAGCTCCTGAAGCAAACAACATTTGGAGGTCTTCCCATTTCTGTAAGCTCACACAGAACATTAAACACCTCAAAAGGGGTAATTTCAGAACGGGACCTCCTTAGTGTTCCTGATGAAGAACTTAAGGTACAACAAGTTATCAGTGCCAAAAGAATAATGACTAAACAGGATGGCATCCTTACACCTACCAGAAATGTTATCCTTACATTCAACACACCGAATCTTCGTGCATCAGTTAAAGCTGGCTACCTTTCTTGTAAGATCCATCCATATATTCCAAATCCACTCAGATGTTTTAAATGCCAGAAGTATGGTCATTCTCAAACAGCATGTCAAGGTAAGGCCATTTGCCCCATGTGTAGCTCACCAGACTACTCACAAACTGAATGTACAGCAGCAGCGCCAAAGTGTCCCAATTGCCAGGGTGCTCACCCTGCATATTCCAGAACTTGTGAATCATAGAGAACGAGAAAGAAAATACTGAAATACAAAGTAGAGAAAAATGTCTCATACCAAGAAACAAGAAAACAGATATTAAACGTGATGCCACCCAAATCTTATTCTGATGCAGTCAAAAACACTAAAGAGTCCTCAACACAGACCACTGTTACAATTCCTCTTAAAGTATCTCTTTCTCAATGTGCCAAATCTTTCCTCACAAATGATGAGATATTGACAGCAACAAAGACAAAGAATACGTCAAATTCTGCTAATACAAAGCCAACCAAGCAGCACCATGACAATGCCCCCAAATGAGGAACTTCAACAAAGGAAAATAATGCAAATCCTATCCAGAATAAAAGAACTGACCGAAGTATGGAAATTGATGAGAAGTTGGATAATGATGATTCAGTTCTCCTACTACATGCAGAAGATGAGATGGATATTGCTCGTCCAGCATTTTCAAAATGAGAGAAATATAAACAGGACCGAGGGAAAACAAAGCGGCCAGACCAATCCACATAACCTAAAATCAAATAATGCAAAAATCATTCAATGGAATTGTAGAGGGCTAAGAAGCAATCTAGATGAATTAAAATATTTAATGCACCAGCACGATCTTGCAAGCATTTGTCTACAGGAAACATACTTATCATCGAGTTATATTCCACACTTCTCAAGATATACACTATACAGACGGAACAGATGTTCTGAATCTCCAGCAAGAGGAGGAGTAGCAATTCTAGTTCGTAGAAATGTAACATCCAAATATATTCAGCATTACACCACTCTGGAAGCAGTAGCCATTCGCATTGTTTTTGGCATTGCATTCACTATTGTCTCTATTTATATTCCACCAAATGTTTCGTGTTGCACTGCAGAACTTGGTGTTTTACTAAACCAACTGCCCCAACCTGTATGCCTTCTTGGTGATCTAAATGCTCATCATCCTTTGTGGGGTTCCACTAACATGGATCAGAGAGGGCAGATAATTGAAACCAAACTTGACAACCATCACTTAACACTTCTGAATACTGGTGCACACACGTATATTCACCTGCCTACAGGATCAAGTTCCACTCTTCACCTGTCCATATGTTCTCCATCTATTTATCTTAGCCTTGATTGGACAGCATTAGCTGATCTTCACAACAGTGACCATTATCCTATAATTTGCAAAATACAGACAGATACAAACTATGCCTCCAGCCAACAAATTACATGGAATTTTCACCGAGCGAACTGGGAAATGTTTTCTAAAATAATCCAATTTGATAGTCACTTGATCCTCACTACATCTATTAATAATGCCACTAGACATATAGTAGGAGAAATACTTAGAGCTGCTGCCAACGCAATACCAAAAGCAAACATTACCAAACAAAGATATAATGGTTGGTGGGCAAGAGATTGATTTCTTGCTAAAAGAAAACAAAATAAAGCTTGGAACATTTTTCGCCGAAATGCTACAATGGAGAACCTAATCAATTATAAATGTCAGAAAGCTGAAGCACACCGAATTTGAAGAAAAGCAAAACAGGATGCATGGATTCGATTCACTTCCACCATCTGCAGAAACACTGACCCCAGAATAATCTGGAAAAAGATCTGTATCCTCAGTGGAAAGTATCAACAAACTTTGGCCACAATCCTGTCTTGGAAAGGAATGGATATATCTTCTCTGATTGATATTGTTGAGGCATTAGCTGAGGCATTTGTTACCACTTCATCCCCTGACTCTTATGAAGACTCATTTAAACGCACAAAAACGTCTATGGAAAAGTATAAAATTAACTTTAATACAAACCAATCATATCCTTATAACCTTCCATTCAGCATTTTCAAATTCCATTCACTATAACCAAACTCAATGAAGTTCTCCAGATTTCTCAAAATAGTTCTACTGGACCAGATGGCATTTATTACATAATGCTTCGCCACCTCAACTCCAACTCAAAATCCACGCTATTAAAATTTTACAACAGAATCTTTGAAGAGAATGTTTACCCTGATACATGGCATCAGTCAATAGTGGTACCCATAGCAAAACCTGGGAAAGATACAACCTCCCCTAATAGTTATCATCCTATATCTTTGACCAGCTGTTTAGGAAAGATAATAGAAAAGTTGGTTCACAGGAGACTAGTCTGGATTATTGAAGCTCAAGATGCTATAACACCGCACCAATTTGGTTTCTGCCGTAACAGGTCTACAGCTGATGTCCTCATTAAAGTAGAAGCTCACGCTTGAAATGCTTTTGTTAAAAAACAACACATGGTAATGATAACTTTCGATATTACCAAAGCATTTGACACCACTTGGAGATATGGACTCCTCCAAGACTTAAATAACCTTGGACTGAAAGATAACCTACCTTGTTTCATTCAGAATTTTCTCCATCTCAGTACCTTTCAAGTACGATTCCAGAATGAGCTGTCCACAGTTCACACACAAGAAGAAGAAGGAATACCTCAAGGATCTATTTTAAGTGCCACACTTTTTGCTTTACGAACCAGTGGCATTACGTGAGACATCCCACTTACGGTGGAAACTTATATGTATGCAGATGACCTTGCTATTTCCTGTCAATCCTCAAGCATGGGTACCATTGAAAGACAACTACAATTAGCAATAACTAAAATTGAAACTTGGACAAAATGCAATGGCTATCGATTAACCGAAGGGAAAACTACAGCAATACATTTCTGTAAATTGCGATCACTTCATCCGGAACCTGTATTAAAACTGAAAGGCACAGAAATACCGATTACAGATTCGATAAGACTATTGGGTGTGATCTTAGACACCAATTTTCACAAACATAAAACCTACCTGCGAACTATATGCCTCCGGAAATTAAACATCCTTCGTGCAGTATCCTCAACATCTCGGGGTGCTGACAGGCAGTCATTACTGAATTTATATCATGCTCTAATCAGATCACAATTAGATTATGGAGCTGTAATATATGCTTCAGCTAAAAAGACCATCTTACGATCTCTGAACACCATCCAACACAGTGCTCTTCGATCTTCTCTAGGTGCCTTCAGAACCTCACCAGTTCAGGGCTTGTACATGGAAGCACACGATCCTCCACTTTATCTTAGAAGACAAAGCCTACTCTGCCAGTACGCTGCCAAAATAAGAAGCCTCCCAACTCACCCCTGTTGGGTATACCTCAACCAACCTCTTTGTACAACACTCTATGAATCCAAACCCAATGAACCCAGGCCTGCTGGGATATGTCTTCAAGAAATAACAGAGAAGTGGAAAATTGATCTTAACAAAATTAAAGAAAGTGCAAATATGCCTTTACCTCCATGGGATAAAGTTGATATAGACACTGATCTATACTTCACTCAGTGGTCAAAAAACACCATTCCATCATTTAACATCCAACAGCTACATGCCAATCATACTTTGAAACACACTGGAAAACTCATAATCTATACAGATGGCTCTAAATTGCCCTCACATGTTGGTGCAGCAGCTGTTTTCCCTTCACATGTAGTTTCAAAGTCTTTGCCACTTGAGTACAGCATACTTTCTGCAGAATTATATGCCAGCCAGCTTGCATTAAGTGAAATATGTCAGCAATCATCAATTTCTGTCCTAATATATTCTGATTCTCTCAGTGCTATCTCAGCCATACAAGGTAAACATCATTCATGTAATCCCATCCTACAAGAAATTAGCTTTCTAATTAAACTCTATCAAAAAAAAAAAAAATTCTATAGTAACTCTTTGCTGGATTTCAGGACACTCTGGAATAGAAGGCAATGAAAAAGCAGATAATGCAGCAAAGTCAGCTACAGAACACCCAAACAAAATAATGATAGTACCGTACCATGCACTGATTTCAGACCAATTATTAGTAGAACTAGTGAAAACGAATGGGCCCAGATATGGAGAAGTCAAACGAATAATAAATTGAGAAAACCGAATCCACAAATATGGAAATCAAGCATTAGAAAATGTCACAGAGAAGAAGTAATGCTTGCCAGACTATGAATTGGCCACACTCACCTCACGCATTAGCTAATGAAAATCACCCTCTCAGTTTTCAATGCCAAGTTCAGCTTACAGTGAAACACATCCTATTAGATTGCCTGCACTTCAGAAATTCCAGATTCCTTTGCTTCCAGAGTTTATGCAATAATCGGAATCCATTTATCTTCAACAGATATTAGACAACTCTGCAAATCTAGATGAACTGTTCAATTTTATTTGGCAAATCCAATTTGACAAACAAATCTGAAAGAATTGATTTTCATTAAAATAAAACATGGAAAGACTCAGCTTGGCCTTTGATGCCCTTCTGTCTTAAAACCCTTAAACAACAACAACCTGAACACCTGTATTAGCATTAGCATTGGCATTAGCAGAGGCATTTGATGCAAGAAAGCAAGCTTATGCAGCATCAGCCAAAAAAAAAAAAAAAAAACCCACTTCCACTTCACCCCTCTGTTCATTCCAAATACCTGTCCAGCTGAGCCTTAAACTTATTTAGGCTATCAACCTCCACCACAAGGGATGGAAGTCTGTTCCACCAACCAACCACCCGCTGGCTAAAGGCAAATTTCCTCACGTCTATCCTACATCTGTCTTTCCTCAATTTGAATTTATGCCCTCTCAGGTGATTTTTCTGAGCTAGAGGAAGAATCCCATCAGCATTGAGCATGCTTAAACCATTCAAGGCTTTATACACCTCTATCAGATCACCTCGCTGGTGCCTAGTCTCCAGACACTGTAATTTGCAAAACTTAAGCCTTTCTTTGTAAGAGCACCCCTTTGTTCCATTCACTAATCTTGTTGCCCTTCTCTGTGCTCGTTCCAGCAGCTCTACATCCTTCTTGAAATGAGGCCTCCAGACCTGTATACAGTACTCTAGGTGTGGCCTGACCATTGCCTTATACATTGGAATAATCACCTCCTTATCCCTGCTGGAAAAATTCCTGTATATCATTGACAATACTCCATGAGCTACTCTTGCAGCCCGTCTGCACTGCTCAGAGAACTTCATATCTTCCTGCACAACCACCCCCAAGTCCCTTTCATTCTCTACCACTGTCAGTGTAGTACCACAGAGTTGATACGTTGCTCTGGGGTTGCTGTTTCCCATGTGTAGTACTTTACATTTGTCAATGTTAAACTTCATTTGCCACCTCTCAGCCCATCTGCTCAACCTTTCCAGATCCTGTTGCAGCAGCATAGTGTCAGTAGTGTCCTTGACAACCCTGTAGGACAGTCAGAGAGTTCCTTGAACAACAGTAACACCAGACATAACAACAACCACCCTGTGTACTTGGTAGCAATACCCGTCACAAGGTGGAACCCCCAATCAGGGAAAAATAATATAAGAGCAATTATAATAGTGAGTTTTTGCCTTAAACCCTGTGAAGTTCTTTTCAGAAAATTGAATTTTGACTGTTATCATGGTGCCAACTAAGAGAATAAGTGACAGCGGTACTAGTAAATCTATCAAGAAAAGGAAAGCAATCGAGTTGGATCAGAAAATTAAAATAATAAGGATGTATGAGAATGGCCAAATATTAACAAGTATCGCCCAGAATTCAGATTTGTCAGTGGCAACAGTGAACACAATAAAGGAGAAAGACAAAATACGAGAAGCGTTCGGCACCAATAAAGGTCAACTATAATAACCAAGGCTATGAAACAGATACTAGTTTTTACAGTACAATAACATGTGTTTTTTTCTTCCTTTTATGTTTTCTTTTCTTATGTGCCACTCCGGCTACTTCACCGTTGTCCCCAGATAGTTTCTAATTGAACTAATTAAAAATATATGACTATTTTTTTATATTTATAACTAATATATAAAAAATATGTAACTAATTAATTGAAAAATATATAACTATTTTTCTTCATTTTTCTGAGGATATTATAAGGTTTTTGTAATTTTGGCATATCAAGGATATAGTAACAATATTTTATTAGTCATTCCCGAGTTACGTAAAAATCGACTTACATAAGAAGTCCTGGAACGTACATCGGAGACTTGCTGTATTTTTGGATTAACCGGGAAATCGATTATCCGGGATTATTTTTTTTACCATATATCCCGAATAATCGAAAGTCTACTGTATATTTAAAATAGTGTTGTGTTTTAAAGTCAAACATGTTTAGTTTTGGATCACCCTCTATAATTCTTTATTTGTATTTTACTTTTAATATACGTATCAGTTTTATATTTTTATAATTTTTATTATTTAATTTGCATATTAAAATTATTTGTGCTCTGTAAACCTGCTTGCCTATTGGCCGTCTACACTACAGTAGTGGTTGGAAAATGGTAGTTTACAAATCATTTGTATATGGCCTGCAGTGGGTTTTTTATCCCAAAACAAGCACTACTACTATTTGTGCCCTTTCTCCTCAGTTGAGTATTGCATGTATAATGAATTGCTTGTAGGACATAATATTGATTGTTTTGCATTATGTACATGATTTCCATGTACATAATGCAGAATTGTACCATAATGTACTGTACTGTACTGTACTTTCATCAAAATTTCCAACAATAACCATGCATTGCATCTACCGCATCGTCAAGTTCCTTTGTCCTTCTGTTGCTTGGGCTTTGCCTTCTGGTTCATAGCTTACTCCTGCCCATGACCCAGTCAGCCTTGGTATTGCTGCACAACCACTCCAATAGTATCAGTTCAGCACATTAATGCAGTAGAACCAGGATAACAAATTCCTGCATAAGAAGTTTTCCACTCTACTAGGTTTGGTTTCTTAATTTCCAATTTCAACTCTATATATTGTAATGTATTATTTTCCTGAGTAAAAATCTTTCCTGTGTAAGAAGTATGTGATAAAGAATACACAGTATTATTACAATGATGTTTTTCCTCATTTTTTAAATAAAGAAATCCTTTATTTTTATAATAAAAAAAAATTAAACAATATACATTTGTAATTGAACAAGTTACTGCATAGCATCATTCATTTTAGTTCGTAGTAAATTACCGAAGTAGGTGAAATGGCATTGTTTTTGTTACATCTCATACTGTGAATGCCTTCACGAGTTGCCCTGAAATTGCACCATCTCGAATATGCAATGCGTTACCAGTGTTGAAGATTAATGTTACTTATTCTCAGCAGATACCACCACCCAGGATTGGTGTTTCCCATAGGCAGTGTAAAACATTTATAAATTCTGAAATAGTGCTTAAAATCATCTTTAACTTATGTATTTGTATCTTTTCATTTTTATTTATGTACTTAATATTTCATAACCTTAAGTCATTTTCCCATCTAAGAAGTTTTCCCTTGTAAGAAGTTCTAAACCTCCAGTCCCTTGAATGCAAGATCAAGTTAAGCTGTTCCTGAAAAACAAGAATTTAATATTAGCAGTATCTCTCACATCCAATGATCGAAGTGCATGTTTTCTTGTGTGTCCATGGCAGTTTATCCAGTTGTTGCATTCTTTGGCAGACGCCTCCATAGCCAGGTCGGCAGGAGCAGCAGTGCATAGCACATGCTTCTTGATTAGACCGGGGTTCGAGCCCGTGACCACCAAATACGGAGGATGCGGAAAGGTCAGGGAATGACCACCGCATATCCTCCGAGCAATTTGGCCTTAGTTGCTAATGCTCCTAAAAACCAAATAACAAACAAACAAACAGCATTCTTTGGCTTCTCATCATAGAGGAGTCTGGCTGACATCCAATTGTTGAAGCATGCAGGTTTTCGATTAACATTTCACTCACTTTGAGTCCAAGTGAAAAAGAAGATAATATTCAAAACTTCCAAAATTAGAGGAGAGATGATGAAAAATGTCTACAGAGTGCATAAGGTATAAGGTATGTTCATGTCAGACAGCACCTGGGATTTCTCCCATCTCCACGTGTGTTCGCTGTATTGAGGACAGTACACTGTCAAGTCAGACACTTGAAAGTGTGTGGGCTATGTCTGTGCAGTGTGATGTGTTGTGCCCATTGTTTGTCTGGCTTATTGGCTGGCAGGCCCTTAGTGGGGTCCGACGGTGTCCATACCTCACCATGTGGAGGCTAGCCGGGTGTGTCCAGTATCACAACTAGTTTCTCTGGCAGGTCCTGCCACCTAGTTACCTGGGATTTCAGTGGCTAGGACCTTAAAAAATAAATAAATAAAATTTACGTGTTTGAAATTAATATCCAATAGGAATAGTTGTTAGGAAATCGCTGGTTGGGGTTGAATGCTAGAGAGATGTGTTAAAAGGTCTAATAAGTTGGGCAAAATTTTGATGTTATTAAATTTAGACATATGAGGCTGTATGCTACATAAAAGATAATAGTGTTAGTTGTCTTAGAGATTTACACAAAACTGGTAGAATTGAGACTCTGATTAGAATTTGGTAGCTGTTAAGGAGTGTACTCGGTCGATTTAGTGAGAGAAGGGCGAGACTGAAGATTGGGGGAAAAGACATAGAAGAATAGGGACGATAGAGTAGACACCCCCAAAGAGGTCAGTGGAGACGAGCTCCACCAGACGAAGTATGGAGGGAGGTAGAGAGGGGAGAGACTTGTCTTCTCCCTCCCCTGCCTTGGGATGGGGTTTTAAAGGGAACCGGGTTAGAGTACCCAGTTTAGATCGCCAAATGGCATGTCGGCAGCAAAGCCACAGTATGTCTTTGTCGGTGATAGTTGTCATGTCCATGTAGTGTCGAATCCAATAAGAAGGTCAAGCTGCCCATCCCGCTCTGGGGGTGGGATATGTTAGCTGGCAGTGAGAACCCACCAGGCGAAGGGTGGAAGAAACACGCATTTACTTTATTTGTAATCTGCATTCTCACTCTACTTGCATTCATTTTTTTTTTTATACTTTTTTCTTATATTTTATATATATTTTTTTCCAAGTTTTATATATATATATATATATTCCCTGCCCCCACTCACACTCATTCATCTTTTTCTCACACACCAGGGGGGATGCAATGATGTGTAGTGTAAATTTAAATACTAATTAAAACTAGGGTTAGTGTGTACTTAACTGTAGCATTTATGGTTTGTGTTCTTTTTCTCATACACTTACACTTTCCTTCATTCTTCTAGCTTTCATTTCATTTATTCGACTCTTGCTTTCTGCACCGCACTGCACTCTCTGGGCACCTCAACTTACTGTTATTCTTCAGTTGTGGTGCAGGCCTAGCTGCAAGTTTTTTGTAGGCCAGGGGAGAATGGAGTGATAGTGTTTGTGTGGTTAGTAAATGTTTGTTAGTATATATAAAGTAATGTAAGTTATTTTTAACTTTGTATTCTTTCGGCCAATTACATTTGCTCTTCCACTCATTCCCGTTCACTCTCTCTTTCTCCATTTATTCCATTTATTCCCTTTTACCATAATTCCTAGTTCACTCGGTGCCCAACCTATTCATTCTGTCTTTCACTCTCATTCATTCATCTACATTGCATCCCCTTGCTACCAGCTTACTGATATGTTTAAGCTAATCTGCTTCCCTGGCTGCCTGTACATCTCCCTCCCTTATATGGTTACTTATTTGGTGTGGGGTCCAGGTTCTTACACATGGCAGGGTAGTCCTGGGGAGTTTTGTCATGTCAGGTTTCTGTCAGGGTACAGATTAGTGCTATCCTGACAGTTTTTAAGTCATCGTCTGGGTGTGGTGGGAAACTTGCGCAATTTTAACTATTGATTATTGTTTAATTGCTGGGGGGCTAAATTGCCATTCTTTGGATTGTTCTGCACATTTCAAATATTTTCTGTGTGAAAGATGTAAAGGCTTTATAATTTTCCTCTTCTATGATGAATAGATGTTCTTTTCCCCTGGGAAGGGGCCCAATCTGTGCTATTAGCTCTGTTCTCGGGATGTCATATATTATGCATTCATATAGAATGTGTGCCCAGTCTTCACTCTTGCCACAGGTGCAGTTTGGGTCATCAGTCAGCCCTAAGGAAGTTAGTTTTGCTTTTAGGGAGCCGTGACCTGTCAATATAAATGTTGTAAAAAGTCCAGGGGCATACTACTTAGGTGGCTTTGGATTAACCATTGACACCTGTGGCAGAAACCATTTGGTAACCTGACCTCTGGTTTCCTGCACCCACTTTGTTTGCCATTGCTCATGGAGCTTTGTGGCTATTCTTTTTTTTTTTCATCTTTGAAGGTGTTGGTTGTATCAAAGGCTATCCCCAGAAATTCTGTGGGTATGCCCTTTTTAAATCTATAATATAAACCTCTTTTGGCTACTTCCAGGTAAAGTGGGAGAGCTCTGGCCAGCAACTGTAACGCAGGTATGCTTACTGTGCGACAGGCTCTGGTAATAGTGAGTAGTATTGTCCTTTGTATCGATTCTAATTTATTCCTATTTCTTACTATGGCTGAGTGGGTGAACCACGCACCAGCTCCATAGGTGATAACAGGTAGGAACATTGCATGGTATATGATTTCCAGGGTCTTTCTTTTGAGTCCCCAGTCTGCTCGACTGATCCTGGCAATCATACCTGCATAATTTCTCACTTTCTTCTCCAAGTAGATCAAATGGGGGTAAAAAGTTAATTTTGAATCAAAGACCACTCCAAGATATGTTAGTTCTCTTACCATTTTTATAGTATTTGTGTTAATTTTGATTTGTGGACATCTTATATCCAAATTGCCTTTTAGAAGTACTTGTTTGGTTTTTTCAGGCGATATTTTGAGCATGTGCATTTGTGCCCACTCCTGCAGCTGCAAGAGGGCAGCATTTGATCTTTGCTCTACAACCACTCGCGTGTTACCTTTTACAAGGAGAATCATGTCATCTGCAAAGGCCAGGCTTTCCACAGGGCCCAGATCCAAGGCCAGAAATTCGACCAGAACAATGTTCCAGAAGAAAGGACCAAGGATTGAACCCTGGGGGCAGCCTTTATTCACAGGGCATGTCAATTCCTGGAACCTTATGTGTACTGAGACACTTCTGTCTGTAAGGTAGCTGTTTATTACCTTATAGAGGTTTTGTGGGGCATTTGCCTGGCGGAGTCTCCTAAGGACATTAGGCCACCAGAGTGAGTCAAATGCCCCTGCAAAGTCAATGGAGATTGCTAGCATATATTTCTCCTCTGTGTTTTTAACTGTTGTGAGTAGGTGGTGCATGGCATCCTCCGTAGAGTTGCCCTGCTTAAAACCATAATGATTGTTAGAATGTAAACCTGCTTCTGTGTAATATTGGGCTAATCTGCTATATATTAGTCTTTCATATATTTTCCCTAGTACAGGGGGCTATTGGTCTGTATGATTTGGGATCAGTAGGGAGTTTTTCAGGGTTTTGGAGAATTAATCTTAACACTGCTTTTTTCCATATTTTTGGGAATATACCTTCTATCATACAGTTATTATATAGTGCTATTAATTTGTCTGGTGTTATTTCTGCTAATTTTTTGATAACCTTAACCTCAGAGGTCAAAAGCATTTATTGTTTTTTGTTTTATATAGTGCTATTTCTAAGTCTTGTATAGTGAACAGAGGTTCAATATTGGCATTGTCATATTCAGTGTTTTTTTTTATAATGTCCAGCTGGGTGGGGGAAAGATCCCCAGTTCCAGTTTGAATAATACTGTCTAGGATGTTATTTACAGAGTCCACCCAACACAGGGATGGGGTTCCATCTGGTTTAACAGTAGTTTCTAAGACATCTCCTCTTGGCAGCTTGTTGGTCACTATTCTGTAGACAACTCCCCAAGGGTTATTGTTTCCAGTCATCATCATCATCATCATCATCAGCCATTTTCAATCCACTGCAGGATGAAGGCCTCTCCAGCAACTTTCCAGTTCCTTCTGTTTTGAGCACTGGCCATCCATTTACTACCCACAAACTCATGAATTTCATCTATCCATCTCTGCCTTTGTCTTCTAGCTCCTCTTGGATACCATTCTGTTATTTTCTTAGTCCATCTGTCATCATGTCTTCGAGCTATGTGTCCTGCCCAAGACCATTTTAGTTCTTTTGTTTTGATAAGAATGTCCTTTACTTGAGTTTGCTGCCTAATCCATGTGTTTCTCTTCTTATCTAACAGTCTGATTCCCAATATGATTCTGTCCATTCTTCACTGTGTAGTTCTCAGCTTCTCTTCCATTCTTTTGGTGAGTGCCCAAGTTTCACTTCCATAAGTCATGGTGGGGAGTATATATTGGTTCATTATTTTTCGTTTCAGACAAACTGGGATATTGCTCTTCAGTATGTGACTATATTTCCTGAATGCTATCCATCCAAAATTTATTCTTCTCTTGACTTCCAGCCATTTATCATTATTACAGCTAATAACTTGTGCCAGATAAGTATATGACTCCACCTTTTCAATTACTGCTCCTTCAATTATTATTTCCCTTTCTGTGGCATACTTGTTCATCATTATTTTTGTTTTAGCCATATTCATCTTTAGTCCAAAATCCTTACTAGCTGTGCATAACTGATTAAGATTGTCCTCTAATTCTTTGGGATCGTGGCTTATGACCACAATGTCATCTGCAAATTGTTTAGGTACTCTCCATTCACATTGACGCCTTTCTGCGACCAGTCTAATCTTCTGAAAGCTTCCTCAAGGGCAGCAGTAAACAGCTTCGGAGATATTGTGTCTCCTTGTCGAACTCCTTTCTCAATTTTAAATTTCCTACTGTCTTTGTCTAGTCTAATAAAGGATGTAGCACTCTCATATATTTTCTTCAAAATCATAATATATGGGTATCAATGCCTTGTCTTTCCAGTGCCCGAAAACATTGCCTTATGCTGTATAGAGTCAAATGCCAGGCATAATGGTGTTTTATATTCATTTGCTTTCTCCATTAGCTGTGATATTACATGAAGGTGATCCATAGTTGAGAATCCTGTCCTAAAGCCAGCTTGCTCGTTCGGTTGATTCTCATCAAGTATTCTTTCTAATCTGTTAGTAATGACCCTTGTGAACAACTTGTGGATGTGGGATAACAAGCTAATTGGTCTAGAATTTCCAATTTCTGATTTATCTCCTTTCTTATGCAGCAAAACTATGATTGCATTATTCCACGTGCCTCCATAGCCAGGTGGGAAGGAGCAGCAGTGCATAGCACACGCTTCTTGATTAGACCGGGGTTCGAGCCCGTCACCACCAAATACGGAAGATGCGGAAAGGTCAGGGAATGACCACCGCATATCCCCGGAGCAATATGGCCTTAGTTGCTAATGCTCCTAAAAAAAAATTCCACTGCTTAGGCGTCACACCTTTTCTAATGCACTTTGTGAAGAGCCTTGCCAGTTTTTGTGTTATGTCTCTTCCTCCCAATTTTAACAACTCTACAGTAACTTCATCTTTCCCTGGGGCTTTCTGATTCTTCATTTTCTTCAATGCGTGTTCTACCTCATCAGGAAGAATATCAGGTATGTCATATGTGTTGCTACTTTGCAATCCATCTTCCCCACTGCTGGCATTATTCCCCTGCTCCTTGTATAATTCTCTATAGTAATCTTCTGCTATTTGAATTATGCCTTCTCTGCTGTTTATAAGTACACCATCGCTATTTTTCAGTTTCAGTATCATTTGTCTTTCTGCATTACTGCTCATGGCTGCTGATTTAAATCCTTTGTTTTCCCTTAATGATTGTTCTACTTTTCTTGTGTTAAATCTTCTTATGTCCTCTCTGAGTCTCTTTCTAATGGCTTTGCATAACTCAGTATACTCAGTTTTCTCCCTGTCAGTGTTTTTCTTGCTTTTCATTTGTCGTCTTCAGTTCATCATGACAAGTGTTTCTTGACTAATTTTTTCTTCTTTGGATTTCTTTTTCCCTATAGGTTTTTTGGGCTTTATCACTTTCAGAAAGTTGTAATATTCCTCGTCGATATCTTGGTCCTGAGCAGTCTGCAGAAGCTCAAACTTGTTCTTAAGTTCCAGTACATACTGCTTTTTCTCCTCTTCTGTTATCTCAAAGACCTTTGTATTATTTACTCGATTCAGTTTTTTCCTTTCCTTTCCTACATCTATATCAAGTGTACATCTTACCATTCTGTGATCACTTCCAACATTTACCTTATTCAGGACGGTAACATCATTCACAATATATCTTCTGTTAGTGAGGATGAAGTCTATTTCATTTGTAGTTAATCCATTTGGACTCTTCCATGTCCACTTTCTGTTTACCCTTTTCTTGTAAAAAGTGTTCATTACTGACAGTCCTTGAGATTCTGCAAATTCCACAAGTCTTTCCCCTCTTTCATTTCTTTCACCAATTCCAAAATTTCCTATAGTTCCCCTTTCTGCGCTGTTTTGTCTTTTTCCAACCTTAGCATTGAAGTCTCCCATAATAATAGTGTAGTGGGTTTTCTGCTCATCTATAAGACTCTCAATTTCGGTGTACATTTCTTCAACCTCTTCATCATCATGGCTCGATGTTGGTGCATAAATCATTATAATCTTTAGCTTGTACCTCTTAGAAATCTTGAGTATTAGTCTTGACACCCTTGGTGATGTACTTTTGAATTCCAAAATGTTGTTTTTAAAATCTTTATGGACCAGAAACCCAACTCCACCTTCACTCCTTTCACTGTTTGCATTGGTGTACAGCAGATTTCCACTTGATAAACTTATAAGTGATTCATTTCTTCTTCTTGTTTCAGCCAAACCAATGATATTCCAATTCACATTTTCTAATTACTTTTCCAGCTCTAATATCCTGTCTTCACCGATGAGTGATCTTACATTATAACAGGCCAGGTTCAGTTTCCGTGCATGGCAGCCTGGTCGTACCCAGAGATTCTTAGCACCCTTTGCTTCCACTCTCAGGCACAATTTGGCCTTAGTTGCCCTTGTGCCAATAAACTCCCATTAAACCAACCAACCAACCTTCCACTCTGATCCTCTCGCTTCCGTAAGAGGGAGAGTGAAAGCTGCTGGGGACTGAGGGCCATAGTTTCCAGTAGTTTCCACCAAGTGCCTCCAGCATTCCTTTTTCTTGTCCCTTATGACGGCTGTATACTGATTCCTGAGAGATTCTATAAGAATCTCTCAGAGCATCCACCTCATTTTGTGGCCAAGATGTTCTGGCTCTTTGAAAATTTCTCCTCGCCTGGTGCACCCTTCTCCTGAGTATAGTCAGTTCAGGGCACCACCAAGGGACTGCCTGCTTCCTCAGTTTTTTCCATGGGATAGACAGATCTGCTGTTTTTGTTAAAATGTTTGTCATAGTCAGTGCTTGCTTGTCTGGGCTACTGTTGCTTGATCTAGACCACTCATTTTCCTGTCTTTGCAGCTGAGCTGCTGTATGTTCTGCAAAAATCTGCCAGTTTGCCTTTTTGAAGTTATACCTTTTGATATCCAACAAGGAGTGTTGGGGTGTTTGTAATTGCCTGTTTAGTTTGAAGGTGACTCTATGATCTGATGTGGTTCAGACTGTCTGGACACACCAGTCTGTAATTTTATAAGCTATTGAATTGGTGGCAAGCGTAACATCAGTGCCACTCTCCCCCATGGTACTGCAAAAAGTTTGGAGGTTATTTGGTTGGTTTAGCACTTGAAAGGGTGAGGTGGCTATATAGTCTGAAAGTATCTGGCCATTGTGTGTTTGCGTGTTCTGTCTTCCGTACAGCTATGCCATAAGGCTGATCGGCAGTTGACATCAACACACACTATGATATTTGCAGTAGGTAACAAGTCTATGAGTGCTTGTAGGTATTCAATAGCTGGATTTATATCTTCACCAGGTCTAGAATATAGTGAAATAATGTTAAACTTTCCTACACACACACTGCCATTGGAGAGCACAGGTGACCCAATTTTGTGACTGTAAGGTCAGTATTTTTAGCTACTATTGCTGTAGAAGGGACACCTGAGATGTATTCTATTATTTTATATTCCCTTGGGTGTCCCTGAACCCTACCCATATGTGTGTAGGGCTCTTGGAGTACCAAGATATCTATATTATTTTCTTCCAATTTGAGTTTGATCTGATTTACAACGGCTCTTGCTCTTTGAGCATTCAATTGGACGCGATTTAGAGCCCTAGTCACTTTTATGTTTTCAATCTGGCCCATAGTTGGCCCTAGATTGTATAAGTTTTACCATTTTTTTATAACGGGGCATTTATCATCCCTGATACTATGTATATAGTCAGTCAGCCGTGCTACTTTACAGGGAGCACATTTTGGCTGCTGATTTTTATTTTGGCAGTTCTTGTAATCGTGGCCAGTGACTTCACAGTGGCCACAGACAGGGGAATTCTGACTGCAGTTTCTGGCAATATGGCCATATTTATGATAGTCAAAGCACTTCTGTACAGGAAAGAATTCCCTGAATATATGTCTGGTGTAGGTTTTTCCAAATTCTGGGTGACACTTCCACAATGACATTGAATTGCCCATTTCTTTTGTTTTTGTCCCTCTTTTTGGAAGAAATTCTTTGGCAAACTCGTCCAGTTCCATTATATTGATAAAGTTTTTGCTGTAGAAATCCAACATAAGATCTCTTTCCAGAGTTGTCTCAGGGATGTCAAATATAATAATATTGGGGTTCCTGCCCCTTGGCTTTTCTTTTTGCAGTCCCAGTTTTACTACCTCTGGGTTGGTTTCAATCTTTTTTAGCATCCTCTTTATTTGTTACTTCAATTAAAACTCCATTATCTTTTATTTTCCTCATGTTATTCACTTTTATTTCTTTCAAATAAGGTTTTAATTTTGTCATGACAGTATCCCTAACTGCCTTGCTGGATTTGTATGTAGAGTCAGGTTTAGCCTTTATAATGATTATGTTTGTTTCTTTTGCCTTTGGTATTTCCTTAGTGTTATTGTTGGTTTGTTTAGTTTGTGATGAATCTGCTTTGGTAGCCCTTGCTACTTGGGCGTAAGTCAAAGTATTTATTTCTTTATAATTATTCTTCTCTTCAGTCACTGTTTCTACTTTTGCTTTCAATACTTTGTTTTCTGTATTAAGTTCAACTACTTTATATTCCAAAACAGACCAACATTTCACTATCTAATCTTGTTGCAGATGTAATCCTGTTTGTCTGTTTATAAACAAACTCTTCTAGGAACAGTTTCATTTCTTTAATTTGTCTTATGGGATCCTCTATTTGATTTATAAGCTGAAATTTCCTCTCCTCCTCTGTTTTTGTTACCTGAGGCTCTAAATTATCATTCCCCTTTTGATCTGTATTTTCTACCTGATTTTTGCCTTTTCTAGCCTGTTTTACACTAAGGTGGTGAGATTCTAAGTCTTCGCTTGTAATTTCTTCATTGTTTAGTACCTCTATCCCACAATCAGGCAGGTTCTTCAAGTCAAGATCGCAATCGATATTTTTAGATTTTTCAATTTTTTTCCCTTTGAGTTTTGTTCTTTTTGCCAGTCATTTTGCTGTTATTATAACATTCCTTATATCCAGGGGAGTATGTTAAGGTATTTTTGTTGTTGTGGGCCTATTAAAACCCAAGATGCAACGTTTTCCACTTTGGCGGGAAAACAGTCACACATAAAGAAAGATACTCTTATACGCAAGAATATGTTTAATCTTCTACAGAGTGCAGCAGAGGTGTTTTATTTTCAGAAAATAATTAAAAATATATATTTTTAATAAAAAAAAAAATTGGATTTATGGCTAAGATAAAGAAAGCCAACACGAGAACGACGAGAAACGTCAGATAATTTACATGGAAAATTAGTTTCACGCCACCGGACTCTAGCATTGCTCGCTCGGTAAACAGGCGGTAGATGTTATCGGTCTCGAGCCAAAATTGTGAAGGATGAAATGATTGATGGTGGGTGTGACAGATTACAAGCTACTGTGTAGTCATTGGTTGGCATTATAATGTATTAATGAGTAAAGAACGATACATAATAGTTTTGTGATGAACGGTAAACAGGTAATAGCAGTGATGAATCTTTTTAAAGATGGAAGAAATTTGTAAGGAAAATAAAACATTGGTTGATTTTTTGATGAAAACTAAATTAATAAAAGTTTCATTCCGTTCATTTTTATGTTCTTCATTATGTTTTTTTCTCATTATTAAAAGCAGATTTTTGGAGTTCATGAGTGTTTTTACTATATCAAAATTTTACTATATCAAAATCAAAATTGAGAGTAGGAGTGTGCTATAGGCCTAATGACTCTGATGAGTATAATAAGATACTGTACAGGGAAATAGAATGGGCCAGTAAATCAGAGAGTCTTATAATGGGGGATTTTAATTTCCCAGATATTGACTGGAATTTGTGGGTTGGTCACTCACACACTAGCAAGGCTTTTGTGGATTTATTGGATGATTGTTTTCTACACCAGCATGTTCGGGAGGCAACTAGAGGGAGTAATACTCTTGATCTGATTATCAGTAGTGATTCTTCATGCATTAGGAATCTGCAGATAAAGGAACCACTGGGTGGCAGTGATCACAGTGTGCTGAAGTGGGATTTACTCAAGGAGGTAACTACCATCAGAGGTAAAGGGAAGGGTTTTTGCTTTCGTAAAGGCGACTACGATGGTCTAAGACAGTATTTAAATTCTATACAGTGGGACCAACTGATGATGTTACCAACAGCAAATTCAAAATGGGAAGCATTCAAGGAACTAATCTTGGAAGCTACCAGGCTTTACATACCAACCAAGAAATATTGTTCAAGGTTCAGGCCTAAATGGTTGTCAGATGAACTAATGAGACATATGGCAGAGAAGAAAAATGCATGGGATACATACAAATTAATGGGTGACATGGAAGCCTATGATAGATATAAGTTGGTCTGTAACCAAGTCACAAAGGAGATTAGGCAGGCAAAGGCAGATTATGAGAAATCCTTGGCAAAGGATGCAAAGAAAAACAGAAAAGAGTTCTTTACCTATTTAAACTCAAGAAGGAAAGGGATGAATCAGATTGGTCCACTGGATGTTGATGGTTCAACAGTTGAGGATCCAGCTCAGGTGGCTAACAATCTAAACAAGTATTTTGCATCTACATTCACACATGAGGAGTTATTCAGGAAGGGGAATGTCGTAGGTGAAGTAAACATTGGCAGTGAGCTAGATTATTTTCTAATAACTGAGAGGAAAGTGGAGGAGAAATTGTTGAGGATAAACATAAAAAAGGCACCCGGGGTGAATGGGATATATCCAGTTATATTAAAGGAGGCAGCAAAGGAAGTAAGCAAACCCCTAGCCATAATTATGAGAGCTTCTTTGGACTCAGGGGAGGTACCCATGGACTGGAGATGTGCAAATGTAACCCCAATTCACAAAGGAGGATCGAAGGCTGACACAAGTAATTATAGACCTGTTAGTTTAAATTCGGTTCCAGGAAAATTAATGGAGTCACTGGTTAAAGAAGCACTGCAGGATCATCTGGACAAGAATTCAGTTATAGCTCAGACACAGCATGGTTTTGTTAAGGGCAGGTCTTGTCTGACCAATTTGATTGGATAATATGATGTAGTCACAAAAGAACTGGATGCAGGGAATAACTTTGATATTATATATTTGGATCTTAGAAAGGCTTTTGATACTGTTGCGCATGGAAGACTGCTGCACAAATTGGAGAAGTGTGGCATTGGAGGCAAATTGCTGCTATGGGATGGTTAAGTGGCAGAAGGGATGGTTG
The DNA here is from genome assembly GCF_048544385.1 of Mastigoproctus giganteus. Lineage (NCBI taxonomy): Eukaryota > Metazoa > Arthropoda > Arachnida > Uropygi > Thelyphonidae > Mastigoproctus > Mastigoproctus giganteus. The sequence goes on from NC_143582.1 coordinate 127,901,377, forward strand.
AGTGGCAGAAGACAGAGAGTGGTAATCAATGGACACTGCTCAACGTGGACTAATGTTATTAGTGGAGTTCCTCAGGGTTCAGTGTTGGGTGCATTGTTGTTTTCTGTATTTATAAATGATATTGATGATGGTGTATCAGGCTTAATGTCCAAGTTTGCAGACGATACCAAGGTTGGCAGGGTTGTTAAGGACACTACTGATACTCTGCTGCTGCAACAGGATCTGGAAAGGTTGAGCAGATGGGCTGAGAGGTGGCAAATGAAGTTTAACATTGACAAATGTAAAGTACTACATATGGGAAACAGTAACCCCAGATCAACGTATCAACTCTGTGGTACTACGCTGACAGTGGTAGAGAATGAAAAGGACCTGGGGGTAATTGTGCAGGCAGATATGAAGTTCTCTGAGCAGTGCAGACGAGCTGCAAGAGTAGCTCATGGTGTCTTGTCAATGATATACAGGAATTTTTCCAGCAGGGACAGGGATGTGATTATTCCCTTGTATAAGGCATTGGTCAGGCCACACCTTGAGTACTGTATACAGGTCTGGAGGCCTCATTTCAAGAAGGATGTAGAGTTGCTGGAACGAGTACAGAGAAGGGCAACAAGATTAGTGAATGGAACAAAGGGTTGCTCTTACGAAGAAAGGCTTAAGTTTTGCAAATTACAGAGCCTGGGGACTAGGCATCGGCGAGGTGATCTGATAGAGGTGTATAAGGCTTTGAATGGCTTGAGCATGCTCAATGCCGATGGGATTCTTCCTCTTGCTCAGAATAATCACCTGAGAGGGCATAAATTCAAATTGAGGAAGGACGGATGTCGGATAGATGTGTGGAAATTTGCCTTTAGCCAGCGGGCAGTTGGTTTGTGGAATAGACTCCCATCGCTTGTTGTTGAAGTTGATAGCCTAAACAAATTTAAGGCTCAGCTGGACAGGTATTTCGAACGAACAGAGGGGTGAAATGGGAGTAGTGGTTGTTTTGTTTTTTTTTTTTTGGCTGATGCTGAATAAGCTTGCTTTCTTGCATCATATGCCTCTGCTAATGCTAATGCTAAAATGCTATATTGTTGATTTACATTTTGTTACGAAAAAAGGAAACGGTTTCTTTATTTTTTTGTTATGTTTCGTAACCTGTTTCGTTTCCTTATACCTTAAATGGTAGGTTCAGAAATAACAGAAAAGGTTTCCTTATATTTCGTGACCTAACTTTAAACGTTAGGTTAGGAAATAATAAGAAAAGAAAGTAAGATTCTTTATATATATATATATATATATATATATATATAGTGAATAGCTATTGAGGTGTTGATTGACGTTATGATATGCGTGTATCCACACGAGTGTCTTTAAAAATAAAAGTACAGTAATAAAAAATTAATATTTTGTTAATAAACAGTTTATGCACTAGTCCACCCATGATTCTAAAGAAAAAAAGCTTAGGTTACCCCCCCTCCATTTCTGGAGGGCTTCAAGCTCCCGTGGGTTTCAAAAAAGCTTAGGTTATCCCTCCATTTCAGGAGGGCTTCAAGCTCCAATGGGATTCAAGTGGAGGTAATCTGACCTTTTTACACCATTAGGGCATGTATTTGAACAAGAAAATAAAAATACAATCATAAAAAAATTTATTTTTTTATGAATGTATTTCTAAATATGACTGTGATTCTAAAGAAAAAAGGTTATGTTACTCCTTCCACTTCGGGAGAGATTCAAGCTCCCATGGGATTCAAGTGGAGGTAACCTGACCTTTTTTCACCATTATGGAAAGCGTTCATTAGGGCATGTGCGATTAGGGCAAGTTACCATTAGTGCTGCTAAAGTGATACTAAACCGATGTTATTGTGTGTTGTGTTCACACACCAATCAGCACATCATTTGCCCCGCCTACCTGTCGATCAATATATCGTTCTCAACTTTTCTTCAGACCAGTAACTCCTACTGTCTGTTTACCAAGTGAGCAGTGCTAGAGTGCCATATCGGGAAACTAATTTTGCATGTAATTTTTCCAACGTTTCTTGTCTTTTTCATGTTGGCTTTCTTTACCTTTGCTGGATTTATTATAAATATTAGCCATGTAGTGCAAGGGAAGCCCCAGGCTCTTGTTGCACTGACCAAAAAAATTTTTTAAATTAATTAAAAATTAGATAAGAAAATAGATAAATTATGCACTTCCCTTCACACATCAATAACTATCCAGTTGACCTTTGAATATCTTCAAAAAAGGAGTGCCTGGAAGATAACGCACACTGTGGAAGACCTGCAACATCCATCACTCTAGAAGTTGTTGGCAGTGTACATGATCTGGTGATGAGTGATCAATTCATCACTGTCTCAGACATGTCACCTGAACATGTGTACCCCATAATAATAGAGGTTCTTGCTATGAAAAAGGTTTCAACATGATGGGTTGACAGCAGATCAAAAATACATATTAGTTGTCAAGTAATGGGAATATTTGCATCATTCTCCCCCTCCAAAGAAAGCTGAGTTAATTCCTTCACTGGCGAAGTGATAGCTCAGTCACAGGGGCATACTACACAGGCCTTGTAAAATGTTTGTATGAAAACATTAAAGGAAACTCAGCAAAGGAGTCTTTTTTTTCTTCAGAAAATGTGGCTGCTCACAAGTCTGTCAATGCCATAGCTGTACTGCATGAGTGTGGCTTTGAAATCTTGGGTCATCCCCATATTTACTAGATGTAGTGGCATCGGACTTTCATCTATTTCTTAATTTGAAAAAATACCTGGCTGGAATCCATTTTCCCACCAATATTTGATGTCATTACTGCAGTGGATGCATTCCTAGAGACCAAGAGAAAACTTTCTTTGTAGCTGGAATCAACGTATTGCAGCATTGGTGGGAAAAGTGTATTGACATTAAAGGGGACTATGTTGAAAATTAGCATGTTACCAGACCCCCCAAATAAACTCTGCATACTCAGGCCATGAACTTTTCAAATGTTCCTCATAGCTGCTACTTTTCTGATCAGTCTTGAAGCCTGCTCAGGTAATCTTGAAGGAGTGTTCTTTGGCACGGATTATCAATGACTCTTGCAATTCTTACATCATCTACAAATTTTCAGATCACACCCTCTATCCCTTTGTTGATGCCATTTGTGTATGAATTTCTTACAGTTGCACTCATAATAGATCAAAATAAAGGTTTCACAAGAGGTGAACATTTTGCATTATTTTTATTTAAGGTTATAAATCGGGTAACTTTTTATCCCATTTAACCAAATGTGAGCATGATGCCTCAAAAAACAGTGGTGCACACAGTATCTGTATGTATCTATATAATGATGATTTGAAAGAAAAGATAGGTGAAAGGTCTTAGTAATCAGAATCCATTTAGTACAATTCGTTGCTGGTTTCATAGATTTAAGAGGACCAGCTTGTACAAATAAATAAATAAATAAATAAATAAATTTTTCTGTTTATACTCCGGGACGACCAAACAGTCAGAGGAGTTCACAAGACAGATAGAATACAAGAAACAGCACCGTATTCAGTAGTCACGGGCTTGAACCCCGGTCACTCAAGGCACGTGTACTTATGCACCCACGCGCCTGACCACTAGGCTACGACAACCTTAATAACCAGTAAGGCTGCAAATATTAATACTGGTATTATTCGGATAAATTATTATTAGTACTGGTAATGTGATGCAAGGAAGCTATGTTTATACAGGAATAAAAAAAAAAAAAAAAAATCTTGATTTGCCCATTATTTCCAATATTTTTCTGAACCTTTTTTAAATCCATCCAGACTACTCACTTCCATGTCACAACACTGTGGAAAGTTATTCCAACAATTGATTACTCTTTGGCTGAATTGCAAATTTCTGCACATCCACTCTGCAGCCATCCTTTTCCAATTTAAATTTATGTCTCGTTATGTGTGTTTCATCTCAGAAAGAGCAAAGATGCCATCTGTATTGTTTATAATGACATACACTTCATTTAGGTCAACCCTGCAAATATCGAGTTTCCAGAGACTGTAATTTATAGAATCCCAGTCTTTCTTGGTAAGAATATCCTTTTGTGTCCACAACTGATTTTGTTGCATGTCTCTGCACCCTTTCCAGCATGTCCAACTGTCTGTTCTTAAAATGAGGTTTCCAAACCTGTATTTGGTAGTTTACATGTGATCTATGCATTTTCTTATACAATGAAATAATCAATTTCTTTTCTTTGTTGGCAAAATTCTTGCATATCATTGACAAAACCTGATGAGCTGTTCTAGCAGCTTGTTTGTATTGCATAGAGAATTTCCTGTCAGACTTGACAATTATCCCTAGATCTTTTTCTTACTTCACTACATTGAATACTACCTTTGGGTAACTTTGATGCCATCTGAATGGTGTGTTGTTTTGGGATTTCTACTATCCAAATGTAGTATCTTACGTATGTCATGGTTGTAATTTTTCTGCCCATCTTCTTAATTTATTTAGATCTATTTGAAATAGCATACCCTGTTGTTAACCACTGTACTCACCTTTGCATCATCGTCAGCAAATGTAGATATCAAACTTGAAATATCTGCATCAATGTTAATAATAAACATTAAAAACATAAGTGATCCAACACCGACTCCTGTGGAATTCCACTCATCACATAGTCCATGAAGAGCAGTGATCATTTGAGCCATTGAGAATTAGTGGTGTAAGTCAGAGTAATACTTTTCAGAGTATTTTAGTGTTTTAGTACCTCCCTCATCACAGAAATTTAAGAAACATAATGAACTCACTTAGTAACTTTCATTTCTCATTATTATTAGTACATTGTTATTATAGTAAAAGAGTTGAAATATGGAAGATTACTAAAATTAAAAATATTAAAAAATATATATATATGTTTTTGAATGGTAAAAATAACTTGCACCACTATCATATTTAAAGTCGAATGCTGTTTTTCTATGGGTATCATAGAAAAACTCTTCACAGTGCATTCTACAGATAATAAATAATTTTTTGTGATGAGGTGATGCCATTTCTAATTTAATAAATGTGTTTTGTTTTTTTTTCTTAGATACCCACAATAGTAAAACTCCACTTGAAATAATATCAGTATTACTAACCTCAAAATTATCCAAAATATTCATTAATAATAATTTTAATATGGTGTTTAATATTTAAATATTAAAGTTGGTTTACAAAACTTTAAAAGTTTTAAAATTATCTGTGTGAAAACTGATTTGGTAATACATAAATGTATTCTCTTCAACCAGTCAGAAGAACTATTGTTTTCACAATATAAACATAACCTAATACTGACTTATACCACTCTTTCTAAACAGTTTCTAATTTTCATTCAGTATAATAATGATACGTTGCTCCCTGTTGTCACTCGGAGAATTCATGACTTAATTCACCTAAAAAACAAAAGGAAGTAAGGATAAGGAATATGTAGGCAGGTCTAAGTCACTTTTTTTTTTCAATTGATGACTACACTCTGATTCTCGCTGACTGATTTTTAATCACTCTTTTTCTTCTAGCACTTAATCATTCCTTTATCAGTAGTAAAAACCTCCCCCTAATGCCTCATTGCTCCAGTTTATACAATTATATATGTGCTGCAGTATCAAAGACTTCTTCATCTAAAAATGGCGCCTCCGTAGCCAGGTGGGCAGGAGCAGCAGTGCATAGCACATGCTTCTTGATTAGACCAGGGTTCGAGCCCGTGACTACCAAATACGGAGGATGCGGAAAGGTCAGGGAATGACCACCGCATATCCCCGGAGCAATATGGCCTTAGTTGCTAATGTTCCAAATAACAAACAAGCTTCATCATCTAAGCGGATGATGTCAAATTTTTCATGTCCCCATACTGATCTTGGTCATATAGTAGCTCAGTTAAGACCTCCTGTATTTTTATTGGGATCCCCTTAATGGATACCAGAGGTTGGTTAAGAGAATCATTACTCAATGATATCACTGGCACAAACAGCTTAACAGATTCTTTAAAGATACCGAATTTAAAATTATAGCTAGGCCTATACGGAAGTTACACACTATACTGAACAATCGCTCGGTTCTTTCGGCGTTCGCAACACAAATTAATGATCTAGTATACAACATTTCTTGCGGTGATTGCGACTCGTCTTATCAGGGTTCCACGCGGTTTTCTCTTAATATCCGTGTAAATCAACACGAAGCCTCTGTTCGTGCTTCTCGTTCAGCAGCGTCAGAATTAGCCTTTCATGCCATTAACGAAAAACATACTTTTTTATTTAACGAGGCCAAAATACTTAACGTTCAACGTAATTATACGCGACTATTAATTGCAGAAACCGTTGAAATTAAATTACACGAGAATTCTGTTAATGTTCGGCGGCCATATTTGATCTCCGATGCGTGGACCTTTACGCGCATGCGCGAAGACACATAATCACTATTTAAGTTGCAGGTTTAGCCTGATTCGATAATTTTCATTCCTGTGATCACGACAGTCGGTCTAAAAGCATTGTCAGCTTCAGGAAGGAAAATCGTTTTGAATATTTTCGTTAGATTCTTTTAATTGCGTTAATTTGAATTTTAATTGTTTTGAATTGTGTTAAATTGATTATTTAATTATTTATATTTTACTTTAATTATTTATATTTTACTTTAATGTACCGGTAAGTTGTCGATTTTTTTCGTTTTTTCCGTTTTAATTTCTGGAGGGTATCATACGGAAGTGTTCCACGTACTATATTGAGGTAAACTCCTCTTATTAATTTACTAATATCATTATCAACGTAGAACATATTGAGTATTATAGCTCTGATTCATACTATCTAATTACTTTTCATACTCTTATTGACTATTTCATTCACTTTTTGTCTCTCCAGTAGTATACAATCGATACACACAATTATGGGAGATTTTTTGAATGGCTTGGTACAAAATTACATTAAATCTACACTAAGGTACTCGGCCCAAAGTTACCATATTTCTTTCCTAAAATATTGCCTTCAAAACAACATCGTTCCGAAGTTTGCCAGGGTGAATTTAAATCAAAAAATTTCAGGCATAAAACAACTATCACTGGCGACATCACGTAATATTGTTAAGCTTGCCTTAAAATCTCGATATTCGGATAAACAAAAATACCTTTCCCAGGTTAGGAAGCTTCGCGATAAATTAAAAAATTATCTACATCCGAACGATTGGTCTGTATTGAAGACCTCCATAGATTTGCGACGGGAAGCACAAGCCTCAGAAATAAAAAACAGACACGTTAATAAGTTGCAAACATTATCGAATAGTTCAAGACACGTTCATACGAATTCTAACACATTGTCGCGAGCTTGCGACCAAGTTCACACGAGTTGGGTGACATCCCCCCTACAGACACATAACGCACTACCACAGAATATGTCGGCTAGTTCACGAACACCCCCTCACCCAGTATCCAACGAACCGACACATCAACAGGTTACAAATCTTTCCTCGTGTACACTATCGCAGGACCAGATTTCACTTTTATCCAAAGGATTAAATTATAATTTACCACCTCGAAAGCTGCCAAAAAAACAATGCGTAATTGATTTTGAATTTGGACTTCGTAGTGTTCCACAAAAAGATGTATTTATTCAACAAGTTAACCAAGTAGTGAATAACATAAAAGAAACACGACTTCCTAAATTGAATACACATGACAGTTCAGCTTTACGAGAACTTCGAGAAAATAAGGACATTATTATACAGAGGGCAGATAAAGGAGATACAGTGGTAATACTAGATAAACATGATTATATTAATAAGTTAGATTCAGTTGTATCTGATAGCTCCACTTATTGTGAAGTGGACCCGACACTGTTTACCAATTTGGTAAATCAATACAATAAAACGTTAACCACATATCGTAAAAACGACTACATTACTATGGTTCAGTTGAAGGAATTGAAGTCCAGAACATACAATATTCCTGCACTTTTTGGTCAGGTAAAATTACACAAGCCTGGATTTCCGATTCGACCTATTGTTTCCTACAGGAACTCGGCATTTTCAGCCTTAGCCACACATGTATATAACATTATAAAACCTTTTAGACAGGTTATACAATTTGGGATTAAGAATTACGATACATTATTTAATAATCTTAAAGACTGTAGACTCGGCGACAATGACAATTTATTCTCATTAGATGTTACATCATTATATACGAATGTAAACGTTGAATACACATTAGATATTATTTGGGATATGTTAAATAAAAACTCGACACCGATTAATTATACGAAGCTGCCTATAAAGGAGATTTTTCACTTAATTAAACTATTAGTTGAGGCTAACTACATCACCTTTCGAGACAAGGTGTACAAACAAATTTTTGGATTACCAATGGGTTTGAGCCTGAGTGGCTTAATGTCAGAGATCTATCTCTCAACGATTGAGCAGATACATTTGACACCTTTTCGTCCCCGTATCACATACTATGGGAGGTATTTAGACGATGTTCTAGTTATTACCGATAGTAGTACTATCCAAGATATTTTACATTCGTTTAACAATATTCATTCTAGACTCAAATTTACATTGGAAAGGGAAGATACGGATACTAAGTCATTAAACTTTCTAAATTTCACGCTTACCCGGGACTCGAACAAAATACAATTTAGCATCTATCGAAAACCCACAAACACCGGTATGCTTCTACATTATAATAGCTACCACCCGTTCACCTACAAAAGATCGATTATCTTTAATCAATTTCTAAATGCCTATAAATATTCAACGACGGATTCTGCTTTAGACTCAGAAATACAAATATTAACTAGCAGATTCTTGAACAGGGGTTATCCCATTAACACTATAAATCGAATTAGGGTACAAGCTAAGGATAGGATACAAAATACTGCACCAATCAACAATAGTAATATCAAAAAATACTTTATTTCTGTCCCATATGTTGAACAGTGGCACAAACAGCTTAACAGATTCTTTAAAGATACCGAATTTAAAATTATAGCTAGGCCTATACGGAAGTTACACACTATACTGAACAATCGCTCGGTTCTTTCGGCGTTCGCAACACAAATTAATGATCTAGTATACAACATTTCTTGCGGTGATTGCGACTCGTCTTATCAGGGTTCCACGCGGTTTTCTCTTAATATCCGTGTAAATCAACACGAAGCCTCTGTTCGTGCTTCTCGTTCAGCAGCGTCAGAATTAGCCTTTCATGCCATTAACGAAAAACATACTTTTTTATTTAACGAGGCCAAAATACTTAACGTTCAACGTAATTATACGCGACTATTAATTGCAGAAACCGTTGAAATTAAATTACACGAGAATTCTGTTAATGTTCGGCGGCCATATTTGATCTCCGATGCGTGGACCTTTACGCGCATGCGCGAAGACACATAATCACTATTTAAGTTGCAGGTTTAGCCTGATTCGATAATTTTCATTCCTGTGATCACGACAGTCGGTCGAAAAGCATTGTCAGCTTCAGGAAGGAAAATCGTTTTGAATATTTTCGTTAGATTCTTTTAATTGCGTTAATTTGAATTTTAATTGTTTTGAATTGTGTTAAATTGATTATTTAATTATTTATATTTTACTTTAATTATTTATATTTTACTTTAATGTACCGGTAAGTTGTCGATTTTTTCGTTTTTTCCGTTTTAATTTCTGGAGGGTATCATACGGAAGTGTTCCACGTACTATATTGAGGTAAACTCCTCTTATTAATTTACTAATATCATTATCAACGTAGAACATATTGAGTATTACAGCTCTGATTCATACTATCAATGATATCACATACCCATATCCACTTACCAATGGGTACTACCTCTTCTTTGTACCTCTCAATATGCTTTTCATTTATCTATCCAAGTATGGAGTGGTCAGTGCTGAGGGACTCAACAGCAGTGATCACTTATTCTGTTATCTGTAAAAATTGGAAGAACGAGAGTAGCCTTGTGCAGGCGAAGTTTTTACTGCTCCTGGAATAGAGAAGTTTTTTCTGTTTTATTAGCTTAAATTGGCATATTAATTTATTTTCTAGAAAAACTTTATATTCTTAGTTACGATACTTAGTTTAAAGTTTAAGTTAGATAAAGATTTTATAGGTATTACTTAGGATCGGTAAGGGTATCATATCCACGTGTTACAAGTTGCAGCTCCGCTGAACGAGAAGTTTTTTAGCCATATTGAGCTGCTTTAATGACTAATTGTTATATTAAATTATTTTCTATAAGTAGCTTATAGACCTAGTCAGGATCTTTAGTTTATTCTGAATTGAGACAGCGAGATTTAGAAGTTAATTAATACTTAAGTGTCAGTAGATTTACCGTTCGTAACTTGCCACCATTGTTATACGATACAGCATTATATCCCAAACTAGATATCATATGCTTAGTATAGTATATAATATAATATTGTCAATTAATCAGTAAAATCTATTAATCTTGTTAAACTTCATTGTCAATTAAATTGTACTTTTTAACTAAATACATATATAATGTATTTAGTTAAAATAAATATAATATATATAATGACTTAGATTACAAACATAACATAATTAATTAATACATAACTTGATCCGGAAGTTATATAAACGGAACTCGTAGATAATACTCGTTACTGAAAAATATATATAGAGTTATAACTGTGTTGGGATACAAGTTTAGGGTTATAATTTTGTACTGAAATTGAAATTAAATCGAAATCATGACTCAGACCAGAGCAGCAAAGCAAAAGGCTCAAGCTAATGTGAGTGCTGTGGCTCAGGGGAGAACTGAGGAGAGCAGTTGCCCTCTGAATCACAGTCTTTTAAAATGCACTGCTTGCTTGATGTTTGTGGAGCAATTGGGTACGGGATATGATATTGCCATTGGGGATGTCTTTGTGTGTGTGTGCGCAATGTAAGGAGTGTAAGGAAATCAGGCGACAACTCAGCGTTGTTGTGGGCCTATATGAGAGCTTGAAGGACAGGGTGGATGACCTCAAAGGATCTAAATTGAGGGTCCCATCAAGCTCTCAGCTGCCCACATCAATGCCAGAGCTTACACTTGGTCATCACGCAGCACAGTGGCAACCCACAAGACAGAATACGCTGGTCCCACAGGAACTAGTAGTTGTTGGTGACTTTATTCTCAGGGAAACGGGTAACATGCTTTGTAAAAAGGATAGGTGGAACAGGACCAGGGTATGTCTGCCAGGGGCAAAGGTTGATGACGTTGTAGAGTGGATATCATCTTTTAAGAGCACAAAAGATGATATAGTTGTACACATTGGCACTAATTATATTAAGAGTAGGAGACTGGCGGAATTACTTAACAAACAAGTACAGGTCACTGTTGAAAAAAAGCTGTGAATTAGGGTTGAATTTGAATGTGTCTGCAATTCTGCCCAGACACGATAGGAGGGAGTAAATGATGAGAGCCTTGTCGATCAATTCAGCCCTGTAAAAATTGTGCAAGGCTCAAGGGGTAGAATTTTTTTTCAGCCTGATCTGTACTTGTTAATAGGAGAGACTGCTTCTCCAGGGATGGAATACACTTAAATAGAAAGGGTGCAAAAATATTTGCTGCTGCTATCGAGGCAGAGTTAGGTGGTCAGAAAACTGCAAGCTTGGGGGAGGAGATACAAGGACTAATAGATTAACAGTAGCCACTGGCAGAGGTGAAAGTGATTCTTGCACTGCTTCTATTGGATATCATATATCCTGATAATGCACTCCACTAATGAAAGGCCCATGATAGAGATGTCACCCATCTTTGTACAGAAGGGGCTAGAGGGTTTGACAGGCCCTCATAAATCGGTAAAATGGCTAAGTTCTGGTAAGCTTTTAATCAAAACATATAGATAAGCATTCAGAACCTTTTTCGGGCCACCTTTCTGGGGAAATACCAATTATAGTTACCCACATAAAGCACTAAATTCATCTCTTAGCATGATCTCTGAGTGGAATCTTATGGAAGTATCAGAGGAAGAAATCTTTTCTGAACTTAAGCCATAAGGAGTACATCTGTAAAGAGAGTATTGGTGCATAGTGAGAGGAATCTAGTATCCACGAGAAACCTCATCCTTACTTTCAATGCACCATCATCTCATTCCATCACAGCAGGGTACCTGCACCATCTTGTAAGGCCACATGTACCAAATCCCTTAAGATGAATCAAGTGTCAAAAATATGGACACTTGCAAATGTGGATACTGGCCTGTCATCGTTCCCTTGTGTTTGCTCGATGTAGTGCAAAGGACCATGAAATTATGTGATGTTCAGCTACAGAACCTCTATGCATCAACTGGCAAGGAAAACAGCCTCCTGCTTACTCTTGAGTATGCAGAGTGTTCTCGTGCCAGCAGTGGAAGATGGAAAAAGAGATCCAAGGCAGAGAGCTGAACATTTCCTATCAAGAGGTTTGGAAAGCAGTGAAGTCAATAAGTAGTAATAGCATTAGCATTAGTAGAGGCATATGATGCAAGAAAGCAAGCTTATTCAGCATCAGCCAAAAAAAAAAAAAAAAAAAAACCACACACCACTCCCATTTCACCTCTCCGTTCGTTCGAAATACCTGTCCCTGTCCAGTTGAGCTTTAAATTTGTTTAGGCTATCAACTTCAACAACAAGTGATGGAAGTCGGTTCCACCAACCAACCACCCGCTGGCCAAAGGCAAATTTCCGCACATCTATCCGACATCCGTCCTTCCTCAATTTGAATTTATGCCCTCTGAGGTGATTATTCTGAGCAAGATGAAGAATCCCATTGGCATTGAGCATGCTCAAACCATTCAAAGACTTATACACCTCTATCAGATCACCTCGCCGGTGCCTAGTCTCCAGACTCTGTAATTTGCAAAACTTAAGCCTTTCTTCGTAAGAGCAACCCTTTGTTCCATTCACTAATCTTGTTGCCCTTCTCTGTACCCATTCCAGCAGCTCTACATCCTTCTTGAAATGAGGCCTCCAGACCTGTATACAGTACTCAAGATGTGGCCTAACCATTGCCTTATATAAGGGAATAATCATCTCCTTATCCCTGCTAGAAAAATTCCTGTATATCATTGACAAGACACCATGTGCTACTCTTGCAGCTCGTCTGCACTGCTCAGAGAACTTCATATCTGCCTGCACAATTACCCCCAGGTCCTTTTCATTCTCCACCACTGTCAGTGTAGTACCGCAGAGTTGATACATTGCTCTGGGGTTACTGTTTCCCATATGTAGTACTTTACATTTGTCAATGTTAAACTTCATTTCCCACCTCTCAGCCCATCTGTTCAACCTTTCCAGATCCTGTTGCAGAAGCATAGCATCAGTAGTGTCCTTAACAACCCTGCCAACCTTTGTATCATCTGCAAACTTGGACATTAAACTTGATATCCCATCATCAATATCATTCATAAACACCGAAAACAACAACGGACCCAACACTGAACCCTGAGGAACTCCACTAATAACATTAGTCCACGTTAAGCAGTGTCCATTGATTACCACTCTCTGTCTTCTGCCACTCAACCATCCCCTTATCCATAGCAGCAATTTGCCTCCAATGCCACACTGGTCCAATTTGTGCAGCAGTCTTCCATGTGCAACAGTATCAAAAGCCTTTCTAAGATCCAAATATATAATATCAAAGTTATTCCCTGCATCCAGTTCTTTTGTGACTACATCATAGTATCCAATCAAATTGGTCAGGCAAGACCTGCCCTTAAAAAAACCATGCTGCGTCTGAGCTATAACTGAATTCTTGTCTAGATGATCCTGCAGTGCTTCTTTAACCAGTGCCTCCATTAATTTACCTGGAACAGAAGTTAAACTAACAGGTCTATAATTACTTGTGTCAGCCTTTGATCCTCCTTTGTGAATTGGGGTTACATTTGAACATTTGAGTCCAAAGAAGCTCTCATAATTATGGCTAGGGGTTTGCTTACTTCCTTTGCTGCCTCCTTTAATATAACTGGATAGATCCCATCCACCCCAGGTGCCTTTTTTATGTTTATCCTCAACAATCTCTCCTCCACTTTCCTCTCAGTTATTACAAAATCATCCAGCTTACTGCCAATGTTTACTTTACCTACATCATTCTCCTTCCTGAATAACTCCTCATGCGTGAATGTAGATGCAAAATACTCTTTTAGATTGTTAGCCACATGAGCAGGATCCTCAACTGTTGAACCATCAATATCCAGTGGACCAATCTGATTCATCCCTTTCCTTCTTGAGTTTAAATATGTAAAGAACTCTTTTCTGTTTTTCTTTGCATCCTTTGCCAAGGATTTTTCGTAGTCTGCCTTTGCCTGCCTAATCTCCTTTGTGACTTGGTTACAGACCAACTTATATCTATCATAGGCTTCCATGTCACCCATTAATTTGTATGTATCCCATGCATTTTTCTTCTCTGCCACATGTCTCATTAGTTCATCTGACAACCATTTAGGCCTAGACCTTGAACAATATTTCTTAGTTGGTATGTAAAGTCTGGTAGCCTCCAATATTAGTTCCTTGAATGCTTCCCATTTTGAGTTTGCTGTTGGTAATGTCATCGGTTGGTCCCACTGTATAAAATTTAAATGCTGTCTCAGTCCATCATAGTCGCCTTTACGAAAACAAAAACCCTTCCCTTTACCTCTGATGGTAGTTACCTCCTTGAGTAAATCCCACTTCAGCACATTGTGATCACTGCCACCTAGTGGTTCATTTATCTGCAGATTCTTAATGCATGAAGAATCACTACTGATAATCAGATCAAGAGTATTGCTCCCTCTTGTTGCCTCACGAACATGCTGATGTAGAAAACAATCATCCAATAAATCCACAAAAGCCTTGCTAGTGTGCGAGTGACCAACCCACAAATTCCAGTCAATATCTGGGAAATTAAAATCCCCCATTATAATACTCTCTGATTTACTGGCCCACTCTATTTCCCTGTACAATATCTTATTATACTCAGAGTCATTAGACCTATAGCACACTCCTACTCTCAATTTTGATTTCCCTATGCTTATGTCACACCAAACTGACTCGACACTGCCCTGTCCATCGATGTCGACTGGCTTCACTCCCTTGGACTTTATGTGTTTCTTAATTAATAGTATAACCCCTCCTCCCCTCCTGTCCTGTCTATCCTTTCTATACACATTGTATTCCCCAAATTCCAGTTCCGCATTACTTATATCTGTGTGACACCACGTCTCTGATATCCCAACAATATCTGCCTTTGATGTTTTGAGCAATACCTCGAATTCATCAAATTTATTTACCAAACTCCTAGCATTGGTGTACACGCAGGTATACATGCACCTGTTTCTATTCTTAGCTACCCTAACACAACCCATGTGTTTACTTGTACCGCAATGACTCCCAGCAGTCTCTGAAATATCCTGCATCTTGTTTTTCAGGCTTCTGCTCATTTCAATAGAAGCAGTGCAAGAATCACTTCTACCTCTGCCAGTGGCTACTGTTAATCTAGTAGTCCTTGTATCCCCCCCCCAACTAGCAGTTTTCCGACCCACCTAACACTGCCTCGACAGCATCAGCAAAAATTCTTGCACCCTTTCTATTTAAGTGTATCCCATCCCTGTAGAAGCAATCTCTCCTGTTAACAAGTACAGTCCAGGCTGAAAAAAATTCTACCCCTTGAGCCTTGCACAATCCCTCCAGGGCCGAATTGATCGACAAGGCTCTCATCATATACTCCCTCCTATTGTGTCTGGGCAGAATTGCAGACACTTTCAAATTCAACCCTAATTCACGGCTTTTTTTCAACAGTGACCTGTACTTGCTAAGTAATTCCGCCGGTCTCCTACTCTTAATATCATTAGTGCCAACGTGTACAACTATATCACCTTTTGTGCCCTTAAAAGATGATATCCGCTCTACAACGTCATCAACCTTTGCCCCTGGCAGACATACCCTGGTCCTATTCCACCTATCCTTTTTTACAAAGCATGTTCCCCGTTTCCTGACAATAGAGTCACCAACAACTACTAGTTCCTGTGGGACCAGCGCATTCTGCCTTGGGGGCTGCCTCTGTGTTGCCTGATGACCAAGTGCAAGCTCTGGCGTTGATGTGGGCAGCTGAGAGCTTGATGGGCCCCTCAATTTATTTCCTTCGAGGGCATCCACCCTGTCCTTCAAGCGCTCATAAAGGCCCATAACAACGCTGACTTGTCGATAAGACAACATATGGTGATAAAGTTGCAGGGAAGCATTCTATTGGGATGAAAACTATGACC
This sequence comes from Mastigoproctus giganteus, assembly GCF_048544385.1. NCBI lineage: Eukaryota > Metazoa > Arthropoda > Arachnida > Uropygi > Thelyphonidae > Mastigoproctus > Mastigoproctus giganteus. The sequence goes on from NC_143582.1 coordinate 127,917,553, forward strand.
ATTTCACCAAGAGAGCCATTCCCTCCCATTTTATTTATTGCACTCTCATAAACCTACTGAACCAACATGCCACCATCAAAACAAAATGGTAAAGAAAAGCCAAAAAAACTGGAAGACCCACCTGCAGTACAAGAAATAATGTATGTAGAGGTACTAGATGACTCAGTCCTCCTCCAAGTCTCAGTTCTCTTTGCAGGAGAAGATTAAGAAATGGATGCAGGTTGTGCCCTTTCTTTCCAAAGAAAGATAAAATCCAAAGACTGAAAAAAAAAACAGTCCTCAACCCTTTGGAAGCCATTACATGAAACTAGCAAATCTAAATAATTGCTACATTTAATTTCTTACAGTGGAATCTCCTTGCACTCCATCGAAATAGTGATGACATCAAGGCCCTCTTACATAAGCATGTGGGCCTTGATGTCATCATTGCCATGTCCAGAGATGACTCCTCTGTGGACCTGCCCATGGAGGAGTCGCCATCCTTGGGGGTAGCCACACCCCTTTCAAGCTACACCACTTTGAAGCTGTAGCAGTTCAACTTACAGTAGAATTCTTCTTAACTGTTTGCTCCTTCTATTTGCTGCCTGGGAACGACATCCCCAAGGCAGACCTTGATGATCTCATTAAGCAATTGCCTTCCCCTTTTCTGTTACTAGAGGATTTTAACAGACACAGTACTCCGTGGGGTAGTGCTGACATCAATGGAAAGGGTCAGACTATAGAGCACAGCCCCAAGTACCAAGCGATAATGACAAGTGATTTTCTGTCTGCAATTTGTAGAGTGTTCTTTGAAAGCAGTATAGTTTTATTTCCTTTCTTATGTGATTTTATTCTCTTTTATTTACTTCAAGCTGCTCTGTGCTTGCAAAGTCTGAAGTAAGAACCTAGAAGGGGAATCCACCTTTCTTTTTCTAATCTATATATCAAATTCTAACCAACTCTACTAACTTCAATAACCGCTTAGTCACTGGTGGCAACTCCTGCCGCTACATGGTGGGGTTGGTAACTTGGGGGGGGGGAATCCAACCCTTGGAGTCAAAGGAGCAGAAATGGAAACCGTTTGTATTTCCATGTTTAGAGCCAAAGAGCCCTCAACGTGACAATAATGACACTGACCATGACTTCTCTCTTTCAAAGAGACTAAAAAAGGGCCTAAGGAAGTAGGAATCTCCGGCATTCCTCATACTGTCAGCACAACCTCTGAGCAAGCCCTCCTCTTTCAGTATCCAGAGATACCTTGAAAATGCTGCAGGTTCACTGAAAATGGTTAAACATCTCCTATCAGGAGCTTTACTAATAGAGACTTTGCACTGAAGGCGTTCTGAGCTATTATTATAGCTTACTTCTTTAAATGGAATTCCAATTCAGATCACCCCTTATAACACACTGGATTCATCCAAGGGAGTGATCATTGAATGGATCTATTAAACGTTTTTGAAGAAGAAGAAACAGTCCAGGAACTAAAAGATCAGAATGTCACTCAAGCAAATTGAATCATGATCAGAAAATACGCAGCTTAATTCCTGCAGATCATAATCTTAACTTTCAAAATCTACGAAGTTCAGATAGTACTTTCTTCACTGTTAATGGAGAAACAAATAGTGACTTGACAATCTGTAACATAAAGGCAGCTGGTACCGTGGACGATTGGCAATTAAGAGCAGATTGGGTCTGCTCTGATCATCGGGCCATTGTATTTTCTGTCAGGGACATAATAAAACTAGCTCCATCTGACTTGGGAATCTGGGCATTTGGACATTCAGTCAGATGTCTGGAGAGAATGCAGTGGAATTACTTCAGTGCTCTCTCTCTCTTTGAGGCTTCCAGCACATCTACGAAACAAAAGAATTGTAATAAGATTCCAGTTAAATGGTGGGCTGGTTAGTTAAGCCAACTTCAGAAGCAGGTTCATAAAGCACAGGAAAAGGTACCAAATAAATCGGCGTAACAATGGGGAGGAGGAAGTAATGTACTTAAAGTAGAGTATCAGAGGATACGGAGTGCATACGTGCATATTATATCTAAATCAAAATTCACTGCCTGGAGAGCGTTGGTTAGAACAGTGGGCAATGAGAACCCATGGGAAATTGTATATAAGCTATGTTTGTTTGTTTGTTATTTGGTTTTTAGGAGCATTAGCAACTAAGGCCATATTGCTCCAGGGATATGCGGTGGTCATTCCCAGACCTTTCCACATCCTCCGTATTTGGTGGTCACAGGCTCGAACCCCGATCTAATCAAGAAGCATGTGCTACGCACTGCTGCTCCTGCCCACCTGGCTATGGAGGTGCCTATATAAGCTATGTACTGGCAAGACTAAAATGTATAATGGAGATACAGCATACTCTATTGATGGTGCTGACGAGGAAAGTACAAGTTGGAGAGAAAGTATGCCTGTGATTTTGGATCATCTGATTGGAGATACTTTCTCTGAACAGGATGACGAGTAACAGATGTTGATGAAAAGGCTTAATTATGCTTACTCTGGGGTACATGACGAGGATCCCTTTAGCCTAATTGAACTCTGTGATGCAGTACAGCATATAAGGAACAATAAATGCCCAGGGATGGACCTCATTGACTGATACCAGGGATCCTTCTTGAAGTTTTTAACAGCTGGCTGTGTGACAGGATCTTTCCATCACCATGGAAGGATGCTTATTAAAGCTGATACTCAAGGCACCATCTAGACCAAAGAATGATCCACGATCTTATCAACCTATTGTCCCCCTCCCTGGATTAAGAGAGGTGTTTGAAAGAATGCTGGCAAGATGGATTACTGACCATACTGGAAAAAACCTAGGCTGGTCTGGCAGACAATATGGGTTTACTCCAGGTCGTGGAACAGAAGATGCGCTTCAGGCATTGCAAAACTATATATTAGGCTCAAACAGTATGTCCTTGAAATCTTTATTGACTTTGAAGGAGCTTCTGATTCCATTTAGTGGAGCAGCGTTCTTATGATGTTGAGACTTTCAGGCTGTTCAACTAAGATCTTTAGGGTGGTAAAGGATTACTTAAAGCAACATATAGTGACTGTTAAGTCGTCGGTTGGTTCTATTGTACAAGAGGTGACCATTAGATGCTCTCAAGAATCGGTTTTTGGAGCAACCTCGTTTTGGTGGACTGGTTGCATAAGGACTTCGGGCATACGGGACAGGGTGGATGCCCTCAAAGGATTTAAAGTGAGTGCAAGGGGTAAAATTTTTTTTCAGTCTGGTCTGTACTTGTTAACAGAATGGACTGCTTCTACAGGGAATGGATATACTTAAATAGAAAGGGTGCAAGAATATTTGCTAATGCTATCGAGGCAGTGTTAGGTGGACCGGAAAACTGCTAGTTTGGGGGGATACAAGGACTAATAGATTAACAGTAGCCACTGGCAGAGGTGAAAGTGATTCTTGCACTGCTTCTATTGGAATGAGCAGAAGCCTGGAAAACAAGTTGCAGGATATTTCAGAAACTCCTGGGAGTCATTGCGGTACAAGTAAACACATGGGTTGTGTTAGGGTAGCTAAGAAAAAGAACAGGTGCATGCACACGTGCGCGTACACCAATGCTAGGAGTTTGGTAAATAAATTTGATGAATTTGAGGTATTGCAGAAAGCATCAAAGGCGGATATTGTTGGGATATCAGAGATGTGGTGTCACACAGATATAAGGAATGCAGAACTGGAATTTTGGGAGTACAACGTCTACAAAAAGGATAGACAGGATAGGAAGGGAGGAGGAGTTATGCTATTAGTTAAGAAACACATAAAATCCAATTAAGTGAAACCGGTTTACATCGTTGGAAAGGGCAGTGTCAAGTCAGTTTGGTGTGACATAAGCCATTGGGAGATCAAAATTGAGAGTAGGAGTGTGCTATAGGCTTAATGACTCTGATGAGTATAATAAGAAACTGTACAGGGAAATAGAGTAGGCCAGTAAATCAGAGAGTCTTATAATGGGGGATTTTAATTTCCCCCATTATAAGACTCTGGAATTTGTGGGTTGATAACTGTTTGTTTGTTTGGTTTTTAGAAGCATTAGCAACTAATGCCATATTGCTCCGTGATATGCGGTAGTCATTCCCTGGCCTTTCCGCATCCTCCGTATTTGGTCGTGATGGGTTAGAACCCCGGTCTAATCAAGAAGCATGTGCTACGCACTGCTGCTCCTTCCTACCTGGCTATGGAGGAGCTGGGTTGGTCACTTACACACTAACAAGGCTTTTGTGGATTTATTGGATGATTGTTTTCTACATCAGCATGTTCGGGAGGCAACTAGAGGGAGTAATACTCTTGATTTGATTATCAGTAGTGATTCTTCATGCATTAAGAATCTGCAGATAGGGGAACCACTAGGTGGCAGTGATCACAGTGTGCTGAAGTGGAATTTACTCAAAGAAGTAAGTACCATCAGGGGTAAAGGGAAGGGTTATTGCTTTCATAAAGTTGACTAGGATGGTGTGAGACAGTATTTAAATTCTATACAGTGGGACCAACTGATGATGTTACCAACAGTAAATTCAAAATGGGACGCATTCAAAGAACTTATTTTGGAAGCTACTAGGCTTTACATACCAACTAAGAAATATTGTTCAAGATTTAGACCCAAATTGATGTCAGATGAACTAATGAGACATATGGCAGAGAAGTAAAATGCTTAGGATACATATAAATATAAATGTGACACAGAAGCCTATGATAGATATAAGTTGATCTGTAACTAAGTTACAAAGGAGGTTAGGGAGGCAAAGGCAGATTACAAGAAATCATTGGCAAGGGATGCAAAGAAAAACAGCAAAGAGTTCTTTACTTATGTAAACTCTAGAAGGAAGGGATGAATCAGATTGGTCCACTTGATATTGATGGGTCAAGTGTTGATGATCCTGCTCAGGTAGCTAACAAACTAAATGAATATTTTGCATCGACATTCACACATGAGGAGTTATTGTGAGGGGAATGCCAGAGGTGTATTCAACTCTGGCAGTAAGCTAGATAATCTTGTAATAACTGAGAGTAAAGTGGAGGAGAAATTGTTGAATATAAACACAAGAAAGGCACCTGGGGTGGATGGGATCTATCCAGTTATATTAAAGGAGGCAGCAAACGAACTAAGTAAACCCTTAACCATAATTATGAGATATTTCTTGGACTCAGGGGAGGTACCCATAGACTGGAGATGTGCAAATGTGACCCCAATTCACAAAGGAGGATCAAAAGCTGACACAAGTACTTATAGACCTGTGAGTTTAACTTCTGTTCCAAGAAAATTAATGGAGGCACTGGTTAAAGAAGCACTGCAGGATCATCTAGACAAGACTTCAGTTATAGCTCGGACACAGCATGGTTTTGTTAAGGGAAAGTCTTGCCTGACCAATTTGATTGGATACTATGATGCAGTCACAAAAGAACTGGATGCAGGGAATAACTTTGATATTATATACTTGGATTTTAGAAAGGATTTTGATACTGTTGCACATGGAAGGCTGCTGCACAAATTGGAGCAGTGTAGCATTGGAGGCAAATTGCTGCTATGGATGAAGGGGTGGTTGAGGGGGAGAAGACAGAGAGTGGTAATCAATGGACACTGCTCATCGTGGACTAACATTATTAGTGGAGTCCCTCAGGGCTCAGTGTTGGGTCCATTATTGTTTTCTGTATTTATAAATGATATTGATGATGGTATATCAAGCTTAATGTCCAAGTTTGCAGACGATACAATAGTTGGCAGGGTTGTTAAGGACACTACTGACGCTATGCTGCTGCTACAGGATCTGGAAAGGTTGAGCAGATGGGCTGAGAGGTGGCAAATGAAGTTTAACATTGACAAATGTAAAGTACTACATATGGGAAACAGCAACCCCAGAGCAATGTATCAACACTGACGGTCATAGAGAATGAAAAGGACCTAGGGGTAATTGTGCAGGCAGATATGAAGTTCTCTGAGCAATGCAGATAGGCTGCAAGAGTAGCTCATGGTGTCTTGTCAATGATATACAAGAATTTTTCTAACAGGGATAAGGAGGTGATTATTCCCTTGTATAAGGCAGTGGTCAGGCCACACCTTGAGTACTGTATATAGATCTGGAGGCCTCATTTCGAGAAGGATGTAGAGTTGCTGGAACGAATACCGAGAAGGGCAACAAGAGTAGTGAATGATACAAAGGGGTGCTCTTATGAAGAAAGCTTAAGTTTTGCAAATTACAGTGTCTGGAGACTAGGCACCAGCGAGGTGATCTGATAGAGGTGTGTAAAGCCTTGAATGGTTTGAGCATGCTCAATGCTGATGGGATTCTGCCTCTTGCTCAGAATAATCACCTGAGAGGGCATAAATTCAAATTGAGGAATTTGAATTAGATGTCTGGAAATTTGCCTTTAGCCAGTGGGTAGTTGATTGGTGGAACAGACTTCCATCCCCTGTTGTGGAAGTTGATAGCCTAAATAAATTTAAGGCTCAGCTGGTCGGGTATTTTGAACGAACGGAGGGGTGAAGTGGAAGTTTTTTTTTTTCTGGCTGATGCTCCATAAGCTTGCTTTCTTGCATCATATGCCTCTACTAATGCTAAAAAAATGCTAAAATACAGAGATGATGGCATATGCTGATGATCTTGTGCTGCTTTTGAAGGATATTTCACGGATGTTAGTAGAAACCAGGTCACAGTAGGTTTTGCTTAAACTTAATAACTGGTGTAGGTTACAGAAATTGACTGTATCGGGAACCAAACCAAGGAAAATGGTCTTCAAGGGTCATTTTTTGAGCAGAAGACCCCCAGTTGTGAGAATGAATGGGTCGATCCTAGAATCGGCAAGGAAATTAAAATATCTAGGCATTATGTTTGACGAATCTTTGACTTTCAACTGACATGTTACTTATCTATCAGAAAAGGTGAGGAAATTTATGGGATGATTACTCGAATCACTAGAGTTGGCTGGGGAATAAAAGGTAAGGCGCTGAACTTGCTATATGAATGTGTATTTATCCCCGTGGTAATGTGTGGTGCACCAGTTTGGCTTAAGTGTGTAAGTGGAAAAGTATTTACTAGAAAGCTCAGTTCCATTCAAAGAGTAATGCTTTTTAGGATGTGCATGGTGTGTAGAACTGTGTCGACTCCAGCTTTGCAGGTTGTGACTAGAAAATGCCTATCGATCTACATTTGGTGTACTGTGCATTGGCTTATTTCATCCGCCGTGGCATTCCCTGTTCTTTTCTGAATATAGAGGTGGATACCTTGGCAGATCCCACGAAGGAAAGGGCAAGAATCCGGTATGCTTTGGTAAAAGTCTGTCAAGAGCATTGGAGTGTTTGTGATCAAGGGCAGATTACACAAAATTTTTTCCCAGATTTAAGAAATGCAACCTCAATAAAATTCAAATGGTTTGCCCCAAACCTACAAGCTATATTCTTATTGACTTGCGATGGTTCAATTAATGCAAAGTTGCATACTGAAAGACAAGACTGAGTTTTAGAAGGATTGAAATCAACTAAGTTGTCTTTTCCCCAATGGAGAATTATTTGGAGATTGGCATTTAAGGAATTGGTAGCGGATATTTGAGAAATTGAAGCTGATTGAGCAGGGCAAGGTTTCCCAAAATGGAAAGTGGAATGTAATGTGCTGTCATCGGCAAAACTATGGATAGGATTTCCAGTCAACGGAAGAAGGTCATTAATATACAAGAGGAAAAGAGTGGGGGAAAGAACTGAACCTTTGGGGGCACTAGCAATAGTGGAGAAGTTAGAAGACAGAGCCTTCTACCATCACCCTCAGTGAGCGATCAGGGAGAAAACTGGATAACCAATTACAAAAAACAGTTGGCAAACCATAAGATGGAAGCTTGTTTAGAAGACCTTTATGCCAGACATGATCGAAAGCCTTTGAGATATCAAGAGCAACTGCTTGTGTTTCACCAAACTTTTCCATTGAATTTGTCCATAAATGGGTAACATAAGCCCGAATATCACCAGTGGATTGACACTGATGGAATGCATACTGGTGAGCGTTGATCAGACGGAAGGTTTGACTATTTATTTACTATATTCCAACCAGCATAAGCAAGCAAATGCACCTGTTTGTGTTTTCAGTAACTCTAACATGGCCTATATAGTTGCTAAGCTCACATGATCCTTCAGCAGGCCTTGCTATTCTGCTCCCCGCATTCACAACATTTACCTGTCTCCTGTCTCCTATTAAAAGCCATGCAAGAATCAATTCCACAGCAGTTGTCATTAAACTGTTAGTCTGTATATTTCCTCCCAAACTAGCAGTTTTTTGAGCCAACCTTATTTTGCCTCAATTGCATCAGCAAATATTCTTACATCCCTTTCTATTCAAATTTAATCCATATGTATAAAAACATTTCCATCCTATATGAGAAAAATTTTATCTTTAATGCATCTAGTTATGAACTCCTGCTTGTGGTGCCTTTGTAAAAGTCCAAACACTTTCAAATTTACAACTAACTCATGGCTTTTTTTTTTTTTCAACATCTGCTTATACCTATTATGTAAAGCTACAGATACTCATGCCCACCATTTAGTGCCGTTATGAACAACCGTATCATTTTTTGTATATATCTATTCTTGCCCCAAAAGATAAATTATTCTACAATATTTACTTTTGTTCATGGGGAAAAAACTCTTTTCATTCCACCTCTCTTTACTGTATAAAATATTCCCAACTTCCTGACAGCATAGTCACCAAGTGGTGGAACTAATGTCTTCTGATTGTAATCTCACCGTGTAGATTAATGCATGCAGTTAGACTTTGGCATCGAGTTGGACAACTTAGTATTTGATGAGCTCCTGATTTACTTCCTCCAAAAGCAATGGTCCTTTTCTTCAAAGCATTCAAATTCTATCATCAAAACTTAATGAGGTATGCTTAATTTCCTTTCTTTACTTGCAATTTACCTATGCAAAGGCATTTACTGTGGAATTATGTCCAGCTATGGTCCACTCTGCATACATGCCACACAAACATTAGCAGTATGGCTTTGATTTATATTAGAACTGCGTTTGACAATTCCTCCTGCACCAAAGCATCTTCACTCTTCTAAGCCATATGCTTTACTACTGTAGTTCAAAGTATAATTTAAATTAAAAAATTTAATTAAAACAAAAGTACTGCATTACATAGTAAGAGTATATGATACATAATGTAACTGTGTAGTAATAGTATAGTGTATAATATTACTATACTATTCCAACCTACTCTAGCAGTAAATATATGTGTACTATATTTAAAGGCTAAATGCACAAGGCATAATATGATATGGGTTTAAATTAACTATGTAATATCAGTGTAGACACCATAGTTTACCCATAAATTAAACTACATACATAGTGTAAAGGCATCATTTAATTTTTCTGATATTGTGGCTACCTTCACTACAAGATACCAGGTATTGCACTACTTCGAATAAATAACACTTCTCTAGTAGAGGAGGCTACTGTTATTTATTCTCAGTGGGCACCACCACACAGACATGTTTTGAAGCTTGTTGGCTTACTCATCGGTGGGTGGCAGGTACCCTGATAATGCAAACATGCCATCACAGTTGCAAAATTAATTCCACAATATGAGAGATGTCAAAGGGTAAACAGAATGATACTGTATTTAAAGACTAAATGTACAAGGCATTCTGTTCACCATTTGGCATCTCTCATGTTGTGGAATTAATTCTGCAACTGTGATGGCATGTTTGCATTATTAGGGTACCTTCCACTCACCGATAAGTTAGCCGAACAAGTTTTGAAACACATCTCGGCGTTGGTGCCCACTGAGAATAAATAACAGTAGCCTCCTCTACTAGAGAAGTGTTATTTATTCAAAGTATTGCAATACTTGGTATCTCTTTGTGAAGGGTAGCCAAAATATAAAATAAAATTAAACAATGCCTTTACCCATAAATTAAACTACATGTGTAGTTTAATTTATGGGTAAATTTTGATGTATCTACACCGATACTATATATGTGTACTATGTAAAATTTATGAAACAATTTCAATATTAATTATGCACCAAAAGAACCACACAAAAGAAGATATTTGAGAATTATACTTATCTCTGGGTCTTTTTTTTAGAAACCTTACTTCTACCACCCATAAACTTGAACAGATATTCTTATGATGTTGGCTGCTATGTTAGTGGTGGAAACAGCTTACATTATGTTAAACTGGAGCTTTCTAAATATATGATGAGTATAATGAGCAATTGTGCAGAGAAATAGTGGGCCAGTAAATTAGAGTGTCTTATTATGGGGGATTTTAATTTCCTGGATATGGACTGGAATTTGTGGGTTGGTCACTAACACACTAGCAAGACTTTTGTGGATTTATTGGATGATTGTTTTCTACAGCAGCATGTTCAGGAGGCAACTAGAGGGAGTAATACTCTTGATCTGATTATAAGATCAAGAGTATTGATTGATCTGATAATCAGATCAAGAGTCTTCATGAATCAGTACTGATTATTCATGAATCAAAAATCTCCAGATAAAGGAACAACTAGGTGGCAGTGATCACAGTGTGCTGAAGTGGGATTTACTCAAAGAGATAACTACCATCGAAGGTAAAGGGAAGGGTTTTTGCTTTCCTAAAGATGACTATGGTGGTCTGAGACAGTATTTAAATTCTATACGGTGGGACCAACTGATGATGTTACCAACAGCAAATTCAAAATGGGAAGCATTCAAAGAATTAATCTTGGAAGCTACTAGGCTTTTCATACCAACAAAGAAATATTGTTCAAGATTTAGGCCTAAATGGGTGTCAGATGAACTAATTAGACATGTGACAGAGAAGAAAAATGTATGGGATACATATAAATTAACATGTGACACAGAAGCCTATAATAGATATTAGCATTAGCATTAGTAGAGGCATTTGATGCAAGAAAGCAAGCTTATGCAGCATCAGCCAAAAAAAAAAAAAAAAAAACCCACTTCCACTTCACCCCTCTGTTCGTTCAAAATACCTGTCCAGCTGAGCCTTAAACTTATTTAGGCTATCAACCTCCACCACAAGGGATGGAAGTCTGTTCCACCAACCAACCACCCACTAGCTAAAGGCACATTTCCGCACGTCTATCCTACATCTGTCTTTCCTCAATCTGAATTTATGCCCTCTCAGGTGATTTTTCTGAGTTAGAGGAAGAATCCCATCAGCATTGAGCATGCCTAAACCATTCAACGCTTTATACACCTCTATCAGATCACCTCGCTGGTGCCTAGTCTCCAGACGCTGTAATTTGCAAAACTTAAGCCTTTCTTCGTAAGAGCACCCCTTTGTTCCATTCACTACTCTTGTTGCTCTTCTCTGTACTCGTTCCAGCAGCTCTACATCGTTCTTGAAATGAGGCCTCCAGACCTGTATACAGTACTCTAGGTGTGGCCTGACCATCGCCTTATACAATGGAATAATCACCTCCTTATCCCTGCTGGAAAAATTCCTGTATATCATTGACAATACTCCATGAGCTACTCTTGCAGCCCGTCTGCACTGCTCAGAGAACTTCATATCTGCCTGCACAACCACCCCCAAGTCCCTTTCATTCTCTACCTCTGTCAGTGTAGTACCACAGAGTTGATACGTTGCTCTGGGGTTGCTGTTTCCCATGTGTAGTACTTTACATTTATCAATGTTAAACTTCATTTGCCACCTCTCAGCCCATCTGCTCAACCTTTCCAGATCCTGTTGCAGCAGCATAGTGTCAGTAGTGTCCTTGACAACCCTGCCAACCTTTGTATTGTCTGCAAACTTGGACATTAAGCCCGATATACCATCATCAATATCATTTATAAATACAGAAAACAATAATGGACCCAACACTGAGCCCTGAGGGACTCCACTAATAACATCAGTCCACGATGAGCAGTGTCCATTGATTACCACTCTCTGTCTTCTCCCCCTCAACCACCCCTTTATCCATAGCAGCAATTTGCCTCCAATGTCACACTGCTCCAATTTGTGTAGCAGTCTTCCATGTGCAACAGTATCAAAAGCCTTTCTAAGATCCAAGTATATAATATCAAAGCTATTCCCTGCATCCAGTTCTTTTGTGACTGCATCATAGTATCCAATCAAGTTGGTCAGGCAAGACTTCTCCTTAACAAAACCATGCTGTGTCTGAGCTATAACTGAAGTCTTGTCTAAATGATCCTGCAGTGCTTCTTTAACCAGTGCCTCCATTAATTTTCCTGGAACAGAAGTTAAGCTCACAGGTCTATAATTACTTGTGTCAGCCTTTGATCCTCCTTTGTGAATTGGGGTCACATTTGCACATTTCCAGTCTATGGGTACCTCCCCTGAGTCCAAGGAAGCTCTCATAATTATGGCTAAGGGTTTGCTTACTTCCTTTGCTGCCTACTTTAATATAACTGGATAGATCCCATCCACCCCGGGTGCCTTTCTTGTGTTTATCTTCAACAGTTTCTCCTCCACTTTACTCCCAGTTATTTCAAGATTCTGTAGCTTACTGCTAGAGTTGAATACACCTCTGGCATTCCCCTCGCTGAATAACTCCTCATGTGTGAATGTCGATGCAAAATATTCATTTAGTTTGTTAGCTACCTGAGCAGGATCATCAACACTTGACCCATCAATATCAAGTGGACCAATCTGATTCATCCCCTTCCTTCTAGAGTTTACATAAGTAAAGAACTCTTTGCTGTTTTTCTTTGCATCCCCTGCCAAGGATTTCTCGTAATCTGCCTTCGCCTGCCTAACCTCCTTTGTAACTTGGTTGCATATCAACTTGTATCTATCATAGGCTTCTGTGTCATGTGTTAATTTGTATGTATCCCATGCATTTTTCTTCTCTGCCATATGCCTCATTAGTTCATCTGCCATCCATTTTGGCCTAAACCTTGAACAATATTTCTTAGTTGGTATGTAAAGCCTAGTAGCTTCCAAGATAAGTTCTTTGAATGCTTGCCATTTTGAATTTGCTGTTGGTAACATCATCAGTTGGTCCCACTGTATAGAATTTAAATACTGTCTCAGTCCATCGTAGTCGCTTTTACGGAAGCAATAACCCTTCCCTTTACCCCTAATGGTAGTTACCTCTTTGAGTAAATCCCACTTCAGCACACTGTGATCACTGCCACCTAGTGGTTCATTTATCTGCAGATTCTTAATGCATGAAGAATCACTGCTGATAATCAAATCAAGAGTATTACTCCCTCTAGTTGCCTCCCGAACATGCTGATGTAGAAAACAATCATCCAATAAATCCACAAAAGTCCTGCTAGTGTGTGAGTAACCAGCCCCCAAATTCCAGTCAATATCTGGGAAATTAAAATCTCCCATTATAAGACACTCTGATTTACTGGCCCACTCTATTTCCCTGTACAATTCCTTATTATACTCATCAGAGTCATTAGGCCTATAGCACACTCCTACTCTCAATTTTGATCTCCCAATGCTTATGTCACACCAAACTGACTCAACACTGCACTGTCCAGCGATGTCGACTGGCTTCACTTCCTTGGTTTTTATGTGTTTCTTAACTAATAACATAACCCCTCCTCCCTTCCTATCCTGTCTATCCTTTCTGTAGACGTTGTACTCCCCAAATTGCAGTTCTGCATCCCTTATATCTGTGTGACACCACGTCTCTGATATCCCAACTATATCTGCCTTCGATGTTTTGAGCCATACCTCAAATTCATCAAATTTATTTACTAAACTCCTAGCATTGGTGTACACGCAATTATACCTGCACCTGTTTCTATTCTTAGCTACCCAAACACAACCCATGTGTTTACTTGTACCGCAATGGCTCCCAGCAGTCTCTGAAATACCATGCATCTTGTTTTTCAGGCTTCTGCTCATTCTAATAGAAGCAGTGCAAGAATCTCTTTCACCTCTGCCAGTGGCTACTGTCAATCTATTGGTCTTTGTCTCCCCCCAAGCTAGCAGTTTTCCGACCCACCTAACACTGCCTCGATAGCATCAGCAAATATTCTTGCACCCTTTCTATTTACGTGTATCCCATCCCTGTAGAAGCAATCTCTCCTGTTAACAAGTACAGTCCAGGCTGAAAAAAATTCTACCCCTTGAGCCTTGCACAATCTTTCCAGGGCCGAATTGATCGACAAGGCTCTCATCATATACTCCCTCCTATCGTGTCTGGGCAGAATTGCAGACACTTTCAAATTCAACCCTAATTCTCGGCTTTTGTTCAACAGTGACCTGTACTTGTTAAGTAATTCTGCCGGTCTCCTACTCTTAATATTATTAGTGCCAACGTGTACAACTATATCACCTTTTGTGCCCTTAAAAGATGATATTCGCTCTACAACGTCATCAACCTTTGCCCCTGGCAGACATACCCTGGTCCTGTTCCACCTATCTTTTTTACAAAGCATGTTCCCCGTTTCCCTGACAATAGAGTCACCAACAACTACTAGTTCCTTCGGGACCAGCGCATTCTGCCTTAGGGGTTGTCTCTGTGTCACGCGATGCCCAAGTGCAAGCTCTGGCGTTGATGTGGGCAGCTGAGAGCTTGATGGGCCCCTCAATTTAGTTTCTTCAAGGGCATCCACCCTGTCCTTCAAGCTCTCATATAGGCCCACAAGAACGCCGAGTTGTTGCCTGATATCGATACACTCCTTGCATCGCGCACACACAAAGACATCCCCCTTGGCAGTATCATGTCCCGTACCCGATTGCTCTGCAAACATCAAGCAAACAGTGCATTTTATAAGGCTGTGAGTCAGAGGACAACTGCCCCACTCAGTTCTGCTCTGAGCCACAGCACTTCCATTAGCTTGAGCCTTTTGCTTTGCTGCTCTGGTCTGAGTCATGATTCTATTAATTAATTAATTAATTATGTTATGTTAGTAATTATATTACGTTTGTAATCTAAGTCGTTATATGTATTTATTTAAACGTACAATTTAACTGCTAACGAAGTTCAACTAACGCTATCTAGTACGGTATATAACCTACGGTATATCTAGTACGGTATCACAATGGCGGGAAAGTTACTAACGGTGACGGTTGTTACGAACACGTGGAAACCCTTACCGATACTTTTACAAGGCCGAGTAAAGAATAAATACACCAAATTAATCAAAAAATCACAAAATAATGTTATACTACTAAATTTAAATCAAAAGTTTTAGAAAAACAATAATTTCAAATCAATAAATAAGAAAAATCCACTTAGCGGCTTTGAACACGACCATCACTAGTAGCCTCGTCAGTAGACTCCTCCAACAACTATAAGCTGGTCTGTAACCAAGTTACAAATGAGTTTAGGCAGGCTAAAGCAGATTACAAAAAATCTTTGGCAAAGAAAAACAGCAAAGAGTTTTTTACTTATGTAAACGCTAGAAGGAAAGGGATGAATCAGATTGGTCCACGTGATATTGATGGTTCAACTGTTGATAATCCTGCTCAGGTAGCTAACAAACCAATTGAATATTTTGCATCTACATTCACACATGAGGAGTTATTCAGGGAGGGGAATGCCAGAGGTGTATTCAACTCTGGCAGTAAGCTAGATAATCTTGTAATAACTAAGAGTAAAGTGGAGGATAAATTGTTAAAGATAAACACAAGAAAGGCACCTGGGGTGGATGGAATCTATCCAGTTATATTAAAGGAAGCGGCAAAGGAAGTAAGCAAATCCTTAGCCATAATTATGAGAGCTTCCCTGGACTCAGGGGAGGTACCCATGAACTCGAGATGTGCAAATGTGACCCCAATCCACAAAGGAGGATCAAAGGGAGACCCAGGTAATTACAGACTTGTTAGTTTAACTTCTGTTCCAGTCAAATTAATGGAGGCACTGGTTAAAGAAGCACTGCAGGATCATCTAGACAAGACTTCAGTTATAGCTCGGACACAGCATGGTTTTGTTAAGGGGAAGTCTTGCCTGACCAATCTGATTGGATACTATGATGCAGTCACAAAAGAACTGGATGCAGGAAATAACTTTGATATTATATACTTGGATCTTAGAAAGGCTTTTGATACTGTTGCACATGGAAGACTGCTGCACAAATTGGAGCAGTGTGGCATTGGAGGCAAATTGCTGCTATGGATAAAGGGGTGGTTGAGGGGAGAACACAGAAAGTGGTAATCAATTGACACTGCTCATTGTGGACTAATGTTATTAGTGGAGTCCCTCAGGGTTCAGTGTTGGGTCCATTGTTGTTTCCTGTATTTATAAATGATATTGATGATGGTATATCAGGTTTAATGTCCAAGTTTGCAGACAATACGAAGGTTGGCAGGGTTGTTAATGACACTAATGACAGTACACTGCTGCAACAGGATTTAGAAAAGTTGAGCAGATGGGCTGACAGGTGGCAAATGAAATTTAACATTGACAAATGTAAGTACTACATATGGGAAGCAATAATCTCAGAGTAAGGTATCAACTCTGTGGTACCACACTGACAGTGGTAGAGAATGAAAAGGACCTGGGGGTAATTATGTAGGCAGATATGAAGTTTTCTGAGCAGTGCAGATGGTCTGCAAGAGTAGCTTATGGTGTCTTATCAATGATATACAGGAATTTTTCTAGCAGGGATAAGGAGGTGATTATTCTCTTGTATAAGGCAATGGTCAGGCCACACCTTGAGCACTGTATACAGGTCTGGAGGCCTCATTTTAACAAGAATGTAGAGCTTTGGAACGAGTACAGAGAAGGGCAACGAGATTAGTGAATGGAAGAAAGGCTTAAGTTTTGCAAAATACAATGCAACTGGAAACTAGGCACCCGTGATGTGATCTGATTGTGGTGTTTAAAGCCATGAATGGTTTGAGCATGCTCAATGTAGATGGGATTCTTCCTCTTGCTCAGAATAATCGCCTGAGAGGGCATAAATTCAAATTGAGGAAAGACGGTTGTAGGATAGATGTGCGGAAGTTTGCCTTTAACCAGCAGGTGGTTGATTACTGGAACAAACTTCCATCTGTTGTAGAAGTTGATAGCTTAAATAGAATCAAGGCAGAACTTGTCAAACATTTGGAGCAAATGGATGGGTGAAATAAGGGTTTTCGTTTTTTTTTTTTTTTTGCATGATACTATATAAGCTTGCTTTCTTGCATCATGTGTCTTTGCTAATGCTAATTCTAATATTGTAAATACAAAAAGAAAAAATCTATATAATCAATTGAATGTCATCAATATATTGAATATATAATAATCAATTGAATATCTGTAGTGACTTCAAAGTCATTGGTATGTTAATGGGCTATGTATGGAGAGTTTACAAAATATTGTTGTTTCATATACCTATGGGACAGTTGTTCTACTGCCCATTACTTCAGATGTGTGTCAAAGAAGCACATAAGCCAGGTATAAGTAGTATGCAGTGTGTTCCGTTTGTGTATTCAGCAAAGATTTTTCTTTCACTTCTCCACATGAAATTTGGCCTTACAAAGCATTTTGTTAAGTGGTGGGTAAGGTGAATTCAAAATGATTTCATTACCTAAGAAACCTTTCAAAGATCGGTACAAGAAAAGTAAAAAGAGGGAATGTTGTGTGGCCTGAAATCAGAAAGCTTCTGCAGGATTGAAAATTTTTAAAAATGCTTCAGTATATTACAACTGAAACATGGCAATCTTTCAAATACCTTTGTGGAAGCTTTTTGGGTAACTACAGGTCTCCTGCATACAAAGACAGAGTTCAGAAACTGCTCAGCATGTAATATATCTCAAACTTTATTTTTTTTTTTTTTTTGCATTTGCATTTTTGACTTTTTTTACCCAAAAACCTTGGCATTTTGAGTAATGATTACGTCAAGAAATTAAATTAAATCAGTGGAAAATCACTACCAAGTTATCATAATTAACTTGTACTTCTGTTATCAGCAGTCACTTATAAAACTACACATTCTAGAAAAACACCTAGAAATTTAACATTTCTAGGTGTTTTTCTGCCGACC
Source organism: Mastigoproctus giganteus (assembly GCF_048544385.1). Taxonomy (NCBI): domain Eukaryota; kingdom Metazoa; phylum Arthropoda; class Arachnida; order Uropygi; family Thelyphonidae; genus Mastigoproctus; species Mastigoproctus giganteus. The sequence goes on from NC_143582.1 coordinate 127,935,441, forward strand.
GGGCTAGCTGGGTGGGTAAAGTGCCTGCCTGGCAACCCAAAGGTCATGGGTTCGAATCCCACCTTGGTCTTGGATCAAAGTACTGCAAAAACCTTGGGAGGTGCATTATGGCCAAAGAAGCCGATGCGCCAACAACTACCAAAAAAAAAAACACCAGGAAATATTTGAAATAATTGCACCAAATTGGTTTAGAAATGTGAGTTTACACCTTTAACGGGAAAAGTTTCATTTTAGATTTGTATTTTTTTAAGTTCCCTTAATTTTTAACATTTAAAAAAAATTTATCATATATTGTATTGAATACACCTTTTTTGTGTTCTGTAATAAATGTGAATAAAAATATTTATCATAATATTTACTTTATTAATTTTATGCCAAAAAGATATCCATACTGTGATAAGTTACATAGTATGAATCAGAGCTGTAATACTCAATATGTTCTACATTGATAATAATATTAGTAAATTAATAAGAGGAGTTTACCTCAATATAGTACGTAGAACACTTCCGTATGATACCCTCCAGAAATTAAAACGGAAAAAACGAAAAAATCGACAACTTACCGGTACATTTAAAGTAAAATATAAATAATTAAATAATCAATTTAACACAATTCAAAATCAATTTAAAACAATTAAAATTCAAATTAACACAATTAAAAGAATCTAACGAAAATATCGAAAATCGTTTTGAATATTACGTATTTTTTGATAAGGATCCCAAATAAAATTAATTACTGACCTGTGTGTGTGTGTGTGTGTGTGTGTGTGTGTGTGTGTGTGTGTGTGTGTGTGTGTGTGTGTGTGTGTGTGTGTGTGTGTGTGTGGTCGGTCCTTGATTAGTGTGTCAATGATAGGGTAAAATGTAAAACCCCTCCTTCTGCCCTAAGTAATAGCCATGTGTATTGACCAAGGTGCAACTGTATAATTTCTCCAGAGTCCCCAAGATTGCTAGGATTTCAGAACAACACAATCGCTGTTTTCCGCACCCTAACATTATTTTTAGGACCTATAACAATATGAGGTGTGACGATATATTTTCCAGACTGGTGCTGTTGCGGTCATGTTCAAAGAGTTCGAAAATAAATGTAACTAGTGTGTTGTCCTTAAAACTTCTTCCATCAGATGTTGGACACAGATTGTCCAGTAGGTGGACAGGTTGCAAATAACATTAACTAACATTAGTAACATTAACTTTCATGTCACGACTTGCAGTGGTGCAATGAATGAATATCAAATTTTGCTTTAAACTGGGAAAATCTGCAGTTGAATGAAACATAAAAAGCCATTTATGGTGATGAAATGCTGTCATACCAATGTGTTTGAATGGTATAAGCGATTCAGAGGTGGACATGAGGATGTTCTCAATGACCTAAAACATGGGTGTCCGTCATCCTCTAAAATTTTAGGAAATTGTGGCAACAGATAGTTGTTTGAATGTTGGATGTGAATAAGGAGGTGATTTATCAAATTCTGCATGAATGCAGATATAGAGAAAAAGGAGGTCTGTGCCATGCAGCCTTACAGATGACCAGAAACAACGAAGAATGTCATTGAAGAGTGAAGGCTCCTTCCAGACTTGTAAAGACATCCTAATTTCCTCGCCTATGTTGTCACTGCAGATGAATGTTTGGTGTTTCAGTATGGCCTAGAGATGAAGTGTTAGAGCATGCAGTGGACTTCATAATCGTCACCAAGTCCCAAAATGTTTCATTTACAGAAGTTCAGGATTAAGCCAATGCTGATCATGTTTTTCAACAAATGGTGTGATTCACAAGGAATTTGTACTTGAAGTGGAGAGAGTTAATGCTGTTAATTCTACATACAGGTTCTTGTTTTATGTACATTTCCCAGGTGAGGCTGCAATTTTGAGAGAAAGGTAGCTAGTTCTTGTTGCATGACAATACCCCCACCCATTTTGCACATTTTGTAAGACATTTCTTATGAAAAATTACATTGTACTGATCATCCATTCTCCACAGCATCCATCTCTACTCTCCCCCATCTATCACCAGCAGACTTCTTTCTCCTTCCCAAAGTGAAAATCTGGATCAAAGGAAAGAAATTTCAAAATGTTGAGGACAGAAAGAAAAACATAACTGAAAAACTGAACATCTTTAGAGTAATAAGTGCAACTTTAGAGTAATAAGTGCATTCAATCAGGTGGTTATTTACTTTGAATAAAAATAAAGCCATTTTTGAGCTCCTTCACTTCGTGTTCTTTTAATTACACCAGTCTAGGAACTTTATTGACACACATTGCATGTCTGCCAACCTCTGACTACCAAAATTGGCATGCCACCCATATGATCTGTGAGAGGCAGGAGCAATAATTATCAGTATATTTTGTTTAAGGAGACTGAACTGAACTGCATATAAAACTTATATTATTATTATTATTATTAGCCATATGATGCAAGGAAGCCTGAGGCTTTTGCTGTACCAGCCAAAAACAAATTTCTGAGTTACTCCAAGCCCATACTCACCAGATGTGAGCACCTGGGGTATACAGTTCACTTCAGTTCATATATGTTCAAAATTTATATACAGCTCACTTCATGTTATATGTTCAAAATTAATATACAGTTCAGTTCAATTGATGTTTTAGCATTAACTGAAATCTGCATTTGGCAAACTCACAAATTTCAGATAATGCAGCGGCATTTGGTATTCAGTAGCTAGGTAGTTTTCCCGTGGTAACTAGCACTTTGTAATTATCCCATAAAATATTAGATCATTAAGTTAGTTTGCTATTATGAAATATTAGTGTTAATCTACATAATTAAACAGCCATATAACTGGTTGAAGAGGAGAAAATTCCTGAAATCAGGGTTTCACAAAAACCTGAAAATTATCATTAAAAAGATGTCCTAAAGCTCACAAAACTATTAACCAACACAGCTAGCTTCTACCCAGTAAAACTTAAAAACATTTTAAAATTTTAAAAGCAGTGATATGAGCAGTATAATATACATTTGAAGTATTTACTTTAAGCATTATATATAATGCACAGAAATTTATTTCATCCAAAAATTCAAGTACTCATCTGGAATTTTGAATAAAATAACCATTGGTGGCAAAGCTTTAACTGAGACTGATCATGAAATGATTTTACAAATTATAAGAAACACACCCTAATAAGTATATGTGGAGTATATTTGACTGCCTTATATCATGTCAGTAGCTAATCAGCAAAAATATATATAAAAAATCTCTCAATGTTAAATTAAAATGTAATACTTTGTCTAATAACACTAGCCAACAAAAAAATTTTTTGTCATGCCTCTGCAATGAAAATATGTGATTCTGGAGGGAATAAATGCACTGATTCCGAAAATCACCATAAAAAGTCTATCACATTTACATCAAAAGTTGTACCAACCTTTAATGTTGAAATAAAGGGATATATACATATAATTCAAGTTTGTAATACAAGTGTAAAAAAAAAATATTATATATTCTCTGTAACTCATTAACTTCGAAAAAATATCATAAATCACGTCATGTCAAAATAGTTATATTTCAATAATATATAATCAGCATACCTGTAATTGTTCTTAAAAATGTTTGCTACTAAGGGATTTTCTTTTGTATTCCTGCTTGCTCTCCCTCACAAGGAACCAGCAGTAATCCCCCATCATTACAGGATCCCAGAGACCTTGGTACCATTTTTCCATAATGGAAATATCTTGATAAAACCACTCCCCTTGCTCATCACTCACATCTCCCAGATTTTCAGGGGAAAATTCAAGATGGGAATGAAGAAAATGAATTTTCAAAGACATTGGGCAGCCCATGCGTTTGTAGCACTCGAGTAAATTAGACACCAACATTTCATAGTTTTCTTCCTTCCTATTATTACCCAAAAAACTATGTATTACTGCCCTTAAATGATCGCTAAGCTGCCAAATAAACCTTCTTTAACTGGGTTTCAAACATATCGTCTTTTCGGAGTTTTCTAATTTGGGGTCCTATGAAAATTCCTTCCTTAAGTTTGGCACATGTTAAATTAGGAAACACACTTCTCGAGTATGCAAATCCATTACCTTCTTTATCTAGTCCTTCACAGAATTTTTCCTCAATCCAAATATGATGTGCAGGGGTGGAAGAAGAACCTTGTTTTATTGCACTAAAGGAATATATTTTACATTACATTGTCCTGGTATGAATTTATCACGCTTATCCCAATGTTGCACAACATAATGTTCTTCTGTCCCATGGCTGTCCCACAAACAAAAAACAACAATATTTTGTGAACCTTCACCCCCTTCCCCACAAACCAACAAGCAAAACAGTAACCTTAAGATCACTGCTTATGTTCCAACCATAATCCTGGTATTTTATAACATGTAGAACCTAGACACGCTTCCATGACTTTCTTTAAGTACAACTGAATGAAACAGAGGAACTGATAGAAATTTGTTGCCATTATGAAGTAAAACTCATTTTAAACTTTATTTTGAGGCATCTATGAATAAACACCATTCATCTGACTTATGCCTGATACCTAGTTCTTTCAGAAGTCCAATGATATCTTTGCAAAACACATACTGTCCTCCATAACAAAATATTTCGAAAACTTTTCATGTCTTTTTCGAAATTCTGAAATCTTTGTTCCTGCTGTGAGTATATTCCACTACTGTAACCTAGAACCTAACAGTTCAGCTTGTTCTTTTGGCAAATTTGATTAAATGTACTTCACTACATGAACTTGCTGGCTAATAATCGACATCTTGTGAAGTGGAGGCTTCCTGGGAATCCCCAACTTGAACTTAATCACTATTATCTTCCCCGCTACTGACTGTTATCCTAAGTTTTGGGAGGCACTAGTACTGGCAAATCATTACTGTGCGGAACAGGCCAAATTGCAAAAGGTATATTTGGATATATTATAGTGTGTTTGCTTTTTTTTTATACATACCAGATATATTTGTCATACAGAAGTAGCAATCATTAATGTGGTTAGATGGTTCTCGCCAAACCATAGGGACTTCAGAAAGAAACGCTTTTAGTTTGCCCTGTAACCACTTCCTAAGGTTTGCTGTACAGGTAATACAACACTTATGAGGCACCCAAGGTTTGTCTTGATCACTAATTTTACATCCAAAATAAAAAGAATGCAAAAGTTTTGTAATGTCATAGATATTTTTCCTTTGTGGATGGAGTAAACCATCCACGAACATAACAAAAATTGTCTAGATGATTGATACACTTCCTTTGTGTCTGCTTATTCATTGTAGCACTAAATGAATTTCTGAAAATGTAAATTAAATTTAAATTAATCAAACACTACAATATAGAAACAACACAAATAACAACACAAGTAATTTGCCACGTCTGTATACATAGTATACAGACGTGGCAAATTACTGATTCTACTCATGTGAAAACACTGAAAAGAAAAATATTTGCAAATTGGCAGGTAGAGCTGAAATTATTTTACTGCTACCACAAGGGTTGTGGGCTGCAACCTCCTACTCTCGAGGGGCTGTTTATGTTTGGAGGATAGATTTGCAACCCTGAGAACATGTCATAATAAGTTAATAATTGGAAAACCTTGGCACAGCCTACAAAAATCTTCACCAAAAATTCTAATTGTGTTCTCTTCAAACTGTAAATTGTTGTATTGGAATTTGAACCTAAGAACCATAGGTAGAAGCAGTGGCAGCTCGTGACTCTGATGTTTGGGGGTGCTGCATCTTAAAGTTACATTAAATTGCCTTGGTTATAAGACATACACAGTAATAATAATAAGCAAGTTAAAATACTACAAAACATTAGCTAGACATTTACCATTAACAGACTTGAACTTTTATTTAAAAACAATATCCATTCTTCAGTTTCTATTTGTTGAAAATAGATTAATAACTTTTTCATTCAAGTTTGGTGCGCTGTTGACCAAGCTTTTCTCTATTTGAAAGTATTGCTTGAGCATTTAGCCTTTCCTGATTCATAGTGCTCCTTAAAAATGTTTTTATTCTTTTTAATGTTGAATGACAGCGTTTGGGCTCCGAAGTAGTCATCAGAATGGTCAGAAGAACTTTTATGAGTTTTGTAAGTTCACCAAGAACTTCAGCTAGATTATTTTCTGAGATAATTTTCAGCAATTCAGTTAATTTGCAATAATTGTGTAGATCATGTCTGCTATAGAAAACTTTTAATTCCATAAGAAGTTTTTCTCTTTCAATCATGGGATATGCCTCAGTAATCTCCCATACCTCTTCCATAGGCATTTTTGTACGAAAAATAACAAAGTTCTCCTTGTTAAACAATTTAGCAGCAATTAATTGCTTTGTAAAAGAATATCTCTCACCTATGTCAACACTTATATAGTCACATACTTCCTTCGCTTCAATCATGAGTGTTTTTGAAGGATTTTCACAGTACATTGAATTCCTGATTTTTAGAATGGCATTCTTAAAGTTTCCTATATATATTCATGTATTTTTACTGCCTCAATTTCTCGAGATTGCATTTGATTCTAAATAACTTCCATGTGAGGTATTATCTGATGAAAAAGTTCTAACCAGAACTCAAATTTTTCATTACTGAAGATGTGCAAAATTCCAGTTGTTTCTGAAATCATCTTATTTGCATTTGCTGTCACTTGTAGTTCCTCCATGCAATTTTTTAAGGATTCAAAATTTTCATAAATGCTGTTCACGGTGCGTATGGTGAAGTTTCATCTTGTAGGGGAAGGTCGGACAACATGGCTGTCCATATGCTTACCGAGAACAGAGAGACGCTGTGGTGATCTCGAGAAAAATGTTGGTATTGCCATGAGGTTCAAAAAGAATATTCTCAAATCTCGGATACTACTTACTGCATTTCTCATTATCAGATTCAGTTGGTGTTCATAGCAGTGAATAAATGTGCATTTTTGTACATTTCTTTTATTTTATCATGAACTCCCCCCCCCCCCCCTTTCTTGCCTTTCATCACACTTGTGCCATCAGATGTCTGAGCAACCAGTTTTTGAGTATTTTCTTCGAAGATTATGTCTAACTGATCTAGAATGCACTTCAGTATTCCGTCTGCCGTTTGGTTTTCCAGAGTGAAAAAACCCCAAAAATGCCCAAAAATGTCTACATTCAATTCATATCTCAGAACAAATTACAATTCGTATATGTTCTGAAACATCTCTTGTCATCAGCCATGACAACTACGAATGAAGCTTCTTTAATTTCTCTTTTTATTTCATCCCAGCATATTTGCAGCAAACAGTCAAGAATATCATTCTGAATAATTTTTGAAATGCCTTTAAATGCTGCATTACTTTCTAAATGGTTCTTTAAATTGGAAGCTAATGTACAGGCAAAATTTATTAATCCTCTGAATACTCCTGGATTTTTAGAATTGTCTTTTTTGTCATGTTCACATAAAGGAATTTCAAACTGTCCATAAAATTTAATGTATTCTATTATTTTAGATAATACCTCATGATTCTTTTCTGTTATGTTTGCAGATCGAAAGTCTGTAGGCCTCACTAAGCTCTTCTTTAATATTTTTGCTTCCTAAAAGCGATAGTGAAATCACATTATCAGTATGTTTCTTTGAACTCTCTTGTTTTAGTTTTTTTCTTTCATTCTGTTTGTTTGTAAATCCCACTTTTTGTCCATGTTAAGCCACTTCTGAACAGTGAACACGGAAAACAAAACAATGCATTTTTAACTTCACAGCCACAAAGCCAGCTTTTCCTTCCTTTGGTACCATTCAGTTTTAAAACTGCGAATATATTTCTTATTATTACTTACTCCCCATTGAGAAATTTGAATCTTTTGTGTGGGACAGCTTTCTTTTTTAGTCGCATTTTTTTTCTTGGAGAGATAATTGTGAAAAACTAAGTTGCTGAAGTTCATTCACTGTCATGTGATTTACTTCATGGAGGATTTACTTAAGCATGGAGGCCCTGATTGAATCAAATTTCGCAAAATCGTTTGTCATAAAAATAATGTTTTACTTACACATCACCTCATAATGTAACTTCAACTTATCATGTTGAAGCTCAATTCACAATTAAGCTGTAATCTCATAATTACACTGTTGAATGTTGAGTATTGACTTAACACTGATGTTATTTAGTTACTTAATGGGAATTTGGGCAAATAACAAAGACACTGACATTGTGACTACATATCCATCATGGTCAACGACGAAATCTGCACTGCATGTTTTACAGTGACTTTGATTCATTTCACCTATAAAAAATGTATATTGGAAAATTGCCAATATGCTGAGGTATTATCTAAACTACCAGATATTCACTGGAATGCAAAATGTGTCACTGCCTGGCGCACAGTGAGGCCTACGGTTAATTAAACTTCAAAGTTGGAAGAAATTTTGTGTTTTTATTCGTTTATTATTGAAATGATTACTGGAAATAGAGGATGTGCATATTATATGCGAATCCTGTTAATAAAAATATTCATTGTGTTGCATTGTTCTTCACAAAATTTCATATAACTCCGTTCACTGTATATCTAGATTTAAATAGCTGGGGGGGTTTGCAGTGCCTATGGATGAGCTGCCCCTGGTTGAAGTCTGATTATGTTTATCACTAGAAAACTGAGGCCAGAATCGATTGCTAAAATTAAGAGAATTAGCTTATATCTGTTAAAATAAATTAGCATGTCATACATTACTGGCTAGATTATTCAAAATTGGCATAGTTTTGTAAAATGTAACTCCCTCTATATTAATAACTGTGACTATCATGGTTGTTATTTAAAACCACACATAAAAATTGGTTAAAAACAGCATTTAAGTGCTTGGAGGTAAAAATCGTGTTGGCCAGTGTAATTAACCTGGTAAAGAAACCATAGAAAACTAATGTTTTTTTACTAAAATTATAACTTTGAATTGATTAGTGTGTGGAATTATGAAATTTAACAAAATTAAAATATGTAAAATATGAAATAAAAATCGTCAGTCAGTAATGTCAATATATTTTATTATTTTGATATTGACTGATCTGCATAATTCAAGAGCAAATTATTTATTAGAGAAGAGGCCTTGAGCACCTGGGATAATCATATTAAAATAAATATTGCTTCAATTGACGAACCAGTAAAATTGAGTTTATTAAAATAAATTAATTAATTAAATTTCAAAATATATAATAGCAATACAACTCAATCCTTCCTGCTTTGATACTATTTGAAAAATATAAGAGATTTAACTCATACCTTTTTATAGGAAGTTCTTTGGCCTTAGACTCACATCAAATTAATCCAATTAATTCATTATATGAGACTAAATTTATGACATGATATTATGATTTAAAATTGTTAATATATACAGATTTCTTAAAAATAATCCTGTATTCAATTTCCAAAATCTACTCACTGCCAAAAGGAAGAGCAAAGTGAAGTCGATGTACATCAATCCACCACAAACTAAATCACCCAGCAATAACGGACAGGAAATTGAAGACAATTGTCAAATTTACTAAAATATTTTAGACTAACTTCTTAATAAGGGACAAAGTTATTTCGGAATTGTCCGTGCTCACAAGAAGTAATGTGACACTTAACAATCTACACTCTCTTTTATACTAATAATAAGATTCAATTTAGTGTACCGTGACGATTATTTTTATTAACCAATGTAAATAATGTTATTTTCATATGCTCATAAAGGTCCACGAGTCCGAATTTGTGTATGGTCTACATATATTGTGTATTAATTACTTTAGCCTCATTAAAAAGAAACATATGATTCTCATGGATGGCATGAAAGGAAAGTTTAGATGCACCTGTTCTTTTTGCCCTTACGAATGTTGTTGTGTTGCCTGGTGTTGTTGTAGTCGCATTGAAAGATAATTTTGAGTAGAACCAATATATTAATTAATAAAATGTAATTAATTAAAATACATGGAAATATTAAAGTAAATTAAAATACAGTTAAACTGAATTGAATTTAAATATACAGTAAAAATAAATTATTTCTATAAAAGTCTTAATGCACAAGTCTTAATAGGCTACAGATTGGCAATTCACTATAAGATCATTACTAGTAGGGATAAGGAGGTTGATTATCCATTTTACAAGGCAGTGGTTAGGCTGCAATTTGAATACTGCATGCAATTGTGGAGGCCTAATTTTAGAAAGGATGTAGATATACTGGAATAGTGCAGAGTAGGTCGACGAGATTGGTGAGGGGAATCAGAAGGGTGGTCTTACGAAGAAAGCTTCAGTTTTGCAAATTGAAGTGTCTGGAGACTAGGCATCTGTGAGGTGATCTGATTGGGGTGTTTAAGACTTTTAATGGATCGAGCAAACTCATTGTTGATAGCATTCTTCCCTTTGCTCATACTACACACATGAGGTGGCATAAATTAAAAAATTGAGGAAGGATGGCTGCAGGATAGATGTTTGGCCTTCGGTGAGTGGGTTGTTGATTGTCAAAACAAACTTCTATCTGTTGTTGTGGAAGTAGGTAGTTTGAATAAATTACTGGGAGAGGATGGATGGGTGGTGCGAGAGATTTTTTTTTTTTTTTTTTTGGCTGATGCTTTATAAGGTTGCTTTCTTGCATCGTATGCTGTTATTACAACTAATAATAATATTTTTTAAGGAATTCAGAAACACATATGAAAACTTGTATTTTATATATACCTCAAGCTATTTTATATTTACATCAATTAGGCAAAAAATGTTTTAAAATCATGTCAAAATTTTTTTAACCAGTGCATTAAACACTTTTTAATGAAAAAAACAAACAAACAGACAAACAATTTATATTGTGTTATGATACATCTGCAAATCCATGTCACTGTTAACCAAGTGAAATTTACTCTTTTTTCCTGGAAAAACCTCATTAGGTGGAAAATTAATAAAAAAATATTAAAATTGCACCAATTAATATTTAGTTTGATTTCTAGGCTTTTTTTTTAAGTTATGGTGACAAATTAACTATTTTTGAATATCTTTGTACTATCAACTGGCTCTTATATTTGATTTAATTAACCAGTTCAGTTTATATAGTAAAGAACAGTTTTGACTGACAAAACACTATTAATACAGATAAAAAGGCTAGAAATAGTTTAAATTTGTGCAATGTTTAATGCCATTCTCTATTTTGACGTACAAGAACAAAAAATTTATTAGTAAGAGCCCTGTTTAGCCAAAAAAAAAAAAAAAAAATTATGCATTTATTATCATTCTTTTACTGTTTTTTTTTTTTTTTTTTCTCCTGCACAAGCAGTGAGACAGAGCTGACATAGAAACATATACAAGAATAAAAAATTTTTTAGTAACAGCAATCTTGTTTAAACAAAAAATAAAAAATAAAATTATCCATTTACTGCATTTTATTCATTTTTTAGGTGTGAGACAATTGCAAAATTCAGTTATACAAAGGGTACCAGGAAAGTTTTGCAATACAGCTTTGTTTATTTAATTTTTTCAAAGTAATTTCCTCTACATTCAATACACCTCTCCATCCTCCGAAACCAATCTTTAAACCAGTTCTGCCAAGTTTCACTAGGGAGTAAAGCACACTCGTTGTCCCAAGCCCGTAGAAGGTCCTCATCACTGGAAAACTGCCTCCCTTTTAGCTTCATTTTCACATTCAGGAACAGTGCAAAGTCGCAGGGAGCAAGGTCTGGACTGTAGGGAGGGTGCTCGAGAAGTTTCAGTCCTGTCGTGGTCAAATATTCGGTGCAGGCTTTGGCGCGGTGAGCTGGAGCATTATCATGATGGAGGTACCAGGTGTCCATTCTTGACTTTGGCCGCAGGTTCTTCATAGATCCAATGACTTTAGGCAGGCATTGTTCAGTATACCACTTAGCTGTGACTGTCTTCTGTGTGTCCAAAACGACACGTTCCACAATTCCACTCGATTTGAAAAATACAGCTATCATTTTCTTCTTTACAGATCGAGATTTTCTGACAATTACGGGTGTGTCGTCATCATCAAAGACCCAAACTTTGTTTTGAGCCTTGGTCGGCAGATCGTAATAGTACAGCCAAGTCTCGTCACCTGTCACGATGTTGTTCACATACCGAGATTGTCCCTTATCAAACTTTTTTAACATCTCCCGGCACCAAGTCACACGTCGTGTCATCTGCTCTACAGTCAGTTGATGTGGCACCCAGAGAGAACAAAGTTTCTTCACGTGCAAATGATCTTGCAGAATCGAACGAATTGCTGGTGCATTTAGGCCTAAAGTATCCTCTATCTGTTGGTAGGTCACTCGCCTGTTTTCGTCAAGCATTTTCCTCACAGCAAGTAACGTTTTCCTCCGTAACTGATGTTCGTGGCCTTCCCGGCCTCTCAGAATCCTCCAGAGTGAAATTTCCCCTTTGCAATTCTCTATACCACCTGAATATCGTTGTACGATTTGGACAATCATCATCTAGTGCAAGAGTCATTTCTTCTAAGCACTGGTCTATGGTTAAACCACGCACGAAATTATACCGCAAAACTGTCCTTATCTCATTTCGTGACCCCGATGCCATTGCAAGCACTTTACACTCTCACTACTAATGAATAACTGAGCCCATCGACTTGGCGTGGTGGCTACTATGCACATTAGCATTAGCATTAGTAGAGGCATTTGATGCAAGAAAGCAAGCTTATGCAGCATCAGCCAAAAAAAAAAAAAAAAAACCCACTTCCACTTCACCCCTCTGTTCGTTCAAAATACCTGTCCAGCTGAGCCTTAAACTTATTTAGGCTATCAACCTCCACCACAAGGGATGGCAGTCTGTTCCACCAACCAACCACCCGCTGGCTAAAGGCAAATTTCCGCACGTCTATCCTACATCTGTCTTTCCTCAATTTGAATTTATGCCCTCTCAGGTGATTTTTCTGAGCTAGAGGAAGAATCCCATCAGCATTGAGCATGCTTAAACCATTCAAGGCTTTATACACCTCTATCAGATCACCTCGCTGGTGCCTAGTCTCCAGACACCGTAATTTGCAAAACTTAAGGGGGACTCCACTAATAACGTTAGTCCACGATGAGCAGTGTCCATTGATTACCACTCTCTGTCTTCTCCCCCTCAACCACCCCTTTATCCATAGCAGCAATTTGCCTCCAATGTCACACTGCTCCAATTTGTGTAGCAGTCTTCCATGTGCAACAGTATCAAAAGCCTTTCTAAGATCCAAGTATATAATATCAAAGTTATTCCCTGCATCCAGTTCTTTTGTGACTGCATCATAGTATCCAATCAGGTTGGTCAGGCAAGACTTCCCCTTAACAAAACCATGCTGTGTCTGAGCTATAACTGAAGTCTTGTCTAAATGATCCTGCAGTGCTTCTTTAACCAGTGCCTCCATTAATTTTCCTGGAACAGAAGTTAAGCTCACAGGTCTATAATTACTTGTGTCAGCCTTTGATCCTCCTTTGTGAATTGGGGTCACATTTGCACATTTCCAGTCTATGGGTACCTCCCCTGAGTCCAAGGAAGCTCTCATAATTATGGCTAAGGGTTTGCTTACTTCCTTTGCTGCCTCCTTTAATATAACTGGATAGATCCCATCCACCCCGGTTGCCTTTCTTGTGTTTATCTTCAACAGTTTCTCCTCCACTTTACTCCCAGTTATTTCAAGATTCTGTAGCTTACTGCTAGAGTTGAATACACCTCTGGCATTCCCCTTGCTGAATAACTCCTCATGTGTGAATGTCGATGCAAAATATTCATTTAGTTTGTTAGCTACCTGAGCAGGATCATCAACACTTGACCCATCAATATCAAGTGGACCAATCTGATTCATCCCCTTCCTTCTAGAGTTTACATAAGTAAAGAACTCTTTGCTGTTTTTCTTTGCATCCCTTGCCAAGGATTTCTCGTAATCTGCCTTCGCCTGCCTAACCTCCTTTGTAACTTGGTTGCATATCAACTTGTATCTATCATAGGCTTCTGTGTCATGTGTTAATTTGTAAGTATCCCATGCATTTTTCTTCTCTGCCATATGCCTCATTAGTTCATCTGACATCCATTTTGGCCTAAACCTTGAACAATATTTCTTAGTTGGTATGTAAAGCCTAGTAGCTTCCAAGATAAGTTCTTTGAATGCTTCCCATTTTGAATTTGCTGTTGGTAACATCATCAGTTGGTCCCACTGTATAGAATTTAAATACTGTCTCAGTCCATCGTAGTCGCCTTTACGGAAGCAATAACCCTTCCCTTTACCCCTAATGGTAGTTACCTCTTTGAGTAAATCCCACTTCAGCACACTGTGATCACTGCCACCTAGTGGTTCATTTATCTGCAGATTCTTAATGCATGAAGAATCACTGCTGATAATCAAATCAAGAGTATTACTCCCTCTAGTTGCCTCCCGAACATGCTGATGTAGAAAACAATCATCCAATAAATCCACAAAAGCCCTGCTAGTGTGTGAGTAACCAGCCCCCAAATTCCAGTTAATATCTGGGAAATTAAAATCTCCCATTATAAGACTCTCTGATTTACTGGCCCACTCTATTTCCCTGTACAGTTCCTTATTATACTCATCAGAGTCATTAGGCCTATAGCACACTCCTACTCTCAATTTTGATCTCCCAATGCTTATGTCACACCAAACTGACTCAACACTGCACTGTCCAGCGATGTCGACTGGCTTCACTTCCTTGGTTTTTATGTGTTTCTTAACTAATAGCATAACCCCTCCCCCCTTCCTATCCTGTCTATCCTTTCTGTAGACGTTGTACTCCCCAAATTGCATTTCTGCATCCCTTATATCTGTGTGACACCACGTCTCTGATATCCCAACAATATCTGCCTTTGATGTTTTGAGCAATACCTCAAATTCATCAAATTTATTTACTAAACTCCTAGCATTGGTGTACACGCAAGTATACCTGCACCTGTTTCTATTCTTAGCTACTCTAACACAACCCATGTGTTTACTTGTACCGCAATGGCTCCCAGCAGTCTCTGAAATACCATGCATATTGTTTTTCAGGCTTCTGCTCATTCTAATAGAAGCAGTGCAAGAATCTCTTTCACCTCTGCCAGTGGCTACTGTCAATCTATTGGTCTTTGTCTCCCCCCAAGCTAGCAGTTTTCCGACCCACCTAACACTGCCTCGATAGCATCAGCAAATATTCTTGCACCCTTTCTATTTAAGTGTATCCCATCCCTGTAGAAGCAATCTCTCCTGTTAACAAGTACAGTCCAGGCTGAAAAAAATTCTACCCCTTGAGCCTTGCACAATCTTTCCAGGGCCGAATTGATCGACAAGGCTCTCATCATATACTCCCTCCTATCGTGCCTGGGCAGAATTGCAGACACTTTCAAATTCAACCCTAATTCTCGGCTTTTGTTCAACAGTGACCTGTACTTGTTAAGTAATTCTGCCGGTCTCCTACTCTTAATATCGTTAGTGCCAACGTGTACAACTATATCACCTTTTGTGCCCTTAAAAGATGATATTCGCTCTACAACGTCATCAACCTTTGCCCCTGGCAGACATACCCTGGTCCTGTTCCACCTATCTTTTTTACAAAGCATGTTCCCCGTTTCCCTGACAATAGAGTCACCAACAACTACTAGTTCCTTCGGGACCAGCGCATTCTGCCTTAGGGGTTGTCTCTGTGTCACGCGATGCCCAAGTGCAAGCTCTGGCGTTGATGTGGGCAGCTGAGAGCTTGATGGGCCCCTCAATTTAGTTTCTTCAAGGGCATCCACCCTGTCCTTCAAGCTCTCATATAGGCCCACAAGAACGCCGAGTTGTTGCCTGATATCGATACACTCCTTGCATCGCGCACACACAAAGACATCCCCCTTGGCAGTATCATGTCCCGTACCTGATTGCTCTGCAAACATCAAGCAAACAGTGCATTTTATAAGGCTGTGAGTCAGAGGACAACTGCCCCCCTCAGTTCTGCTCTGAGCCACAGCGCTTCCATTAGCTTGAGCCTTTTGCTTTGCTGCTCTGGTCTGAGTCATGATTCTATTAATTTATTAATTAATTATGTTATGTTATTAATTATGTTAAATATAATTAATTATATTACGTTTGTAATCTAAGTCGTTATATGTATTTATTTAAACGTACAATTTAACTCCTAACGAAGTTCAACTAACGCTATCTAGTACGGCATACAACTATCGTATCACAATGGCGGGAAAATTACGAACGGTACCGGAGTTGAAACACGTGGAAACCTTTACCGATACTTTTATGCAATTACAAGGCCGAGTAAAGAATAATTACACCAAGTTAATCAGAAAATCACAAAATAATGTTATACTACTAAATTTAAATCAAAAGTTTTAGAAAAACAATAATTTCAAATCAATAAATAAGAAAAATCCACTTAGCGGCTTGGAACACGACCGTCTCTAGTAGCCTCGTCAGCAGAAACTGAGCACATATGAACATGTCTCAACATGCAGCAACAAGCAGCTTCCTGTGATTCATTGTTGCGTCATATTGCAAAACTTTCCTAGTACCCTTTGTATGAATGAGTGTGCTTTTGAATTTTTAAACCAACACAGAAACATCAAATTTCTGCCATTGGCATTGTATGAGACCTTATGACTGAATAAAAACTGTTTAATACAGAAAAAATGGCAAGAAATAGTTTAAAATTGTGAAATATTTAATGCTATTCTTTATTTTATAATACAAGAAGAAGAAATTATTAGTAACATCAGGCCTCTTTAAAGAAACAACAAAGACATTATATATTTACCTAATTTTACTCATTTTATACACATATTTCCATGGCCACCAAAAATTATGCAATTCAGAATTCAAGAGTACAGGCGTTTCCCTACTTAGGAACTTTCATCAGTATTAGTGCACGTATGCCATCATCGTTCATCAGTCAGTTTGTTAGTGCATACCACATTTGATGTACATAACGTATTCAGAATTGTTTTTTATTTGAACAATATGAACTCATATCGTGTCCGATAAATGCAGGGGTAAGAATGTTGAAGTTGCTAGTAAGAAGCATTGTACAATCACAATGTAAAAGAAAGTAGAAATAATAAAGAAATGTGATTGCGATGAGAAAATGATAGATGTTGCGCATATGTATGGCATGAATTGAGGAACAGTGGCAATGATTCTGAAGGACAAAAAATGAATCTTGGAACAGGTAAAAAGTGCTGTGCCAATGCAATCAACAGTTATTAGCAAGAAGTGTGAAAAAGTCATGGATGTAATGAAAAAACTTTGGTTATGTGGTTAGAGGATCAGAATCTACATCAAATGCCTATTAGGCTAATACTAATTGAAGAGAAGGCTAAGAGTATGTTTGAAGACTTGAAGGCCAAGAAAGCCACGGAAAATTCGATCAAATCTACATAATGTTAAAATGAGTGACCAGGCGGCTAGTGTGTATACGGAGATTATCAAGGAAAAGAGTTATCTACCTCAACAAATTTTTGATGCAGATGCCTGATAGAACATTTTTATCAGCAAGGAGGAGAAGAATATGGCTGCAAAAAATGTGATCGTTTGAAGCCTTCAAAATCTTTTTGAAGGCTTCAAACTGATTTCAAAGTGATTTGATCTTTTGACGCCCTGGCTTAAAAAGATCAAATCACTCTCCTGTTTGGTGGAAATACTTCAGGATGTTTAAAACTCAAACCCTTATTATCTTATTGTTCTGAAAATCCAAGGACTTAAAAACATAACCAAAGCTTTGCTGCTATCTGTAATTTGGAAAACTATCACCAAATTCTAGATTACCCTTACTTTGTTTAAAGATTATTTTTTCTGCTATTTCATTCCCGAGGTTAAAAAATATTGCAACTAGAACAAGCTGCTCTTTAAAATATTCCATTTGCTTGATAATGCCCCAGACATCCACAATATCTGGATCATTTTCTTCCTAACATCAAGTAATCTACCTGCCTCCAAAGACCACTTCAATACTTCAACCAGTAGATGAAGGGTTATTGCATTATTCAAGAAATGTTATCTAAGACAAACATTCAGACTGGCAGTATCAGCAACAGAAGGTGATGATGGAGTACAGTGAAACAGTTTTGAAAAGACTATGAAATTTACAAGGCTATAAAGAATATTGATGCTCCCTGGCATGAAATACAAGCATGAATGGTGCATGGAAACACTTATGTCCCATATTCATTGATAAACCTTGTCTTACTGAGGAATTGGAGGATGAGATGAATATATTAATCAGTCTCGTTCAGATGGGCACAATACATGAATTAGATCTCACAGAAGAGGACTTTAATGAGTTGCAATGTTCTAATACCTAGGAGTTGACAAATGAAAATTGAATGGAACTAGAATCAGAGGTTTGAGGATAATGCTGCTGAACAACAAGTTGGAGAACACAAAAGATTTACCATTAAACAGATGGCAGAGGGCTTTAGTTTGATGGAAAGGCATTATCATTATTCAAGTCCCAGATCCAAACTTAGATATATTTATGAATGTGTCTGCAAATGTACATGAAGCAGTCTTGTTACAAAGTTATTTATGATGAAAAGAAGAAGGCCACAATGCTAACTTAAATGGATTCTTTTTTTCTCAAGAGAACCGATAAGAAACAGGAAGATGTAGATCTGATACCATCAACATATTTAGCTATTATTGGGCAAACGTTTGAAGAAGCAACTTCTCACCTTTCTACAATTCTTTCGATAATGATTGATGATAAATTACTTGTGCTTATTTAACGTAAAGCAACATAATTTAAAATGAATATGTGATTTTTACTTCAAAGTTTTGTTTTTTTGTTTGAGTAAAATTTTTACATAATAATATAGTAACTTGTACTTGGTATGTGTTTTCAGTAAAATAATGCAGTTATTTCTACATACAAATTAATTTGACTTATGAACGGCATGTTGGAACCCAACCTGTTTGTAAGTAGGGCAGTGTGCCAAAATTATATGGTTTAGAGAAATGCTAATAAAAATGACAAGGTTGAAATTTTAATGGATGTTTTAATTTTCTTTCTTTTTCTTTTTTTTTTTTTTTTTTTTTTTTTTTTTTTTGTGGGATGGGTTAATGTAGATTGACATACAGGAACTATTGCATTTGGCTTCTGCCACTGGCTACATTATTTACTATCCCCAATGCATTAATTTGTTTTTTATATAAAAATGTACAAATTATACAAATAAATTCTACACACTTAACCAAATTATATGTCTTCAGATTTATTACGCATAAAAATGGAATTTAGCAGTGATATGAAACTATTAATTGTGCAGCGGTGATGATTGCTTGACACACAAACCTACTTCACAGCAATCAAAAATTATTGACATTATTGTTACTTCACATGTCATCAGTTACAGTTCAGTATGCTATGTAACTGCAAAAACAGATGTAGAATTAGCATCGTGTTTGCTTCCTGTTTGTTTGTTTGTTTGTTGTTTGGTTTTTAGGAGCATTAGCAACTAAGGCCATATTGCTCCGGGAATATGCGGTGGTCATTCCCTGACCTTTCTGCATCCTCCGTATTTGGTGGTGACGGGCTTGAACCCCGGTCTAATCAAGAAGCGTGTGCTACGCACTGTTTGCTTCCTAATTTGCTGTCTGATACAACACTGATGCTGCTGTATAAGGAAAAAAGAGAAATGAGGCCTGACATAGCCGAGTAGTCAAGAGAAAGAGTGCAATAGCACACGCTTTGAGTGGACCAGGGTTCAAGCCTGTGACAACTAAATACGATTAATGTTTGTACTGATGATTTATTGTAAACTCCACTGACCTGGTGGTCATGCCAGAGTATAAATAAGAACATTAATTAATAATAATATGTGTTCATCAGAGGGAAAATTATTACTAAATTAACTAAATGATTTGTGATTCTGTAAAAATGGCCTCTGTAGCCAAGTGGACAGGAGAGGGAGTGCATTAGCACACACTCATTGAGTAAACCAGGATTCAACTCCTGTCTGCTAAATATGGTCTGCCAACCCGCATTGGACCAGCATGGCAGATTATGGTGCTTTTCCCCAACGTGACTTGTTGGGGAGGCTTCCATTCTGCAGTGGATTGAAAATGGCTGCAGATTCTTTTTGTATTTTATTATCATATTTGCAAAAATGAAGTATCGAATAAGGAAAAACAGTGTGCAAAGAAAGCAAACTTGCAAATCGAGCAGCTGTAAACATAAGGGTATTAGGAATAATGTCTGTTTTTTTGAGAGGATGCAATGTTGAAATTTTGTGT
Organism: Mastigoproctus giganteus; assembly: GCF_048544385.1. Taxonomy (NCBI): domain Eukaryota; kingdom Metazoa; phylum Arthropoda; class Arachnida; order Uropygi; family Thelyphonidae; genus Mastigoproctus; species Mastigoproctus giganteus. The sequence goes on from NC_143582.1 coordinate 127,955,567, forward strand.
TGCCCTGAAGGTGTATTTCAGCATTAGCACTCTTGTACTTTTTTTTTTTTTTTAAATAGGATCCAACTCTTGTTTTAATAATTCACTCTTACTCATATTTCATGTAAATTAAAATTATTAGTATCAACAGTAATCAGAAGTAAAAAATATACAGGGTGATTCACTACCAGTGCAACAAACTTGCAGGAGGTGTAGGGGGCACAAAGACGAATTGGAATCACATAGCATTGCAGGGTCCGAAATGCCTTCGTCATGCAGTAGAGGACGTTGAACGGGAGGTTGCATGAACAGCGATCCCGCTGGAAGTCAGCATTTGCGAACCTGTTCCCGAGGCAGTAGGATGGACGAGTATTCAAACGTTGCACTGGCCGACATGCACCTCACGTATGGAGCTGCGGACTGTAATGGGCGCGCTGCTCTGCACTTGTACCAGGAACATTTCCCACACAGGCGTGCTCCTCATCATACGATTTTCGCATGTGTACACAGAAGGTTACGTGAGACTGGTTGTTTCACGAGAGGTACCATGAATCGAGAGCGAACGACGAGGATGCCAGACAATGAGGAGAATGTCCTACATCTTGCAGAAGGCAATCCAAGTACGAGTACTCGAGCGATAGGCCAACGATTGGGTATTTCTCAATCCACTGTATGGAGGATACTGTCAACAAACCAAATGAGTTCATACCATCTGCAATGCGTCCAATCATTGGAGCCTGCGGATTATCCACTCCGGAGAACTTTTGCTACTTGGTTTCTTCAACAGAAATGGTCCGCAAATGCTGACTTCCAGCGGGATCGCTGTTCACGCAACCTCCTGTTCAACGTCCTATATGGCATGACGAAGGCATTTCGGACCCTGCAATGCTATGTGATTCCGATTCGTCTTTGTGCCCCCTACACCTCCTGCAAGTTTGTCACACTGGTAGTGAATCACCCTGTATATATATATTGCAAAATAATGATGAAAATTTATTTTGTTTTATAAATTTTTTTCTTTTATAGATTTGGTTTGGCCTTTAGGAGCTTTAACGGAAGGTATGTTATATTTTTATCTGTGCTCTGAAAAGAAAAAAGTTTTAAAATGTAATTTTGGTGCAAAATAAATATTACTGAGATTTTCTTTTAATATTTTTAGATTGCAGTAAAACTAACGCTAAATAATGAAAAAAGCAGGACTTTCATTTTCTATTATGGTTCAGATTTTCTGTTATGTTATCAATGTGCTGTATTGAGTACTGCATCATTAAAGCTTTAATCTTTGCTATTGCATTGCAATAGCTTTTACTCCTGGTGTATCCTTAGCAGCCTGGATATCAAACTGACTGTAGATAACAATGCATTTTCTAGAATAGTAACCAAATCTTTTTCATATTTGGTTACTAATGTAAAAGAAAAAAATGTAAAAGAAAAAAAATGTAGAATAAAATAAGAAAAATTCTGGAAGATGAACTCAGTTTTTAAAATAAAATTCTTGCAGGCATTGTTTTTTGTTTCTAGTGATAGAGAATTCAAATTTTTAATTGAGGTAGCTAGGTAGCTCTAACGTATAATTATAGAAACAGTAATATGCTTCACTGTTTCTATTAGACAGCATAGTATTGACATTTAATTTAATTTAATTTATTGATCTTATTAATTTAAAATATCATGCCCCAATCTAGAGCAGCAAAGCAACGGGCACAAAGTGGCAGGAGTGCTGTGACTCGTGGGAGAACTGAGGGGGGCGATTCTCCAACGCATCACAGCCTAAAAAAATGTGCAACTTGTGAAATGTTTGCCGAACTATCTGGAACGGAACATGATATTGCCATGGGGGATGTCTTTGTGTGTGCGTGATGTAAGGAGTGTAAGGAAATCAGGCGACAACTCATCGTTGTTATGGGCCTATATGAGACTTTGAAGGACAGGGTGGATGCCCTCGAAAAATCTAAATTGAGGGGCCCATCAGGCTCTCAGCTGCCCACATCAATGCCAGAGCTTGCACTTGGTCATCACACAACACAGCGGCAACCCCAAAGGCAGATTGCGCTGGTCCCAAAGGAACTAGTAGTTGTTGGGACTCTATTGTCAGGGAAATGGGGAACATCCTTTGTAAAAAGGATAGGTGGAACAGGACCAGGGTATGTCTGCCAGGGGCAAAGGTTGATGACATTGTAGAGCAGATATCATCTTTTAGGGGCACAAAAGGTGATATAGTTGTACATGTTGGCACTAATGATATCAAGAGTAGGAGACCGGCAGAATTGCTTAACAAGTACAGGTCACTGATGAAAAAAAGCCGTGAATTAGGGTTGATTTTGAAAGTGTCTGCAATTCTGCCCAGACACGATAGGAGGGAGTATATGATGAGAGCCCTGTCGATCAATTCGGCTATGAAAAGATTGTGCAAGGCTCAAGGGGTAGAATTTTTTTCAGCCTGGTCTGTACTTGTTAACAGGAGAGACTGCTTCTACAGGGATAGGATACACTTAAATAGAAAGGGTGCAAGAATGTTTGCTGATGCTATCGAGGCAGTGTTAGGTGGGTCGGAAAACTGATAGCTTGGGGGGATACAAGGACTAATAGTTTAACAGTAGCCGTAGGCAGAGGTGAAGGTGATTCTTGCACAACTTTTATTAGAATAAGTAGCGACCTGGAGCGAGGAGTGTTGGGGGTTTCAGGGATGGATGGCAGTCATCGTGAAACAGGTGGGTATATGGGATGTGTTAGAGTAATTAAGAATAAGAATAGGTGCATGTATACTTGCATGTATACCAATGCTAGAAGTATAGTAAATAAATTTGATGAATTTGAAGTGTTGGTCAAGACATCAAAGGCGGATATTGTTGGGATATCAGAGACGTGGTGTCACACAGATATAAGGAATGCCGAACTGGAATTTGGGGAGTACAATGTGTACAGAAAGGATAGACAGGATAGGAAGGGAGGAGGTGTTATGCTGTTGATAAAGAAAAACATAAAATCAAAAGAAGTGCATCCAGTTGATATAGAAGAACAATGCACTGTTGAGTCAGTTTGGTGTGACATAAGCACTGCGAAAGCAAAAATAAGAGTAGGAGTGTGTTATAGGCCTAATGACTTGAATGAGCACAATGAACAATTGTACAGAGAAATAGAGCGGGCTAGTAAATCGGAATGTCTTATAATGGGGGATTTTAACTTCCCAGATATTGACTAGAACTTATGGTTGGGCACTCACACACTAGTCAGATTTTTTTGTGGATTTATTGGAGGATTGTTTTCTGCAGCAGCATGTTTGAGAGGCAACCAGAGAAAGTAATACTCTTGATCTGGTTATCAGCAGTGATCATTCATGTATTAGGAATTTGCAGATAAAAGAACCACTAGGTGGCAGTGATCACAGTGTACTGACGTGGGATTTACTTAAAGATTTAACTACTATCAGGGGTAAAGGAAAGGGTTTTTGCTTCCGTAAAGGCAAGTACAGTGGTCTCCGACAGTTTTTAAATTCTGTACAGTGCGATAAACTGACGATGTTACCAACAGTAAATTCTAATTGGGAAGCATTCAAGGAATTAATCGTGGAAGCTACTAAAAGGTTCATACCTATTAAGAAATATTGTTCAAGGTTTAGGCCTAAATGGTTGTCAAATGAACTAATGAGACTCGTAACAGAGAAGAAAAATGCATGGGATGCATATAAATTATCAAGCGACTCGGAAGCCTATGGCAGATATAAGTTAATCTGTAATCAGGTCACAAAGGAGGTTCGGCAGGCGAAGGCAGATTACGAGAAATCCTTGGCAAAAGATGCTAAGAAAAACAGCAAGGATTTCTTTACTTATATAAACTCTAAAAGGAAGGGGATGAATCTGATTGGTCCACTTGACATCGATGGTTCGACTGTTGATGATCCTGCTCAGATAGCAAACAAACTGAATGAGTATTTTGCATCTACATTCCACATGAGGAATTATTAAGGTTTGAAAATGGCAGAAGGTTATCAAATTGTAGCAGGATACTTAATGATTTTGTAATACCTGAAAGCAAAGTGTAGTAGAAATTGTTGAAGTTAAACGTAAGAAAAGCACCTGGGGTGGATGGGATCTATCCAGTTATATTAAAGGAGGCGGCAAAGCAACTAAGCAAACCCTTAGCCATAATTATGAGAGCATCCTTGGACTCGGGAGGTTCCCACGGACTGGAGATGTCAAATGTATCCCCAATTCACAAAGGGGGATCGAAGGGTGACACGAGTAATTACAGACCAGTTAGTTTAACTTCTGTTCCGGGTAAAATAATGGAGTCACTGGTTAAAGATGCATTGTAGGATCATCTAGACAAGACTGCAGCAATAATTCAGACACAGCATGAGTTTGTTAAGGGAAAGTCTTGTCTGACAAATTTGATAGGATATTATGATGTGGTTACAAAGGAACTGAATGCGAAAAAATAATTTTGATATCATATATTTGGATTTCAGGAAAGCTTTTGACACTGTTGCGCATGGAAGACTATTGTACAAATTGGAGCAGAATGGTATTAAGGGTAAGTTGCTACAATGGATAAAAGGATGGTTAAGTGCTAGAAGACAGAGAGTGGTAATCAATGGGTGCTGCTCTTCTTGGACTAATGTTATTAGTGGAGTCCCACAGGGTTCGGTGTTAGGTCCACTGTTGTTTTGTATATTTATCAATGATATTGATGAAGGTATATCAGGCTTAATGTCGAAGTTTGCAGATGATACAAAGGTTGGTAGGGTTGTTAATGACAGTAATGGCAGTGTGCTACTGCAACAGGATTTAGATAATTTGGGCAGATGGGCTAAGAAGTGGCAACTGAAGTTTAACCTTGACAAATGCAAAGTACTACATATGGGTAGAAATAACCCCAGAGAAACGTACCAACTGTGTGGTACTACACTTAAGGTGGTAGAAAATGAAAAAGACCTGGGAGTAATTGTGCAGGCAGATATGAAGTTTTCTGAGCAATGCACACAAGCTGCCAGGGCAGGTCATGGGGTTTTGTCAATGATATATAGGAATTTTGCTAGCAGGGAGAAGGAGTTGATTGTTCCTCTGTATAAGGCAATGGTCAGGCCACGGCTTGAGTACTGCGTACAGGTCTGGAGGCCTCATTTTAGGAAGGATGTAGATTTACTTGAGTGTGTACAGAGAAGGGCAACAAGATTGGTGAGGGGAATGAAGGGATCCTCTTACCAAGAGAGGCTTAAGTTCTGCAAATTGCAGTGGCTGGAGACTAGGCACCTGCGCAGTGATCTGATTGAGGTATATAAGGCCTTGAATGGGTTGAGCACGCTGAATTCTGATGGGATCCTTCCACTTGTTCAGATTACGAATCTAAGGGGGCATAAATTCAAATTAAGAAAAGACAGATGTAGAATAGATGTGCGGAAATTTTCCTTTAGCCAGCGGGTGGTTAATTGCTGGAACAAACTTCCATCTGTCGTTGTGGAAGTTGATAGGTTGAATAAATTTAAGGAGGAACTGGACAGGCATTTGGAGGGAATGGTGTGATTTTTTTTTTTTTTGGCTGATGCTGCATAAGCTCATACATTTGCTTTCTTGCATCACATGCCACTACTACTACTACTACTACTACTACTATTTCTTTTCTTGAAATTTCTTTAGTTAATTAGCACAATACATTAATAAGCATATATTTTCATATCACACTATTATTAGCATTAGTTGAGGCACATGATGCATGAACGCAAGCTTATACAGCATCAGCCAAAAAATAAAATACACCCTTCCCATTTTGCCCATCCGGTCACTCCAAATGTTTGTTTAGTTCAGCCATAAATTTATTTAAACTATCAACTTCCACAACAACAGATGGAAGTCTGTTCCAGCAATCAACTACCCCCTGTATAAAGGCAAACTTCTGCATATTTATTTATTCTACAACTATCTTTCCTCAATTTGAATCTATGTCCCCTCAGGTTCTTAATTGCAGTATCCAGATGCTACAACTTGCAGAACTTAAGCCTTTCTTCGTAAGTGCACCCCATTGTTCCTCTCGCCAATCTTGTTGCCCTTCTCTGTACTCGTTATAGCAACTCTACATACGTCCTAAAATGAGGCCTCCAAACCTGCATGCACTACTCAAGGTGTGGCCTGACCATTGCCTTATACAAAGGAATAATCACCTCCTTGTCTCTGCTAGCAAAATTCCTATATATCATTGACAAAACTCCATGCCCTGCTCTGGAAGTCCATCTGCACTGTTCAGAGAACTTCATATCTGACTGCACAATTACCCCCAGTTTTTTTCTTTCTACACCTCTCTGAGTGGAGTACCACACAGTTGGTACATTTCCCTTGGGTTACTGCTTCCCATATGCAGTACTTTGCATTTGTCAATGTTAAACTTCAGTTGCCACTTCTCAGCCCATCTGCTTAACTTTTCTAGATCCTATTGCAGTAGCATACTGTCTTTACTGTCATTAACAACCCTGCCAACCTTTGTATCATCTGCAAACTTGGACATTAAGCCTGATATACCTTCATCAATATCATTGATAAATACACAAAATAACAATGGGCCCAGCACCGAACCCTGGGGGACTCCACTAATAACATTAGTCCACACAGAACAGTGTCTATTTATTACCATTCTCTACTGTCTCCCACTCAACCATCCCTTTAACATATACAACTTGCCCTTAATGCCATACTATACTGCTCCAGTTTAAATAGCAGTCTTCCATGTGCAACAGTATCAAAAGCTTTCCTAAAATCCAAGTATAAGGTATCAAAATTATTTTTTGCATCCAGTTCCTTTGTGACCACCTCGTAGTATCCAATCAAATTGGTCAGACAGTACTTCCCTTTAACAAACCCATGCTGTGTCTGAACTATTACGTCAGTCTTGTCTAGGTGATCCTGTATCACCTCTTTAATCAGTAACTCCATTATTTTCCCCGGAACAGAAGTTAAACTAACAAGTCTATAATTATTTGTGTCACCCATTGAATACCCTTTTATAAATTGGGGATACATTTTTACATCTCCAGTCCATGGGGACCTCCCCTGAATCTACAGATTTTCTCATAATTATGGCTCAGGGTTTGCTAACTCCCCTCGCTGCCCCCTCCTTCAATATAACTGGATAGATTACATCCACCCCAGGTGCCTTTTTTATATTTAACTTCAACAATTTCTCCTCCACTTTGCTCTCAGTTATTACAAAATCACTTAGCTTCCTGTTAAGAGTTTGATTAACTACTGGAATTCCCCTCCTTGAATAACTCCTTGGGTGTGAATGTAGATGCAAAAGATTTATTCAGTTTATCAGCTACTTGTGCAGGATCATCAGTAGTCGAACCATCAATGTTGTGGACCAGTCTGATTCATCCCCTTCCTTCTAGAGTTTACATAAGTAAAGAACTCTTTGCTGTTTTAGTTTGCATCCTTTGCCAAAGATTTCTCATAATCTGCCTTTGGCTGCCTAACCTCCTTTGTGACTTGATTACAGACTAGCTTATATCTGCCATATGCTTCCGTGTCACCTGATAATTTATATGCATCCCATGCATTTTTCTTCTCTGCCACAAGTCTTATTTTCTTACATTTTGCCTAGAATTGTCATGGTTCTTCATTCAAGTAGTTTCATTCCTCAACTTCTCAGGATGTGTTATTTTAAAAGTAAAAGTTTATGGATAGATGTCCTTTGTGAATGCCTACAGCAAATAATCTGTGGAAATTGTTCTTACTGCCATCCAAAGATGAGTTATGGAAATATTCCTAACTTACCTCTGCTTTTGATTTATGTTATTTTTTTTTTTTTTGAGCAAGCATTACACATATTCTGTGAAAAAGTGGAGAATCTGAGAATATCAAAAATCATGTTACAACCCACCACTCACAAATGAACGTGTTTTTTTCCCATATCTGCTATGTTATGTTTGTCAAATATTTCACTTTTTCTTGGTATTTTTTGTCCAACTCATTTGTAAATTTTAATCATTATGCACACACACACACACGTGTGTGTGTGTGTGTGTGTGCGCGCATACGTGCATGTGTGTACGTACAGTTAACATGTGTGGGCTCTATGTTGTATTCACATATATATCTATGTTAACGTGGAAATTGTGTTCATGTAAGCATCTTAACATGACTTTCATGTGCTACTTCCTGAATTACAAATTTATCTACTTCTCAGGATGATTTCAAAATAATTGCCCCCTTTATGTACAAATTGTGAGAAATTCAAGTTAAGTGATGCTGCATCTTATGTCTGTTTCCAAGTAAATGTAGTGTTTCTAATATGTGACTGTTAGAAAATGCCTTTTAAAATCAGAAGAAAAGTCTATATCTGTTAGCTTAATTTGTCTGATTGAGCATTTACTCAATCACATAAATTAAGGAATGGAATAAATTCTCTTCTCTTGATTTCTGATTTAGAAAATCAGAAATCCAGAGAAGAAATAATTTCTAACAAAAAATAATCTAATAAATAAAATAAGAAGAAAATAATAAGCATGAATATAATAAATAAAATAAGAAGAAATAATCTAAAGAAATAAAATAATAATCTTAGAAATTATTTCTAAGAAGAAATAATCTCTAAGTGGAAGCTCTCTCACAAAACTGGTTAAAAACTACAGACCATCATTTAACTTGACGATTGGAAAGCTTTGTCTTATTAGAAGCTGATAATATTGAATCAAATTATAATAATAATTTTACAAGTTAATGCAAATGTATCAGATCTGCTTGCAGCTAATTACTAAAGATTGGCATCATTATGTATATCTCATATTGTGAATACCTTCACAAAAAGTTGCCATGATATCGCACTATCTCGAATAAGTAACTCTTCACCATAGGAGAAGACTATTGTTACTTATTCTCAGCGGATGCCACCACCCAGATGGCACTGTTTTGAAATATGGTATGGGATAAAGTTATCGGTTATCCTCATACTATCCCTATTAGACTTAGAAAAGAGATAAAGATGTAGGAAGGTGATAGTAGGAGAGGCATAGGAAGGAAATGCCATACAGGGAAGAAAGTGACAGTTGCTCCTTCAACTCACACTCACAGCTCATATATTCCTCGAATAGGCAACCCTTCCCCAGTAGAGAAGATTGTTGTTACCTATTCGAGGAAACTCAGTGGCCTCAGGCCCTCCAGACAGCACCGTTTCCAAGCTTGTTGGCTTCTCTTCGGTGGGTGGGCAGGTACCCTGGTGTTGCAGTGATGGCAAGGCAGTTGCGAAGTATAACTCCACAATATGAGTGATGCCTGATGGTGTGTAGTAATTTTAATTACATTGCATTTTAGGGCAAAGGCCTCAAGTTGTGTAGTGAGTTAACATGCTTACAAATTAGTGCAAATTCATCAGATCTGCTCGTATTTGCACTGCTGAGAATAAGTAACAATAGTCTTCTCCTATGGTGAAGGGTTACTTATTCAAGGTATTGCAATATCATGGCAACTCATTGTGAAGGTATTCACAGTATGATATATACCTAGTAGTTAGCTGCTAGCAGATCTGATACATTTGCACTAACTTGTAAACATGTTAACTCACTACGTAACTTGAGGCTTTTGCCCTAAAATGTGATATAATAATTATAATAATAAATAATAATTTTAATGATTAATAATTTGATTATAATAATAAATAATAATGTAGAGGTACCTATTTGTCTCACTAACTCAATATTTTGTTTGGTTAGTATTTGAACTGGTTACATAATACAATTTAGGGCAGTAGCCTCAGGTTACATAGAAGATATGATGCTCTAACACTAACTTATATTTCATACGTTATTTGAACAGGTTTGTTGCACTTGGATGAACTAGTGCAAAAAAAATCTGAACTATTGTCTTATATGAAAGTCTTTTGTGTTCCAAATGCATTCCAATTATAAAAAGGGATACTTGAATCCCTTTTTAAACATCCACAAAAGTCTGCCATCATTGCCTCATTCCAATTGCCTTGGCTTCTGATAATCCCATGAAGTAGGTAATCAAACTGCTCATCATTTTCAGCCAGAAAAAATCATGTCTACCTTTTTGGAACCAGTAAGGCATTTTGTATATTGAATTCATACAAAAGGGGAGACAATACATACTGTTTTTTATTAGGAAAGTGTATGGCTTTGAATGGCAGCCTAAAAAATGCTAGTTTTTCTTAGTTTTTTGGATTAGATACTTTAGTTGTATGGTGTTTTTTTACATGACAGTTCACGCCCACAAATTAAACATGCATGTTTTTCAGGATTATCCTTCTTATAGTTGTGACCTTGCACCAAGTAGTTTTCATTTATTTCTGGTCCAAATGGAACAGTTTGGAATATACAGGTAGTTCTCAACTTTCTGAGTTAATTCGTTCCTAGTGCGCGCTCGTAAAGCGAAAACTCATAAAGCAGGAATTTCTTTGACATAGACATCATAATGTTAAAAATAGGGGTTACGTTATAAACAATGAAATTAGTTAGCTAATTAGTTTGTTTAAACAATGATTGATTTATCCAAAGAAATGAAAACGTAGCCTGTAAAATCAAGCAAATTATAATAATAGAGAAATTATTTATGACTTACAAATGTTAAAGACTGTTTATTCTTCATCATCACCATTGACTAAATGCACAATTGTTGATCACTCATTATTGGCTGGCACTTGTTGGTTTGTTGCACAAGGAGTCGTCTTCTTCGTAAATGCTTCAAGAGGCATTTATTTCCAAGATAATCTTCTCTTTTCTGTATAAATTTCAATAGCATGCATAAGCATTTTTTAACAGAATGCACAAATTGCAACTGACACGATTTGCGCGGAGTAACACATTTATGAAGCTTAAAAAAAAAAATAAAAAAAAAAGGAATGAAGAGAAGATTCTGAAAATTTATTTATGTTTTTTTTTACGATTGAAGATTTCAGTAAAGGGCAAACACATTTCATCATAATAACGTAAAAACCCACACAGTTCCAGCTATCGGCATTTTCACAAATGCAATAACATCGAGTTTACTACCTGTTTATAATTGCTTGCAGTAACAGAAAAGCCCAATAAACTGGAAAGTTCAAATTGTTTTTATTGTTTCATGGTCGTAACCTCCAGAAATGTGCTTTAGAAAAATATCACAAAGCAGTTCAAAATTGGTTCTTATAACATATGATAATGATGAAAGTGTAGTGCGTTTAATGATTTGAATTGGTAACTAATACAATTTACACTATAAAATGACCTTTAAGTGAGTTATATAGTGAAAATTTGAACTTCCAAGGTCATGGAATAAATTACCAAAAAACAATGTGTTATTGGGTTCACATTACTATAATTTTGCGATACGATGGTAACGGATTAATATCATAAAGCAGGGTACACTGTATTGTATAGCTATGCTCGTGGTTTAAAATGCAGTATTTATGAATGTTTAACATTCATTTTTTGCAATTAATGTTCATATTTTCGATTTTGTTGATACTTGATAATTTAGAAAAAAAAAAAAAAAAACTCATAAAGCGAGAACTGCCTGTATTGTAAAATAATTTCTAAGTGGAAGCTCTCACACAGAACTTTTTAAAAACTACAGGCCGTCATTTAACTTGACCATTGGAGAGCTTTGCTATTACGACAAATGCTTGAATCTATTAGGCAATTATATTGAAAATTAGCTTTAAGTTGTTTACATAGTTATAATAATTGAGGTGATCTGATTGAGGTATATAAGGCCTTGAATGGTTTGAGCATGCTCAATGCTGATGGGATTCTACTTCTTGCCCAGATTAATAAATTCAAATTGAGGAAAGACAGTCGTAGAATAGATGTGCAGAAATTTTCCTTTACCCAGCAGGTGGTTGATTGTTGGAACAAACTTCCATTTGTCATAGAAGTTGACAGCTTAAATAAATTCAAGGAAGAACTAGACAAACATTTGGAGCAAATGGATTGGTGAAATGGGAATGGAGTTTTTTTGGCTGATGCTGTATAAGCTTGTTTTCTTGCATCATATGCCTCTACTAATGCTAATACTAATTACCTGCATTACAATAAAATAGTTCAATTTTAAAAGCACCTTATAAACTTATTTTTTGAATAACTCTTGAAGGTGATATTTCAAACTTTTATGAATATTATATGATATATATTGATTTGTAACAATCAGTAGTATTCTAGGATTTTCTGAAAGAGTGAGCTAAAATTACTAATTTTTAATCAACAAATAGAAATAAAAAAAAAAATTTAAAAATCCTTATTTTCATCATAGGAATGGTTAGTCCCTATCTGGGAGTGGTAGGAATGGTTAGTCCCTATCTGGGAGTGGTAGGAATGGTTAGTCCCTATCTGGGACTAACCATTCCTACCACTGTTGACTATATAGTCCTTTTTGCCTCTTGGTTGTGCCCAATTTAGAGAGGTGTAGTTTTGCATCCCATGAGACACTGAAGCAATTAAAAAAGTAAACAAATGTGCTTCATGCATTATTTTGGTGTCTTATCTGATTATCAATCATACTGCATTTACAGCATGGATTTGTTAAGGGGCAATCTTTTACAGTCTAGTTGGATACTATGACACAGTAACAAAGGAACTGGATGCAAAGAATAATTCTGACATCATATATTTAGATTTCAGAAAAGCTTTGATGGTGTTCCACATAAAAGACTGCTGCACAGATTGGTATAGTGTGGCATTATGGGCAAGTTACTGCTGTGGATAAAGGGATTGTTGAGAGGGAGAAGACAGTTAGGGATTATCAGTGGGCACAACTCTTCTTGGACTATTGTTATTAGCAGAGGGCTGTAACATTTGGCAGTAAAAACCTGACAATGAAGTTCTCGTCAATTGAATTAATTTTTTCAAGAGGAGGGTGGGATGGTGCATTTTCGATAATAAACAAAACTTTACCAGCTTTACCCTCATTTTCTCAATTCCTCTTCACACTTGGAATAAAATCTTGGCTAAACCAATCCAAAAAAAACTTTGGAATTCTTCCAAACATTTTTCTGTCCTTTATATCGTACTGGTAAGCACTTTACTCCGTTAAAGCATCTTGAATTCTTGGATTTCCCAATCACCAACAATGGAAAAACATGCTATCTGCTTGCATTTACATACACCATAACTGAAACACACTGTTTGTTAGCTTTGAAACGAGGAGCAGCCATTTTGCTCCGTGATGCCAGTGATTTATGAGGGAATGACTTCTAATTAAGACCAATTTCATTTGCATTGTAAACATCATCCTTGAAAAACCTTTTTCCTCCAGCATTTTCAGAAAAGACTCTTTAAAAGCTTCTGCTTCCGGGCCATCACCTGATAAAGCTTCTTCTCCTTGAATTTCAAGCTCCCTTATACAGTGTACAATTTGAATTTTTTCAGTCATCCTGGCTTTAAATTCAGATGTGCTTTTAATTTTTTGATTTGATTGTAATGCATCACAGAGAGCTAGAAATAGGTTCATCTTGGCTACTCTTTTGTAGAAACCATAAATAAACAGCATCTGTTAATTTCTCATCATTAGCTTTTTTTCATAGTTTTCCTTCTTTTAGAGCCATGTTCATTGTCTAAATTTGAAGTAAACTTCAAAATTTCATTTTTTCCTGCTCTTTACGTCAGATTTGGTTGCTTTATGAACATTAAAAATCTAGCAAAAGATTTACCTGCTTAGCCCTTTTCCAGTCTATTAATAATTATTATCTTGTCTTCTATTGACAACACATTGCAGTTTCTTTTGCCTGTGGATGCCATTATTAACACAAAGGGGCAGCAGCATTAAAATATTAAAAATTAAAATATGAAAAAAAAAATAATTTTAACATCATACAATTAGATTTCATTAAAACATTTGATACTATTCCATATGCAAGACCGCTGTATACATTAGAGTACTGTGGCTTTACAGCAAGTTACTGCTCTGAATAATAGGGGTAGTTGAGACAGAGATTGTTTCTCAATGGGCAGTTAGAGTTGATAGGACAGCTCATGAGATTTTCTCAATGTTATGTGAAGTAAAGTGAGATGCGATCAAAAAAGTTTTGAAACTGGCTTGGTATCTTCAAATTAGCATTAGTAGAGGCATACGATGCAAGAAAGCAAGCTTATGCAGCATCAGCCAAAAAAAAAAAAAACCCTCCCATTTCACAACTCCATTCATTCCAAATGCCTGTCCAGCTCAGCCTTAAATTTATTTAGGCTATCAACTTCCACAACAAAAGAGGGAAATCTGTTCCACCAATCAACCACCCCCTGGCTAAAGGCAAATTTCCGCACATCTATTCTACAACTGTCTTTCCTCAATTTGAATCTATGCCCTCTCAGGTTCTTAATCTGAGCAAGAGGAAGAATCCCATCAGAATTCAGCTTGCTCAACCCATTCAAGACCTTATACACCTCAATTCAGATCACCTTGCAGGTGCCTGTTAAACAGGCACTGCAATTTGCAGAACTTAAGCCTTTCTTGGTAAGAGCATCCCCTTTTCTTTCCCTTACCAATCTTGTTGCCCATCTTTGTACTCATTCTAGCAACTCTACATCCTTTCTAAAATGAGGCCTCCAGACCTGTACACAGTACTCTAGGTGTGACCTGACCATTGCCTTGTATAACGTGATAATCACTTCCTTGTCCCTGCTAGCAAAATTCCTATATATCATTGACAAGACTCCATGACCTGCCCTGGCATCCCAACTGCACTGCTCAGCGAACTTCATATTTGACTGCACAATTATCCCCAGGTCTTTTTCACTTTCCGCTTCCTTGAATGTAGTACCACACAGTTGGTATGTTTCTCTTTGGTTTTGCTATCCATATGCAGTACTTGACATTTGCCAATGTTAAACTTCAGTTGCCACTTCTCAGCCTATTTGCCCAACTTACCTAAATCCAGTTGGAGTATCGTACTGTCTTTATTGTCGTTAACAACCCTACCAACCTTTGTATCATCTGCAAACTTGGACATTAATCCCGATATACCTTTATCAATATCATCGATTAATACACAAAACAACAATGGGCCCAGCACCGAACCCTGGGGAACTCCACTAATAAAATTTGTCCACGAAGAGCAGTGTCCATTGATTACCACTCTCTGTCGTCTTCCACTCAACCATCCCTTTATCCATTGTAGCAACTTACCTTAATGCCATACCTCACCTCTCCAATTTGTACAGCAGTCTTTCATGTGCAACAGTATCAAAAGCTTTCCTGAAATCCAACTATATGATATCAAAATTATTTTTTGCATCCAGTTCTTTTGTGACCACCTCGTAGTATCGGATCCAATTGGTCAGACAAGACCTCCGTTTAACAAACCTATGCTGTGTCTTAACTATTACTGCAGTCTTGTCTAGATGATCCTGCAATGCTTTGTTAACCAGTGACTTCCTTATTTTCCCTGGAACACAAGTTAAACTAACAGGTCTATAGTTACTTGTGTCACCTTTTGATCCCCTTTGTGAATTGGGGATACATTTGCACACCTCTAGTCCATGGGGACCTCTCCTGAGTCCAAGGAAGCTCTCATAATTATGGCAATGGGTTTGCTTACTTCCTTTGCTGCATCCTTTAATATAACTGGATAGATCCCATCCACTCCAGGTGCCTTCCTTATGTTTAACTTCAACAATTTCTCCTCCACTTTGCTCCAAATTTCAGCATTGCAACATAATGATGCATGAATTACCAGTCATTCTGAAGTTAGTCTGAAGTAGAACATGTTTTGCAAAAAGTATTTTATCACATTTTAAAATGAGGGATTTTACTGAGCAGCACATTTTCTTTAAATTTTCTTTTTCAGATTAGGGAAAATGCAATAGAAACCCATGAAATGTTAAAAGACTTTTCAGTGGTTCATAGAATTTAAAGTGCTTTGATTTTTTTTTTTTTCTTGAAAATGATCCCTGATGTAACACCCTTCAACTTCAGAAATCTAATGATTCAATTGCTCATGATTATGATTGGATTAGGTGGTGATTAATGTTTAAATATCTGTGAAGTTGTTAGTGAAATCGGTATTTCTTACGAGACATGTCAATCATATTTTAATGCAAGAAGATTAGGGAAATACAAGAAGCCAAGTTTGTGCCTCACATCTTCAATGATGATCACAGACAGCAATGAGTTCTCGTATATCAGGATCTTCATCAGTGTACTGCTGCTGAGTGACTTTTTCCTTCACCTTTACTGGAGATGAATCGTGGGTGTATAATTATATACACTGAGAAAGTAAGGCACAATCCTCTCACACCTTCTCCAATGCACATATAATCAACACAATTTCAATGAAATGTGAAGATCATACTTATCATATAATTTATCAAAGTGTCTGCAATCCTGCCCAGACACAATAGGAAGGAATGCATGTCGAGAGCCTTGTCAATTAGTTCAGCCCTGGAGATCCTGCAAGACTCATCATGTGGAATTCTTCTCAGTGTAGCCTGTGCTTGTTAACATGAGAGACTGTTTTTGCAGGAATGGGACACTCTTAAATAGAAGGGGTACAGATATATTCACTGATGCTATTAAGGCACTATTAACTGGGTCGGAAAACTGATGCCCCAAGGGATTACACAGATAAATAAATTAACTGGGTCCACAGGTAGAGGTGAAAGTGACTCTTGCACTGCTTCTATTGGAACATGCATTATCCTGGAAAGCAAGGTATTAAGGATTTCAAGCCCTGATGTGGGTCATCATAAAGCAAGCAAATCCATGGGCTATGTTAGGTTAACTAATGGTAAGAACTATTGCATGTATACTTACATGTACACTAATGCTAGGAGCATTGTAAATAAATTTGATGAAGTACTGATTGTCATCAACTGCAGACATTGTGGAGTTATCAGAGAAATGGCATCGCCCAGAAATAAGGGATGTAGAATTTGAATATTGGGAGTACAATGTGTACAGACATAACAGGAGGAGGTGGATTTATATTATATCATAAAAAGCATATTCAATCTAAGGCAGTACATCCAGTCGACGTGGGTGGCCAGTGCAATGTTGAGCCAGTTTGGTGTGACATAAGCACCGGAAAACAAAAATGAAAGTTGGAATGTGTTATAATAGTGTGCCTAATGACTGTGATGAGTATACCAAACAACTGTACAGAGAAAGAGAGTGAGCCAATAAATCAGAATGTCTTATAATGTTGGATTTTAACTTTCCAGATATTGAGTAGAACTTGTGGGTTGCTCACTCACACACTAGCAAGACTTTTGGGGATTTGTTGGATGACTATTTTCTACAGCAGTATGTTAGAGAAGCAACAAGAGAAAGCAATGCTCTTGATCTGATTCTTCATGCATTAAAAACTTGCAAGTAAAAGACCATTTGGATGGTGATCACTGTGGTGATGAGGGATTTAATTAATGATATAAATGCTGTCGAGGATAAAGGGAAGAGCTTTTGCTTTTGTAAGGGGGACTACAATGGTCTCAGACAGTTTAACTTCTATACCGTGGGACTGTCCGATGATGTTACCATCAAAAAATTCTAAATGGAAGTTGTCGGGGAAGTAATCGTAGAAGTTACTAGGCTTTTCATACTAACTAAGAAATACCATTACAGTCTTAAGCCTAAATGAATGTCAGATGAACTGATGAGACTTATGGTAGAGAATAAATATGCACAGGATTCATATAAATTATTATTATTATTATTATTTCTCTTATATTATTTCTCCCTGATTGGGGGTTCCACCTCGTGACAGGTATCGCTACCAAGTATACAGGGTGGTTGTTGTTATGTCTGATGTTACCGTTGTTCAAGGAACTCTCTGACAATCCTACAGATGTTCAGGATTGCGACTTTCTGGAGTTCCTTGTAGGTGTTCACTGGGAGACCTATTGCTGCTAGGCTGTTATGTAGGGTCTTTGGCACCATACCTGTGGTTGACACGATGATCGGGATGGTCGTTACTTGTTGCATATGCAACATCTCTTTGATCTCCTGTCTTACGTTTGGGTGCTGCTCTTCGTGGACTAATGTTATTAGTGGAGTCCCACAGGGTTCGGTGTTGGGTCCACTGTTGTTTTGTGTATTTATCAATGATATTGATGAAGGTATATCAGGCTTAATGTCGAAGTTTGCAGTTGACACAAAGGTTGGCAGGGTTGTTAATGACAGTAATGGCAGTGTGCTACTGCAACAGGATCTATATAAATTGGGCAGATGGGCTAAGAAGTGGCAACTGAAGTTCAACCTTGACAAATGCAAAGTACTGCATATGGGTAGAAGTAACCCCAGAGAAACGTACCAACTGTGTGGTACTAAACTTAAGGTGGTAGAAAATGAAAAAGACCTGGGAGTAATTGTGCAGTCAGATATGAAGTTTTCTGAGTAATGCAGACAGGCTGCTAGGGCAGGTCATGGGGTTTTGTCAATGATATATAGGAATTTTGCTAGCAGGGAAAAGGAGGTGATTGTCCCTCTGTATAAGGCAATGGTCAGGCCACGCCTTGAGTACTGCGTACAGGTCTGGAGGCCTCATTTTAGGAAGGATGTAGATTTGCTTGAGCGTGTACAGAGAAGAGCAACACGATTGGTGAGGGGAATGAAGGGATACTCTTACCAAGAGAGGCTTAAGTTCTGCAAATTGCAGTGGCTGGAGACTAGGCACCTGCGCGGTGATCTGATTGAGGTCTATAAGGCCTTGAATGGGTTGAGCACGCTGAATTCTGATGGGATCCTTCCACATGTTCAGATTACGAACCTACGGGGACATAAGTTCAAATTAAGAAAGGACAGATGTAGAATAGATGTGCGGAAATTTGCCTTTAGCCAGCGGGTGGTTAATTGCTGGAACAAACTTCCATCTGTCGTTGTGGAAGTTGATAGGTTAAATAAATTTAAGGAGGAACTGGACAGGCATTTGGAGGGAATGGTGTGATTTTTTTTTTTTTTTTTTTTTTTTTTTTGGCTGATGCTGCATAAGCTCCTACACTTGCTTTCTTGCATCGTGTGCCACTACTACTACTACTACTACTTCCTGATTTTTTTCCCCATGGGTTTTCTCCAGGTTGCCAGTGTTGGGTACCACTATGTCAATTAGATAGGTAGCCTTTCCCTTCTTGTTCACAAGGATAATGTCCGGTCTGTTGTGCGGGATTGTCCTATCCGTTATTATGGCATGGTCCCAGTATAGCTTGTGGGTTGGGGTCTCTAGGACTGCCTGGGGTTCGTGCTTGTAGTTACGGTACACTTTCTTTATTATTATTATCATTATTAGCCATATGGTGCAAGGAAGCCTGAGGCTTATGCTGCACAAGTCAAAAAAAAATTTCTGAATTACCCTGAGAGAGAGTCAAAAGTAGAATGGAATCACCAAGAAAGAGAAGAATGATGATATCCAGCTCAGGACTCTAGATGTGCCAAGCCCATACTCACCAGATGTGAGTCCCTGGGATTTTTTATCAGGTCATACAGAAGCCTATGGTAGATATAAACTAGTCTATAATCAAAGTAAGAGGCAAGCGGAGGCAGATTTTCAAAGATTAGCATCTTTTCAAAGTCACACAAAATGAGGGTCATCGAAAGGCAATTGCAGCACACCATTGACCACTAACTCTTGGGCAATGGCTGATGATTTCAGGTTCTCACCTCAGAAGACTGTCTACATATACTTCTGTTGCAAACAGAAACTTTACTCTGAACCAGAACTGAAGCTTGGACAAAACATCATTCATTAGTACCCAAGACAAAATTCTTGGGCCTTATAAGTTGATAATAAGTTGACATTCCTACCACAGAACTGACACAACTCCGGACAAAGTGCACAAGGGGACTGAACCTCCTATCATCATCATCATCATCATCATCATCAGCCATTTTCAATCCACTGCAGGATGAAGGCCTCTCCAGCAACTTTCCAGTTCCTTCTGTTTTGAGCACTGGCCATCCATTTACTACTCAAAAACTCATGAATTTCATCTATCCACCTCTGCCTTTGTCTTCCAGGTTTTCTTCTAGCTCCTCTTGGGTACCATTCTGTTATTTTCTTAGTCCATCTGTCATCATGTCTTCGAGCTATGTGTCCTGCCCAAGACCATTTTAGTTCTTTAGTTTTGATAAGAATGTCCTTTACTTGAGTTTGCTGCCTAATCCATGTGTTTCTCTTCTTATCTAACAGTCTGATTCCCAATATAATTCGTTCCATTCTTTGCTGTGTAGTTCTTAGCTTCTCTTCCATTCTTTTGGTGAGTGCCCAAGTTTCACTTCCATAAGTCATGGTGGGGAGTATACATTGATTCATTATTTTACGTTTCAGACAAACTGGGATATTGCTCTTCAGTATGTGACTATATTTCCTGAATGCTATCCATCCAAAATTTATTCTTCTCTTGAGCCATTCATCATTATTACAGCTAATAACTTGTCCCAGATAAGTATATGACTCCACCTTTTCAATTACTGCTCCTTCAATCATTATTTCCCTTTCCGTGGCATACTTGTTCATCATTACTTTTGTTTTAGCCATATTCATCTTTAGTCGAAAATCCTTACTAACTGTGCATAACTGATTAAGATTTTCCTCTATTTCTTTGGGATTGTGGCTTATGACCACAATGTCATCTGCAAATCGTAAATGGTTTAGGTACTCTCCGTTCACATTGACTCCTTTCTGCGACCAGTCTAATCTTCTGAAAGCTTCCTCAAGGGCAGCAGTAAACAGCTTCGGAGATATTGTGTCTCCTTGTCGAACTCCTTTCTCGATTTTAAATTTGCTACTGTCTTTGTCTAGTCTAATAAAGGATGTAGCACTCTCATATATTTTCTTCAAAATCATAATATATGAAGTATCTATGCCTTGTCTTTCCAGTGCCCGAAACATTGCCTTATGCTGTATGGAGTCCAATGCCTTTTCATAATGCACAAATGCCAGGCATTAGCATTAGTAGAGGCATATGATGCAAGAAAGCAATTCAGCATCAGCCAAAAAAAAAAAAAAAAAAACCCACTCCCATTTCACCCCTCCGTTCGTTCGAAATATCTGTCCAGTTAAGCTTTAAATTTGTTTAGGCTATCAACTTCAACAACAAGTGATGGAAGTCAGTTCCACCAACCAACCACCCGCTGGCCAAAGGCAAATTTCCACACATCTATCCGACATCCGTCCTTCCTCAATTTGAATTTATGCCCTCTGAGGTGATTATTCTGAGCAAGATGAAGAATCCCATTGGCATTGAGCATGCTTAAACCATTCAAAGCCTTATACACCTCTATCAGATCACCTCGCCGGTGCCTAGTCTCCAGACACTGTAATTTGCAAAACTTAAGCCTTTCTTCGTAAGAGCAACCCTTTGTTCCATTCACTAATCTTGTTGCCCTTCTCTGTACCCGTTCCAGCAGCTCTACATCCTTCTTGAAATGAGGCCTCCAGACCTGTATACAGTACTCAAGATGTGGCCTAACCATTGCCTTATACAAGGGAATAATCACCTCCTTATCCCTGCTAGAAAAATTCCTGTATATCATTGACAAGACACCATGAGCTACTCTTGCAGCTCGTCTGCACTGCTCAGAGAACTTCATATCTGCCTGCACAATTACCCCCAGGTCCTTTTCATTCTCCACCACTGTTCAGTGTAGTACCGCAGAGTTGATACGTTGCTCTGTGGTTACTGTTTCCCATATGTAGTACATAGTATGAATCAGAGCTGTAATACTCAATATGTTCTACGTTGATAATAATATTAGTAAATTAATAAGAGGAGTTTACCTCAATATAGTACGTGGAACACTTCCGTATGATACCCTCCAGAAATTAAAACGGAAAAAACGAAAAAATCGACAACTTACCGGTACATTAAAGTAATGTACCGGTAAGTTGTCGGTAAAAATCGTTTTGAATATTTTCGTTAGATTCTTTTAATTGCGTTAATTTGAATTTTAATTGTTTTGAATTGATTTTGAATTGTGTTAAATTGATTATTTAATTATTTATATTTTACTTTAATTATTTATATTTTACTTTAATGTACCGGTAAGTTGTCGATTTTTTCGTTTTTTCCGTTTTAATTTCTGGAGGGTATCATACGGAAGTGTTCCACGTACTATATTGAGGTAAACTCCTCTTATTAATTTACTAATATGTAGTACAGTAATACCCCGAAGTTACGCGATAGGTGGGTCCGACGAAAATCGCGTAAGTCGAATTCGCGTAAGTCGGGGTACAACTTTGCATATAAATACATATAAATTTTGCTCAATTGGGACCAAGGACTAACAAAAACACTAGTTTAGAAGAAAAATATTAATAAAATTGCAGTTCTGTATACATATTAATACAAAATATGTATTAAAAAAACAAATGACTTACGTTAAAAAGTTATTTCGATGTCGATGGCTTCATAAAATCTAACAAATTCGTCTGACGACACAGCGCCTTCTTTTTTTCACGCAGAATTTCTTCGTAGCAAGCTAATAATTTTTTTATTCCTTGCTTTGTAGCTATAACGCGTTCTTCATTGGAGTCTATGTTTTCTAAAATTTTTAAGCCCTTTACAATTGAGCCCTTTTCAATTTTCAACCTGTCAAGTTTGCAGTTGTCATGTGCTTTTCGCCGTTGCTTCATTTAGGCCTGTAGCACGTGCAATATCACATGGTCTTTCATTTCGCTCAAAGCGTTTCACAATTTCATATTTTTTCTCTATCGACAGAGGCGGACTGGCCATAAGCCTTACCGGGGCCAGTGTAACCCCGGTGGGCCAGTGTGATTTTGGCCATAAACCATAGTATGAGGCCACTATAAATTTTCCCGGATAAGAATTTTTGACCCAGTCCACTTCTGTTTATCGATAATTGCTTTTCTTTTTCTCTCTGAATCTGCAGTGTCTTCACCAGTACGCTTCCTTTTCACACCTTTTAATTAAGTATTTTACTAATTTTTAGGGAATAAAGCGCAATTACAAAACGAGGAGGCACGCTTGATACGCATAAACAAAGCTGCGCGCATGTAGCAACTGAATAAACAACACCATAAAGGCCGAGATACACTATTAACACCCCACATTTCTAGGGGTTACTACCATAAAACAATAAAAATCCAGTTGCGTTTCTGCTAGTGAAATCTGTTATAAACTGGTAGTAAACTCGATCTAATTGCATTTGCGATTATACCGATAGCTGGAATTGTGTTGGTTTTTACGTTATTATGGTGAAATGTGTTTTTCCCTTCACTGATATAAAAAACATAAAATCAGCAAAGTTGAATTTTGTTCATCTTTCGCTCTCATTCTCCGCCGTCGCACCGTATATCGATAACACATGAAAAACGACCTTGAAGATAGTGGGCGGCAGCGTTGCCAAACGAAAAAATCAGGAACCGCGTAACTCCGAGTTCGCGTAAGTCGGGGTAGCGTAAGTCAGGGTATTACTGTACTTTACATTTGTCAATGTTAAACTTCATTTGCCACCTCTCCGCCCATCTGTTCAACCTTTCCAGATCCTGTTGCAGCAGCATAGCGTCAGTAGTGTCCTTAACAACCCTGCCAACCTTTGTATCATCTGCAAACTTGGACATTAAACTTGATATCCCATCATCAATATCATTCATAAACACCGAAAACAACAACGGACCCAACACTGAACCCTGAGGAACTCCACTAATAACATTAGTCCACGTTGAGCAGTGTCCATTGATTACCACTCTCTGTCTTCTGCCGCTGAACCATCCCCTTATCCATAGCAGAAATTTGCCTCCAATGCCACACTGTTCCAATTTGTGCAGTATTCTTCCATGTGCAACAGTATCAAAAGCCTTTCTAAGATCCAAATATATAATATCAAAGTTATTCCCTGCATCCAGTTCGTTTGTGACTACATCATAGTATCCAATCAAATTGGTCAGGCAAGACCTGCCCTTAACAAAACCATGCTGTGTCTGAGCTATAACTGAATTCTTGTCTAGATGATCCTGCAGTGCTTCCTTAACCAGTGCCTCCATTAACTTACCTGGAACAGAAGTTAAACTAACAGGTCTATAATTACTTGTGTCAGCCTTTGATCCTCCTTTGTGAATTGGGGTTACATTTGCACACCTCCCCTGAGTCCAAAGAAGCTCTCATAATTATGGCTAGGGGTTTGCTTACTTCCTTTGCTGCCTCCTTTAATATAACTGGATAGGTCCCATCCACCCCAGGTGCCTTTTTTATGTTTATCCTCAACAATCTCTCCTCCACTTTCCTCTCAGTTATTAGAAAATCATCCAGCTCACTACCAATGTTTATTTTACCTACATCATTCTCCTTCCTGAATAACTCCTCATGCGTGAATGTAGATGCAAAATACTCGTTTAGATTGTTAGCCACCTGAGCAGGATCCTCAGCTGTTGAACCATCAAAATCCAGTGGACCAATCTGATTCATCCCTTTCCTTCTCAAATTTAAATATGTAAAGAACTCTTTTCTGTTTTTCTTTGCATCCTTTGCCAAGGATTTTTCGTAGTCTGCCTTTGCCTGCCTAATCTCCTTTGTGACTTGGTTACAGACCAACTTATATCTATCATAGGCTTCCATGTCACCCATTAATTTGTATGTATCCCATGCATTTTTCTTCTCTGCCACATGTCTCATTAGTTCATCTGACAACCATTTAGGCCTAGACCTTGAACAATATTTCTTAGTTGGTACGTAAAGCCTGGTAGCCTCCAAGATTAGTTCCTTGAATGCTTCCCATTTTGAGTTTGCTGTTGGTAACATCATCAGTTGGTCCCACTGTATAGAATTTAAATACTGTCTCTGACCATCATAGTCGCCTTTACGAAAACAAAAACCCTTCCCTTTACCTCTGATGGTAGTTACCTCCTTGAGTAAATCCCACTTCAACACAGTGTGATCACTGCCACCTAGTGGTTCATTTATTTGTAGATTCTTAATGCATGAAGAATCACTACTGATAATCAGATCAAGAGTATTACTCCTTCTAGTTGACTCCCGAACATGCTGATGTAGAAAACAATCATCCAATAAATCCACAAAAGCCTTGCTAGTGTGTGAGTGACCAACCCACAAATTCCAGTTAATATCTGGGAAATTAAAATCCCCCATTATAAAACTCTCGGATTTACTTGCTCATTCTATTTCCCTGTACAGTTTCTTATTATACTCATCAGAGTCATTAGGCCTATAGCACACGTCTACATTGCATTGTCCAGCAATGTCAACTGGCTTCACTTCCTTGGTGTGTTTCTTAACTAATAGCATAACCTCTCCTCCCTTCCTGTCTATCCTTTCTGTACACATTGTACTCCCCAAATTCCAGATCTGCATTCCTTATATCTGTGTGACACCACGTCTCTGATATCCCAACAGTATCTGCCTTTGATATTTTGAGCAATACCTCAAATTCATGAAATTTAATTACCAAACTCCTAGCATTGGTGTACATGCATGTATATATGCACCTGTTCCTGTTCTTAGCTACCCTAACACAACCCATGTGTTTACTTGTACCGCAATGACTCCTAGCAGTCTCTGAAATATCCTGCATCTTGTTTTCCAGGCTGCTGCTCATTCCAATAGAAGCAGTGCAAGAATCACTTTCACCTCTGCCAGTGGTTACCTTAATCTATTAATCCTTGTGGTGGTCATGTCTACGGAGATTGTCCCCATAAAAAAGACTCTCCAAAATGTATCAACTGCAAGAGACGTGGTAGAGATTACAATCATTCTGTAAGGATGTCAAGTGTCCAGAATACTTAAAAGCAGTATAACTTACAGACAGCAGAACCAAACATGAGTGATAAATGGTTCAATTTCAGCAACAGCATTGGCCGATAAGAATGCAGTTGTTTGTTGTTATTTGGATTTTAGGAGCATCAGCAACTAAGGCCATATTGCTCCGGGATATGTGGTGGTCATTCCCTGACCTTTCCGCATACTCCGTATTCGGTGGTGACGGGCTCGAACCCCAGTCTAATCAAGAAGCGTGTGCTACGAACTGCTGCTCCTTCCCACCTGGCTACGGAGGCGCCATAAGAATGCAGTTTTAGATAATATTATATATGAGAGGATAAAAGTTCTTCAGATAAATGTTCAGCACTGCAGAGTGGGAATGGGAAGATTAGAATAACAGTATTTGAAAATAATTTTGATATTATTTGCATACAGGAACCCTTTCATTCTTTGCAGGTAGGGGTGGGGTGCACAAAGTTATGGGTTTTCCCACCTCAGCAAGAATTATTCATTTGCTTGACAAACCTCCAAAAAGTGCCATAGTTGTTATAAATAACGATATGGTTGCGAAGTTTTAGAGATCTTCAAGTACCGTGTTAATAGACTAGTAAAGGATAACGAATGTTTATAAAGCAGTACTCACCTTGAATTAATCTGCGATTGCTTACTTAGGCAGCGTGGTTAATATTTAGGTTGAATTGTTAAATTGAATAAAGTTAAAAGGGGGGACATAGGTAAGTGTTGACTGAATTAAAATAGGTGCAAGGAAATGGTTGTTATGATATGGTTGTTACCAACATTACAGGTCTGTGCATGACACTGTGACCTTTTGAATGATTTCTACACCTTTCATAAGTTTTTACATTGCGTCTGTTTATTGTGCACCAACTGAAGACACAATTGACTCTCCATCGTTTGGACAATATATGTACTAATTTCCCTTCTAAAAATCTTATAATAACAGTGGTTCTAAATGCCAAATCCAACTTCTGGCACAGCGGTTTTACCGACCCTAAAGGATTAGCTCTTGAGAATTTAATTTCATCCTACAACTTAAGCATGCAAAACTTGCCTGACAAGCTGTTCACATTCTCTACTGTGAATGGTGAATCAAACATAGATGTCACTCTTACTATGGTTAAAATAGATGAAATTCTAACTGACAGGGATGTAATTCCAAGCCTTGTGAATAGCGACCACCGTGCTATTGTATTTGGTTTGAAGCCTCGACAGCAATATAATGATTCACAGCTACACGAATCTTAGACGTTTCTCAATGAATACCATTAAATGGAATAAATTCAGAGATTTCCTTCTCACTGTTTTCTCTGCAGATGTTGTAGATAGTTTAAACGTTATGATGGCAATGGAATTTACAAATTTTGTCCAGACCCACCTGTATTTGGCAATGGAGTACTCAGCCAAAAGAAAGCAGACCAGAAGAACATCTGTTCCTTGGTGGTCTTCAGACTTATGTAACCTGTGAAAGCAAGTTCAACAGGCTAGAAAAGAATTCCAGCAACATAGGCATCTTTCCTGCTGAGGATGTTCGGACCTTCAGGGAAGCTTACAGTACTCTAAGGAAAAACTATCAAAAGGCAATTTCCAACTCAAAAGAAAGTTTTTGGAAAAATTTTGTAATGGATATAGGAAATAAAGAACCATGGGGCTTGGTTTACCTGATATCAAGGAACAAAATGGCTTGCGAAGATGTTTATAACACAGTTAAAGTAGATGGCCAAGAGACTCTAGACTGGATGTCAACGGTGGATTCCATAATTAACAGCCTATTCCCCAAAGATATAATTGGATCTAGATTCACCTGAACAAATGCAAATACGTCATGATAATGAAAAGTATGAAGGACCATCAGACATTGAACACTTTACACTCCTGGATTTGGGCTCTGCCTTGGCAAAGCTCAATGTTAAGAAATGCCCTGGTATTGATCTGATTGAGAATACAGTCATAGTTAAATTTTTTGAACTTTTTCTACATGTTCTTTTAAATTTGATGAATGCTAAAAGGAATATTTCCTCGTCAATGGAAAATAGCTCTACTAAAGATACTGCACAAGCTTGAGAAATTAATATCAGATCCTCGGGCCTACAGACCTATTTTGCTTTTAGCAAACCTGGGGAAATTGTTTGAGCGAATGTTAGCCCCAAGAATCCAAAAAATGTTAGAAGATTATCAGTTATGTTCAGAAGCACAATACGGCTTCAAGAAAGGATGGTCAACTGAAGACGCTATAAATTTTCTGACCAACTATGTATCCAACTCAACTGCTAAATACGTAATCACTGTGTTTGTGAACTTTCAGGGCGTGTTTGACACTTTATGGTGGGAATGTGCCCTCAGGAGCTTGAGATCTGCAGAGTGTGATGCGTACATGTACAGGGTTATGCAATCGTACTTTAGCGACAGACATATTAAGGTGGTGGCAAATCATCTCATGTACTGGGCTCAGATTTCAAGAGGATACCCCCAAGGATCAGTGTTGAGACCTCTCCTCTGGAAAGCTGTGCAGGATCAGTGGTTAACGAGGAACACAATGGCATCAGTAAGATAGTCTATGCAGATGACTTGGTGATTGTTCCTGATGGAAGCACAAGAAGAATAACTGAGGAGAAAATACAGCCTATCTTGGATGACTTGATGTCATGGGCTACAGTCAACAAACTGAAAATATCCCCCAGTAAAACCAATTTTATGACCTTTAAGAACCATTTTAGCCACAATAGACTGTCCAGAGTCTGACTAAATAATACCCAAATCTCCTATGTATCCCAAACTAAGTATTTGGGTATCACCTTAGATGATAAACTCAGCTTTCTGCCTCATGTGTCAAAACTCAGAGACAAAATCCATTTTTTCACAGCCACAGTTATCAGTATCAAGGAAAGAGTGAGGATTATGAAAGAAAACCTTGAACCTTTACTATAAAACCATACTTTTGCCTATTATATCATACTCAGAAAGTGTTTGGTACCAAGAAGTATCAAAGGTAAAAGTGAAACATACTTATTTCCTCACAAAGATCAGTTCTTTTGACGTTCATTAATATTCCAAGGACTGTTTCAAACAACGTACTCCAAATACTTGGCGGTACGATTCCTGTAGATTTATATATTGCTTTTTGGGGTTTGATTTACTACCTAAAAAAAGGACAGTCTAAGACAATGCTTGGAATTATGACTGACCCAACCAGCAACTTTAAAAAGGAGATGAAAAGGCTTTGGAAGGAATTTGCTGTTGTCTGGATAAAAAGATGGGATGAGAGCGAATTTGGGCTTGTAACAAGAAAGTATATTGCACGAGTGGAATTCTCAAAAACCCCTGGAATTATTTTGTGGTTTAGGCCTTCTATGACAACTTCTTATCTGCTAACAGGGCATGGGTCCCTCCAGGCTGTTATTTGAATGTGACCTGGAGCCTGATCTGTACTGCATATGTGGGGAATATGAAATGTGGATTCATGTACTTTTGAACTGTCCATTGTACTCTCGACCTAGAACGGATTTAATGTCTGCGGTTCCAAACTTATTGGAGAACAATGTTAGTTGACACAAATCTTAGTTGAAGACCATGATAACTTTACTGCTCTGCAAACCTTCTCAAGAACAGTTTTCATATTGAGGACTCAGCTAAGAACTTCAGCTTCTTCTGGGAATTGACTTCACAAATGACCAAAAGACAAAAGGTTTATGTGTAAACAGAAGATTTAAGTTAATTGTTATTGTGTTGATTTATGTTAATTGATGTTGCATTGATTTTTGTCAATTGTTATTGACAAGATTTATGTCAATTTTTATTGTAAACATTGGTTTCTGTGAAACACAAGGTTTATGAGAATCATTTAGTAGCTATCTCATTGTGCTTGACAGATTGGAAAGTTCCCGCAGACAGACTAGACAGTGTTGTTAATTGTCCATTGTATGTTATATATTGTTTTCTTGGTTCTCAGGAATTCAGAGACTGAGCATATTTTAAAAAAATGTATTGTATGTATCTGTTTAATATAATAATTACTGTTTCTCGGTGGTATTGAGGATAATTTGTGGAAGTTCTCCACTAGTAATTCATTTGTCGACACCCACTGGTATTGCACTACATCCGGTGGGTGCAGGACTTGTGTATTCGGCATTCAGCACAAAAACATAACGTAAACCCAGGCCTAGAGAAGGGCAGCAGCAGCTGTCTTATATTGGTGGTGGTAAAATACCTTGCACATGTTTTTAGGCTAGATTTGTTGAGGATGTGTGCCAAAACAGATGAACTTGGTGGAGATGGGCTTTTGTCTAGGAGCCACCCTTGATTCTGGGATGCACGTACGCAGTGCACCAGGAGGTCAAGTGTAATATAGTGTCTTATATGTGTGTAACGAGAATGTTAATGTATATAAAATTGTATATATATATATATATATATCTTTTTGTAAGTATTGTGTTGTGTATATATATATAATTATGTGGTTATTACGTTTAGATGTATGTATTCTTTTAGATTTGCGTGATCTGCTGTGCTGCGTTAATGCCATTGTATTTTTGCCATAGGCCAATTGTACATTATACATGCCAGTATATATTCGTTTAATTGTAGATTGTTACCGACTATTGGTGTTTTTCATATAAGTATTAGTGTTCATACAAATTTGTAATCAAGTTATCCTAGTTTGGTTATCTTCATTCCATATGGCCTATACATTTTGAGTTAAGATAAAAAGTATAATGCTAAATGATACTGATTTTTCATAACATTTTACTAATGAAAACATTTTATCTGTAGCAAGATAATTATTAAATCTTAATTTCTGTATAAATTTATATAATAATACTAATTCTTAAAGACTGTACAAATTTATATAATAATATAACGTATTGCATTACACCACGTGGCCGTTAATCCCCTACTTCATCGGGGGCTTTGAGTGGATTGACAGCCACTCAACGCCCCCAATGAAGTAGGGGTTGATTGACGGCCACGTGGTGTAATGCAATACGTTATATTATTATATAAATTTGTACAGAAATTAAGATTTAATAATTATCTTGCTACAGATAAAATGTTTTCATTAGTAAAATGTTATGAAAAATCATTATCATTTAGCATTATACTTTTTATCTTAACTCAAAATGTATAGGCCATATGGAATGAAGATAACCAAACTAGGATAACTTGATTACAAATTTCTATGAACACTAATACTTATATGAAAAACACCAATAGTCGGTAGCGCCTCCATAGCCAGGTGGGAAGGAGCAGCAGCAGTGACCACCAAATACGGAGGATACGGAAAGGTCAGGGAATGACCACCGCATATCCTGGAGCAATATGGCCTTAGTTGCTAATGCTCTTAAAAACCAAACAAACAAACAATAGTCGGTAACAATCTACAATTAAACGTGTATATATATATATATATATATATATACTTGTATATGTAATTATTGTGGGTACAAATAAGTGGAAATGGAATGGAATATGGAAAAGTATCAAAAGAATCACTAAAATCGAAGTATGTGATAACAAAATTATTTTTTTAAATCAATTTCTTCGTGGCTATGTCATTATAGGTAATGATATTAGTCAGATACGCTCTACCCTTAACAAATCAGTTCTGGGATTTGTTATGTAACTATTCCTTTTAAGGTGATCCTGCATTGCTTCTTTAAACACTGACTTTTATTTTCCCTGGTATAAAAGTTAAGCTTAGACTGTAATTACTCATTTCACCGTTTGATCCCCTTTTGTGAATAGGAAAGACATTTCCACATCTCCAGTCTATTGAAACCTCTCCTGTATCCAAGGATGGTCTTATAATTACAGCTAAAGGCTTGCTTACCTCCATTGCTTTTCTTTCAACATAAATGGATGAATTACCTTAGCCCCAGATGCCTTATTTACTTTTAGCTTTTATTCTTCCACTTTTCTCCCAGTTGTAACAAAATCATTTAGCTCCTAGTTAAAGTTAGTTATACTTCTAGTATCCCTATCCCTAAAACTTCCTCATGCTGAATGTGGACGCAAAATATTTATTCAGTTTTTTAATAGCCTGTATAGGTTCATTGATGATTATGTCATCTATATTCACTATACCAATGTGGTTCGCACATTTCTCTCTAGCATTAGCATAAGCTTAGAACTATTTTGCTAGTTTTCTTTTTGTTTCTTTGCCAAAGACTTCTCATAATCTGCCTAATTCGTTAGTGACTTACCCAAAGATTTCCATAATCCACATTAGCTTGCCTAGTCCCCCTCATCCCACAACGACTTGATTGATGGCTAGCTTATACTTATTAAAGGCTTCTGTATCCTCGATTATTTATACTCATTGAATTATTTTTTCTTCCTTGTCACAAATTTCTTCAGTTCATCTGAAGTCCATTTAGGTCTTACCTTTAATTAAATCCCTCATCAATACGTGATGATCACTGTCACTTAGCTTTTCCTTTACACAGTTATTATTAATGCATGAAGAGTCACTGCTGATAATTATCAGGACTGAGTGATATAATTATCAGTTACAGTTCATATTTTACAAATAGTAATTGAGACCTCCAAGTTTCAACTACTATTTGACCATTAAGCAAACTTAGCTGTTCAAAAGTGTGTTTGGATTGAATAATAACAGTTTTTCAATTGTTTGTGAGTTTTTAATATTGCTTCTAATGAATAATAATTACCTACCAAATATCATAGAACAAATTTAATATCTGCTTTGATAACATTTGATAGGTAATTATTATTGTTCACAAATCTAGTTCTGGATTTGTTTTGATTTGTTTCAGGGCATCTCCTTGAAAGATTCCTCTCCTAATAGGTATCCATCTGGCTGTGATGTTTTCATCCTTGATATGGTACTCCCTTTTGCCATGGTTGCTTATAGGAAGTTTGTCACTGTTGGATTGACTTTTTAGATCTTCCCTGTCTCTGTTAACCAGTTATGAGGCATGAAGTTGAAGGCCTTGCAGTATTCAATGTAGGCCACATATAGGTTGCGGTGTTTCTTGTAGGTTTGTTCAGTAACTGCCACGTTAATGGTCAATTGCTTATTGTATCCTATGCTCATCTGCTTACATCCTTTCTGCTGTGCCATGATGTTCTGGCTCTAAAAAAGTGGTCTGATTTCTTCTTGGTTACATAGCGGTCAGGATTGTGTATGCTATTGGGAGACAGGTGATTAGCCTGTATTTGAAAATCAGCCTGTCAAAATTTGAACATTGCCATCAATATCCTGCAAGTTATATTACAGCATACTAAATGACCGAACTGTAGTAACATGTAAAACTGGTGGGTAACATTGATATATATGTCACTCAGTAACAAATGTCTATATATATATAGACATTTGTTATTGAGTTCTTGAGATGTCCATTGAGATTTCACTGACATTTGAAGAATGTTTATGGTCACATGATCCCTAACCTACTGCATAGTTTTGTTCATAACTGTGTGAGTGCAGTTGGGATGGATTAGGCAGGGCCATGCAAACATTCTTGGGGTCCCAGGTGCAAAAGGGGTTAAGGGGCTTGGTTTTTTATGTTGAGACTTTGATGGCTCCTTCAATTGGGATCCTTAGATCAGGGGCCTTGGGTGGCACATGTAATGCACCCCCCATTTGCATGGCCCTGGGATTAGATGTCAGTGAATGGTAGTGATTTGATGGATGTGCCAAGGACAGGCCATCCTTGCATTGCATCAGTGGCAGAAAATGAGGTGAGAGTGAGTAAACTAATTTGTGAAGACCAATGCATTAACACCCAAGAAATGTGCATAAGAGTGAGAATATGCATTAATGGATTGAAAAAAATTGTGGACAATCTAGGATGCAGGAAACTGTATGCCAAGTGGATTCCACAAATACTAATTTGTGAAATTAGTATTTGTGACAATATCATGATCGGTCTGATCATGATATTCTCAACCTTGATGGTGGTTCTCCACATTCCAATGGTTGCTTCTAGGAAGTGTGGCTGTGTCTGGTTGAATTTGTAGATCTTCGTTGTCTCTATCAGCCAGCTATGGGATACAAAGTCAAATGCCTTTCAGTAGTGTACAGGCTGCGGTACTTTTTGTAGGCTTACTCCATAACAGCCACTTGTGCCTCTGTAGCCAGGTTGGAAGGAGCAGCAGTGCATAGCACATGCTTCTTGATTAGACCGGGGTTCGAGCCCGTCACAACCAAATACGGAGGATGCGGAAAGGTCAGGGAATGACCACCGCATATCCCGGAGCAATATGGCCTTAGTTGCTAATGCTCCAAAACAACAAAACAACAACACATAACAGCCACTTCAGTGATCATTTGCTCCTTGCCCTCTTTTCTTATGCTTATATCCCTTCTGCTGCTTGATTTCTGGCTCTCCAGGTGGTCTGATATCTTCTTGGTTATGCATCAGGTCAGGATCTTACTTATACAGTGGCGGACAAAAAAACTGCATCACCTTAAAAAAAAAATAATGTTTGTAGTGAAACATATAAGGTATTGTTTGATTACAGTAATTTTGTTTGTTGCAAAGCAAAGGCATTGCATCATTTCTATTGCATCAGAGAGTAATTGCAAGATATTGCATCAGGCATTTCTGTAAATAAGGTGTTGGAAGGCACTCTCATTAGTATCCTATTTTTTGGAGGTGTAAACATAGCTCCATATGTTCAGTTTACACCAAGAAAAAAAGTGTAGCAGTTGCTCTGTCTCAGGAAGGGCTTTCTAGACATGCTATTACTGATAAAATAGGCTGCCGCCAGTCAATAGTATCCCGGGTGCTGAAATTAAGGCTCGAAGAGAAGACCTGGATCAGGCCATAAGAGAGTCATTACACCTTCCTAAGGTCGATATTTGTAATGGCTATGCCTTTCTAATTGCCATGCTAGTGCTCCTGATCTAAAACTGGACTTTGAGATTGCCTCTGGTGTTGAAACAAGTGCATGAACTATCTAAAGACAGCTTTCGGAATGTGGTCTGCATGCCTATCAGCCCAAGAAGAAGATGATTTTGTTGACCCAACAAATGAAGAAGAAACAACTTGCTTGGCCTAAAACGCATGTTTCATGGACAGAGGAGCAATGGGACACCATCGTCTTTTCTAACAAATCGAAATTCAACCTACATGGCTCGGATGGGAAGCAATATGTCAGAAAATTGAAAATCGGAGGCATACCATCCTGACTGCATAACACCAACTAAAGTTCCCAGCCGGTCAGATGGTCTTGGGATGCATAATAAGCAAAGGAGTGGGCTGAATTAAGTTTATTAATGGAATGGTGAATGCAGAAATCTAAACTGCTATCTTGGAGGAGTGCCTGAAACCGGTTATTAGGGATCACCACACAGATGTCCAAAACTGCATTTTTCAACAGGACTCAGCACCTTGCGCACAGCAAAATTGATAACTTTTATGCTATTTATAATGAGTTTGTCTTCTTGTCTCACAAGACTTAAAACATACTTACACCAATGTTTTCCTCGTTTTTCTCCCTTACGGTGCAGTTATACCTCAGAAATGCTGGCATTACAGTGTTGGACTGGTGTGGCAACAGTCCAGATTTGAACCCTATTGAAAATTGCTGGTACATAATGTCATCTAAAATTGCTCAGAAGAAGCCAACAAGTAAGATTCAGCTGCAGGAGAGCATTGTAAGGGTGTGGTAACACAAAATTGGGCAACGGTGTATCCAGAAGTTGATTAACTCTATGCCAGATTGTTGAAGGCTATAATTGCAGCTTGAGGAAGGACAATAAAATAGTGAGGACTTATTTTGCTGATTTACAGTACATAATACTATTACATTAACTTGTCATTTCAGTTTGTACAAGTAAATGCAATAAAATGTATGTTTGGTTGTCATGATTGCCATTTGCATTATTTCTCATATTTCCATTAATTATGCATTTTACCCTTTGGGAAGATATTTATGGCAATTAGGTATATCAGGTGGCATCTTTTTATTGGATTTCATTCACAGAGATATATATCCCATCTAATAAATGCATTTCGAACATTTCTGCAACCCACAATACAGTGCAAAACACATTATTTGCAAGTGATGCAGTTTTTTTGTCTGCCACTGTACTTTGCTGTTATCCTACACTGAGGAAGATTCAGTGAATTTTGGCTTGACGCATATCTGTTATTCTGTACTTTAATTTAAGAATACAAAATATTTCAGTTACAACAATTTTTGATATTTTGGAAGTGATATAAACTTATTTTAATTTTCTGTTGTTTAAACAAACAGCATTTTTATTTCTCATAACAAAATATGACTAAACATTTTCAAGACAACTATTGGTGGACCAAATAATTTTTCACAGATGCTTGGTGATATATAAAGAAACAAAATATTTTTAGTAGCAGACAGTATTAAAGAAAATGCCACCCCTCCAGATCAATTCAATTCAACAAAAAAATTAAATATATTTTATTCAAAGTCAATGAAAGTATAAATCAGGTGTGCACGGTGCCTGCAGGCAACTGGCTGCCCTTTAGCAAGGTCACTTTCAGTGACTTTTACCTTGCTAAAGTTAAAAATACTTTTATCTTTGTGTGAATTTTGTTGTCTAAATACACACTAAATTATCAGTTTTTAGCTACATAAAAATATATGTAAAAATAGCAATATGCAACATAAAAATAAAAGGAAAGTTTATTATTATTATTACTTTTTTAAAGGAAAGAAAAATTTAGTAGCCTGCAGGCAGAATCCTAAATAAAAAGTGACCAACAGTATGAAAAAGTTTGGGCACCCCTGATAAAAATAAATAGTTTTGAGTTAATGCAATTTTTCAGATTTTCCTTTATTTATTAAAAAAATAAACTTTTATTTTGTACATTGCTTAGTTTTAAAGCAGAGTAATTAGTGATGGTGTTTTTTTGATTTTTATAATACATCTTTTAACAGGCTTTACCACATATGGCTATGGTCGTGGAGGTTATCCAGGCTACCCAGGCTTTGGCTACCCATTTGCAGGTATGAACTTTAACATGCAGCAGATCTGCATCCCCTATCCTTTGGAGCACTTGAATGTCTTCAGTCTGCATGCCATGCAGATATGAAGTATGCCGCTTGTTCTAGGTTTCAGCTCTCTGTTCATGCACCACTGTTGCTGTCATTCCTCGACCATTTAGGCTGTGCAGGAAACTGATTTTCAACAACAATTGGTGGTATGCATTTGTTTTGGCATGATATTTGGCATGCACTGCAGTTTCATGCAAGTGCTGCACAGACTGGAATTCTCACATTAATATTCCCCATTTCACTGGCAAGCCTTGTTCTTCTCATAATGCTGACAATATTAAGGAAAAAATCCATGACACTGCACTTTCTCAGGAATCGAGGAAATTGGGAGAAGTTTTTAATTGTACAGGGCTTGAAAAAATCACAAATCAGGAGCTGATATCAGGTTCTTTCATTTAGCTGTGATAACCTTGTGATAAGCTCATCAAATATACAAAAGTTTGCATTGTGTGCTCTCTCACTAGCATTTAGCTGTTTATTGTATATTTGCCTGTATTCCTTTTTCATATTGATTTATTTAGAAGACAAACGAGTTCATACATTTTAAAATATAAAAATCTTAATTTTTATATTTAATAGAGCAAAAAATATAAGAAACATTTTAGTATTTTAAAATACTAACATAGCATTAAATTTAAGTAAAGTAATATTTGTATTGTGATAGAAATATTTCTAGTTTTAGAGAAAATGTACATAGCTATGGCTATGATGACAATGATCAAATTCTAAATTTATGAATACTATATTTTACAAACAAATAAATTAGTATATTTTACAAATAAATAAATAGAATTCATTGTAATAGTAAGATACTTTCTTAATAATCCTATAATTTTGTTCTGATGAGATTTTTTCAAGCCCTGGCTGGTTTACCTTTGGGTAAAGTTTGTCAGGTGAAGTGCGATGGCAATTTAATATATATTATGAATTCATATGAAGTGGCATATCACATCCCAAAATGGAATGAAGGTGATATGACAATAGGTTGACTCTGGTATCATTAGATAGCATAACAACTTACTTTTTTTTTTCACATTTGTGTGAAAAAGTGTCAAAAATTGGAGCAAAGTAATAAATATAGATAACAGTTTTATTTTAGTTAGCAGTACATAACTTTAAACAAGAATTTATTCCTCTTATTCAGATATTGATTCCCTTCGGTTTGTAGAAGTAATTAAGGATGGGATACAGACAGGTTAACTCTACAGATATTTTTATGACACTTTTGTTAATGAAAATATTTCAAGAATATAAAAGAAACTTTCTGTTGTGGAATAAAAAAAATTGTGACATTAACTACAAACTTTTGTGAACTTCTGCTGACCATATTATTGTGCAAATTAAAGAAGTGACTTTATAAAAAAAATTCACTTAATGTTATAATAAGGATAAATTCAAGCAGTTATAGCTCTGATGTACAACGAAAAGAATTTTTGATAACTATTCAGATATTTCATATTAATGGTTTTATACTGTAAAGTTTAATTTTAGTGAATTGATTTATTTGATTTATTGATATGGAGTTTGATAACTTAAATGTATAATGTACAAATTCTTAAATTAAACAGTCATTAATTTATATTATCTCTGTGATTCTAGTCTGAATACAAATTTATTTCATTTAGTTTCTTTTCTTTCAAAATTTATTGAAATGATGACAAATTTAAAAATTTGTGATCAGTTTTTATTAGTTTAACCAGGCAGTGGTGGCACCATGTTCTTAACAAACGTGGTAGTTTGTGGCCTGATAGGCATATCAGTTTTTTTTGTTTTTTTTTTAATACTAGTTGCAATATACTAATGTTTCACCTTTTTGTAGTGAATTGCAATACTTATTAAATGCATTTTTTATTGAAAAATTCAAAAATTGAAAATATGTTTTATACACTTTTTTTTTTTCAACATGACAAAAATTTTATTATTCTGTTGGGTTAAAAAAGCATTGCAAACATAAAATATATACATGAACATCATTTCCATTTTAAAGCATATAAACCCTTAAGCATGTGAAAATATGCTTAATACATGCACACCTTTATTACTATGTTTTGTCAAGTAAATAAAGAAATAATAGTAATAAAGAAAAGAAACCGTTTTACATAAATAGCAATAATAATCAAGACAACAGACCATTTAAAATAATAATAATTAAACATAAAACAAACTGTACCTACCTCTGTAAGCAGCAATCTCTGTGGAGATTTGTTTGCATTATGCAAACACAGAAAGTAGTGGCACAAAGTGGAGGGCAGAAATATTAACACTAATTGTAGTGTTAATGTAAGTGTAAAACACTAATCTGTCAGGCCTTTCAGTTAATAACTAAGTAGTTAATAAATGAATAAATAAATTCACAAAGTTTTAATCAAGTACTTTGGAAGTGTTATGCATTATAAACAACACATATCACTTCCTAAATTGTCAATTAACACATTGTTTATATTTAGGTAGATAGATAGAGAAAGATCCACCGAAGAGAAACTAATCTCAAAATACAGTTAACATGCAATAAGTATTTCACAGTTGAGCTTGCAAGATTTAGTTACCACCACTGCCAGGTTGAATCAACCAGTCAATTTAAAAACTTTGAAGTTCCTTTTGTTTCCCTTCAATAATACTTTTATGTGCCCATTCAAAATAATAAAAGAAAGATATAAATTTAAATATTTGTTATTTATAATAATGCAGTGCATATTTCAATTTTGAAAGAATTTTGGAAGGTACCAGTTCTTTTTAATAGAAGGGTGGTTTCACCACTTTTCATTGATTTGTAGAGTCTGGAGTTGGATCCTGTCAAAAACTGGAGGAATTCTTAAAGGCCTCTCCAATTTATGTTTTGATTAGCTGACCTTAGGTGGAGCAATTAGGGGCTTTCTCCATTAGTTATATAAATGTGAATCTTTATGATTAAATTTAAATGTGAATTCTTTGTTTTTCAGCCTGCACAATGTACAATTTGATCTGTGAACATAAATTTGTATGTACATATTACACAATGAAACAGTGTGAACTAGAGTACCATAAAAACTGGGTACACTATAGCTTGAATAGCTGATGCAGCAAAAATTTCCAAGGATAAGGAGAAGAAACTACCATCATAAAGTTAATATATGTTTACTGAGATTTTCTTGTCTCCTGAGATATCCCAGCAAATATTTTTATTTTCCACACTGGTTAATAGGAAATGCTCATGGAGTGCAAAAAATTGCTGTAACGTATCAACTGGGTTCAACAATGAAACTTTTGTACCCAGTGTGGGTTTGTATCGGGGCATCCATAGCCCCTGATATAAATCCACACATGCCCTTCTCCTTCCTTTTCCATGAAAGAATACCAGTTCTGTGCAGTATAATACTTAGGAACTACCAGAGTGATACTTGTAGTTCCTAGCATTCATCTTATATAAAGTTCCTAGTTCCTAGCATTCATCTTATATAAAGTAATTATATTTTCTGTTGTCTATAAAGTGGGACACTTCTTAATTTAATTGCCTGCACGTATAGTGCAACAGTGTTATAATAATATTTGTTTTGAATTTTTTTTTAAACAAATTGCTTCAATTTTAAAATTAAGAAAATGATGATTAGCAGTGGAAAAAAAAAGAAACATTAGCTGTGATTTGCAAGTCTATTTGCTCTTATAGATACTTTTTGAAGTTGGTTCTAGTATGGTTTTGTAAAGCATTTTATTTTTTTTTTTATCATGTCCAAACATTCTGAACAGTTTAAATTAAAATGAAATTTTACAAGAATGCCTACTATTGTTTTACCTTTTCTAAATGTAAACAATAACATCTAAAAGAATCCAAGTAGTCCATCTTGAACTTTAGCTAAAATCCGAGAATATGAAACTGGTATGCAAAAATTACCTTAGTACAGTGGTGCTTGAACATAGTTTGAGCATTCTGTTATTAAAGTATAATAACAAAGCAATAAAAATAAACATAAAAATCAAACTCACACAGTAGATGTGAAAAAAAGGGGGAGGGGTGTCTGAGACAAACCATCAGGGTTTCTGAGAAGTGGCTCCCTAAATAGATAAGCTATTGAGGCTGTTCCCCCCCCCCTTCACAGATGATAAATATTCATTTAAAATTTAAATATTCATTTAAAATTTTTTGGTAAGTTGAATAACCATCATATACTAGAGACAACTGATGATGCTCCTCCTCTCCACAAAGAAATTTTTTTCCATCACTGAAGAAAGGGTATGACCAAGTAAATAGCAATAGTGGTACTAGTTTATAGACTGTTTGGTGCTGATTGAAATTTATTAAAAAGAGGAAAATTTTCTGTCTACAGTTGAATGCATGATATGCAAAATATCTACAGTGCTATAAAATTTCCCTGGACATCTACTGTAAATTTTCTCTTATATTGTCAGTTTTCTAGTCTTTTCTAAATTAAAATCATTAATAACATCACTGAAGTTAATATTTCTTGCAAATTGGCTTTCTGCTTATAGCATCAGGATCTCCCAGATATTCTGCACATTACCAGCGGCAATCACTAGTAATGTGCAGAATACTTATAGCACCATACAGATTTCCTGAATGCCAGCTGAAATTTTCTCTTGTTAGATTTCATTGAGAAGTACTAGCAGTGGCAGTTTAGTGTTCTTTTGAAATGTGTGTTGAAGGATCTTCCTCAGATAATGTATCAGCAAACAGAGTTTGCTGAATACTATTTAGCAAAACAGCAAACTGAGTGTGCTGATACTCAAATAGCAACAGAGTTTGAAATCAATATGAAACAGGCATTCTAAAATTACTTTAGTATAGTGGTGTTCAAACTGTGCTAAATACTAAAGATAACCCCTGGGGCTCACATGTCGTGAGTATGGGCTTGGCGCCACCTAGGGTCCTGAGCTGGATATCATCATGCTTCTCTTTCTTGGTGATTCCTTTCTACTTCTCTCTCTTTCTCTCAGGGTAACTCGGAAATATTTTTTTTCCAGTGCAGAATAAGCCTCAGACTTCCTTGCACCATATGGCTAATAACGATAATAATAATGATAATAATAAAAAACTAAAGTATAATAAAAAAAGGCAATAAAAATAAACATAAAAATCAACATCTCACAGTAGGTGTGCAAAAGAGACGGATTGGGGTTCTGAGACATACTAGACATCTAGGCCTTCAAGAAGTTCATTGCAGAGAACTTCACATCTGCCTCAATCCCAA
Source organism: Mastigoproctus giganteus (assembly GCF_048544385.1). NCBI lineage: Eukaryota > Metazoa > Arthropoda > Arachnida > Uropygi > Thelyphonidae > Mastigoproctus > Mastigoproctus giganteus. Next base: position 127,997,390 of record NC_143582.1, read on the forward strand.
ATCCCTGTCTTCCTCTGCAGTTTTCATTTCCCAAGTACAAGACCTTTGAATTTTGCAGCATTAAAACATGGCTGCGACTTTTCTGACTGCCTCAAAGCCCCTCAAAGTCATCCTAAAATGGTGCTGCTCTGTGCTGGTTATTATTCTCCCAATGTTGATGTCATATGCAAATTTTGATATTGCATCTCGTATTGCTTCATGAATATTATTTAAGAAAATTAGAAAAAACAGTTTATCTTATCTGTTAAAATTTCATGTAATTCCATATAATTAGGTTGCTGGAAAAACACATACTGAATGCATCTGATGAATGCAGCAGTTTCAGGACAATATGCTGCAGCATTAATTCCCACAAGATTTAGGGGAACTTTGGAGAATATGTGGCAAGATTATTATTTTTAAGAATACCAGCCTGCAATCATTTAATGGAATTTTGTTAAAAATCTAACTGCATATTAAAAATTTCTCTGCCAGATTTTTTGTGGAAATGTATGGTCTTCAGAAACCTTATAAAAAAGTATTTATAAGGCTTCTGGAGACCTTATAAAAAGTATTTATTTCTGAATTTATAGTTATCTTGGTTCTGGAAACATATCTCAATATTAAAATATGTTGCTTGCTACAGGATGCATCAGGAGTTGAATCTGCTCCAATAGAGTAGTATATGGCGTTTTCTCTTTCATTAAGAATAGTTTCTTCCAATTCCGTAAATTCATTCTGACTTTTCAAAGAGATAATGTGAGTAAACGCATATTGATCTTATTGATTCTGTTTGCAAGAAATTCAGAAAATCAAGAGCCCCCTTCCCCCCAACAAAGTTACCATTATGAAGTTTGATATTGTCTCCTTGGAAAAAAATTACCTCTAGATATTAGGTGTAGTTTGACATCAGGTGACCTCTGAAGAATTGCTTTCATTTTTTAGCCTCAGTTAAGGTCTGTTTTTGAATATTTATAATTTTTTTTGTTTTCACCACTTAATCAGTGAAATAGTGACAATTGAATGGCTGGTGAGTAGCCTTCAGGTTTCATCAGAATAACTACATAATCTACACTTATCTCAATCATGATCATGGGAGAACAAGCATCAGAAACAGGGGAGTGCATTGTATGTAAACTCCATACCAGCCACTTTATGTAGATGTTTTTCCTCTATTTTTTAAAGACTTAAGAAAATCAATGAAAGATGGGCAAACAGTCACTAGCTATCTTTATCAGAAAAAAAACAGTGAAGTATGGAATGTTTCATAATAACTTTATATACTGAAAGTTATTATATTTTGGCAGACTGAATCAGAGATGTGCATAACTCAGAGTGCAAGATTTCTTAAGTAATTATCAACAAGTACATTTTTAAATCTTTTTAATATAATTGGTAAGACATACTTTTATCTGGTATTTCAGCATCAACAGTTGCTGAGTTCTGTCCATATTTCTCTGTTTAAAGTTTTTGGCATTCTCTGGTTTCTTCATGTAATCTGCATGAGGAATCCAGATATTGCCAAGAATTGATTATTGTACCATTGTTGCCTTCGGGAGGTATAGGATGGGATGAAATGAGATGATACGAGGACAGAGTTCTTCACATTCTTCAATAGCACTACATGCTTTATCAAACTGTGTGATAGTTTGTCTTCATGTGGTTTTATTATTTAGTCTTACCTTTTGTTCCTTATGCTTTTGGCTTCCTGATTTATGTTTGTGCACTGCATTCCCAGACATTTTGAACACTCACTGAACTAAAGGGTCATCAATAAATATTTAAATTATAATACATTACTATTATAATAAGCTATTAAAAAAATTAATAAATAATAAATAACAGTTACTTCCATGTTTCAGAAAATACAGTCACTGCCAAATTAAATTACAAGATGGCAGTGTCTGATAAGGAAGGTGGTCACAAAGCAGTAATACTGCTCATTAGACTTTACAGCAACACTTCACACTATATATAAATGTTGCTTTTATTCCATAGATGTGTATATAGAGAGAAATGGATGGAAGGGGGAGAAAGAGAGTGACAGCATTTATATTGATTTAGTTTTTCTAATAAGTTGCCTATTTCACTCTGCTGTAATAAAACTTGCACCTTGAGTTGGCTGCTAATATCTGTCATACCCTTGAAAAATCAATGGCAAGTGATTAAGAAACATTACCCAGTTATAATAAAACCTGCACTAGATGTCTGCCACTAGTTAAATTCCTCACTTCTCAAAACATCTATTCTTTATAAAGGTTTCCTCAAGTCCAAGAAAAACTGCACCATATATCTTTTGCAAACTAACAGCAAGGTAGCTATCCGTTGCACTCTCTCCCCTCCCAAAGACCAATATTTCTGACATGTGCATATGTTAATTAAGAGATACAGAACTTTTTCCTTTTTGTGACAAACACTTTTTTGATGCAAAGAAAAAAAACGAGAGCCAGTTTTTAATTGAATTTCAATATGTTATTTTTTACATAACATTAAATGGATCAATGGATTTATATTCCAGTGACTAAAATAATGATAATGAAAAAAAAAAAAATGTTTTGTGGGGCCGTTTGTATGATCTTAAATCCAAAGATGAATTGTTAGCTTCTGATTCCAGGGTACTATCTTTTCCTATTAATCTGGGCTTCTCTGACTGCCCATGCCTTGGAAATTGTCTCCTAGTCACCCCCCCCCCCCAAATGCTGTCAAAAAAAATTTTAACCCTGTAGTTAGTGATCATGAGGGACCTGTCAGTTCCCTTGCAAAAAGAAATGTTGCCCAAAAATTATTGATTCTAGGTCAGTGACTAAAACTTTTTCTTCCTTCTTGACTATAGGGTGTCCAAAAAAAATTGTGTGTGCCGAGCACACACAGCAGAAGTTAAGTGAAACTTCTTTAGAATCTTTTGAAACATTTTTTATTTCAATTTTACAGTGGTTTAATATTTTACAATTGTTTTACAAGTTTATTACAAAGTTTTTACAGATCTCTCCTTTGTACTCAATGGAGGTGGTTTCAGTGGTCGCATTGCATGTATACGTGCTCACTACATTGCCTTAGTGCTCACTATTAGCCTTCAGCATATTGAATTATAAATTTTTTTTTCATTGAAATTTTTTATGGAATACAGTAGAGAATGACAAAGAAATATTTTAGTTTTTAAATTTTAAAAATCAGACTGCTACAAGCTGAAATATAGTGATTTAAAACGTAAACGTGACACACATGTGAGTTACACTGTGGCTGCACTGTAGGAATACGGACTTGTAGTTTTAGAAGGTTATTACAAAGTTTTACAGATCTCTCCTTTGTTCAATGGAGGTGGTTTCAGTGATTGCATTGCATATACGTGCTCTATACACCTTACAATACTCACTATGTCTTCAGTATGTTGAATTATAAATTTTTTATGAGATATGGTAGAGAATGACAAAAGAAATGTTTTGGTTTTTAAATTTTTAAAATCTGACTGCTAGAAGCTGGGATATAGCGATTCAAAACAAATGTGACACACATGCGAGTTACATTGTGGCCATGCTATAGGGGTACTGATTGCATGATGTGTCGCTGCCACGTATGTCGTATGTCATTTCGTGTCGCATTTTCGTTGCAATTTTTTCAATCCACGGATGCAAGTTACTCCCATTTGAAAACTGTCTGGGGCACCCCTAAAGAAGTTTCACTTCAAAACCCTCTCCTGTTAGAAAAGTCCGAAACTTTTGAACAGATATTTACATTAAGTGTTTGAGTTATTATCTGTGATTGTTTTCAAAATTACAGTGAACTTGAATGTTGTTATAATTCTGAGAATGTCACCTCTGTACTCATTCTTCTGCCATATCTTGCTTAGCATTTCAGGTGATAGTAGTAGTAGTAGTAGTAGTGGCATGTGATGCAAGAAAGCAAGTGTATGAGCTTATGCAGCATCAGCCAAAAAAAAAAAAAAAATCACACCATTCCCTCCAAATGCCTGTCCAGTTCCTCCTTAAATTTATTCAACCTATCAATTTCCACAACGACAGATGGTAGTTTGTTCCAGCAATTAACCACCCGCTGGTTAAAGGCAAATTTCCGCACATCTATTCTACATCTGGCCTTTCTTAATTTGAATTTATGTTCCCTTAAGTTCGTAATCTGAACAAGTGGAAGGATCTCGCCAGAATTCAGCGTGCTCAACCCATTCAAGGCCTTATACATTTCAGTCAGATCACTGCGCAGGTGCCTAGTCTCCAGCCACTGCAACTTGCAGAACTTAAGTCTCTCTTGGTAAGAGGATCCCTTCATTCCCCTCACCAATCTTGTTGCCCTTCTCTGTACATGCTCAAGTAAATCTACATCCTTCCTAAAATGAGGCCTCCAGACCTGTACGCAGTACTCAAGGCATGGCCTGACCATTGCCTTATACAGGGGGACAATCACCTCCTTTTCCCTGCTAGCAAAATTCCTATATATCATTGACAAAACCACATGACCTGCCCTGGCAGCCTGTCTGCATTGCTCAGAAAACTTCATATCTGACTGCACAATTACTCCCAGGTCTTTTTCATTTTCTACCACCTTAAGTGTAGTACCACACAGTTGGTACGTTTCTCTGGGGTTACTTCTACCCATATGCAGTACTTTGCATTTGTCAAGGTTAAACTTCAGTTGCCACTTCTTAGCCCATCTGCCCGAATTATCTAGATCCTGTTGCAGTAGCACACTGCCATTACTGTGATTAACAACCCTGCCAACCTTTGTTGTATCATCTGCAAACTTCGACATTAAGCCTTGATATACCTTCATCAATATCATTGATAAATATACAAAACAACAGTGGACCCAACACCGAACCCAGTGGGACTACACTAATAATATTAGTCCACGAAGAGCAGCACCCATTGATTACCACTCTCTGTCTTCTCCCACTTAACCATCCTTTTATCCATTGTAGCAACTTACCCTTAATACCATTCTGCTCCAATTTGTACAATAGTCTTCCATGCACAACAGTGTCAAAAGCTTTCCTGAAATCCAAATATATGATATCAAAATTATTTTTTGCATCCAGTTCCTTTGTAACCACATCATAATATCCTATCAAATTTGTCAGACAAGACTTTCCCTTAACAAACCCATGGTGTGTCTGAAGTATCGCTGCAGTCTTGTCTAGATGATCCTGCAATGCATCTTTAACCAGTGACTCCATTATTTTACCCGGAACAGAAGTTAAACTAACTGGTCTGTAATTAGTCGTGTCACCCTTCGATCCTCCCTTTGTGAATTGGGGATACATTTGCACATCTCCAGTCCACGGGGGCCTCCCTGAGTCCAAGAGTACTCTCATAATTATGGCTAAGGGTTTGCTTAGTTGCTTTGCCGCCTCCTTTAATATAACTGGATAGATCCCATCCACCCCAGGTGCTTTTCTTATGTTTAACTTCAACAAATTCTCCTCCGCTTTGCTCTCAGTTATTACAAAATCATTACGTATCCTGCTACAATTTGATAACCTTCTGCCATTTTCAAACTTTAATAATTCCTCATGTGTGAATGTAGATGCAGAATACTCATTCAGTTTGTTTTCTATCTGAGCAGGATCATCAACAGTCGAACCATCGATGTCAAGTGGACCAATCAGATTCATCCCCTTTCTTTTAGAGTTTATATAAGTAAAGAAATCCTTGCTGTTTTTCTTAGCATCTTTTGCCAAGGATTTCTCGTAATCTGCCTTCGCCTGCCTAACCTCCTTTGTGACCTGATTACAGACTAGCTTATATCTGCCATAGGCTTCTGAGTCGCTTGATAATTTATATGCATCCCATGCATTTTTCTTCTGTGTTACGAGTCTCATTAGTTCATTAGATGGCGCCTCCTTAGCCAGGTGGGAAGGAGCAGCAGTGCATAGCACACACTTCTTGATTAGACTGGGTTTCGAGCCCATCACCACCAAATACGGAGGATGCGGAAAGGTCAGGGAATGACCACCGCATATCCTCGGAGCAATATGGCCTTAGTTGCTAATGCTCCTAAAAACCAAAAACAACAACAGTTCATTAGATAACCATTTAGGCCTAAACCTTGAACAATATTTCTTAATAGGTATGAAACTTTTAGTAGCATCCACGATTAATTCCTTGAATGCTTCCCACTTAGAATTTACTGTTGGTAACATTGTCAGTTGATCCCACTGTACAGAATTTAAAAACTTTCTGAGACCACTGTACTCACCTTTACGGAAGCAAAAACCCTTTCCTTTACCCCTGATGGTAATTAAATCTTTAAGTAAATCCTACATCACCACCAAATACACTGTGATCACTGCCACCTAGTGGTTCCTTTATCTGCAAATTCTTAATACACGAATGATCACTGCTGATAACCATATCAAGAGTATTACTCTCTCTGGTTGCCTCTCGAACGTGCTGCTGCAGAAAACAATCATCCAACAAATTCACAAAAGTCTGACTAGTGTGTGAGTGACCAAGCCACAAGTTCCAGTCAATATCTGGGAAGTTAAAATCCCCCATGATTTACTAGCCCACTCTATTTCTCTGTTCAATTGTTCATTGTACTCATTCGAGTCATTAGGCCTATAACACACTCCTACTCTTATTTTTTTCTTTCGCAGTGCTTATGTCACACCAAACTGACCCAGCAGTACACTGTTCATCTATATCAACTGTGTGCACTTCTTTTGATTTTATGTTTTTCTTAATTAACAGCATAACACGTTCTCCCTTTCTATCCTTTCTGTACACATTGTACTCTCCAAATTCCAGTTCTGCATTCCTTATATCTGTGTGACACCCCGTCTCTGCTATCCCAACAATATCCGCCTTTGATGTCTTGACCAACAGTTCAAATTCATCAAATTTATTTACTATACTTCTAGCATTGGTATACATGCAAGCATACATGCTCTTATTCCTAGTTATCCTAACACATCCCATATACCCACCTATTTCACGATGACTGCCATCCGTCCCTGAAACCCTCAACACCCCTCGCTCCATGTTGCTACTTATTCTAATAGAAGTTGTGCAATAATCACCTTTACCTCTGCCTGCGGCTACTGTTGAACTATTAGTCCTTGTATCCCTCCAAGCTATCAGCTTTCCGACCCACCTAACGCTGCCTCGATAGCATCAGCAAATATCCTTGCACCCTTTCTATTTAAGTGTATCCCATCCCTGTAGAAGCAGTCTCTCATGTTAACAAGTACAGACCAGGCTGAAAGAAATTCTGTCCCTTGAGCCTTGCACAATCTTTCCAGGGCTGAATTGATCGACAAGGCTCTCATCATATACTCCCTCCTATCGTGTCTGTGCAGAATTGCAGACACTTTCAAATTCAACCCTAATTCTCGGCTTTTGTTCAACAGTGACCTGTACTTGTTAAGTAATTCTGCTGGTCTCCTACTCTTGATATCATTAGTGCCAACGTGTACAACTATATCACCTTTTGTGCCCTTAAAAGATGATATCCGCTCTACAACGTCATCAACCTTTGCCCCTGGCAGACATACCCTGGTCCTGTTCCACCTATTCTTTTTACAAAGCATGTTCCCCGTTTCCCTGACAATAGAATCACCAACAACTACTAGTTCCTGTGGAACCAGCGCATTCTGCCTTGGGGGTTGCCGCTGTGTTGCGTGATGACCAAGTGCAAAATCTGGCGTTGATGTGGGCAGCTGAGAGCCTGATGGGCCCCTCAATTCAGATCCTTCGAGGGCATCCACCCTGTCCTTCAAGCTCTCATATAGGCCCATAACAACTCTGAGTTGTCACCTGATTTCCTTACACCCCTTACATCGCGCACTTCAAAAGCAACTTCAATTATTTTTGCATTTAATGTAGGCAAATTACAAATTAGCAAATTAGAAATTAGAAATAACACCACAAGAAATAATAGATCAGAGATATAGATCACCATTCATTCAGTCCTCCACAAAATTCATGGTTTGGAATATAGCATCAAGACTGTTCGTAAAGCAGAATACCAATGAGGCAGTGTCCTATCCTGTTGGGTGAAAAATTGGTTGATATTCAACCAGCACACAATTCTCTAAAAAGAGAAGATAAATCGTTCCATTAATTAACTTTTTGACAAAAAAATGGGCCAGTAATCTGATCATGATGAAGCTAGCACCATACATTGACCTTTAGACTGTCGTGTATTTTTTCACACAGTGCATGTGGGTTCTCAGACCACCATGTGCACAAACATTGTGCTAATTTATATGACATGAAAAGTTCGTTCATCAGAAAAACGCTTTTTTGTAGGAAACTGCTGTCTTCATTAATTAACTGCTCCATTGGGATGACAGACAATTCATGTGCTGGCCTGTCTGTTGTTAATAACTGTTACACTCACTGCTTGTACTTTATAAGGAAAATATTCAAAGCATTTTATGAATAACATCATGTACGGTTATTCACATTTTGGAATATGAAATTCTTGTGAAATGCTCCAAATTGACTTTCTTAGACATTCAATTGAATGTGCCATTACTGTTCAACAGACGTTTCAGGTCATCTGATACATTTAATAATCAGTAAACTTCTAGTTTTTTTGAATTTTTCCCTTGATACATAAAAGGGTTGGAACACATGATCATGGATCCTTCCTAAATGTGTTGATGATAATTACTTTGAACCTGAATCTGTGAATTTGTAACAGTAAGCCACAAAACACATTGTGCTTTCTCTTGAATAAATCTTGAACAATACAAGTGCGGCTATTAAATAATGAGACTATTTCAATACAATAAATATATATTGAAATATTTCATACCTTAAAAATGATCCCCTTCAAAATGGAAGAAAAGTATGGAACAGTGTGTGCAAGCCTTCAGCTTGCACACTCTGTTCCATACTTTTCTTCCAAGCACAGAAACATTTTTAGAAGATATCTTCTGTAAGGTCTTATAACAGTTTGGTCCATTTTTTTCTGAATGTCTTGAATGGAATATAAATGGGCTTCCTTAAGTACACTTTTCAGTTTAAAAAACAGAAAAAAAGTCACAAGGGGCTAGGTCTGCCAGTTTTAATGCAGCCTTGTGAGAACCTCAGTGTAGTATGTTTGAATGAACATCTGATTTGGCAGGACATTCATCCATAATAATTCCTTTAATATCAAAGAAAAAAGAAGCATGGTTTGCACTTTTTATTTTGACTGTCTTTTACATTCACTGTCTTTTAGTTTCTGGGTCATACTGGAACAGCCAACTTTCATCACAAGTAAATACAGTACACAGAAAGTTTGGGTCTTCTTCAGTTTTTTTCCAAAACATCTTTACAAACTTGTAGTCTTCTTCTTTGATCTTTATTCAAAATTTTCAGCACTACCTTGGCCCACACTTTTCTCATGCCTAAATTTTCAGGTAAAATTTGTGTAATGTTTTTTTGTCCATATTGAGTTCTGATGCAACCATTCTAATGCTTAAACAAATTGCTTCTAATAAATGTTCTTCCTGGTCCACATTTTCATCAGTTTTCATGGATATTGGGCCTTTCTAAATTTAAATTTTACCTAATCAACGGAATATATAACAGCACAATGGGAAAGTTGTTCCCTGTGCTCAAGTTTAATTTAAAGCATTATCTGTATGCTCTTAAAAGGAACATAAACTAATTTTATTTAAAAAAAAAAAAAAAAAAACTGTGCTGTTCATCAGAAAATCAAGATGGAACAGTTACATTTGCAACAAATAACTATTATCATAATTTTTATTGCATCTCCTCACGCTACAACCCTTGTGTGTGTTTTTTCCCCTTCAAATAAAATCAGTTTATGTTCATTTCAAAAGTATACTGAATAACATTTATAAACTAAACTTACGATGGGGAGCAACTCCCCATTCTCAGTTTAGTTTTATCCCATTGTATAAGCAAATGGTCAGGCCACACCAGGAGTACGGTGTACAGGTCTGGAGGCCTCATTTTAGGAAGGATGTAGAGTTGCTAGAACGAGTACAAAGAAGGGCAACAAGATTGGTGAGGGGACCAAAGGGGTGCTCTTACCAAGAAAGGCTTAAGTTCGGAAAATTGCAGCACCTGGAGAGTAGGCACCTGTGAGGTGATCTGATTGAGGTGTATAAGGCCTTGAATGGGTTGAGCAATCTGAATGCTGATGGGATTCTTCCTCTTGCTCAGATTAAGAACCTGACGGGCCATAAATTCAAATTGAGGAAAGACAGTTGTACAGTAGATTTGAGGAAATTTGCCTTTAGCCAGCGGGTGGTTGATTGGTGGAACAGACTTCCATCTTTTGTTGTGGAAGTTGATAGCCTAAATAAATTTAAGGCTGAACTGGAGAGGCATTTGGAACGAATAGAGGAGTGAAATGGGAAGGGTTTTTTTTTTTTTTTTTTGGCTGATGCTGCACATCAGCCAAATTCTTGCATCGTATGCAAAAAAGCTTGCTTTCTTGCATCATATGCCTCTACTAATGCTAATGCTAACTGATTAAACAAGTTTTAACTTTAGAAATCATAAAATCTAAACAGTAATATTCGGTACAATTTTAACATCAAATTCAAAAATGTCAGCCCAAATGTGGCAAAAAAAAAAAAGCCAAAAAAAAAAGCAAGATATATCTCAGTGCCTTTTAACTGGAATACCCTGAATAATCACACTTATAGTACTTCTTATAGTGCTTTTTATCCCTGAAATTGCTGTAAAGGGTGGTCAGTGTGTATGTGTTAATATTTATTAGCATTAGTTAGGCATATTGTGCAATAAAGCAAGGTTATATAGCATCAGCCAAAAAAAAAAAAAATACCCCTTCCCATTTCACCCATCTGGTCACTTAAAATGTTTGTCTAGTTCTGCCTTGAATATATTTAAGCTGTCAAACTCTGCAACGACAGATGGATGGAAGTTTATTCCAGAAATCAACCTTTTGCTGGCTAAAGGCAAATTTCTGCACATCTATTCTACAACTGTCTTTTCTCAATATTCAATTATGTTTATATTCAACAGTTTCTGCTCCACTTTGCTCTGTTTTATAAAATCATCTAGCTCACTGTGAGAGTTTAATACACCTCTGGCATTCCCCTCCCTGAATAACTCCTCGTGTAAATGTAGATGCAAAATACTCATTCAGTTTGCTAGCTTCTTGAGCATGATAATCAACAGTTGAACCATCAATGTTATATGAACCGATCTGATTCATCCCCTTTCTTCTAAAGTTTACATAAATAAAGAACTCCCAGCTGTTTTTCTTTTCATACTTTGCCAAAATTTTCTTGTAATCTGCCTTTGACTGCCTACGTCCTTTGTGATCAACTTATATCTACCATAGGCTTCTGTTTCACCTGTTAATTTATATTAATCCCATACATTTGTTTTCTCTGCCACATATCTCATTAGTTCATCTGACATCTATTTAGGCTTAAACTTTGAACAGTATTTCTCAGTTGTTATGAAAAGCCTAGTAGCTTCCAAGATTAATTCTTTGAATGCTTCCCATTGAGAATTTGCTCTTGGTAACATCATCACTTGGTCCCACTGTATAGAATTAAAAAATTGTTTCAGACCACCGTAGTCACCTTTATGAAAACAAAACCCTTCCCCTGATGATAGTTAACCTCTTTGAGTAAATCCCACATCAGCACACTGTGATTACTGCCTCCTAGTAGTTCCTTTATCTGCAGATTCTTAATGCCTGATAGTCAGATCAAGAGTATTACTCCCTTTATTTGCCTCCTAAACATGCTGCTGTAGAAAACAGTCATCCAATAAATCCACAAAATCTTTTCTAGTGTGTGAGTGACCAACCCACAATATCTGGGAAATTAAAATCCCCCTTTATAAGAAAATCAGATTTTCTGGCCCACCCTATTTCTCTGTGCAGTTGTTTAATACTCATCTTAGTCATTAGGCCTATAACACACTCCTCCTCTCAATTTTCCTTTGCCTGTGCTTATGTCACACCAGACTGACTCAACACTGCACTGTCCTCCAATATCAACTGGCTGCACTTGCTTAGATTTTATGTGTTTCTTAACTAATAGCATAACCCCTCTTCCCTTCCTATCCTTTCTGTACACATTGCTCTCCAAATTCCAATTCTGCAATCCTTATATCTGTGTCACACCTCGTCTCTGATTTCCCAACAGTATCTGCCTTTGATGTTTTGACCAACACCTCAAATTCATCAAATTTATTTACCAAACTTCTAGCACTGGTGTGCACTCAAGCATACATGTACCTGTTCTTAGCTGCCCTAACACAGCCAGTGTATTTATTTGTTCCGCGATGACTCCCAGCAGTCTCTGAAATCTGCCGCACCTTGTTTTCCAGACTGCTGCTCATTCCAATAGAAGCAGTGTAAGAATCACTTTCACCTCTGTCAGCAGTTACTGTTAATCTATTAGTCCCTGTATCCCCCCATAAATGTGTGCACAGTTTTTAAATTTTGCAAGCTTAGTGGTGTTATAAACTGGAAAATTGAAATTACTAATATTTTCCTATCTAATATTTTATGTTTATAGCTTTTTTTTTTTGTAGAATTAATAAAATTTTCTTTCACTGAAATGATATGTAAAAAAAAATATTTTTTAAATTTTCCAATTGTTCATTAAAAAAATAAAAAATATATAATATTTAACGTAATCCAAATTGGCGTAATGCAAGCAGAATTCAAGAACTTTTCCCAGAAATGAAATAGAAAGTTGAGCACTGTCAGGTACCATGCAATTGTGGTATGCTCTGATTCTTGGCATGATGACTGTTCTCTTAATCTGGATTAAAACAGAATTTTCTCTTTCAAGGCACCATCAGATTAGTAACCACAGGTATCAGCTAACAAAAGGAAAGGACATAATTTTTTAATAACCCTTAAACCTAGTAGACAACACTGAGAAGTTGGGTAGATTTAGTAATTTATTAAAATGCTACGTTTTTTCCTTTTGCTCACTGAAGCATTGTGAGTCCTGATGAGATGGACCCTAAACAGACAAATTCTGCATTTAATACCTTCCTTTTTTTTAATTATTATTTTTTATTTATATATGTTTGACTTGAATTTGGTTTGTTATGTTACAACAAATTTTTGTGGCAGAGTTTCCTAGTAACTGGCAATGGAAATTTATCTTGGTTGGCTTGTAAGATATTTCATAGTATCTTGCAAGTTAATTTTTAAATATCACACTTTTAGTTTTCATAATTGGTATATGTCAATAAGTTAGTTTCTTCAAACAGTAATTTTTTGTTGGTGCTTTCTAAAATTCTTTTAAAATTATAAAAAAAAAAAAAAACAGTGTCATTACAAATACCTATACAATAGACTCTCGATTTTCCGGGATAGATGGTAAAAAGAAATTCCCGGATAATTGATTTCCCGGTTAATTCAAAAATACAGCAAGTCCCCGACATATGTAAAAGATACGTTCCAAGAGTTATTATGTAAGTCGAGTTTTAACTCGGGAATGACTAATAAAATATTGCTACTATATCCCCGATATGCCAAAATTACAAAAACCACATAATATCCTCAGAAGAATGAAGAAAGTTCAATTAAAAACTTTGTGATGACATAGGTGAAGTAGCCAGAGTAGCACATAAGAAAAGAAAACATAAAAGGAAGAAAAAACTCATGTTATTGTACTGTAAAAACTGATACGTATTTTGTAGCCTTGGTTATTATAGTTGACTTCATTGGTGCTGATTTCTTCACCGCTTCTCATATTCTGTCATTCTCCTTTATTGTGTTCACTGTTGCCACTGACAAATCTGAATTCCTCGCAATACTTGTTGATGTTTGGCCATTTTCATACATCTTTATTATTTTAATTTTCTGATCCAACTCTATCGCTTTCCTTTTATTGATAGATTTACTAGTACCGCTGGCTGTCACTTATTCTCTTAGCCGGCACCACGGTAAGTCAAAATTAAAGTTTCTGGAAAGAACTTCACAGGGTTAAGGCGAAAACTCACTATTATCATCCCACACAAACTCACATTTTACTAAAGCACATTTCCGGAGGTCACTGCCATAAAACAATAAAAACAATTTGCACTTTCGGGTTATTGGGCTTTTCTGTTAGTGCAATTCATTATAAACGGGTAGTAAACTCAATCTTATTGCATTTGCGAAAATACCGATAACTGGAATTCTGTGGGTTTTTACGTTATTATGGTGAAATGTTTGTCTCTGTCACTGAAATCTTCAGTCATATAAAAAAATATGTAAATAATGTAACATAAGTTGGCAACTTACTGTATTGATCAGCAACCTAAGTAAAAAGTATGGCGATAGATAAAAAACGAAAAAACTTACCACACAGTACTCGCGTGAGTAGTGCGTGGTAAGTTTCGGGTTGGTTTTTTTTTTTTTTTAATTTGGAGTCTTGAAGTGTCCCGGTTAATCCGATCCCTGTAGATTGAGAGTCTGCTGTATTTACTATTTTGATTTTACTTTCAACTCACGTGTATAGTTTTTTTTTTGTAATTTAAATCTTACTGGTAGAAATAAAAGAGGTGTGTTAATTTAAAACATGTTAAAAGATTTTAAACTATTTTATTTTTGAAACATTTTTAAAATGTTACCATTAGCCTAGCCATGCTTCTTATTGTTTCACTAATCTGTGTATTCTTTCTTCAAAAAAATTCTTTTTGGCTGTACAAAAGAACCATTTTCTGACAGCTGGTTTTATTTTAATGGGTGAATTGAAATAATATATTTTTAAAGCTTTTTAATAGACCAAGGACATGAAAGCCACATGATGACTAATGAAGTGTATGCAGAGTGTTTTGAATACCTTCCAGTGCAATTTTGAAGCAAGGTATGGATTACATTGATATGTGGATGTGCATTATTATAAAGCAGGATGATACTTTCTGTTAATTATCTTGGTTGCTTGCACGGGATGCAATGTGCAGGCAGTTCACCCTCAAAGATGGAGAATGTCTATGCTTCACGATGGATACCTTCTTGACAGCTCTGTGACAGTTTTTTGAATTCCAGCCTTCGCCATGCACATAATTCTGTTTTGAATTTCTTGTGGTTCAGCAATTAAAAATTGAATCTGCCCATGCCCATCTGTTTTGGAAACACAGCCTATTTGAAATGTCACAAAAAAAACAACCATAACAAAGAGCTAACGAAACAGAGCAGGTCTTTGTTTCAATAATGACATGAGGTTTTATTCATTTAATTCAGATTCTTAATTAGAGCAAATAACACTACTCTGAGATGTTTTCTCTTTTTACTGCCTGGGGACTATTGTTTATGTGCAGCCAACTGGTTCTGAAACCAGTCACAGTAGCCCCTTTGATTTTTTTCAGTACTGAATTCACCTTCTGGATGATATTATTCAGTTAAAAATATTACTTTAGATATTAGTTCATTAATAAAGTGCCTAAGTGCAAGCTCTATCACTGTCACAGGAGGTACAGTACAGTCGTTGACCAGATCATTGTGTAGAGAGAAAAACATAACACTGAGTAGTGTTATTTTTTCTCAAACTAGAGTAGGTCTTATTCAATATCATGTTCAGTATGCTGGTTTAACATCATTTTTTCCACCCAGCTGAGAATTGTCACATGTCGAATGCGTTTTAATCAAGCAGATCTCACACAAAGAACGCCCAAAAGATATTAGTTTATATTGAAGGTAAATAAAATGACAACTTTTCTATTTGCAATGATGATGTGAGGATTTGGGAATAAAAATATGATGATTGACAGAATCATTACATTATTTTGGTGCTTAATTTTTCCAGTAGTGTATTGGATATTCTGTGAGTTAAAAATAGAAATGGTTTAAAGAACAGTTCTATTAGGATGTGCAATTACACATAAAAAAAAAAAAAATGTCCTTCTGTAAAACTTATATTTAAAACACATTGCAATTGTATTTATACACACTGAATGATGGCTGAATTATGAACACCTACCTAATTGCCCTTTTGTGGGTAGCATTAGGTAGGTGTTCCCACTTCACTCTGGGCTGGAAAGTCCCATGAATGACCAGGAATTTTTATGGACCCTTTTTTTCACAATGTGGCTGATTTAGTCGGTTTCAGGCGAGGGTAGCATTGTTTTTTTTCTCCCAGAAACTTGGGTGTTTTGTCGAGCAAACAGAAAATCAACCACAGAACACATAGAATTTACAGCAGAATATACAGAGCAATATGGCCTTATTTTCTGATGCTCATAAAACCCTACTACTACTCACTTAATGCCGTTTTGGGTCATAATTCGCATGGATAACAGCTGCTATTCACCTAAGTATTGCTGTCTATAGATGTCTGAAGACAAGAACTAGGAAAAAACAAAAATATTAAGCAACCACTGCCACCTGACTGGATAGTGGGCACTATGCATGATGGGTCCATGGATTCATGTTCTCAGCACCACACACAAAGGCTTCCGTTGGCATGTTGCACCAGGTATTTGGACTCATCTAACCAACACACTCGTTTTCAGTCCTCCATTGTCAACCAGCATGTTGTTCATGACACATGACAATGATCAGTGGTGAGCACAGGGTGTCGCTTGGGTCATCTGCTGTCAAACCTCATATGTCTGAGTGTGCAGCATGTCGTCATTTGGGATATTGTCCTTGCATTCCCCATATTGTTTGTGATGTCAGCTGTTACATAGTGACCCACTGTTGAGTCCATACAATGCACTAAACTCTTCGCTCTCCATAGATATATCTACCTTGTGTAATCCTTTAGTTTTGTTGGAAGGAGGTGGTTTGACCAATTCAACACCATTCTCTTTACACCTTAGCCACAGTGGGTCCTGAGGAACTGACAAGATGTGCTGTTTCCATTATGAAAGCACGCAATGCCTGAGCTCCCATAATCATGCCCTTTTGAAACTGTGATGTCTTTACTATGTCCAGTAACTACACTGAGTGGACAGAAATCATGGGATACCTACCTAGTAACAGGTAGGCCCACCTTTTTCCCCAGATAAGGTCAATCACACGGCAAGGCATTGAGTCCACTAGTTCACACAAGCATTCCACAGATATTTCCATCCATGCTTGCTGCACCACTGTCCATAATTCTGTCACATTCCTGGGTGGAGGATCCAAAGCTTGAATGGACCATTCCATAGCATCCCAAAGGTGCTCCATGGGGTTGATTTTTATACTGTGAGCTATGTGTATAGTCCATTATGGATGAGGTGGATATAATTTAGTGATCAATGAGCGTGTATATGTCAATAGAAATATTGTTTGGTGAACCAACCCTGTGGTTGTGTATTTTGATGTTCTACTCTGCCACCAAGGAATATATATGTGTTGTTGTGCACGGAAGTATGCAAATACTTCTACAAGTAGTTAAAATTGGTTCATTATGACCTTTGTTGCCAGTTTGGATTAAAAATAAAAATCATCAAAGCAAACCAAATAAAACTCAATGCAGAAGTCTGATGGCCATAGAAAATATTCTTTCTTCATAATCAAAAGGTATATAAAGACAAATCTTGAACAATTGTTTAATATAAGCAATTTTTCAGAACATTTTTAAGAATATTTTTAGAGGTACTAAAAGAAGTTTACTTTTTTGGAAACCACGTCCTAATGTAATAATTTCTTTGATATCCATTTTATCTACTCTCCCACTGTCTCATTAATATAAATAGGAATTTCCTTCCTCCCCATTGTTTATTGGGAATGAAGTTTAGTAACCTCTTAATGGTCTTTGATTTTGGGCTAATTGCAGCTAATTTTGATAAGATTAGTTTTTATCTGCTACATGTTGTAAGAAGGTCCTGGTTATAATTTTATATATATATATATAAATTGAAAACTTTAACTAAATATTCAAGAAGACAGAAAAACAAAAAATAGAATAGAAGCAAATTAGTACAGAAAACATTAGTGGCTGCAGATGCGTTATGCGTCGCATGTTGCTTATAACAAATGAAACAAATGCCAGTAAGTATGGAAAACCAGTAGAGCTAAAAAAACCATATGTAATATAACAAAACTGAGGGAGGAAATCATTTGTTTCTAGCATTTGCTTTATTTATTTTTATTTTATTTATTATAAGCAACATGTGGTGATAATGCATTTGCAGCCACTAATGTTTGCTGTACTAATTTCCTTCTATTCTATTTTTTTTTGTATTTCTGTTTTCTTGAATATTTAGTTAAAGTTTTCAATTTATTTTACATGGTCAGTAGTGAGACAATATGCTAATACTGTGCTGGTACTGCCATATAGCTTAATTTTTCTATATATATATATTCTGATTTAATAGTGACTTTGTCAGTGGTATGGTGTCACCATTGGAGTGCTAGGATCTGTTTGATTATAATTTTTCATTGCATAGGGCCACCATTATTCAAATCCATTGCATTTGTGGTTCGGTTGGTGTATCTATCAGTCTGATGATGATACAGAGATTTATTATTATTAGCTATATGGCGCAAGGAAGCCTGAGGCTTATGCAGCACCAGCCAAAAAAGAATTTCTGAATTACCCTGAGAGAGAGAGAGAGAGAGAGAGAGAGAGAGAGAGAGAGAGAGAGAGAGAGAGAGAGAGAGAGAGAGAGAGAGAGTCAGAAGTAGAAGGGAATCACCAAGAAAGAGAAGAATGATGATATCTAGCTCATGACCCTGGGTGTGCCAAGCCCATACCAGATATGAGCCACTGCACTGGGTTTAATTTTTTTCTCAAGCATTCGAAATGCAGTAATTCCCTGACCATTATTGGCCTTGTGGTTGTCTAGAGCTAGATATCATATGGGTCATAATGGTTTTTATTTTTATTTTCTATTTTATTTATTTATTTTCATTTTGCTGGTGAAGTGTTGTATTTGGTTTTTGTCTCTGTTTTTAGTGATATTCACATAATTTGGGGCTGGTGCTAGCATTTGCATTTCCTGAGGCAAAGTCTTATCATATCTTAACACAGACACACACACACACATATATATGCAGTAGCACATTTAGCAGCACCTGTGGCAAGTGCCTCATTTGCACCCCCCTAGCACTGGCCCTGCCTGTGCTATCAAGTAGATGCCTCTAAATTTCAACTTAATGGCGTATTCTAAAATCTCCGTTATTTGGTATTCTATTAATTGGCTTTTTTAAATGATTTTAGGAACATTCCTTCTGCAATACCCTTTATCTTGATTTCCCCACCTTATTTTGTTATTTTACATATGGTCTTCTTTTTTTTTCCCTTGTTCTACTGGTTTGCCCTGCTTAGTTGTGCCATATTTAATATTTTGCTATTTCAATATAGCAGAGTACCAATCATCAGTTCTTAATAACAACTGACTTTCACCATCAAAAATGTACTTAGTCACTATGTGGAAAAATACAACTGTATTAATTACAGTTATGACACTAACTTTAGCTTCGAAGAGTTTCACTGGATCACTAGTTTTTGTGATCCAGAGAATCATATCTGCTGGAACTTCTGAGCTTATAATCTAGTATTGTGTGTATCTTTATACCTATGGTTTGCAATTCCAGATCTTGTAATTCATAGTTTCCATTTTCACTTCTAGTTTATATTAAATATGTTTTTCCCAGGCAAATTATCCCTTTTTGGTCATTGACATTGTTATTAGCTACCATGTTTCCCAATGTAGAAAGTATATTTAACCCATCAGAGAGTGCATCGGCTTTCGTAACATGTTCAAGCATGTAGGGATTGCCACATTCTTCAACTTTCAGTGCTTACAGAATGGCCATTTTTTAATATATCTTGTTAAAAATGTTTTCAGTGGTTAACAGTACAGTGTCAGATTTCCTTGTAAAATGTAAAATTTGTAAAAGCAATAGCTTTAAAAAAAAAAAAAATACAATCTAAGTGGTTTTAACCCATTAGAAGAGTGTGTGTGTGTGTGCCGTCTTTCATAATAAAGAAAAAAATAAATTTTCTGTTTATACTCAGGGATGACCACATGGTCAGAGGAGTTCACAAGATAGAATACGAGAAACGGCATGTGTACTTATGCATTCTCGTGCCTGACATTCTACAAGCCTGATCATACTGAGACTTGGAAAACTGTACAGTTGTCATTACTTTGAGTTAACATATGAGAACACCTTTCCAGTTAGCTATAAAAATAACCTACAGTGTCAAGCCCAATTACTTTCTCCTCATCCTTTCATACAGAGATGGAGAACTGATGTCAACGCATGCAAACAGACACTATTTCCTTTCCAGTGGTCCCTTTTAAAACTGATTTACAGTGGGATCTCTCCCAGTGTGTCAGCAGTAATATGGGGGCAGACATAAGTATTTGTTTTTGGTTGTGAAAGAAAAAGATAAATATAAAAATATTCATTCCAACATGGAAAGTTCACAAAGGCTTGCTAGAAATAAAAAAGTGCCACTATCCTTTCTGATTAGCATTGCTATAAGTGAGCATCCAGAAAGGGGGAGCTCTACAAGTATGATCTCATTGAAACGTGATAACTCTACAGGTATCATTTCTTTGAGAGAAAAACATGGGTGAGCTCTCTTTCAAAGGGTAGCAGTAAAAGTCAACTGCTGAAAACGGTTAAGAGCAATTATTTTTCTACTCCCTCCAGTGAACATAAATATGAGTCTCAGAACAAGTGCTCCTACCTAAGAACAATCACCAACAACACAGTGTTACACAGCAACTCCTTTAATAGAGCAGAACGGGTACAAGCACTCCCAAGACAATTTTTCAATATGCACAAACATATTTCAATTCAAATGACTTCCTTTGTATATCACAATAAGACAAATACAGTAGTCCATCAAGGCCAAATGTTGGCCTTGATGGACTACTGTGTAGTATGGGAACTGCAGGCTAAAACATGGCAAAAGTCAGCCTATGCCATAATCAAAGAAAAAATTTATCTTTGTCATGATAATAAATTTATCTTTTGCAAACAGCAGTTAAGGCTAAAGATAAATATAAACATATTCTATACCAGCAGTTTACATCATTTGGTTGCCATTTTCCAGAACTCCTTTCTTTTCCACTTGAAGGGTGGGTTTGTTTGTTGTTTTGTTATTTGGTTTTTAGGAGCATTAGCAACTAAGGCCATATTGCTCCGGGATATGCGGTGGTCATTCCTTGACCTTTCCGCATACTCCGTATTTGGTGGTGACGGGCTCGAACCCCGGTCTAATCAAGAAGCATGTGCTACGCACTGCTGCTCCTTCCCACCTGACTACGGAGGCGCCTTGAAGGGTGGGAGGGAAGGGAGTTCCTGTATATCACTAGTTGTTGTCAAAGGAGAGAAAGCACCTTGAAATATGAAATCACCAAAACTTGAACTCAACTGCCTCCTTGCTGTGACTGCAGTTCAGTAGATTTCATTTCTGCCAAGTTTGGAACTTCGTATAAAGGTATTTGAGATTTAAGTTGAATTGGCCAAAACATTTTTGCATTTTAAATTGGAATTTTAGCATTGGTGATTGGCTTAATCCCCATGTGTCTAATGGAGGGAAAAATTATTGTGTTTGTGTATGTTTACAATATGATGTCAAGTATTTTCATAGCATCAGTATGTTCTATTGATTGTTGAATGTCCTTATTGTCTTCTGATTATGTTCTTATTGATTATCAGGAGGAAGATATGTATAGTATATTTCAATGATAATGTCTTATCATAATTTATTTCAAGTTATGACTGTGCAGTCCAAGGATTTTGAGCCCTTGGAAATGGATAAAGTTTTTAAATTTTTTTTTTTAATTAATTAACATACAAGATTTAGCTAGAGGTTTTTTAAGTTATGAATTAATATCCTTAGAGATTTATATATGTCAATTGGCACAACTATCTTATCTCAAGTTATTGTGTAGTGCGTGGGAGTGGAATTGCAGTGTTTTAACAGTGGTAAATAAATAACTCGAAGGTTTTAATCACGTAGATGGTTTTAATTACTTAATGGAGTAATATGTATTATTGCTGCATAAACTTTGCATATATTAGTGTTATTACTGCATTTAGGTATCTATTAGTTTAGAGTAGTATTCTCAAATTCAATAGAATTTAAACAGAAATTGTGCCCCAGACTAGAGCAACAAAGCAACAGACTCAGAGTAGTTGGAGTGCTGTGACTCAGGGGTTCTAGAATCACAGACTTATTAAATGTGCTTGTTTGATGTTTATGCCCTGTCTGGGACAGGACATGATATGATATTACTAAGGGGGTTGTCTTTGTACATGTTCAGTGCAAAGAGTGTAAGGAAATTAGGTGTTAAGTCAGCATCCTGATGAGCATTTATGAGCTTGAAGAATAGGGTGAAATCCCTTGAAGGAACTAAAATTAAGGGCCCATAAAGCTCTCAGCTGCCCCCATTCAATGCTTGGACTTACACTTGTGCATCAGACAACCCAGCAATAAACCCTAAGGAAGAATGTGTTGGTCCCACAGGAGGTAGTTATTCCCAGTGATTCTATTGTCAGGTAAACAGGAAATATATTGTGCAAAAAAGGACAAGTGAAATAGGACCATGGTATGTCTACCAGAGGCAAAGGTAGATGATGTTGTAAAGTAGATATCGTTTAAGGGCAAGAAAGGCGATATTGTTTTTCCACAATATTGCCTTTGGCTTTAATGATATTAAGAGTAGGAGATCTCAGGACTTAATAAGTGCAGGGCAGCTTTGACAGAAAGTCGCAAGTTAGATAAAGATATGGTAAACTGCAGGCATTATCAATCCACTGCAGAATGGAAGCCTTCTCAACAATTCATGTTGAGGGAAATGGACCATAATCTGCCACACTGATCGAGTGCAGGTTGGCAGATTGACCATATTTAGCTGTGGGGTCTTGAACCGGTCTACTGAAAGAGTGTGCACACTACTGGATTCCTGCTCCTGACCACTGGGCTATGGAGGCCATCCATGAGTTAGGTTTAAATTTGAAAATGTCTGCAACACCATAGGAGGAACTACACATTGAGAGCATTGTCGATCAATTTAGTTCTAAAGCGACTGCACAAGATTCGTGGGTTAGAATTTTTCTCAGGTGGTCTGTTCATATTAACAGGTGAAACTGTTGCTCGAATATTGCTGATGCTATCGAATTGGTTTTAGGTGGGTCAGAAAATTGCTAGCTTGTAGGGATACACAGACTAAAGATTAACAACAGCCACAGGCAGTGGTGAAAATGACACTTGCACAGCTTCTACTGGAACGGGCAGCAGCCTGGAAAGCAAGGTATCAGGCATTTCAAGCCCAGCTATGGGTCATCACGGAACAAGTAAGTACATGGGCTGTGTTAAGGTAACTATGAGTAAAAACAAGTGTATGTATACTTGCATGTACACTAATGCTAGGAGAATACTAAATACATTTGAATTTGAAGTATTGATTAAGTCATAAAATGCAGCCATTGTAGGGATATAAGAGATTTGGTGTCACTTAGACATAAGGGATGCAAATTTTGAATATGGGGAGAACAATGTTTACAGAAAGGACAGATGGAATAGGAGAGTGAGGGAATCTGCTCCTAGTTAAGAAGCCTATTAAATCTAAGGCAGTGCATCCAGTTGACATGGGTGGCATGGGCAATGTTGAACTTAGCTTGGCTTAACACATGCACTGGGAAAACAAAAATGAGAGCAGGAGTGTTTTATGAGCCTAATGACTGTGATGAGTGTAACAAATAAGTATAAAGAGAAATAAAGTTGCCCAGTAAATGATATTGCCCTATAATGGGTGATTTTAATTTTTCAGATATTGACTGGAACTTGTGGGTTGTTCATTCACACACTAGCAAGACTTATGTGGATTTTTTGAGATGACTTTTTCTACAGCATGTTAGAAAGGTAACAAGGGAAGCAGTACTCATGATTGATTTTCAACTGCACTTTTTCATGCATTAAGAATCTGCAGGTAAAAATCTGCTGGGTGGAAGTGATCACAGTACTGATGTGCAATTTACTTTAAGATATGACTACTATTTGCTTTTGAGAGGGTGACTAAATTAGTTTCAGACAGTTTTAAATTCTTTGCAGTGGGACCAACTGATGAAG
Source organism: Mastigoproctus giganteus (assembly GCF_048544385.1). Taxonomy (NCBI): domain Eukaryota; kingdom Metazoa; phylum Arthropoda; class Arachnida; order Uropygi; family Thelyphonidae; genus Mastigoproctus; species Mastigoproctus giganteus. Next base: position 128,021,295 of record NC_143582.1, read on the forward strand.
TTGTCAACAGAAAATTCTAAATGGGAAGCATTCAGGGAAGTAATCATAGCAGCTATAAGGCTTTTTGTACCAACTAAGAAATACAGTTCAAGGCTTAGGCCTAATGTATTTCAGATGAACTAACAAGACTTGTAGCAGAGAAGAAAAATGCATGAGATCCATATAAATTATCAGATGATATTGCTGCTTATGTTAGATATAAACTAGTTAGTAATAAAGTGACAAAGTATGTAGTAGTGGTAGTAGTAGTAGTGGTGGCATGTGATGCAAGAAAGCAACTGTATGAGCTTATGCAGCATCAGCCAAAAAAAAAATAATAATAAAATAAAATAAAATAAAATAAAATAAAATTAAATTAAATTAAAAAAAAATAATAAATAAATAAAATAAAAAAATCACACCATTCCCTTCAAATGCCTGTCCAGTTCCTCCTTAAATTTATTTAACCTGTCAACTTCCACAACGACAGATGGAAGTTTGTTTCAGCAATTAACCACCCGCTGGCTAAAGGCAAATTTCCGCACATCTATTCTACATCTGTCTTTTCTTAATTTGAATTTATGTCCCCTTAGGTTCGTAATCTGAACAAGTGGAAGGATCCCATCAGAATTCAGCGTGCTCAACCCATTCAAGGCCTTATATACCTAAATCAGATCACCGCGCAGGTGCCTAGTCTCCAGCCACTGCAATTTGCAGAACTTAAGCCTCTCTTCATAAGAGGATCTATTCATTCCCCTCACCAATCTTGTTGCCCTTCTCTGTACACGCTCAAGTAAATCTACATCCTTCCTAAAATGAGGCTTCCAGACCTGTACTGCGTACAGGTCTGGAGGCCTGTACGCAGTACTCAAGGCGTGGCCTGACCATTGCCTTATACAGAGGAACAATCAACTCCTTCTCCCTGCTAGCAAAATTCCTATATATCATTGACAAAACCCCATGACCTGCCCTGGCAGCCTGTCTGCATTGCTCAGAAAACTTCATATCTGACTGCACAATTACTCCCAGGTCTTTTTCATTTTCTACCACCTTAAGTGTAGTACCACACAGTTGGTACGTTTCTCTGGGGTTATTTCCATCCATATGCAGTACTTTGCATTTGTCAAGGTTAAACTTCAGTTGCCACTTCTTAGCCCATCTGCCCAAATTATCTAGATCCTGTTGCAGTAGCACACTGCTATTACTGTCATTAACTACCCTGCCAACCTTTGTATCATCTGCAAACTTCGACATTGAGCCTGATATACCTTCATCAATATCATTGATAAATATACAAAACAACAGTGGAGTTAACACCGAACCCTGTGGGACTCCACTAATAACATTAGTCCACGAAGAGCAGCACCCATTGATTACCACCCTCTGTCTTCTCCCACTTAACCATCCTTTTATCCATTGTAGCAACTTACCCTTAATACCATTCTGCTCCAATTTGTACAATAGTCTTCCATGCACAACAGTGTCAAAAGCGTTCCTGAAATCCAAATACATGATATCAAAATTATTTTTTGCATCCAGTTCCTTTGTAACCACATCATAATATCCTATCAAATTTGTCAGACAAGACTTTCCCTTAACAAACCCATGCTGTGTCTGAATTATTGCTGCAGTCTTGTCTAGATGATCCTGCAATGCATCTTTAACCAGTCACTCCATTATTTTACCCGGAACAGAAGTTAAACTAACTGGTCTGTAATTAATCGTGTCACCCTTTGATCCTCCTTTGTGAATTGGGGATACATTTGCACATCTCCAGTCCATGGAGACCTCCCCTGAATCCAAGGATGCTCTCATAATTATGGCTAAGGGTTTGCTTAGTTGCTTTGCCGCCTCCTTTAATATAACTGGATAGATCCCATCCACCCCAGGTGCTTTTCTTATGTTTAACTTCAACAATTTATCCTCCACTTTGCTTTCGGTTATTACAAAATCATTAAGTATCCTGCTACAATTTGATAACCTTCTGCCATTTTCAAACCTTAATAATTCCTCATGTGTGAATGTAAATGCAAAATACTCATTCAGTTTGTTTGCTATCTGAGCAGGATCATCAACAGTCGAACCATCGATGTCAAGTGGACCAATCAGATTCATCCCCTTCCTTTTAGACTTTATATAAGTAAAGAAATCCTTGCTGTTTTTCTTAGCATCTTTTGCCAAGGATTTCTCGTAATCTGCCTTCGCCTGCCTAACCTCCTTTGTGACCTGATTACAGACTAGCTTATATCTGCCATAGGCTTCTGAGTCGCTTGATAATTTATTTGCATCCCATGCATTTTTCTTCTCTGTTACGAGTGTCATTAGTTCATTAGATAACCATTTAGGCCTAAACCGTGAACAATATTTCTTAATAGGTATGAAACTTTTAGTAGCATCCACGATTAATTCCTTGAATGCTTCCCACTTAGAATTTACTGTTGGTAACATCGTCAGCTGATCCCACTGTACAGAATTTAAAAACTGTCGGAGACCACTGTACTCCCCCTTACGGAAGCAAAAACCCTTTCCTTTACCCCTGAAAGACAGATTACAAGAAGTGCCTTGAAAAGAATGAAAAGGAAAGCAGCAGAGACTTCTTTACTTGTGTAAACACTAGAAGAAAGAGGTTGAATCACATTGGTCCACTACATTTGAAAGGTTTAGCTATTGTTGATCCTGTTCAAGTGTTTTACACCTACATTCACTCATTAAGAATTCTTTAGGGAAGGGGCTGCCAGAAGCTTATCAAACTCTTACAGGGAGCTAAATGATTTGATGATAACTGAGATGAAAGTGGAAGAGAAATTATTGAAGCTTAACATAAAAAAAAAAGAAAAGGCACCTTAGGTTGATGAATCTATCCATATATATTAAGGAAGGCAGCAAAGGAGGTAAACAAACCCTTAGCCCTAACTGTGAGAGCATCTTTAGATTCAGAGGGATATCCCTATGGACAAGAGGTGTGTGAATGGCCAACCGGGTGGGTAAAGTGCCTGCCTGGCAACCCAAATGTCACGGGTCCGAATCCCACCTCGGGCTTGGATCAAAGTACTGCAAAAAAAAAAAAAAAAAAAACCTTGGAAGGTGCATTATGGCCACAGAAGCCGATGCGCAAACAACTACCAAAAAAAAAAAAAAAAAAGTCTGTGAATGTTTCCCCAGTTCAAAATGGGAAATGAGAAGGGGGACATGAGTAATTACAGACATGTTAGCTTAACTTCTGGTTCAGGGAAAATAATGGAGTTGCTTGTTAAAGAAGTAATACAGAACCATCTAGACAGGAATGCAATTATATTGCAGTCACAGCATGAATTTGTTAAGTGGCAATCTTGTCTGACCAATCTAATTGGATAGCATGATGCAAAGGAACTGCATGTAGAAAATAATTTTGATATCATATACTTGGATTTCAGGAAAGCTTTTCATCCTATTACACATAAATGATTGCCATACAAATTGGAGCATTGTGGCAAGTTACTGCTATGGATAAAGGGTTGGTTTCATGTGAGACAGAGAGTGGTTATTGATGGACACTGCTCTTCGTGGACTAATGTTATTAGTGGAGTTGCTAGTGTTCATTTCTGGGTCCATTATTAATTTCAGTGTTTATTAATGATATTGATGAAAGTATATTGGGCTTAATATCTACGTTTGCAGATGATACGAAGGTTGATAGGGTAATGACAGTAATCGATGTAAGCTGCTAACACAAGATCCTTAAAAATTAGGCAGATGGGCTGAGAAAGCACAGTTCAAGTTTAACATTGATAAATGGATTGGTTAGGGCACTGCATATCAGTAGCAGTAATTCCAGATTAACATACCAGTTGTGTGGTACTAAATTCAGAGTAGTGGAAAAGAAAAAAGACCTTAGGAGGGGGGGTGAAGTCATTGTGCAGCCAGATATGAAGTTCTCTGAGCATTGCAGACAGGCTAATAGCACAGCTTGTGGAGTTTTGTCAATTATATACAATAAATTTGCTAGCAGGGATAAGGCCATGATTATCACATTGTACTAGGCAATGGTTAGGCTACATCTTCATCTAAGTATGGAGGCCAAATTTTAGGAAGGATGTGGATATTCTGGAAGAGGTACAGAGAATGTCAATGAGATTGGTGAGGGGGAACAGAAAGCTTCAGTACTGCAAATTGCAACATCTACAGTTAGTCATCTGCAATGTAATCCGATGAGGTGTTTAAATCATTAAATGAATTGAGCAAGTTCAGTGTTGATGGCATTCTTCCTCTTGCTTAAATTATACACATGAGCAGGCATAAATTCAAATGAAGAAGGTGGTTAAAGGAGAGAAGTTTGCCTTCACCCAGCAGGTGGTTGATTGTTGGAATAAACTTCCATCTGTTGCTATGTTGAAATGGGTAGTTTGAATAAATTCAGTGAAGTAGTCAAACTATTGTAGGGCATGGACAGATGATGTGGTTTTTTTTTTTGGCAGATTCTTTAGAAGCATGCTTGCTTGCATCATTTCCCACTACTAATACTAATTTCACGATGATTTTTTTTTTTTTTTTTTTTTTCAGTTATTGATCAAAATCAAAATGTGCATGTTTCAAATAATATTTTTTGGTTAACATCATTCACTTCCAAACAGTTTTGTTAAATCTAGTTCTATGTTTTTGTTTATCCAATAATAGGAGTACTGTCTGTCTGCATATATAATGTTTCACTTTTTATTAAAAATTTGATTTTATCAGTATGGATTAAAAACAGCCATTCTGGCAAACCAAGAAAGTAGTAGTGTGCTAATTGATGAGAGGAATGATATGTTAGAGGTAATCCTCTAACATATTAATAAATAAATACAAGATTTTACATTTTTCAATGGCACTGCCAATTGACAGTGATAAATTCTGCCCACTTTTCTGCCCATCTACCTAACTTTTCTAGAACCTGTTGCAGTAGCATATTGTCTTTACTATCATTAACAACTGTGCCAACCTTTGTATCATCTGCAAACTTGAACATTAAGCCTGATATACTTTCATTGATATCATTAATAAATACACAAAACAACAATGGACCCAGGTGCCTTTTTTAAGTTTAACTTCAACAATTTTTCCTCCACTTTGCTCTCAGTTATTACAAAATCACTTATCTCCCTGTTAGAGTTTGATAAACTTCTGGCATCCCTCTCCTTGAATAACTCCTCATGTGTGAATGTAGATGCAAAATACTGATTCAGGTTTTCAGCTACTTGAGCAGGATCATCAGTAGTCGAACCATCTGTGGTAAATGGACCAATCTGATTCATCCCCTTCCTTCTAGAGTTTACATAAGTAAAAAACTCTTTGCTGTTTTTCTTTGCATCCTTCACCAAAGATTTCTCGTAATCTGCCTTCGCCTGCCTAATCCCCCTTCGTGACTTGATTACAGACTAGCTTATATGTGCCATAGGCTTCTGTGTCACCTGATAATTTATATGCATCCCATGCATTTTTATTTTCTATCACAAGCCTCATTAATTCATCCGACATCCATTTAGGCCTGAACCATGAACAGGATTTCAGATCTCCCCGATTGAAGCTATCATCACTGATCAGGACCGCAAGTGGCTCGAGTGTTTGTAGATTAGTTCGACAGAGAACATCAGTAGAGACAAAGGTTTGTGGATTCATCCGCTCTTTGAGGCTACGGTCCTTGGAAGGGATGAACGATTTCATATGACACGCTCCCGAGCCGCTTCCGGTCCCAGTACACAGGAGAATAGAACACATGTGATGAAACACGTGATTTAGACCATGAACCTGCTGGTACTTAAGATGCACCATGGTACAAGGAAGTTACAACTGAAGAAGATGGCAGGAGCCTTCGAAAGCTACAGTCGGTTTTATCATTCTTAACCCGGTATTTTAATGTATTTTATTCGATGTATATATATATATATATTTTATGTATTTTATCCTTTTTAGTTGTAAAGTTATTTTAATATATAGTAGTAAACACATAGTTTTTAAAATTCCAGTTTCCGTGTCTTATTTTAATACGTGGTTGGTGAGAAACATTTAAAATCACAATATGAATTTACCCAACCCCAGAGGCCTGTTTGAAGGATTTCTTAGTTGGTATGAAAAGCCTAGTAGCCTCCAAGATTTAAGTCCCATTTAGAATTCACCATTGGTAACATCATCAGTTGATCCCACTGTATAGAATTTAAAAACTCTCTGAGACCACTGTAATCACCTTTACAAAAACCTGCCCCTTTACCCTTGATAGTAGTTACATCTTTAAGTAAATCCCACATCACTACACTGTGATCACTGTCACCTAGTGGTTCGTTTATCTGCAAATTCTTAATGCATGAATAATCACTGCCGATAATCAGATCAAGGGTATTACTACCTCTGGTTGTTCCTCGAACATGTTGCTGTAAAAAACAATCCTCCAATAAATCCACAAAAGTCTTGTTAGCATGCGAGTGACCAACCCACAAGTTCCAGTCAATATCTGGAAAGTTAAAATCCTCCATTACGAGACATTCTGATTTACTGGCCCATTATATTGCTCTGCACAACTGTTGATTGTACTCGTCAGAGCCATTAGGCCTATAACATACTCCTACTCTTATTTTCCCTTTGCCAGTGTTTATGTCACAAAAAACAGACTCAACATTGCACTATCCACCCGTGTCAACTGGATGCACTTCCTTAGATTTTGTGTTTCTTAACTAATAGTGTAGCCCCTCTTCCCTTCCTACCCTGTTTGTCCTTTCTGTACACATTGTACAGAAAGGACAAAATACTCCCCAAATTCTAATTCTGCATTACTTATATCTGTGTGACACCATGTCTCTGATATCCCAAAAATATTTGCCTTTGATGTCTTGTTGAGCACTTCATTAGCATTATAATTAGCATTAGTAGAGGCATTTGATGCAAGAAAGCAAGCTTATGCAGCATCAGCCAAAAAAAAAAAAACACTTCCACTTCACCCCTCTGTTCGTTCCAAATACCTGTCCAGCTGAGCCTTAAACTTATTTAGGCTATCAACCTCCACCACAAGGGATGGAAGTCTATTCCACCAACCAACCAACCACCCGCTGGCTAAAGGCAAATTTCCTCACGTCTATCCTACATCTGTCTTTCCTCAATTTGAATTTATGCCCTCTCAGGTGATTTTTCTGAGCTAGAGGAAGAATCCCATCAACATTGAGCATGCTTAAACCATTCAAGGCTTTATACACCTCTATCAGATCACCTCACTGGTGCCTAGTCTCCAGACACTGTAATTTGCAAAACTTAAGCCTTTCTTCGTAAGAGCACCCCTTTGTTCCATTCACTAATCTTGTTGCCCTTCTCTGTACTCGTTCCAGCAGCTCTACATCCTTCTTGAAATGAGGCCTCCAGACCTGTATACAGCAGGCCCCCGTTATAACGCGGTTCACTTTACGCTGATTCGCTATAACGCTGTTCTTATATTATAACCCGTATCTGGCTATAACGCTGTCACAGATCACTATAACGCTCTTTTACAGATTACATTTTTGACATATTTAACGAAATCGTTTCATTTGATGGAGTCGATAGCTTGAAAATGAATAGCAAAACAGCATTAAAACGTTTCCCACGCCCACTTGAGCAATTTTCCCACGCTCAGTGAAATTTTCTCTCACACTAATTTAAGTACAGTCACTTGTTACGTAGTTCCGAGATAAACATTTTAAAAAATGATCAAATATATTGCTTGTAATATTTGCGTTATATGCATTTATCCGAAGTCTAGTTAGTCATCACTCAGTACAGTATTAGACATCGTGCGTAACGGACAGTTTACTTGAACATTGTATCATAATTAATTCAACCAACGCAGTTATATTTTCGAAGAGCTAATAATGACCGACAGGAATGAAAATGCAACAACGTCTGGGCGCAGTACGAAGACTATAAATGTAAGAAAAAGACTGAATTTGAAAATTAAATTAGACGTTTTGAAGCGAATCAATTCCGGTCAACGACAAGCGGATGTGTGCCATAATTTAGGACTCGCAAATTTAACTGTAAGAACAATTATGAAAAAATAAAGAATTAATTTTAGCAGCGGGAAAGATAGCTGTTCCACTGCAAGCAACTAGGACTAGACCGGCTATTAGGATTGAAATGGAAAGACTAATTTTTTTGAAGATAATATTCCAATGCAGAATTCAGTTAAGTTAAATATTAAAAAAAGAGAGAGAAAGAGATTAGTCAATACGATGATCTGAAGAAAACTCGCCTAAAAAAAAAAAAAAGTGAAACCATTTAAAACTGGTAGAATAGATTTAAAATCCCGGGAGAAGCCGCTAGTGCAGATTAAGGAGCCGAAACTTTCAAAAAAGAACTTGTTAAAATTATTGAAGAGGGGTATTATGTGTCATACTTCTCAACAAGTTTTTAACACAGATGAAGCAGGACTTTTGTGGAAACGAATGCCTAAAAGAAGTTTCATATTGAAAGAACAAAAAACATGCCAGGTTTCAAAGCGGCGAAGGATCGGTTGACTTTATTGTTGGGTGGTAACGCTGCGAGCCATTTAAAATTAATACCCCTTTTAGTTTATTTGGAAGAGGGCCAAAGTTCAACTCAAAATCCACACATTTTTCATGATTAAATTCATCCTTTAAATTAAATCAATTAAATTCATTATTTTAATTGGAATTTTGTTTACTTTTGAGACGCAAGTAGTTACCACATAGTTATACGTATGTAATGCAGAATATTTTATATGTGCAAATATTTGAATATTAAATATTTTGACCGACATTTGTGCATCTTTTCATTACCGTTTATTATTGATTAGGAAATATCCCATGGCACCGACCGCAGCTCACAAATACATATGTTACCTTATGGGAAAGCGGCGCTCGCTTAGCGCGGATTCACTTAGCGCTGTGTTTTTCCGGAACGAATGATCAGCGTTAAGCGGGGGTCACCTGTACAGTACTCTAGGTGTGGCCTGACCATTGCCTCATACAATGGAATAATCACCTCCTTATCCCTGCTGGAAAAATTCCTGTATATCATTGACAATACTCCATGAGCTACTCTTGCAGCCCGTCTGCACTGCTCAGAGAACTTCATATCTGCCTGCACAACCACCCCCCAAGTCCCTTTCATTCTCTACCACTGTCAGTGTAGTACCACAGAGTTGATACGTTGCTCTGTGGTTGCTGTTTCCCATGTGTAGTACTTTACATTTGTCAATGTTAAACTTCATTTGCCACCTCTCAGCCCATCTGCTCAACCTTTCCAGATCCTGTTGCAGCAGCATAGTGTCAGTAGTGTCCTTGACAACCCTGCCAACCTTTGTATCATCTGCAAACTTGGACATTAAGCTTGATATACCATCAACAATATCATTTATAAATACAGAAAACAATAATGGACCCAACACTGAGCCTTGAGGGACTCCACTAATAACATTAGTCCACGATGAGCAGTGTCCATTGATTACCACTCTCTGTCTTCTCCCCTTCAACCACCCCTTTACCCATAGCAGCAATTTGCCTCCAATGTCACACTGCTCCAATTTGTGTAGCAGTCTTCCATGTGCAACAGTATCAAAAGCCTTTCTAAGATTCAAGTATATAATATCAAAGTTATTCCCTGCATCCAGTTCTTTTGTGACTGCATCATAGTATCCAATCAAGTTGGTCAGGCAAGACTTCCCCTTAACAAAACCATGCTGTGTCTGAGCTATAACTGAAGTCTTGTCTAAATGATCCTGCAGTGCTTCTTTAACCAGTGCCTCCATTAATTTTCCTGGAACAGAAGTTAAGCTCACAGGTCTATAATTACTTGTGACAGCCTTTGATCCTCCTTTGTGAATTCGGGTCACATTTGCACATTTCCAGTCTATGGGTACCTCCCCTGAGTCCAAGGAAGCTCTCATAATTATGACTAAGGGTTTGCTTACTTCCTTTGCTGCCTCCTTTAATATAACCGGATAGATCCCATCCACCCCGGGTGCCTTTCTTGTGTTTATCTTCAACAGTTTCTCCTCCACTTTACTCCCAGTTATTTCAAGATTCTGTAGCTTACTGCTAGAGTTGAATACACCTCTGGCATTCCCCTTGCTGAATAACTCCTCATGTGTGAATGTCGATGCAAAATATTCATTTAGTTTGTTAGCTACCTGAGCAGGATCATCAACAGTTGATCCATCAATATCAAGTGGACCAATCTGATTCATCCCCTTCCTTCTAGAGTTAATATAAGTAAAGAACTCTTTGCTGTTTTTCTTTGCATCCCTTTCCAAGGATTTCTTGTAATCTGCCTTTGCCTGCCTAACCTCCTTTGTAACTTGGTTGCATATCAACTTGTATCTATCATAGGCTTCTGTGTCATGTGTTAATTTGTAAGTATCCCATGCATTTTTCTTCTCTGCCATATGCCTCATTAGTTCATCTGACATCCATTTTGGCCTAAACCTTGAACAATATTTCTTAGTTGGTATGTAAAGCCTAGTAGCTTCCAAGATAAGTTCTTTGAATGCTTCCCATTTTGAATTTGCTGTTGGTAACATCATCAGTTGGTCCCACTGTATAGAATTTAAATACTGTCTCAGTCCATCGTAGTCGCCTTTACGGAAGCAATAACCCTTCCCTTTACCCCTAATGGTAGTTACCTCTTTGAGTAAATCCCACTTCAGCACACTGTGATCACTGCCACCTAGTGGTTCGTTTATCTGCAGATTCTTAATGCATGAAGAATCACTGCTGATAATCAAATCAAGAGTATTACTCCCTCTAGTTGCCTCCCGAACATGCTGATGTAGAAAACAATCATCCAATAAATCCACAAAAGCCCTGCTAGTGTGTGAGTAACCAGCCCACAAATTCCAGTCAATATCTGGGAAATTAAAATCTCCCATTATAAGACTCTCTGATTTACTGGCCCACTCTATTTCCCTGTACAGTTCCTTATTATACTCATTAGAGTCATTAGGCCTATAGCACACTCCTACTCTCAATTTTGATCTCCCAATGCTTATGTCACACCAAACTGACTCAACACTGCACTGTCCGGCGATGTCGACTGGCTTCACTTCCTTGGTTTTTATGTGTTTCTTAACTAATAGCATAACCCCTCCCCCCTTCCTATCCTGTCTATCCTTTCTGTAGACGTTGTACTCCCCAAATTGCAGTTCTGCATCCATTCAAATTCATCAATTTTATTTACTATACTTCTAGCATTAGTGTACATGCAAGTATACATGCATTTGTTCTTACTCTTAGTTTCCCTAACACAGCCCATGTGTTTACTTGTTCCATGATGACTCCGAGCAGTTCTTGAAGTCCCCCCAGCTTGCTGTCTAGGCTGCTGCTCATTACAATAGAAGCAGTGCAAAAATCACTTTCGTCTCTGCGTGCAGCTACCGTTAATTATTATTTTTTAGTCTGCGTATTCCCCCCACAAATCTAACAGTTTTCCAACCCACCTAACGCTGCCTCGATAGCATCAGCAAATATTCTTGCACCCTTTCTGTTTAAGTGTATCCCATCCCTGTAGAAGCAGAGTCTCCTGTTAGCAAGCACAGACCACAGTGAAAAAAATTCTACCCAGTGAGCCTTGCACAATCTCTCTAGGGCCGAACTGTTTGCAAGGCTCTCATCATATACTCCCTCCTATTGTGTTTGGGCAGAATTGCAGATGATTTCAAATTTAACCGCAACTAGTGACTTTTTTCCAGCATTGACCTATACTTGATAAATAAATCTGCAGATCTTTTACTCTTAATATCATTAGTGCCAACATGTACAACAATATCACCTTTTGTGGCCTAAAAATATGATATCTGCTCTACAATTTCATCAGCCTTTGCCTCTGTCGGACATAACCTGGTCCTGTTCCTCCTATTTTTTTTGCATAATATATTCCCCATCTCCCTGACAATAGAGTCACGGACAATAACTAATTCCTGTGGGACCAGCGCATTCTGCCTTAGAGATTGCCTCTGTGTTGCCTGATTCACAGGAGTGAACTCTGGTGTTGAGTTAGGCAGCTGAGAGCTTGATGGGTTCCTCATTTAATTTCTTTGAGGGCATTTACCCTACACCTCAAACTCTCATAGATGCCCATCAGAACACTGAGTTGGCACATAATTTCTTCACAGTCTCTGCACCTAGCATGCACAAAGACATCCTCCTTGTCCAGATCATATCCTGTTCTAGACAGGCCTGCAAACATTCCGCATTTCATGCATTATTTTAGACTGTGATGCGTTGGAGAATCGCCCCCTTTGGTTCTCCCGCGAGCCACAGCACTCTGGCTATTCTGTGAACACTGCTTTGCAGCTCTAGTCTGGGTCATGATTCCGTTAAGTATAATTTAATTAACAATGAACTTTAATAAGATTAATAAATTTTACTGATTAATTGATAATACTATAGTAATCTAACGGATTTGTAATACAGTGCTATGTTTCTCGCTATCTAGCTTTACGTTAACCTTATGCTATTCTGTATCGTATAACAGTGTTTGCAAGTTACCAATGTAAAATCTATGGATACTTAAGTATTAACTTTCAAGATCGCTATCTACACCATTTTTACACCATGACCAAATTAATCAGTCTTGGATAAGGTTTTGCTATGGTTTGTTCTTTAAAAACAATAGTTTTTCATCTCACAAAGGTTGAGCACTATTAGAATACTATTTAGTTTTAAGACAGTATACTGATTTATGTCTCCTCAGGTGCAAAATCTGAGCAAGAGGAAGAATCCCATCAGCATTGAGCTTGCTCAAACTATTCAAGCCTTATACTCCTCAATAAGATCACCTCACAGGTGCCTAGTCTCCAGACTCTGCAATTTGCAGAACTTAAGCCTTTCTTGGTAACAGTAACCCTTTGTTCCACTCGCTATTCTCGTTGACCTTCTCTGTACGCATTCCAGGAGGTCTATATCTTTCCAAAAATGAAGCCTCCAGACCTGTATGCAGGTCTGGAGGCGTCAAGGTGTACCCTGACTATTGCCTTATACAAGGGGATAATCACCAACTTATACCTGATAGCAAAATTCCTATTTATCATTGACAATACCTCATGCAGCCTGTTTGCACTGCTTAGAAAACTTCATATCTGACTACACAATTACACCCAAGTCTTTTCATTATCCACTACACTGAGTGTAGTGCTGCAGAGTTGGTATGTTACTCTAGGGTTATCCATATGCAGGTTATCCGTATCTAGGGCTACCTATATGCAGCACTTTGCATTTGTCAATGTCTTTGTTGCATCCTTTAAAACTCCAGTTGCTATCTCTCAGCCCATCTGCTCAACTTTTACAGATCCTGTTGCAGTAGCTTACTGTCATTAACAGCCTTACCAACTTTCATATTGTCTGCAAACTTGGACATTAAGCCTGATATACCTCCATCAGTATCGTTTTTAAATACAGAAAAAAACAATAGGCCCAACATGGACCCCCTAGGGGACATGAATAATAACATTAGTCCACAAAGAGCAATGTCCATCGATTACCACTCTCTGTCTTCTCCCATTCAACCATCACTTTATCCATAGCAGCAACATGACCTTAATCCATACTTCTCCAACTTCTACAGTAGTCTTCCATGTGCAACAGTATCAAAAGCTTTCCTGAAATCCAAGTATATGATATAAAAATTATTTTTTGCCTCCAGTTCCTTTGTGACCACATCGTAGTATCTAGTCAAATTGGTCAGACAAGACTTCCCCTTAACAAACCCATGCTGTGTCTGAACTATAACTGTAGTCTTGTCTAGGTGATCCTGCAGTGCTTCTTTAATCAGACTCCATTTTTTCCCCCTTGAACAGAAGTTGAACTAACAGGTCTGTAATTACTCGTGTCGCCTTTCAATCCCCTTTGTGAATTGGTGATACATTTGCACATCTGCTGTCCGTGGGGGACCTCCCTTGAGTCCAAGGATGTTCTCATAATCATGGATAAGAGCCTGCTTACTTCCTTTGTTGCATCCTTTAATATAGCTAGATAGATCCCATCCACCCCAGGTGCCTTTCTTACATTTAACTTCAATTCCTCCTCCACTTTTCTCTCAGTTATTACAAAATCCTTTTGCTCGTTGTTACAGTTTGATAAACTTCCAGCATTCTCCTCCCTTAATTACGCCTCATGTGTGAATGTTGATGCAAAATACTCATTGAGTTTGTCAGCTACGTCCGCAGGATTGTGAACAAGTGAACCATCAATATCAAGTGGACCAATGTGATGCAACCCCTTCCTTCTAGAGTTTACATAAGTAAAGAAGTCTTTATCATTTTTCTTTGCATCTTTAGCCAAAGCTTTCTCATAATCTTCCTTTGCTTGCCTATCCTCCTTTGTGACTCGATTGCAGACTATCTTATATCTATTATAGGCATCTGTGTCTCCTGATAATTTATATGCATCCCATACATTTTTCTTGTCTACCAGGAGTGTCATTAGTTCATCTGAAATTCATTTAGGCCTAAACCTTGAACAGTATTTCTTAGTTGGTAAGAAAATCCTAGTAGCTTCCAAGATTAATTCTTTGAATGCTTCCCATTTTGAAAATGCTGTTGGTAACATCATCAGTTGGTCCCACTGTATAGAATTATGAAACTGTGTGAGGCCACCGTTGGCACCTTTACAAAAGCAAAATCCCTTCCCTTTGCCATTGATGGTACTTACATTTTTGAGTAAATTCCACTTCAGTACACTGTAATCACTGCTACTGGTGTTTGCTTTATCTGCAGATTCTTAATGCATGGATAGTCACTGATAATAATCAGATCAAGATTAATTACTCCCTCTGGTTGCCTCTCGAACATGCTGAACAATCTGACTCATCTCTTAAAATCAAAATAAAGAACTGTCATTTTATAAATAATTCGCTCTTTTTTTTTTTTTTTTCAGTTTTATGTCAATCATAAAAACTATGCAGTAATTAAGTTTTTTGAATCATCAGTGATTAAATTAAAAAATTATAATGGATACTATTGATGTTCAATTTTTGATGATGTTTGCTTTGAAAATAATAAGTAAAATGTTACCAATATTCTCTTAAAATACAAATTTTAATTTCTAGGCAAATGATAGCTGTTCACTGTATCCATCAACCGTTTCATGGAAATATTTTATATTTAACATTCACAGAACATATACATTATTGAGGTATGCTGAAATACTTAGTACTATATTATTTTCTCAATATAAAATCTCTTTTATATTGAAAAAATAATATAGTACTAAGAGATTTCTCAATATAAAAAGTACTATATATAAAAGAAATTAGTGCTTGGGTTATTTTTTCATAAAGTGACTGTTTCAGTGTCATATTGTGGTAAAATTATTGACTGAGAATGAAAACTGTTGACTAAGAATTCTGAACAGCTACGTAGAATAAATGCTGTAATTCCCGAAGAAACATGATATCTATTACATTCCTATTCATTGGATTCCTGGAACCTATTAAAAAACTATTATCTGTTATATTGTTGAAAACTTTCAGAAATGCTGAATATAGGAAGGTGCTGTTTCTTGAACTGACCTGGAATTGGTGGCTTTGTAATAACCTTCTATGGCAGATTTCTTTCAAAATGCTGACAGTCAAATTGGCAACTGTTTAAAATGTTGAAAGGATGCAAAATATAGAAAGGCAAAGTTCAAAATTCTCATTGTTTGTAATGCCAACAGATCAAAACACAAAGGAGTGTATAACAAATTAAAATACCAGTCAATGAACATCAACCATTAATATATATATACATATATATATATATATATAATATCGGTGTAGATACACCATAGATAACTAAGATAACTACGATGGTAGTATGGTAGACATCATTTGCTCTATCTCATATTGTGCTCTTCCTTCACAATGAGTTGCCATGGTATTGCACTACTTCGAATAAGTAACGCTTCACTAATAGAGAAGACTATTGTTACTTATTCTCAGTGAGTACCACCACCCAGCTGGTACCGTTTCAAAGCTATTGGCCTATCATCAGTGGGTTGGCAGGTACCCTGGTATTGCAGACATGACAACCCATTTGTGAAGATAATCACACAGTATGAGAGATGCCAAAAGATATATATGATAATATTTAAAATTAACTAAATGTAACAAGGCATAATACTTTAAGAGTTAAGAGTTTAATGTCTATATAATATCAGTGTAGATACACCATAGATAACTCTTAAGAAACTATGTTGTGAAGGAAGAGCACAATATGAGATAGAGCAAATGATGCCTACCATACTACCATCATAGTTTCTTAGTTATCTATGGTGTATCTACACCGATATTATATAGATATTAAACTCTTAACTCTTAAAGTATTATGCCTTGTTGCATTTAGTTAATTTTAAATATATATCTATTTATTATTATTTGACTTCTGTCATAAAACTTTGCCACTAATTTTTTTAACCTTCTTCTGTAGAAAGAACATGGCTGGTGAACATGACAGAAACTTTGATGCTTCACCATATAATTATTATTCCTCCTTGCTTGAGATTCCATCAAATGATGAGCTTTAGTATTAAAGGAGAGATTTCCTGAACATAGGTTTATCTGGTGCCTCTGTAGCTAGGTGGGCAGGAGTAGCAGTGCATAGCACACGCCTCTTGATTAGACCTGGGTTTGAGCCCGTGACCACCAAATACAGAGGATGCAGAAAGGTCAGGGAATGACCACTGCATGTCCCCGGAGCAATATAGCCTTAGTTGGTAATGCTCCTAAAAATAAAAAAAAAAATAACAAATAACATAACAATAAGTTTATCCAAGTGAAAACAGGATATCAGAATTATTATTAGCCATAAGGATATTAGAGTTGTCATTATTATTGTTGCTCTTATATTATTTCTCCCTAATTGGAGGTTCTACCTCATCACGGGTATTGCTACCAAGTACACAGGGTGGTTGTTGTTATGTCTGGTGTTACTGTTGGATGAGGAACTCTGACTATCCTACAGGTGTTCAGAATTGCTACTTTCTGGAGTTCCTTGTAGGTGTTTACTGGGAGAACTATTGCTGCTAGGCTGTTACGTAGAGTCTTTAGCACCATACCTGTGGTTGACACGATGATCGGGATGATTGTTACTTTTTTTTTGTGAGCCCCAAACACGAGAGGTATAAGAACCTATAGTACTTAGTACCGTGCTTGGGTAAAGTACTTGTTGCATATGCCACATCTCTTTGATCTCCTGTCTTAGGTTCGTGTACTTTCTGATTTTTTCCTCAAGGGTTTTCTGTAGGTTCCCAGTGTTGAGTACTGCTATGTCAATCAGATAGGTAGCCTTTTCCTTCTTGTCCACAAGGGTTATGTCCGGTCTGTTGTGCAGGATTGTCCTATCCATTATTATGGCCCGGTCCCAATACAGCTTGTGGTTGGGGTCTCTAGTACTGCCTAGGGTTTGTACTTGTAGTACGGTACACTTTCTTCAGCCAACTGGTATTTCCTTGCTAGCTTCTGATGTATTATCCTGGCTACTTGGTCATGTCTATGAGTGTACTCAGTCTGGGTGATTACCTTGCATCCCGCAGTGATGTATTGGATCGTTTCTGAGGCCAGGTGGCATCGTTGACATGTGTCATTGGACACTCCGCATTCCTTGGCGATGTATTTTCTATAGTTCCTGGTGTTGATTACCTAGTCTTGGATGGCGAGCATGAATCCTTCAGTCTCAGGGAAGAGCATCCCGCTTGTGAGCCATGCATTGGAAGAAGTTTTATCTATCTGATCTTGATGGAGATCATTGTAGTGTCTGCCACGGAGTGTCTTCTCTGCTCTTCTTTCTAGCTTCGTTTGTGTACCTCCTGGTTGGGAGGGACTCCTTGCTTAGGTTGAGTGGGGTATACTGCTTGTCTATCTTCCTTATGGCCTAGTGGAGTGCTGCTGTGTGTTTCTGGAAGTAATCCTTCAGGTTAACTATTGCTGTCTTCTGTCATCATTGTCCTTGTCTTTCCCATGATATTCTCCAGCTCGGTGTTTGTCCAATCTATGATTCTGAAGGAGTATGTTAGCACTGGGACTGCATAGGTGTTTATGGCTTTAATTGTGTTCCCTCCGTTCAGCTTTGCTTCAGCAGGCTTCTGAGTCTGTGATGGTATTTTTCAGTCAGGCAGGCCTTAATTTCCTTGTGCTCTAACTGCTGAGCCTGCATCATCCCCAAGTATTTGTAGGCCTCTCCCTCTGACATGGCTTCGATCTCTTTACCAGTCTGCAGCTGGTAGTTTCTGTTGACTAATTTTCCTTGGCGCAATCCGTGGATCTTGAATTTGTCTACACAAAATTTCATCCTAATATCATTGCTGAATTCTTTGGTGATATGGAGTAGTTGCTGGAGCTGCTTCTCAGTTCCCGCGTAGAACTTGATGTCATCCATGTACATCAAGTGAGTGTGGGTGTACAGGTTCTTCCTTCCTTCTTTGAGGTTATATCCATACTTGCTACTGTTGAGCATGGTGGATAGTGGATTAAGTGCTAGACAGAACCACAGTGGGCTCAGGGCATCTTCCTGAAAGATTCCTCTCCTGATGGGGATTGACTTGGTTCTGATGTTTTCGACCTTAATGGTGGTACTCCATTTTGGCATTGTTTCTCCTAAGAAGAGTGTCACTATTGGATTTACTCTTTGTAGATGTTCAGCGCCTCTATTAGCCAGCTATGAGATACCAAGTCAAAGGCCTTGCGGTAATCGATGTAGGCTGTGTACATGTTGCGAGTTTCTTGTAGGCTTGCTCTTTAACCGTGGCATCTATGGTTAATTGCTCTTTGCATCCTTTGCGCTCAGTTGCTTGCATTATGTTCTGGCTTATTATTATTATTAGCCATATGGTGCAAGTAAGCCTGAAGCTTATACTGCACCGACAAAAAAAAAAAAAAAATTCTGAATTACCGAGAGAGAGAGAGAGAGAGAAAGGGGATCACCAGGAAAGAGAAGAATGATGATATCCAGCTCAGGACCTTCGGTGTGCCAAGCCCATATTCACCAGAAGGCGAACAGAGTTCTGTTCACTTGGTAAATAATATAAAAATAGTAACAGATGAGTGTCACTGTAGAGCAGAACAGAGTTCTCATCTGTTACTATTTTTATATTGTTTACCTAGTGTATCACACTGAAACAGGAAATAAGAATAACAACAGTATTTCACTACCACAGTCTTCTATAGAATTGTTAAAATTCAGATATCATGTTGAATTTATTGTGGACTGGCATTCATAATATTATGGTATGATTTATAAGTGGGGTCAAGAAATTTGTTAGTGCAAGGAATTGCACTAATTATATAGTGCAAGATATAGTGAGGCTTGATTCATTATGGGAAGATACTGCTTCATTATTCTATGTAGTTCCGACGTAACTAACAAATATACAGTAAAGAATTTAGCAATAATCACATTAGGACTTCCAATCAGAGGGCCATTCTACAGAAAAAGATAAAAACTTCTTTCAGATATTTTTTTTTTATCAGTGTGTTCATAATAAATAAATGCATTATAAGTAACAGCAGGATTTTTTTTTTTATGTGAACCCCAAACACGAGAGGTATTAGAACCTATAGTACTTAGTACCGTGCTTGGGTTGGAGGTTGAGAAGACGAAAGAAGATATTTGTTGACATTGGACTTGAACTTCTGTAGATTTTAATTTTCAGGAAATACGTATGAAGGAAGGTTGTTCCAGAAAATGGCAATTGAATGAATAAATGAGGAAGATGAAAAGTTGGTTCTGTGGGTTTGAAGTTGGACAGTAAATGGATGTTGGCTGGTGGCGGCACGTGTTCGGACTGTTTTGAAAGAGAGAGCGGGAATTATAGAAGCCAATTCAGAAGAACAGTGCCCATGGAAGTATCTGTAGAAGAGGCATGCAGTAGAAACAGTGCATCTATGAGAAAGCGAGTCGAGAGACTCTGTTAGGGATGAATCATTAATTAACCTAACTGCCTTCTTCTGAATGGAATCAAGAAACCTGGGGGAGGTTTTGGGAACATTATTCCCCAGATGTGGGAACAATATTCCATGGCAGGGTGGATTTGCGATTTATACAGAGTGAGCAGCTGTTTGGAAGAAAAGTAACGCCAAGAGCGAAAGAGAAAACAAAGTTTTTTAGATGCAGAGGAAGCAATATTTGTAATGTGCTTGTGCCAAGAGAGATTAGAAGTCAGGATAATCCCCAAAAGAGATATATAATTTTACCTAGAAATCGGAGTGTCACTAAAGATAAGCATAGGAGCAAAAGAATCCTTTTTGCGAGATATAAGACAAGACTGAGTTTTAGAAGGGTTGAAATCAACTAAGTTGTGTTTGCCCCACTGGAGAATTACCTGAAGATCGGCATTTAAGGAATTGGTAGCAGATTTTTGAGAAGTTGAAGCTAATTGATCAGGACAAGGTTTCTCAAAATGGAAAGTTGAATGCAATGTGCTATCATCGGCAAAACTATGGATAGGATTTCCAGTCAATGGAAGAAGGTCATTGATATACAAGAGGAAAAGAGTGGGGGAAAGAACTGAACCTTGGGGGACACCGGCATTAGTGGAGAAGTTAGAAGACAGAGAGCCATCTACCATCACCTTCAGTGAGCGATCAGAGAGAAAACTGGATAACCAATTACTAAAAACAGTTGGCAAACCATAAGATGGAAGCTTGTTTAGAAGACCTTTATGCCAAACACGATCAAAAGCCTTTGAGATGTCAAGAGCAACTACTTGTGTTTCACCGAACCTTTCCATTGAATTAGTCCATAAATGGGTAACATAAGCCAGAATATCACCAGTGGATCGATACTGACGGAATCCATACTGGTGATCGTTGATCAGACAGAAGGTTTCTAGGTAGTTTAAGAGTTGGTGGTAAATTGATTTTTCCATTACTTTAGAAACAGTAGAAGTAACTGCAATTGGGTATGATATTTGGATGGGAGGGATTTGTCACCCTTTTTAGGAACTGGCTGGATATGAGCAAATTTCCAAGCAGAAGGAAAAACACCTTTGGAATAAGAAAGTGAAAAAAGGCGGCAAAGAATAGGAGTAAGTTCAGGAGCACAGGTTTTGAGAACAAGTGGAGAAATACCATGAGGACCTGGAGCTTTCTTAGCATCAAGATTCATCAAAATCCTTCTGATATCCTTTTGACGGAAGACCACAGGAGGCATTGAATGGAGTTTTGATTTTGATTGATTTGGTAGTTGTTGGCGCATCGGCATCTGTGGCCATATTGCACCTCCCACGGTTTTTGCAGTACTTTGATCCAAGCCCGAGGCGGGAATCGAACCCGCAACCTTTGGGTTGCCGGGCAGGTACTTTACCCACTCGGCTAGCCCGGTCGGCAGCATTGAATGGAGCGTGTTGGGAATGGTGGGAGGTGTTTTACCAAGATCATTAATACATGAGCTGGAAGAAAAATTGGATGCTAGCAGGTTAGCTTTATCCTTGGCTGAAGTGACAACAGAACCATCTGGTTTGGACAGAGGTGGGAGCAGAGATGGGCAAAAGTTGCGGCCAATAGCTTTGGCAAGAGACCAGAATGCTCGGCTACCATTAGGGCAAGAAGCAAGTTTTCTACTCTTAGCCTGTTCAAACTCTAGTTTGGACAGATTAATAACTGCTTTACAATTGTTGCGAGCTTTGGTGTAGGCAGAAAATGAAACTGAAGAATTAGAAACTAGCCAATTACGATACGCAACATTCTTCTCTTGGACAGCCTTAGCACATTTATTGGAAAACCAAGGTTTAGATAAAGGACGAGATTTTAAAGTGGAATGTGGGATAAAGGATTCCATTCCTGCAAGAATAATTTTACTGACACAATCTGAGCAAACGTTGACATCAGAAGTTTTGAAACAGTAATCCGACCAAGGAAAAGAAGAAAAGAAGTCTCGCAGGTCATCCCCTTTTGCATTCTTGTAATGCCAAAGAACACGAGGTTGGGAATAGCCATGAGATAAAGGTTCTATTGGAGAAGAGACAATCACCAAGTTGTGATCTGAAGTGCCTAAAGGACCTCTCACTTTGACCGTGTACTTAGAAGGGTTGTTTGTGAGAAAAAGGTCAAGCATATTGGCTGTATGATTAGTATTGTCCGGTATTCTTGTAGGTAAATGAACAATCTGTGCTAGGTCATTAGTAATTGCAAAAGCCTCAGCATCTCGACCTGCTGGGTCAGTGTGACTAGAAAACGGAAGCCAGCTGGAGTTGTGAACATTAAAATTACCTCACTGTTAGGAAAGTTGGATTGGAGAAAGTCAAGTTGCAAAGAGAGGAAGTCAAAGAGCTCCAAGTGATTAGTGGAGTTGGGAGAACGGTAGAGACAAGAGCTGAATTCGACACAATGAGGTAGAGAGATTTTAAGCCAGAGAAGATCAAAGAGAGGAGATTCCAAATTGCCAAGTCTCTGACAGGGAATATTAGAATGGACATATGCACAAGTACCACCTTTGAGGCGAAAGGAATCATACAGTGAATAATTTGGACATCTGAGATGAGCAGTAGATGAATCAACCGATAACTGAGATTCTGTCAGAAAAAGTACATGGGATTTGGCAGACTGCAAGTGGAAATGGACATCATTGAGATTAGAATTGAGACCACGTATATTTGTGAAATGAATTAGGAAGTGCTTGGGAGGTTTAGATCTTTTCGCAGATAAGCTTGCTCTATTAGTTTGACAATTCATGGTGTATTCAATAGTAAGAAAAAGTGGGTGGGACATGGTGTATGAAGTAATGCAATTTTTGGATATGGCGTACATGTGGTAAGAATATACCCAGATCCTTGACATAACGTGGCCTCGACAATGCTCCCCGCATACACACTACTCGGACTCCCTCCAGTCACTATCTGGCAGAGTAGAGGTAGCAAGATTATACACTAGCTGATCCGGAAGCCTCCTAGAGAGTTACCAATAGGTTCGGTCCAGTGTACTAACTAGCGGCCGGCCTGCGAACACCGTTTTAGAGCTGTACCCTCGAAATGTAAGGAATATTGGATCTCGCCACAACGTTCATCATAACCTCAAAAGTCATCAATCATACTGCATGATGGAAGAGATAGGGAAGGGTTGACCGGAACTTAGCTCTAGAGACTAAACATGGGTTCCACCACTTCAAGCCTCCAATAAGCAAAGTGGTGGTATTTCACCGGTTGATGAGAGTCATTTACCACCTAGTACTGCCTGGTAACATAGAGGGGTGGCATTCCTCCATGTGGTGTGGGCGCCACACCTCGACCCCTGCTTACGTTGGTTCACACCTGGGTGGTCACCCACCATGTACTTGTGCATGGAGGTTATACCCAGGATTACTAACAGTCCCACCATCGTGAAGGTGCAAGCAGAGGATTTGGCTGTCACAAACTGTCCGGACTTTGCTGAAATTGGGTCCACTTGACTTGAGTGTCACCCGAATATCAGTTCCCTCAGCGTTTTAGATTGGTTAGCCTTTTAACCTGTTATAAAGTCAGAGCTCTGACCTTAGTGTTAGTAGTGGCAACGATGAAAGAAAGCTTATACAGTATTAGCCAAAAAAAAAAAAAAAAAAGTTCCTCTTTTTAATTTATTCAACAACACTAGATGGAAGAGGTTGTTCCAATGATCAATGACCCATTTTTTTGAAAAATCAGTGTTTTGATCCATTGGCAGAGGCATAACTAAGGTTGGGAAAAAATTGGGGGAAAAAAAAACAAAAAAAAAACGACTAACTGAATTTATAATTAATTTTTAAAATGGGATAGCAGTTGTTGGCATCTAAAAAATTACTTTTAAAATCTACATGTTTTTCAGTAATTAATTAATAATTATTATTTTATTTCATAATTGAATTATAGTAGTTCAAGTACATCGTTATGAGGAATTTTAGCCTGCTGATTGGAACAACCAAGGGACAAATTCATAATGGGAGTCTGTTTTTAAATTAATTAGCCAATTACCAGGAGCAAAAATATTCTGGACATAATTATATATATATTCTTATAATTATATATATTTTGGACATGATCCCAATAGGGTTGACAGTACAGATGAACGAGATGGTGATGAGTAAAGTCTTGATAGATAACCCATCAGCACTCGTGGGAAAATTTAAAATTCCACTGTGCACATGAAAATTTGAAAAATTAACAACAAAAAAAAATCAATTCAAAATTTTGTTTTATGCCAGTTGTATTTTCAATCTTTCCTGAATACATCTGTGAATAATCTGTTCTAAATAAAAAAACATATATTTTTAATTAATTTTTGAAAATTAAAACTACCTTAAAAATACACCTTTCAACCTATGCTTTGATGAAATGAGAATGTGTCGCTAACAGTAGCTCCACATTTCATTCAGTGCTCACTGCATGAAATTTGAAGTCTGCATATAAACAGTTTGATTGTCCATTTACTTGGAATGTTGTGTCTGAGTATGGAATATCAGACATAAAAGACCACCTTCTTGAAATGATCCATAGTTGAGATTAGCAAAAGGGCATCCACAGCCACTGGGACTTCAAAAATATGGGTAATCTAATTGAAGTTTAAAAGATTCTGTGTAGAGAGAGATAGAATGAATGAAAGTGGAATTTTCATGTATTAATGACAATTGAATCAGGAAGCATAAATTTAAGCTTGAGGGGAAAATGTATTGAGTGGTAGTGGTAAGTTTTACTTTAGCCAGTGAGTTTTTAATCATTATTGGAATAAGTCGCTTCCATGGGTATTTCAGGTGAATGATTTGCGGAAATTTTGGGCCAGAAGAGGTGGGAGGGCGGGACATGTGGATTCTGTTTTGTTTTTGTTTTTTTGATTATTATTATTTTTTGGGTGGGTGGGTGGGTGTGATGCAGCAAAAGCCTGGCTTCTTTACAGCACAGACCAATATCAAAACTAACACTATAATTTAATTATTACAATTCATTAAAATTAAAGTATAATTATAATATTATTTATTTTTTATTTAATTAATAAATTAAATTTATTTTATTAATTAATAATTTAATTAAAATCAAAATCGAAGTTGAATTTATATTTGCACCTTTGTCCATTAGCATTTTGAACGGTCAATGTTTTCAGTTGTCAGCATTTTAATTGCCTGTTTTCCTTGGTTTATTCAGTAATGACTCATGTTTGTTTAGTGGAAGGTATAGGTGTCAAATCTTATCAATGACCAAAGGAACTCTTTCTGTGATTTTCACTCACTACTAATATATGTAATTGGTGTGAAGCAGAATTGATATGATTTTTTACATGAAGACAAAGTGATCCTCAGAATATATATATATATATATATATATATATATATTTAAAAACACCATAAACAAGATTCAGTGATGCCTTCTGTGTTCTTACACAAATGTAATCCACCAGTGTGGCTTTACAGTGATCAGGTGTATCTTTCTTAAGGATGTTTTCTCTCTTGATATGTAAAATAATAGTGGATGCTCCAAAAATTAATGCCCCACCTTCTACTAGTACAGTATTTTTGTAATATTTAAAACTGTTATTTGTATTACTTTAAAAGAGAAGCACTAGTCTGCCTTAATTCAAAACAAGTGATCTGTTATCACCATTGAAAACTTGTGATCATTCTCCGCATTTTCAGACACACCCTGTCCCTGCCCTTGCTTGTCAGTCGTAGATACCCTTGATTTTTGCCTTGATGGTTGTTCTGTTCACTGTAATATAAATGAGAGCTTACATATACTCAATTTTTCCTACATTCTATTAATATTTTGGAAATAAACAAGGAATTACCTTTTATTCAGTGCGTAGGAATTCTTCTTTCCCAAATCTCCTTATAAGAATAAAATACGAAATGATACTTAAAACAAATTTACATAATTAAATTAATTTAAAACTCATAATGTATTCCTCTCTATTGACACACAGACTGTCCAACACCCCAGGATCACTGCGGAGAACCCCACCCCAACCCCAGAAATATTAAAACCCCCATGCAACCTTTAGTGAAGGAAGACATTTTGTCATAAACGCAAAATTACAATACGAATAAAATGCTATTAAAATAAGAATAAAGTACAATAAAACCATGCAATTAAAATTCCTCACTGGAATATCAATAAATTACTATTAAAATATGATGAGACAAAATAATTAAAAGATTCCGCCTTTAAGCGGACTAAGACTTTTCAACTATTGTCATGTTCACATGGTAGAATGAAACTAACGAAACAGGGTATGTTGGGAATTTTATAAATAGGAGATTCGTCTTTGGTATGCATACGTTCGAAAGTCCACGAATCAGATATAAGAAATGGTCAACGAACGTTGATAAAGTTTTTTTGTATTTTCATTTCTAAAGTCTCGGCAATCAATAACTTTGTATAATTATGTTGAATACTTAAAATTTTGGCTTCATTAAACAGGAATGCGTGGTTTTCATTTATCGCATGGAATGCTCATTCCGATACGTTCGCACATGATGCACGAACTGATGCTTCATGTTGCCTAACCCTCAAGTTTAAAATACATCTGGTGGATCCAATGTAAGACGAATCACGATCTTGCAAGAAATGTGGTAGACAATGTCATGTGTTAGTCTGGAAGTTGATAATACCGTGTGATTTTTAAGTGTGGCATATAATTTACGGACCTGTTTTGCTACTATTTGCATTTCAGTACCTCTGAAGAGGTTGATAATTTGTCTGTATCAGTGTTCAACATACGACATTGAAATAAAATGTTTTTTACTAATCCTGTCATTATGTCTGTTATTGATTATTTTGTCTTCCGCTTCTAATTTAATGCTGTTGATAGAGGTAATCGGATATCCTCTATTTAAGAACCTATTCGTCAGTTCTATTTCTATCTGTAGGGCACGTTGTGTGGAAGAATATTTGGATGCATTTAAGAACTGGTTTAGAACAATTGACCATTTACATTTCAATAGCACAACTAAAGCAACTAAAAGCCAGGATAAATAATGCACCTATTCTCTTTGGACAAGTAAAACTACACAAACCTGGACACCCTATAAGGCCTATAGTATCATACAAAAATTCTGCCTTTTCTGCCTTGGCAGCATATTTATACTGGATTATAAAACCTTTTCAGGAGGTATTAAAATATAGTACAAAGAATTACGACACCTTATATACAAATTTAAAAAACTGTAAAATTGGGGGAGGTGCTAAATTATTTTCTCTTGACGTAGTTTCTTTATACACTAATGTTAATGTAACATATGTGCTGGATGTAATTTGGGATTTATTAAATAATAACATTATTAGTATTAACCGTACGAAGTTGCCTAAAAAAAGAGATATTTGAGCTAATTAAGTTACTGGTTGAGGCTAATTATATTTCATTTGAAAGTAAGATTTACAGACAGATTTTTGGTTTGCCTATGGGTTTAAACTTGAGCAGCCTAATATCGGCTGCTCAATGTCGCCAAAAGAAATTCATGAAGACTTTTAATAATATGCACATTAAGTTAAAATTTACTCTGGGAACAGAACAAGAAGAAACAAAGTCTATAAATTTTCTAAACTTTACACTTAAGAGGGAGGGCGGAAATATTAATTTCAGTATTTATCGTAAGCCAACGAATACGGGGATGTTCTTACACTATAGTAGCTATCACCCATACTCATATAAAAGGTCAATTGTTCTAAACCAGTTCTTAAATACATCCAAATATTCTTCCACACAACGTGCCCTACAGATAGAAATAGAACTGACGAATAGGTTCTTAAATAGAGGATACCTGATTACCTCTATCAACAGTTAAATTAGAAGCGGAAGACAAAATAATCAATAACAGACATAATGACAGGATTAGTAAAACATATTTTATTTCAATGCCGTATGTTGAACACTGGTACAGACAAATTATCAACCTCTTCAGAGGTACTGAAATGCAAATAGTAGCAAAACCGGTCCATAAATTATATGCCACACTTAAAAATCACACGGCATTATCAACTTCCGGACTAACACATGACATTTTCTACCACATTTCTTGCAAGGATTGTGATTTTTCTTACATTGGATCCACCAGATGTATTTTAAACTCGAGGGTTAGGCAACATGAAGCATCAGTTCATGCATCATGTGCGAACGCATCGCAACTAGAATTCCATGCGATAAGCGAAAACCATACATTCCTGTTTAATGAAACCAAAATTTTAAGTATTCAACATAATTATACAAAGTTATTGATTGCCGAGACTTGAGAAATGAAAATACAAAAAAACTATCAAAGTTCGTTGACCATTTCTATATCTGATTTGTGGACTTTCGAATGCATGCGTACCAAAGACTAATCTCCTATTTATAAGATTCCCAACATACCCCTGTTTCGTTAGTTTCATTCTACCCTGTGAACATGACAATAGTCGAAATGTCTTAGTCCGCTTAAGGGTGGAATCTTTAATTATTTTGTCTCATCATATTTTAATAGTAATTTATTGATATTCTAGTGAGGAATTTTAATTGCATGGTTTTATTGTACTTTATTCTCATTTTAATAGCATTTTATTCGTATTGTAATTTTGCGTTTATGACAAAATGTCTTCCATCGCTAAAGGTTGCAGAGGGGGTTTAATATTTCTGGGGTCAGGGTGGGGTTCTCCGCTGTGATTCTAGGATGTTGGACTGTCTGTGTGTCAATAGTGAAGAATACATTATGAGTTTTAAATTAATTTAATTATGTAAATTTGTTTTAAGTATCATTTTGTATTTTATTCGTATAAGGAGGTTTGGGAAAGAAGAAATCCTACGCACTGAATAAAAGGTAATTCCTTGTTTATTTCCAAAATATTCACTCTAATATACTTCTAGTTCTCTCTTTCTCTAAAGATTTCTGATGTATGGACTGCTTACATGGCATATTCTCTTATTTCTTACTTATGCAATAAAAGAATATGCCTTTACTGAGTAAGAATTAACTAAACAGCCTTTTTAGTGCAATGGAAAACTTTCCTAAGAAACTGGCATGATTGGTCAGTTAGCTGACAATATAACACCATAATGTTTATCTCTCTTTAGCTTTCATTGGCTTCCACTAATTATCATGTATTCCTCGGATGTCATTATGAATATGTGATGTGCTTCAATGTTTTTTACTGTTTGTCTGGGGGGGGATGAAACTTTTTAGCATAATATAGATCACAAAGGTTTTCATGAAAGACAATACTGCCAGTCTGTACTGTCCTTGTATGTTCACTGAAAATTTCAGGTTTATAACTGTATTTTTCTCCTTTACAGAGAGGGTATTGAAGTGTGGAATTGAATGAAGATGCCAACTGTTAAGAGAACCAAGCACTGTGCAATCACCGAGTACCTTCATTTAAGGGGAATGTCACCAAAAGAAATTCATTAAGACATGCAGCAAACATTAGGGGAATCTTTTCTTTCATTTGTTATGGTCAAACATTGGATTACGGGACAAGATAGTGTTGAAGATGTGCCTCCACAGTGGGAGGTCTGTTACCATATTGACACCTGCAAATATGGATGTAATTCATGACCTGATCATGCAAGACTGCAGAATAACATTGAAGCACATTGAGACAATATTCAGCATCTTCCGTTAGAGAGCTTGCAATATTGTGGTAAATGTTTTAGGAATGAAGGAGGTTTCTTTGAGATAGGTCCCTAAGGTATTGAATGTAAATCAGATGGGAGGAAAATGTGAAGTGTTAGCATTAGTAGTGGTGTATGATGAAAGTAAGCTTATACAGCATGAGCCAAAAAAAAAAATTGTGTTGTCACGTGAAGCATTTTGTACGTATGTCACTATGGATAAAACATGGGTGTACCACTTTGACCCTGAGAGAAAAAATAAAATCAGTGGAAGCATCCCTCTTCTCCCCCTTCTAAAAAAAGTTTCAAGTGCAGAATACAGCTGATAAAGTCATGGCAGCATCCATCTTCTGGGATGCAGAAGGAGTGATCCTTGATTTCCTGCATTTGTTTGGTTTAGTTTTGTTTTTTTATGGTGCATGAGTGACTAAGGCTATAATGTGCCAAGTCCAGATTTCTTGGAACAAGGTGCCACTATCATTGCTGAGTATTATTTTAACCTACTGAGGTGTTTCTGTAAGGAATTGAAGCTCAGGAGGTGCAGGAAATTGGCCAAAGGTGCCAGCACTGTCTTGCAAAAAGACAGTGCATTTGCCACAATTGTTGTGGCATACACCTCAGTTGTGGGTTTGAGTTATTAGAGCATCCATCCATCCTACTCACCGGGTTTGGCTCCATCTGACTATTTTCTGTTTCTGTATCTCAAAAAGGACTTTAAATGACAGAAATTTGACAGTGACAATGCTGTGATGGATGCAGTCAACAACTGGTTTGAGTCAAAATCTTCTGAATTTTATTTCAGTGGGCTATGAAAGCTAGTGGATCTTGCCTGAAAGTTTATCTAGAGGCGGCTACGTTGAAAAATAAATGAGTTTTCACAACTTTTCAGCATTCCTATGAGAAGCTAGAAACTTTTCAGCCTCCCTGCATACTAGTTTGGTTTGCTTGTGATAAAATCAGTGGATATTTAGAAGCCATTAACATTTTGGTCAAAATAACTCCTTGACATTTGTCTCTTTTTAGCTCTTATTGATTTCCACTAATGATCATGCATTCCTCAGATGACATTACAAATATGTGATGTGCTTCAGCATTTTTTACTGTTCATCTATTACTTGTGTTTGCTTATTATAAAATCAGTGGATATTTAGAATCTGTTAGCATTTTGGTCACTTTTGCTGCTTTTTTTGGCATCCATTTTTAAATTAGGCTTTTTTTTTTTTTTTTAAATTGATGTAACCCAACTTTAAGGCAGTAATATGGGTGTGGTTTTGAAAATTTACTGTATTACTAAACATTAACAAAATATCATTATCTACTTTCTTAGAACTGCTCAGACAACTTTTTGAGCATCCTATCCTATTTAATTAGGTTAGATTAGCTAAAATGTGTGTTTCAGCCACCACATTTGTAGGACACAGCAACGTTTTCTGTAACTTCTAAAGGATTTTTCATTTGGCTGATGCTCGAAAAAGTTGTCTGCACACTCTGAAGAAAGCAGAGCATCTCATTTTAAAATAAACTAAAATTTTTATTTTGTTACTGTTTACTATTTTGGTCAATATCTCTAAAGTAACACACCCAATAATGTTATAAACATAACCAACTTAACTGTTGTATACAGTTACATGCCATGTGCAATTGAGAAATGAATAACAAGAAAGTAGTGAAATTAAGGGGCAACAGTTCTTGATTATTGTGTGGAATTGTGCTTCCAGGAGAACAAGGTCTGTTGTTTACAAATTAAATTTCAGTTTATTTTCATTACATACTTTGGTCAATTTACGCAACAACGTTAGGTCACTAAAATGTGCATAACGCAAGGCCTGCAATTCAGAAATGTATGCTGAACAAAGTAATAAAAGCAGAGGGCAACTGCAGTTGACTGTTGTGTGGAATATTATGCTTATTGCTTAAATATAAAAAGAGTTATTATTAGCCATAAGGTGTAAGGAAGCCTGAGGCTTATGCTGCACCAGCCAAAAAAAAATTCGGAATTAGCATTAGCATTAGTAGAGGCATTTGATGCAAGAAAGCAAGCTTATGCAGCATCAGCCAAAAAAAAAAAAAAACCCACTTCCACTTCACCCCTCTGTTCGTTCAAAATACCTGTCCAGCTGAGCCTTAAACTTATTTAGGCTATCAACCTCCACCACAAGGGATGGAAGTCTGTTCCACCAAACAACCACCCGCTAGCTAAAGGCAAATTTCCGCACGTCTATCCTACATCTGTCTTTCCTCAATTTGCATTTATGCCCTCTCAGGTGATTTTTCTGAGCTAGAGGAAGAATCCCATCAGCATTGAGCATGCTTAAACAATTCAAGGCTTTATACACCTCTATCAGATCACCTCGCTGGTGCCTAGTCTCCAGACACTGTAATTTGCAAAACTTAAGCCTTTCTTCGTAAGAGCACCATTTTGTTCCATTCACTAATCTTGTTGCCCTTCTCTGTACTCGTTCCAGCAGCTCTACATCCTTCTTGAAATGAGGCCTCCAGACCTGTATACAGTACTCTAGGTGTGGCCTGACCATTACCTTATACAATGGAATAATCACCTCCTTATCCCTGCTGGAAAAATTCCTGTATATCATTGACAATACTCCATGAGCTACTCTTGCAGCCCATCTGCACTGCTCAGAGAACTTCATATCTGCCTGCACAACCACCCCCAAATCCCTTTCATTCTCTACCACTGTAAGTGTAGTACCACAGAGTTGATACGTTGCTCTGGGGTTGCTGTTTCCCATATGTAGTACTTTACATTTGTCAATGTTAAACTTCATTTGCCACCTCTCAGCCCATCTGCTCAACCTTTCCAGATCCTGTTGCAGAAGCATAGTGTCAGTAGTATCCTTGACAACCCTGCCAACCTTTGTATCGTCTGCAAATTTGGACATTAAGCTTGATATACCATCATCAATATCATTTATAAATACAGAAAACAATAATGGACCCAACACTGAGCCCTGAGGGACTCCACTAATAACATTAGTCCACGATGAGCAGTGTCCATTGATTACCACTCTCTGTCTTCTCCCCCTCAACCACCCCTTTATCCATAGCAGCAATTTGCCTCCAATGTCACACTGCTCCAATTTGTGTAGCAGTATTCCATGTGCAACAGTATCAAAAGCCTTTCAAGATCCAAGTATATAATATCAAAGTTATTCCCTGCATCCAGTTCTTTTGTGACTGCATCATAGTATCCAATCAAGTTGGTCAGGCAAGACTTCCCCTTAACAAAACCATGCTGTGTCTGAGCTATAACTGAAGTCTTGTCTAAATGATCCTGCAGTGCTTCTTTAACCAGTGCCTCCATTAATTTTCCTGGAACAGAAGTTAAGCTCACAGGTCTATAATTACTTGTGTCAGCCTTTGATCCTCCTTTGTGAATTGGGGTCACATTTGCACATTTCCAGTCTATGGGTACTCCCCTGAGTCCAAGGAAGCTCTCATAATTATGGCTAAGGGTTTGCTTACTTCCTTTGCTGCCTCCTTTAATATAACTGGATAGATCCCATCCACCCCGGGTGCCTTTCTTGTGTTTATCTTCAACAGTTTCTCCTCCACTTTACTCCCAGTTATTTTAAGATTCTGTAGCTTACTGCTAGAGTTGAATACACCTCTGGCATTCCCCTTGCTGAATAACTCCTCATGTGTGAATGTCGATGCAAAATATTCATTTAGTTTGTTAGCTACCTGAGCAGGATCATCAACAGTTGACCCATCAATATCAAGTGGACCAATCTGATTCATCCCCTTCCTTCTAGAGTTTACATAAGTAAAGAATTCTTTGCTGTTTTTCTTTGCATCCCTTGCCAAGGATTTCTCGTAATCTGCCTTCGCCTGACTAACCTCCTTTGTAACTTGGTTGCATATCAACTTGTATCTGTCATAGGCTTCTGTGTCATGTGTTAATTTGTAAGTATCCCATGCATTTTTCTTCTCTGCCATATGCCTCATTAGTTCATCTGACATCCATTTTGGCCTAAACCTTGAACAATATTTCTTAGTTGGTATGTAAAGCCTAGTAGCTTCCAAGATTAATTCTTTGAATGCTTCCCATTTTGAATTTGCTGTTGGTAACATCATCAGTTGGTCCCACTGTATAGAATTTAAATACTGTCTCAGTCCATCGTAGTCGCCTTTATGGAAGCAATAACCCTTCCCTTTATCCCTAATGGTAGTTACCTCTTTGAGTAAATCCCACTTCAGCACACTGTGATCACTGCCACCTAGCGGTTCATTTATCCGCAGATTCTTAATGCATGAAGAATCACTGCTGATAATCAAATCAAGAGTATTACTCCCTCTAGTTGCCTCCCGAACATGCTGATGTAGAAAACAATCATCCAATAAATCCACAAAAGCCCTGCTAGTGTGTGAGTAACCAGCCCCCAAATTCCAGTCAATATCTGGGAAATTAAAATCTCCCATTATAAGACTCTCTGATTTACTGGCCCACTCTATTTCCCTGTACAGTTCCTTATTATACTCATCAGAGTCATTAGGCCTATAGCACAATCCTACTCTCAATTTTGATCTCCCAATGCTTATGTCACACCAAACTGACTCAACACTGCACTGTCCAACGATGTCGACTGGCTTCCTGAGTGAGAGAGAGAGAGAGAAGTAAAAGGGAATCACCAAGAAAGAGAAGAATAATGATATCCAGCTCAGGACCCTGGGTGTGCCGATATGAGTCTCTGAGTGATTAGTGGAGCTGGGAGAACAGTAGATACAACAGATGAATTTGACAGAACGAGGTAGAGAGATTTTAAGCCAGAGAAGATCAAAAAGAGGAGATTCCAAATTACCAATTCTCTGACAGGGAATTACAGAATGGACATATGCACAAGTACCATCTTTGAGGTGAAAGGAATCATACAGCGAATAATTTGGGCAACTGAGATGGGCAGTGGTTGAATCAGCCGATAACTGAGATTCTATCAGTAAAAGTACATGGGGTTTGACTGACTGTAACTGAACAACCTTTTAGCTGCATGGAAAACTTTTCCATGAAATTAGGTGATGGCTCGGTTAGCTGACAATCTGGTTATATGACATTTGTCTCTCTTTAGTTCTCATTTGTTTTATTAGGCAGTGTTTTGGGCACGGGAAAGACAAGGAATAGACACCCCGTGCATTATGATTTTGAAGAAAATATATGAGAACGCTATCTCCTTTGTTAGGCTAAACAAAAACAGTAGCTAATTTAAAATTGAGAAAGCAGTTTGACAAGGAGACACATTATCTCCGAAGTTGTTTACTGCTGCCGTTGAAGAAGCTTTCAGAAGATTAGACTGGTCACAGAAAGGAGTCGATATGAATGGAGAGTATCTAAACCATTTATGATTTCCAGATGACATTGTGATCATAAGCCATGATCCCAAAGAAGTAGGAGAAAATCATAATCGGTTATGCAGAGTTAATAAGGATTTCGGATTAAAGATGAATATGGTTAAAACAAAAGTAATAATGAACAAGTATACCACAGGAAAGATTATAATCACTGAAGGAGCAGAAATTAAAAAGGTATATTCATATACTTATCTTGGACAAGTTATTATCTGTAACAATGATAAATGGCTGGAAGTCAAGAGAAGAATAAATTTTGGATGGATAGCAATCAACAAATATAGTCACATACTGAGGAGCAATATTCCATTTGTAAAATAATGAACCAATGTATACTCCCCACCATGACTTATGGAAGTGAAACTTGGGCATTCATCAAAAGAATGGAAGAGAAGCTGAAAACTACACAGCGAAGAATGGAATGAATTACATTAGGAATCAGACTATTGGATAAGAAGAGAAACATGTATTATATTAGGAATCAGACTATTGGATAAGAAGAGAAACACATGTATTAGACATCAAACACAAGTAAAGGACATTCTTATCAAAACAAAAGAACTGAAATGGGTTCACGTGGGACATCAAGCTCGAGGACACGATGATAGATGGACTAAGAAAATAACAGAATGGTACCCAAGAGAAGCTAAAAGAAAACCTGGAATACAACAATGGAAATGGACAGATGAACACAGTTCGTGGATAGTAAATGGATGGCCACTGCACAAAATAGACAGACCTGAAAAGTTGCTAGAGAGGCTTTCATGCTGCAGTGCAATGAAAATGGCTGATGATTAGCATTAGCATTAGTAGAGGCATTTGATGCAAGAAAGCAAGCTTATGCAGCATCAGCCAAAAAAAAAAAAAAAACCACTTCCACTTTACCCCTCTTTGTTTGTTCAAAATACCTGTCCAGCTGAGCCTTAAATTTATTTAGGCTATCAACTTCCATGACAAGGGATGGAAGTTTGTTCCACCAACCAACTACCCGCTGGCTAATGGCAAATTTCCGTACGTCTATCCTACATCTGTCTTTTCTCAATTTGAATTTATGCCCTCTCAGGTGATTATTCTGAGCAAGAGGAAGAATCCCATCAGCATTGAGCATGCTCAAACCATTCAAGGCTTTATACACCTCTGTCAGATCACCTCACTGGTGTCTAGTCTCCAGACACTGTAATTTGCA
The DNA here is from genome assembly GCF_048544385.1 of Mastigoproctus giganteus. Classification (NCBI taxonomy): domain Eukaryota; kingdom Metazoa; phylum Arthropoda; class Arachnida; order Uropygi; family Thelyphonidae; genus Mastigoproctus; species Mastigoproctus giganteus. The sequence continues at coordinate 128,057,305 of NC_143582.1, forward strand.
AAACTTAAGCCTTTCTTCGTAAGAGCATCCCTTTGTTCCATTCACTAATCTTGTAGCCCTTCTCTGTACTCGTTCCAGCAGCTCTACATCCTTCTTGAAATGAGGCCTCCATACCTGTATACAGTACTCTAGGTGTGGCCTGACCATTGCCTTATACAAGGGAATAATCACCTCCTTATCCCTGCTAGAAAAATTCCTGTATATCATTGACAATACGCCATGAGCTACTCTTGTAGCCCGTCTGCACTGCTCGGAGAACTTCATATCTGCCTGCACAATTACCCCCAGGTCCTTTTCATTCTCTACCACTGTCAGTGTAGTACCATAGAGTTGATACGTTGCTCTGGGGTTGCTGTTCCCTATATGTAGTACTTTACATTAGTCAATGTTAAACTTCATTTGCGACCTCTCAGCCCACCTGCTCAACCTTTCCAGATCCTGTTGCAGCAGCATAGTGTCCTTGACAACCCTGCCAACCTTTGTATCGTCTGCAAACTTGGACATTAAGCTTGATATCCCATCATCAATATCATTTATAAATACAGAAACCAATAATGGGCCGAACACTGAACCCTGAGGGACTCCACTAATAACATTAGTCCACGATGAACAGTGTCAATTGATTACCACTTTCTATCTTCTCCCCCTCAACCACCCCTTTATCATTAGCAGCAATTTGCCTCCAGCGCCACACTGCTCCAATTTGTGCAGCAGTCTTCCATGTGCAACAGTATCAAAAGCCTTTCTAAGATCCAAGTATATAATATCAAAGTTTCCTGCATCCAGTCCTTTTGTGACTGCATCATAGTATCCAATCAAATTGGTCAGGCAAGACTTCCCCTTAACAAAACCATGCTGTGTCTGAGCTGTAACTGAAGTCTTGTCTAGATGATCCTGCAGTGCTTCTTTAACCAGTGCCTCCATTAATTTTCCTGGAACAGAAGTTAAACTCACAGGTCTATAATTACTTGTGTCAGCCTTTGATCCTCCTTTGTGAATTGGGGTTACATTTGCACATCTCCAGTCTGTGGGTACCTCCCCTGAGTCCACGGAAGCTCTCATAATTATGGCTAAGGGTTTGCTTACTTCTTTTTCTGCCTCCTTTAATATAACTGGATAGATCCCATCCACCCCAGGTGCCTTTCTTGTGTTTATCTTCAACAATTTGTCTTCCACTTTACTCTCAGTTATTACAAGATTCTCTAGCTTACTGCCAGAGTTGAATACACCTCTGACATTCCCCTCGCTGAATAACTCCTCATGTGTGAATGTCGATGCAAAATATTCATTTAGTTTGTTAGCTATCTGAGCAGGATCATCAACAGTTGACCCATCGATATCAATTGGACCAATCTGATTCATCTCCTTCCTTCTAGAGTTTACATAAATAAAGAACTCTTTGCTCTTTTTCTTGCATCCCTTGCCAAAGATTTCTCATAATCTGCCTTCGCCTGCCTAACCTCCTTTGTAACTTGGTTACAGATCAACTTGTATGTATCTTAGGCTTCTGTGCCAGGTGTTAATTTGTATGTATCCCATGCATTTTTCTTCTCTGCCATATGTCTCATTAGTTCATCTGAACATCCATTTAGGCCTAAGCCTTGAACAACATTTCTTAGTTGGTATGTAAAGCCTAGTAGCTTCCAAGATAAGTTCTTTGAATGCTTCTCACTTTGAATTTGCTGTTGGTAATATCATCAGTTTGTCCCACTGTATAGAATTGAAGTACTGTCTCAGACCATCGTAGTTGCCTTTGCGAAAGCAATAACCCTTCCCTTTACCCCTAATGGTAGTTACCTCTTTGAGTAAGTCCCACTTTAGCACACTGTGATCACTGCCACCTAGTGGTTCGTTTATCTGCAGATTCTTAATGCATGAAAAATCACTACTGATAATCAAATCAAGAGTATTACTCCCTCTAGTTGCCTCCCAAACATGCTGATGTAAAAAACAATCATCCAATAAATCCACAAAAGCCTTGCTAGTGTGTCAGTGACCAGCCCACAAATTCCAGTCAATATCTGGGAAATTAAAATCCCCCATTATAAGACTCTCTGATGTACTGGCCCACTCTATTTCCCTGTACAGTTTCTTATTATACTCATCAGAGTCATTAGGCCTCTAGCACACTCCTACTCTCAATTTTGATCTCTCAATGCTTATGTCACACCAAACTGACTCGACACTGCACTGTCCAGCGATGTCGACTTCCTTGGACTTTATGTGTTTCTTAACTAATAGCATAACCCCTCCTCCCTTCCTATCCTGTCTATCCTTTCTGTAGATGTTGTACTCCCCAAATTCCAGTTCTGCATTCCTTATATCTGTGTGACACCAAGTCTCTGATATCCCAACAATATCTGCCTTTGACGTTTTGAGCAATACCTCAAATTCATTAAATTTATTAACTAAACTCCTAGCATTGGTGTACATGCAAGTATACATGCAACTGTTTCTATTCTTAGCTACCCTAACACAACCCTTGTGTTTACTTGTACTGCAATGACTCCCAGCAGTCTCTGAAATATCTTACATCTTGTTTTTCAGGCTTCTGCTCATTCCAATAGAAGCAGTGCAAGAATCACTTTCACCTCTGCCAGTGGCTACTGTTAATCTATTAGTCTTTGTATCCCCCCAAGCTAGCAGTTTTCCGACCCACTTAACACCTGCCTAGATAGCATCAGCAAATATTCTTGCACCCTTTCTATTTAAGTGTATCTCATCCCTGTAGAAGCAGTCTCTCCTGTTAACAAGTACAGTCCAGGATGAAAAAAATTCTACCCCTTGAGCCTTGCACAATCTTTCCAGGGCCGAATTGGTCGACAAGGCTCTCATCATATACTCCCTCCTATCATGTCTGGGCAGAATTGCAGACACTTTAAAATTCATCCCTAATTCCCGGCTTTTTTTTGACAGTGACTTGCACTTGTTAAGTAATTCTGCCGGTCTCCTACTCTTGATATCTTTAGTGCCAACGTGTACAACTATATCACCTTTTGTGCCCTTAAAAGATGATATCCGCTCTACAACATCATCAACCTTTGCCCCTGGCAGATATACCCTGGTCCTGTTCCACCTATCCTTTTTACAAAGCATGTTCCCCGTTTCCCTGACAATAGAGTCACCAACAACTACTAGTTCCTGTGGAACCAGCGCATTCTGCCTTGGGGATTGCTGCTGTTTTGCGTGATGACCAAGTGCAAGCTCTGGCTTTGATGTGGGCAGCTGAGAGCTTGATGGGCCCCTCAATTTAGTTCCTTCGAGGGAATCCACCCTGTCCTTCAAACTCTCATATAGGCCCACAACAATGCTGAGTTGTTGCCTGATTTCGTTACACTCCTTGCATCGCACGCACACACACACACAAAGACATCCCCCACGGCAATATCATGTCCCGTACCTGAATGCTCCACAAACATCATGCAAGCAGTGCATTTTAAAAGGCTGTGATTCAGAAGGCAACTGCCCCCCCCCCCCTCAGTTCTCCTCTGAGCCACAGCACTTCCATTAGCTTGAGCCTTTTGCTTTGCTGCTCTGATCTGAATCATGATTTCGATTAATTGCAATAAAATTTCAATTTCAGTACAAAATTATAACCCTAAACTTGTATCCCAACAGAGTTATAACGGTATATATATACATTTCATTGTCAAGTATTAGTTCTCTACGAGTTCCCTTTATATAACTTCCGTATCAGTTATGTATTAATTAATTATGTTACGTTTGTAATCTAAGTCATTATATGTATTTAGTTAAAAGTACAATTTAATTGACAACGAAGTTCAACATGTTTAATAGATTGTACCGATTAATTGACAATATTATACTATACTATAATAACGCTATCTAGTTCGGTATATAACGTATTGTATGACAAAGGCGGCAAGTTACAAACGGTAAATCTACGGACACTTAAGTATTAATTAACTTTCAAAATTAATTAACTTTCATGATGATCATCCCCAGAGAAATGTACCAGCTATATGGTATTACACTCAGAGTGGTAGAGATTGAAAAAACCTGGGTGTAACGGTTCAGTCAGATATGAAGTTTTCTGAACAGTACAGACAGGCTACCAAAGCAGGTAATGGGGTTTTGTCAATGATATATAGGAATTTTGCTAACGGGGCTAAGGAGGTGATTATCCCTTTGTATAAGGCAGTGGTCAGGCCACACCTTGAGTGCTGCCTACAGGTCTAGAGGCCTCATTTTTGGAAGGATGTAGGGTTGCTAGAATGAGTACAGAAAAGGGCAACAAGATTAGTCAGGGGAACAAAGGAATCCTCTTACTAAGAAAGGCTTAAGTTTTGCAAATTGCAGCGTCTGGAGACTAGACAACTGCGAGGTGATCTGATTGATCTGATCAGGCCTTGAATGGTTTGAGCAGGCTCAATGCTGATGGGATTTTTCCTCTTGCTCAGATTATGAACCTGAGGGAGCAAAATTCAAATTGAGGAAAGACAGTCGTAGAATCATAGAATAGATGTACGGAAATTTGCTTGGTAGTTGATTGCTTGAACAAACATCCATCTGTCGTTGTTGTGGAAGTTGGTAGCTTAAATAAATTTAAAGAAGAACTGGAGAAATGTTTAGAGCAAATGGATGGGTGAAATGGGAATGTTTTTTTTTTTTTTTTTGGCTGATGCTGTATAAGCCCTCTTTCTAGCATCATATGTCTCTGCTAATGCCAAACTTAAGAAAAAATTATCATCTTGTAATGATCTTTGTAAAATCATTCTTGTCTGTGGAACACATCAGATACTCAGATTCTACACATTAGTTAGTATCTAATTGTAAAGAGTATTTGGAACACTACCAGTCTTATTTTGGGTACTTATATATATTTTATTTCTTGAAAATGCTTTATTTTCAAGAAACTTGCACTGCTTCTATTAGAATGGGCAGCAGACTGGAAAGCAAAGTAATGGAGATTTCCAGGACTGCTGGGAGTCATAGTGGAACAAGTAAGTTTAAAAGTTTTTGAAGAGTCTTTGCAATTTATGTTCCAAATTAGGCAGTTAAATAGCTTTGAATCAGTGCTCTAGTAGTTTGTTCCATTATTCCAGTTTTGCTTCAGCTTTTGATTGCTTTTATAGATATGTGCCTTGATTTGAAGTAATGTAAATTGAGAGTCAGACTCTTTGTTGGCACCTGATTTTTTTGTTTGCATGTTATCAACTTTCACATGGGTTGCAAATACTTTGCAATGAATGATTTTTAATGAAATGGCCTATGCTATCTATGCATCTATTGACACACCATTCTTTATTTTTTTTTAGTGCCAAAGCAGCTAAGACTGAGCTATCAGTATATTTTGTTTGTGAATTGCATATATTTTATGGTCAAGCTTCCTTATTTTGGGTAAATAAAAATCCAAGGTTTTCAAGGTAAAACCGTGCAACTCTCATTAAATCAACTATTTCAGTCATGGCATATAAGAAAAGCCCATAAAACTTTTATCTTGTATTGACAGAATTCATACCTAAGCCTTTTCCACATGGTGTGAAAGGACAGTGATCAGAACCATTGCACCAGCCTCAAGTGAAAGTGACACTAATTTATCATTCCAGTAGATTGTAATTTTTGTGGACAGGCCTTTAAATAATTTTTATGGCTTTATTTATGATAGTAGGTGGTTCTTACGTTTCCTTGCTTGATTTTAAATTTCTATTTGGCGTTGCTGGTCAGAATAATCAACCCACCTTGAGAATGCTGTATGTTTTTCTTTCTCTGTCTCTACACATTTTTATTTCTGAATATAATAATTCTTATACTTTGATGCCTGGGTTTTTCAAAAGCATTATTTAGATTAAAGTTTAGGTGTGCCATTTAGTGACATTTCTTCATGTACGGGGTGCGTTGGGAACCTTCTGGTTTTGCTTAGAGATTACTAATTTTGATGAGGTTACATGTTCTAGGACCCTCTGGTGCAGTGATTATTTTGCAGCAAAGTCTTCACTATGAAGCCCCAGATTGCTTTCAGGGTCACATATGATTTGGCATATGTTCTGTTTTTGGTTAACAGATGACCCTGGTTGCACCATACTAAATTTATGCTATAAAGTTTAATAAGATTTTATATTAATAAGAGGTATTAATAAATTTTAATTCCTCTTCTGATGCTCTGCAAAATAATTCAACACAGGTTAATTCTGCCTACGTTGATTTTTTTTTAAATTAATTTATTTTTTTATTGTCACTATTTGAAGATGTAATTAATATTGAAAATAGCCACTTTCAGTTCATTTGGATTAATTTTTAATTAATCTCTCGAGGGCCGAATTTTAAATCAATTCGGCCCTGGAGAGATTGTGCAAGGCTCATGGGATAGAATTTTTTTTTAGCCTGGTCTATGCTTGTTGACAGGAGAGACTGCTTCTACAGGGATGGGATACACCTATATAGAAATGGTGCAAGAATATTTGCTGATGCTATCGAGGCAGTGTAAGGTGGGTTGGAAAACTGCTAGCTTGGGGGGGGATACACAGACTAAAAGGTTGACGGTGGCCGCAGGCAGAGGCAAAAGTGATACTTGCACTGCTTCTATTAGAATGGGCAGCAGACTGGAAAGCAAGGTAATGGAGATTTCCGGGACTGCTGGGAGTCATAGTGGAACAAGTAAATACGTGGGCTGTGTTAGGGTGGCTAGGAGTAGGAACAGGTGCATGTATACTTACATGTACACCAATGCTAGGAGTATAGTTAATAAATTTGATGAGCTTGAAGTGCTAGTGAAGACATCGAAGGCAGATATTGTTGGGATATCAGAGACGTGGTGTCACACAGATATAGGCAGTGCAGAGTTGGAATTTGGGGAGTACAATGTGTATAGACAGGATAGGAAGGGAGGAGGGTTTATGCTGTTAGTTAAGAAACACAAAAAATCTAAGGAATTGCATCCAGATGATGGTGTTCCTTAGATTAATGCAGTGTTCAGTGTTTGGTGTAAAATAAGCACTGGGAAAGGAAAAATGAGAGTAGGTGTGTGTTATAGGTCTAATGAATCTGATGAGATTAATGAGCAATTGTGCAGAAAAATACCAGAGTGGGCCAGTAAATTAGATTGTCTTATATTGGGAGATTTTAACTTTACAGATATTGACTGGAACTTGTGGATTGGTCACTCGCACACTAGCAAGACTTTTTTAGATTTATTGCATGACTGTTTTCCACAGCAACATGTTTCAGAGGCAACCAGAGGGAGTAACACTCTTGATCTGATTATCAGTAGTGATTCTTCATGCATTACGAATCTGCAGTTAAAGGAACCACTGGGCAACAGTGCTCACAATGTATTGATGTGGGAATTATTTAAAGATGTAACTACCATCAATGCTAAAGGGAAGAGCTTTTTCTTTCGTAAAGGTGACAACAGAGGTCTCTGACAATTTTTAAATTCTGTACAGTGGGATCAACTGATGTTGTTACCAACAGTTGAATTCTAAATAGGAATCCTTCAGGAACTTAATTTTGGAGGCTATTAGGGTTTTCATTCCAACTAAGAAATACTATTCAAGTTTAGGCCTAAATGGATGTTAGATGAATTAATGAGGCTAGTGGCAGAGAAGAAGAATGTATAGGATGCATATAAAGTATCAGGCAATACAGAAGCCTATGGCAGGTATAAACTAGTCTATAATCAAGTCACAAAGGAGGTTAGGCAGGCGAAGGCAGATTATGAGAAATCTTTGGGAAAGGATGCAAAGAAAAACAGCAAGGAGTTCTTTACTTATGTAAACTCGAGAAGGAAAGGGATGAATCAGATTGGACAACTTAACATAGATGGGTTGACTATTGATGATCATGCTCAGGTAGCTGATAAACTGAGTGAGTATTTTGCATCTACATTCACACATGAGGAGATATTCAATGAGGGGAGTGCTAGAAGTTTCTCAAACACTAACAGGGAGCCAAGTGATTTTGTAATAACAGAGAGCAAAGTTGAGGAGAAATTGTTGAAGTTAAACATAAGGAAGGCACCTGGGGTGGACAGGATCTATCCAGTTATATTAAAGGAGGCAGTAAAGGAAGTAAGCAGACCCTTAGCCATAATTATGAGAGCTTCCTTGGACTCAGGGGAGGTCCCCATGGACTGGAGGTGTGCAAATGTATCACCAATTCACAAAGGAGGTGCAAAAGGTGACACAAATAACTACAGACCTGTTAGTTTAACTTGTGTTCCAGGGAAAATAATGGAATCACTGGTTAAAGAAGCATTGCAGGATCATCTAGACAAGACTGCAGTAATAGTTAAGACACAGCATGGATTTGTCAAACGGAAGTCTTGTCTAGCCAATTTGATTGCTTACTATGATGTGGTCACAAAGGAGCTGAATGCCAAAAATAATTTTGATATCATATACTTGGATTTCAGGAAAGCTTTTCATACAATTTCACATGGAAAACTGCTGTACAAATTGGAGAGGTATGGCATCAAGGGTAAGCTGCTACAATGGATAAAGGGGTGGGAGACAACAGAGAGTGGTAATTAATGGACACTTCTCTTCGTGGACAAATGTTATTAGTGGAGTTCCCCAGGTTCGGTGTTGGGCCCATTGTTGTTTGTATATTTATCAATGATATTGATGAAGGTATATCAGATTTAATGTTCAAGTTTGCAGATGATACAAAGGTTGGCAGGTTTGTTAACGACAGCAGTGACAGTATGCTACTTCAACTGGATCTAAATAAGTTGGAAAAATGGGCTGAGAAGTGGGAACTAGAGTTTAACATTGACAAATGCAAAGTACTGCATATGGGTAGCAATAACTGAAGAGAAACATACCAACTGGGTGGTAGTACATTCAGGGAAGTGGAAAGTGAAAAGACTTGGGGGTAATTGTGCAGCCAAATATGTAGTTCGCTGAGCAGTGCAGCTGAGCTCCCAGGGCAGATCATGGAGTCTTGTCAGTAATATATAGGAATTTTGCTAGCAGGGACAGGGAGGTGATAATCCCATTATACAAGGCAATGGTCAGGTTACACCTAGAGTACTGTGTACAGGTCTGAAGGCTTCATTTTAAGAAGGATGTAGAGTTTCTAGAACGAGTACAAAGAAGGGCAACAGGTTTGGTGAGGAGAACAAAGGGGTGCTCTTACCAATAAAGGTTTAAGTTCTGCAAATTTCAGTACCTGGAGAGTAGGCACCTGCGAGGTGATCTGATTGAGGTGTATTAGGCCTTGAATGGGTTGAGTAAGCTGAATGCTGATGGGATTCTTCGTCTTTCTCAGACTAAGAACCTGAGGGGGCACAGTTTCAAATTGAGGAAAGATAGTTGTAGAATAGATGTGCGGAAATTTGCCTTTAGCCAGCGGGTAGTTAATTGGTGTAACAGGCTTCCATCTTTTGTTGTGGAAGCTAATAGCCTAAATAAATATAAGTCTGAGGTGGACAGGCATTTGGAACAAATGGAGGGATGAAATGGGAGGGGTTTTTTTTTGGCTGAGGCTGTATAAGCTTGCTTTCTTGCATCGTATGCCTCTACTAATGCTAATATGTTCCGTTTTTAGTTAACACATGACCCTGGTTGCACCATACTGAATTTATGCTATAAAGTTTAATAAGATTTTATATTAATAAGAGGTATTAATAAATTTTAATTCCTCTTCTGATGCTCTACAAAATAATTCAACACAGGTTAATTCTGCCTACGTTGATTTTTTTAAATTTATTTATTTTTTTATTGTCACTATTTGAAGATGATTGTTAATATTGAAAACAGCCACTTTCAGTTTATTTGGATTAATTTTTAATTAAGCATTTTTGATGTGGTTATTATCTGAACAATAGGATGATAACTTTGTCAGTGTTACTTTCTGAGTGATTATTTCGAGTATTTTTTATGATAAATGGTAATCATTTTATAAATAATTTTTAATTTTCACTGTGCATGACATGCCTTCTAAAATAAAATGTAAATTTAATAAAGAACTACAGAAGGTGTTCAATTTTATTAAGAAAATAGAGTTGACAATGAGCACCAAGTGTTTTGTGATATTTGTGGAATAAAATTTTCTGATTCTTAAGGCAGTCAATCTGATATTAATGACCATGTTAAAAGCAACAAGCATCAGAGATCTCTCACTGAGGAAAGTTCAAACCAAACTGTTACGTCTTTTTTTAAAAAAAGAGGAAATGGAAAAAGATGAATATGTTTTAATTGCAAAAGAAAGTATGCATGCATTTCGTACCATCATTCACAGTCAGTTTTAGGTTCACAGATTGTACGTCTCAGCTCATATGAGCATTGTATAAAAAAAAATTCATCTGTGCCCATACAAAAACTGAATTGATCATTTTGAATGAAAATATATTCCAATATCCACAGATACATCCAATCACAAAGAGATTAAATTAGTTCCTATTATGGTAAAATATTTCAAACCATTAGAAGGCATCCAATTTAAAGTTTTTGAACCGAAGAATCTTTCTGGAGAAACCTCTGGTTTAATTATAAACCCTTTAAAAGCAGTTTAAATAAGAATAATCTGACAAATAAGCTCATTGCCTTTGGTTCAGACAATACAAATAGCATGATGGAGGGATCAAAGAAAATAGTCAAAACGATGTATTAAAGCAATTGAGAAAAAGTACTGGACCTGATTTATTAGGAATAGTGTGTGTGTGCTGCTGCACATATTATTAGGTGCCTCCATAGCCAGGTGGGAAGGAGCAGCAGTGCGTAGCACACGCTTCTTGATTAGACCGGGATTCGAGACCATCACCACCAAATACGGAGGATGCGGAAATGCCAGGGAATGACCACCGCATATCCTGGAGCAATATGGCCTTAGTTGCTAATGCTCCTTAAAAAAAAAAAAAAAAACCAAGCACATATTATTCATAACACTGGTTAAGCAGCAGTAGATCAGCTTGCGTACGACTTAGAGGTATTAGTTTTAAAGATATATAAGTTGTTTTTTTTTATATATTTATAGTGTTTAAGTAGAGAATTTGAAAGAATTTTGTCTGTTTGCTGAAACAGAATGTAAACAGTTATCTACATATAGTTCTACCCATTGGCTGGTACTTTTACTAGCTGTTAAGAGAATTATTGTCAGTTATCCAAGCCTAAAATCTTTTTTCTTTTGGAAAATGTATGCCCAGTTATAATCATAAATTTTTTTTGAAGACTACATGAGAATTATGGTTGCAGTTTTCACTAAATCAGTTACAAGTATTTTATGACAATATCTTAATAATTGAAGGACAAAATGTTACATCTTTCAATATTTAATGATATGATAATGGAAGTATGCACAGCTCTAACTGATATGAAAATTCAGCTAACAGAACATAGAGAAAAAAAAAATTATTGGTTAAAAATTAACTACTATGGTTGGACAACTTATTGATGAAGAATTACTAGAATTTGACAAGTTTTACAAAATTGTTGATTACTTTCACATTTCTTTAAATTAAATGAAGAATGGACAAATTGCTTTCAGTGTGGTTTCATATTTCAGTGGGTTCTACTAAATACGATACTGAAATGGACAGATATTTCAAAGTCAATGAACATAGTAAATAAATTCCTAAATATTTCAGAACACAAACTATCCCCAATGAATGAAGAATCTCTGTTTATGAAACTACAAGGATAAAAAAAGTTTGTAGAAGAAAAATTAGAGATGGATGAATGGAAAAAGGATACTGCCCCTAATAAATGGAGGAAAATTTTTGAACATTTTGATGAAAACTTTATCCCTTGTCAGTATACAAAATTAATTGTTGATGTTGCTTTTAGTTTGCCAGGAACTAACAGTCTTACTGAAAGAGTATTTAGTATTTGGTCTGCAGATAAAAACAGAATGAATGCAAAACTCTAAAAGTATTAATTTTAGTAAGATTTAATTCAAAAGATAAACATTCTTTGTTTAGATTTTTATAACAGAGTGTCAGAGGACAGAACTTCCTCAAAAGAATTCATAACTCAGAAAAATATCATGTTAATAAATCTACATTATAAGTGTGATTTTTGTGTGAAATACATAATAGCAAACTGTTCCACTATATATATGTAACTGATAAATAAAAACATGTTATGATTTATGTCCAAAAATATTTTTTTATTTTATTTTATACCAGTTTGTCTTCCTAAAAATCTGGTTGCTTTAACCAGGGATTATATTCCTGTGTGGCCTGTATAAATCATAACAAGCCCCTTACTTCTGCCAAATTTTTTCACCATAACTTGGTGCTATTCATTATTGCCTTAAGCAGATGCTCCATGTCAACCTGTCTGTAACAATTGATTGCTAGGATTTGTGGTGCAATTCCACTTCTATCTTTTCTTTGCTAAAGACTTTCTTAGTGGCTGCTTTTTTTTTTTTTTTTTTTGTAGGATAAACTGTTTGTGGTGATTATAGAAGCCCTTCAAGGTAGCATTCTTTCTTCTATATTTTATTTCTGTTATTCTTTTCTTTTTATGGAAGGTATCGTGAGTTTTTTCATGCTAATGATATTGCTTTATCAGTTCAAATGTTTTGTGAATAAAGCAGTTTTACTTCTGAAATATGAAAGGATCATATTTCAGATTAAGGCTGGAATATGATCCTTTATCCAGGATCATATTTCAGCCTTGATCTCTTACCTCTTTTTTTTTTTTTGGTCTGATTATCAAACCCTTTATGACTAAATACATGAATTTTAGCCTGACTGCATGATGTAACTTACAAAGGTAAATTCAGAATCAATATCTCTTTAGTTGTGCTTTTCTGAAATTTCTTGGTGTAAACTTGGATTCCAAACTTACCTTTATTCAAGAGTCATTTAGTATTATGAGAACAAAGAGTTGTAAAGTTTTTTGAAACATTAAACTAGATATTTTTTTTTGCCTGGTGCAGCAAAAGCCTCAGGCTTCCTTGCACCATACGGCTGATAATGTTAATAATAATAATGATGGTGATAATAATATCGATTAAGTTTTTAGTTTCAAAGATCCTCAAGTATTTTCTCCTTTATGTGCATACCCTTTTTCTTAATTTATTATTTGGGCTTCTCAGCTGTTACCAATGTATGGACCATTTTAAATCTGAAATATTGGTTTCTGTACTAGCTAACAGGAAAGTTAAAACAGTGTGTGTTGCAATTTAGATCCATGCTGCTCCAGATTTTTTAGATCCCTTTGATCCACAGACTTTGGTACTTAATATTAGTGAAAGCAATCAATGAGTTACTTACTAGTAATGATGACAATATTAGATGTTGGGATAACACTTTGGAGAGCATCCTGTCAGATATTGAGATCACCTCGTATGCCAAGAACCACTTCCAGTTGGAAGAGGAAATGTGATAAGTTCTTTGTGAATGATGTAGCCACTCTTCTTAAAAAACACCAGTTATCTCCTGACCTGCAGAGTTTCAGTGATAGCAACTTGACAGCAGGAATGGGATTTTATATTCTCCAGGTACTTCATGTTATAGGAATTTACTGGATTTTATGTTCCAGGTGTTTAGTATTATAGTGCCAAGTACCATGTTGATTTTTCTAGGAACTGCTTATTGTGTGCTAGCCATTGTTCACAAGTTCTAACTTGAGGCATTTTGTTCTCTTCACTCCATAGAAATCTGCTGCTGACTGTCCACTGAAGCCAGGTGGTGATCCTTTTAGGTTAGATGTGTCCTTCAGCCCCCTAGTAATGCAACAAGCACATCTGCTCGGACTCTTCAGGATATGTTCATTTCCCTGCTTCCATCAACTGTCGTTGAACTTGATGTTCACTCACTTTTTTTGGATTCAGTATGACTTTGTTATTTTGTGTTTTCATTATTTACCAGTGAAAACTTGTGTTGAAGTTTTTTATTTCCCCTGTTAGCCCCCTGAAATTTTGTACGAGGGTATATCCATCTGTACTTTTTTTTTAGTTTTTAAAAATAAAGAAATTTTATATATGTATTCAGATTAGCTAGCCTACTCAAATACTGTTTGTGAATGCATCTGAAATGTAACACAATGTGCACTGATAAAATTGTTTGTTTTCCCAGTAGTGATGTTGCACCAGATTGAGTCAATGTTGCATCGACTGACTATGACTACCAGGTGTAAAGTTTTAGAATCTGTTTGTTGCTTCGAAAAACGTAATTTCTTACCACCACCTCATGACATCTGTCCTTTCTGTGTACATTATACACAGTAGATTCAAATTCTGCATCAAAGTAACACCATATCTCTGATATTCATTGATAAACATTGATATTTGATGTCTTAATACTTCAAATTTATTTATCATTCCCCTGTAATTAGCACATAAGTGAGTAAGTACTCTGATGCACTTCTACTTAAGAATACTTATTTATGCTCTTTAGTAACAACACAATCCATATAATTACAGTTCCATGAGAACCCCTCACAATCAGCAGGCCTCATAATCTACCCCTTCTTTGTAGGTTACTGTATATAACAGCAGATGCAACTGTCTATTCAAGTCTAATCCATCTTTGTAAAAACACTCTTCTCTTAAGCAGTTCAGATCATGCTAATGCAGTGCAGACCATACTAATACAGTGCAGGTTATGTTGTGCTCATGCTCAGAGAAATTCTATTCCAATGGGCTTATGCAGTTTTTACAAACCTAAATTAATTGAAAATGTTCTTCTCATAAACTTTCCCAAATCATTCTTGAATTATAGCAGAAATGAGTGGAGGGTATGATTCTGTATAACAGTACAGTCTGTCCTCGTATAGCACGATAGTTGCGTTCCTAGAAACCCTCGTGCAATGCAAAATCGTGCAATATAAACAACAGGCCCTATGGGAAAAGTAGGGTTAGGTGCCGACCACCCAAGATTGAACACACATTTGGAACCAAAACATTACCAAACACAATAAATAATCAGGTAATTTTAATCGTTATAAAATACTTACGTATTTTATAATGATTAAAATACGTAATAAAAATAATATTATATTATAATAATGTATTTTTAGTATTTTACTAAAAAAGTATTTTTTACGGATAAAATACGTATTTTATTCGTAAAAAATTTATTATATTAAATAAAATAGTCGTAATAAAATACTTACGTATTTTATAATACGTAAGTATAAATTATAATACGTAAGTCGTAATAAAATATTGCTAATGCTTTTGCTTCTATCGTAAGCAAACTTGCTTTTTGTTTTATTTTCTATCCAAAGAGATGACAGCCGTTCCATCTCTTCCAATTTCTTTGCGTCTTAATCTAATGGATTTTAATTACACTTTGAGTTGTTCCCACTATGAAAGTTGTTTTTATTTTCTCTGCATTCTTTGTAATTCTCCGCGTTGCCTCATTTAGGTCTGTAGCACGTGCAACATCACATGGTCTTTCATTTCGCTCAAAGCGTTTCACAATTTCATATTTTTTCTCTATCGACAGAAGCGGACTGGCCATAAGCCTTACGGGGGAAACCATGGTGGGCCGGAGGCCGGTGTGATTTTGGCCATAAACCGTAGTATGAGGCCACTACAAATTTTCCCGGGTAAGAATTTTTGACCCAGTCCGCCTCTGTTTATCGATATTGCTTCTTTTTTTTTCTCTCTGAATCTGCAGTGTCTTAGCCAGGCCGCTTCCTTTTCACACCTTTTAAGTATTTTACTAATTTTTAGGGAATAAAGCACAATTACAAACGAGGTGGCACGCTTGATACACAGAAACAAAGCTGCGCGCGTGTAGCAACTGAATAAACAACACCGTAAAGGCCGAGATACACTATTAACACCTCACATTTTACTAAAGCACATTTCTGGGGGTTACTACCATAAAACAATAAAAACAATTTCCAGTTGCGTTTCTGCTAGTGGAATCTGTTATAAACTGGTAGTAAACTCCATCTAATTGCATTTGCGATTATATCGATAGCTGGAATTGTTGGTTTTTACGTTATTATGGTGAAATGTATTTCCCCTTCACTGATATAAAACACATAAATATATTTTCAGAATCTTCTTCGTTCCTATCGTGTTGCGTTCAGTTGGGGTGATTCTGCATTCGACTGCCATTTCTTGTAAACACAAAGGCGAATCGTGTATAAGCGAATTCAGTTCGTGTTATATAAGATAACGTTCCCCTATTTATAAATAGTGTATGATCGAATTCGTGTAATGCAAACACGTGTTATACGAGGACCGACTGTATCATCATTGTGCAGTTTAAGGACATGAGAGAGAGATAATACTATTATCATTAGTTGAGGCATACAATGCAAGAAAGCAAGCTTATGCAGCATTAGGAAAAAAAAATACCTCCTATTTCACCCATACATCCATTCACTTCAAGTGCCTGTCCAGCTCAGCCTTAAATTTATTTCAGTTATCAACTTCCACATCAACAGATGGAAGTCTGTTCCAGCAATCAACTACCCGCTGGCTAAAGGCAAATTTCTGCACATCTATTCTATAACTGTCTTCCCTCAATTTGAATCTTTGCATCCTCAGGTTCTTAATCTGTGCAAGAGGAAGAATCCTATCAGCATTGGCTTACTCAACCCATTCAAGGTTCAATCAGATCACCTCACAGGTGCCTAGTCTCCAGACTCTGCAACTTGCAGAACTTAAGCCTGTCTTTGTAAGCGTACCCCTTTGTTCCTCTCACCAGTCTTGTTGCCCTACTTTGTACTCATTCTAGCAAATCTATATCCTACTTAAAACGAGGCCTGCAGACCTGTACACAGTACTCAAGGTGTGACCTGACCATTGCCTTGTACAACTGGATAATCAACTACTTGTCCCTGCTAGCAAAATTCCGATATATCATTGACAAGACCCCATAACCTGCTCTGGCAGCCCATTTGCACTGTTCAATGAACTTCATATCTGACTGCACAATTACCCCCAGGTCTTTTTTCACTCTCCACTTCCCTGAGTGTAGTACCACACAGTTGATACATTTATCTTGGGTTACTGCTACCCATATGAAGTATTTTGCATTTGTCAATGTTAAACTTCAGTTGCCAGTTCTCAGCCCATTTGCCCAACTTATCTAGATTCAATTGCAGAAGCATACTGTCTTTACTGTCGTTAACAACCTTGCCAATCTTTGTATCATCTGCAAACTTGAACATTAAGCATGATATATCTTCATCAATATCATTGTTGAATACACAAAACAACAGTGGGCCCAGCACTGAACTCTGTGGAGCTCCACTAATAACATTAGTCCACGAAGAGCAGTGTCCATTGATTATCACACTCTGTCGTCTCCCACTCAACCATCCCTTTATCCATTGTCGCAACTTGCCCTTAATGCCATACTGCTCCAATTTGTACAACAGTTTTCCATGTGCAACAGTATCAAAAGCTTTCCTAAAATCTAAGTATATGATATCTGCATCTAGTTCCTTTGTGACCACATCATAGTATCCAACCATACTGGTCAGACAAGACCTCCCTTTATCAAACCCATACTGTATCTTAACTATTACTGCAGTCTTGTCTAGATGATCCTGCAGTGCTTCTCTAACCAGTGATTCCATTATTTTCCCTGGAACACAAGTTAAACTAACAGGTCTCTAGTTACTTAGGTCACCTTTTGAATCTCCTTTGTAAATTGAGGATACATTTGCACACTTCCAGTACATGGGACTTCCCCTGAATCCAAGAAAGCTCTGATAATTATGGCTAAGGGTTTTCTTACTTCCCTTGCTGCCTCCTTTCATATAACTGGTTAGATCCCATCCACCCCAGGTACCTTCCTTATATTTAACTTCAACAATTTCTCCTCCACTTTGCTCTCAGTTATTATAAAATCAATTAGCTCCCTGTTAGAGTTTGGTAAACTTCTGGCATTCCCCTTCTTGAATAACCCTCATGTTTGAATGCAAAATACTTATTCAGTTTATCTGCTACATGAGCATGATCATCAATAGTCATACCGTCTATGTTAATTGGAGAAATCTGATTAATCCCTTTCCTTCTAGAGGTTACAAAAGTAAAAACGCTTTGCTGTTTTTATTTGCATCCTTTGCCAAGGATTTCTCGTAGTCTGCCTTCACTTGCCTAACCTCCTTTGTGACTTGATTACAGACTAACTTATATCTTCCATAGACTTCTGTGTCCATTGATAATTTATATTCATTCCATGCATTTTTGTTCTCTGCCACGAGCCTCATTAATTCATCTGACATCCATTTAGGCCTTAAACCTTGAACAATATTTCTTGGTTGGTATGAAAAGCCTTGCAGCCTCCAAGATTAAGTACCTGAAAGCCCCCCATTTAGAATACATCGTTGGTAACATCATCAGTTCATCCCACAGTATAGAATATGAAAACTGTCTGAGACCACTGTAGTCACCTTTATGAAAGCAAAAGCCCTTCTATTTAACCTTGATGGTAGTTACATCTTTAAGTAAATCCCACATCAGTGCACTGTGATCACTGCCACCCAATGGTTTCTTAACTGGAATTTTTCAATGCATGAATAATCACTGCTGATAATCAGATCAAGAGCATTACTCCCTCTGATTGCCTCTCAAACATGTTGCTGTAGAAAATATTACAGTATCACTGACTTTTTGGCTCCTGCAGACTTTCCTTGATCCTGTTCTACTTATCCTTTTTTCATAAAATATACCCCAGTTCGCTAATAGTAGTAGTAGTAGTAATGGCAAATGATGCAAGAAAGCAGCTATATAGCATCAGCCCCAAAAAAAAACCACTACTCAGCTCATCCATCCATACCCTCCAAGAATTTGTTCAGTTCTCCTTTGAATTTATTCAAACCATCCACTCAGTGTGTAACTAGAACAAATTGGCCCCAATGTAAACACAGGTCACAGGCCTTGCCCTTCCCTGTTAACCAACCCCAAAAAGTGAAAAAAAAAAAAAAAAAAAAAAGAAGACATATTTCCCGTTATTTCTGAAAAATACTGACATATTTTTGTGTTTACTTTTCCAAACAAAGAAATAAAATACCAGAGCATGGCATTTCTACCAGCAACTGTCTATTTACTTTTTACCTTATTATTATTAAGTATTATACTTATTTTTTACTTAATTATTATTATTTTTTTATTAATGGGTGTTAATGAAGTGAGAATAAAATATTGAAATTGGTATATTCGTAATAATAATATATTTAATAACAATCACAATACACTAAATGCTTCTATATGTAAGGATATACATTTAAACACAAAAGCCAATGCAGTACAAAAAAATAGATTTAAATAGCAAGTATGCAAATTGAATACATTTTATTAAACATTACATAACACAAAATAACTTACCGTATATTCCTACTTATAAGTTGACTTCTCTTTTTTGCTTTGAAAAGTTGTTTAGAACTTCTTTCGATGAGATTTCGTGTTAGCATGATCATCAATTAGTTGAGACATCCATTTTCTGCATTTTTTGCTTCTATGCTTAAAATGACTAAGTAAGACAGTCCTTCTTGACCCATGGTATTTCTTAAATAATTTTTTATTAATCTCAGCTTGGAAAACGACCATTTTGTTGTTGCCTCAGTGATCATTTTGTTGTTACCGGAATTGTCAAAAAAAGAATTAGTAATGGACACACTTCAGTGTAATTCGTGCTGATTTCATTATACCACACCAACACTAGTTCAACCAATTCTCTTATTGTGTTAGTTTTCGCTGTTTCCCTTTGGAGCATTTTTACGAAAAGTAATAACTGTGGAGATAAAGATTTGGATAAATCATACAAATATTGATTCTGTACACAAGATGTGTTTTGCATGATTTCTTTGTCAGTCATGTTCCTTAATATTTTCAGTGTTAAAAACAAAAATAAGTTGGCAATAGTTTTCAAACCCTTGAATCTGTGGTTTCATTGACTAGTTACAATTTCAATTATTCTATAAGAGACATTAACTTGGAAACAATCCTGTAAATTTTCAAATCGGTGATCCACAAGTTTGTCGTCAAATTTTTTTATTATACATTTTCTTTCATTTTTAAAATCAGTTTGAGTATCCCATTTTTTTGTGACAATAGTTGCTTCCTTAAAAATTGAATTAATTTAAAATTTTTTAATTGTTTTGTAGTTGTTTTACTGTGACAAAAGACATTTCTAAATATGTTGCTGCCTGAACAATATCTAAATCCTTTCTTTGCATATATTTTGACACCAAATTTTTATTCGAAATAACCCTTTCCATTAATACAGTAATAACAACAAATTCAAAATTTCCTTTTATTTTTTTTATTCTGATTGCCTCTGTTTTTTCTTTGTTTTTTTGTAGTATTCAAAATGATTTTGTTTAAAACTTTCAGAATATCCGTATTCATTGTTTTATTGCTATTAATAACGAAAAACAATGAGCCCACCATGTAGGGTTTAGCTATTTTAAAGTAACGTCTGATTCACCACAGTATGAAGATAGCAAGTCCTAATAATTGTCCAAAAAACACATACATGCTTCATACAACTGCAAAATATTTTGATACATCTGGGATACCGTTAACTGCATCATTCACCACTAAGTTGATAGAGCCACACAATGAACATATAATGCATTTGGTTCCATTTCTTTTATGTGGGCTTGTACCCCAGAATAAAAACCACCCATAGGGTTAGCCCCGTCATATCCCCCAACATTTTAGAAAAATCCAAATCGTTTGATTGCAATGTGTTGCAAATAGTCGTAGTTATACCTCCAGCAGTTTGATTGATTAAATGAACGAAGCTAAGAAAAGACTCTTTTCAACTTTTAATCCTGTAGGTTTATTTCCGGTATTGCTTTTGTTTAAAATTTTGATGTATCTACAGATAATGCTCAGCTGATGTTTTTTTGAAATGTCCTGAGTTGTGTCTAATATGACAGAAAAGAAGGGCGAGTCTTTTATTTCCCTTATTATTTATTATTTTTTTTTTTTATTCAAATTCAAACATTCTATTCTAAAAGGAAGGGGATGAATCAGATTGGCCCACTTGATACTGATGGTTTGACTGTTGATGATCCTCTCAGATAGCTGAAAACTGAATGAGTATTTTGCATTAACATTCACACATGAGGAGCTATTAAGGGAGGAAAATGCCAGACGTTTATCGAACTTAACAAAGGAAAAATTAGAGTAGGTGTCTGTTATAGGCCAAATGAATCTGATGAGTATAATGAGCAATTGTGCAGAGAAATAGAGTAGGCTTCTAAATCAGTATGTCTTATAATGGGAGATTTTAACTTTCCAGATATTGACTGGAACTTGTGGGGTTGGTTACTCGCACACTAGCAAGACTTTTGTGGAATTATTGGATGACTGTTTTCTACAGCAACATGTTCGAGAGGCAACCAGAAGGAGTAATACTCTTGATCTGATTATCAGTAGTGATTCTTCATGCATTAAGAATCTGCAGATAAAGGAACCACTGGGCGACAGTGATCACAATGTATTGATGTGGGAATTATTTAAAGATGTAACTATCATCAAGGCTAAAGGGAAGGGCTTTTGCTTTTGTAAAGGTGACTACAGAGGTCTCAGACAGTTTTAAATTTTGTACAGTGGGATCAACTGATGATGTTACCAACAGTGAATTCTAAATGGGAAGCCTTTAGGGACTTAATTTTGGAGGCTACTAGGCTTTTCATTCCAACTAAGAATCATTCACACGAGGAGCTATTAAGGGAGGAAAATGCCAGAAGTTTATCGAATTTAACAGAGAACTTAATGATTTTGTAATAACTGAGAGCAAAGTGGAGGTGAAATTGTTAAGTTCAAGGTTCCATGGATGTCAAATGAATGCCTAAATGGATGTCAGATGAATTAATGAGGCTAGTGGCAGAGAAGAAGAATGTATGGGATGCATATAAATTATCAGGCGATACAGAAGCCTATGGCGGGTATAAACTAGTCTGTAATCAAGTCACAAAGAAGGTTAGGTAGGCGAAAGAAGATTATGAGAAATATTTGGCAAAGGATGCAAAGAAAAACAGTAAGGAGTTCTTTACTTATGTAAACTCTAGAAGGAAAGGGATGAATCAGATTGGTCCACTTGATACCGATGGTTCGACTGTTGATGATCCTGCTCAGATAGCTGACAAACTCAATGAGTATTTTGCATCAACATTCACACGAGGAGCTATTAAGGGAGGAAAATGCCAGAAGTTTATCGAATTTAACAGAGAACTTAATGATTTTGTAATAACTGAAAGCAAAGTGGAAGTGAAATTGTTAAAGTTAAACATAAGAAAGGCACCTGGGGTTGATGAGTTGTATCCAGTTATATTAAAGGAGGCTGCAAAGGAACTAAGCAAACCCTTATCCATAATTATGAAAGCATCCTTGGACTCAGGAAAAGTCTCCATGGACTGGAGATGTGCAAATATATCTCCAATTCACAAAGGAGGATCTAAGGGTGACACGAGTAATTACAGACCAGTTACTTTAACTTCTGTTCCTGGTAAAATAACGGAGTCACTGGTTAAAGATGCATTGCAGGATCATCTAGACAAGACTGCAGCAATAATTCAGACACAGCATGGTTTGTTAAGGGAAAGGCTTGTCTGACAAATTTGATTGGATACTATAATGTGGTTAGAAAGGAACTAGGTGAAAAAATAATTTTGATATCATATACTTGGATTTGAGGAAAGCTTTTGACACTATTGCGCATGGAAGATTACTGTACAAATTGGAGCAGTCTGGTATTAAGGGCAAGTTGCTACAATGGATAAAAGGGTGGTTGAGTGGAAGAAGACAGAGAGTGGTAATCAATGGACGCTGCTCTTCATGGACTAATGTTATTAGTGGATTCACTCAGGGTTCAGTGCTGGGCCCACTGTTGTTTTGTATATTTATCAGTGATATTGCTGAAGTTATATCAGGCTTAGTGTCGAAGTTTGCAAATGGTACAAAGGTTGGTAATGACAGTAATGGCAGTGTGCTACTGCAACAGGATCTAGAAAATTTGGGCAGACGGTC
Source organism: Mastigoproctus giganteus (assembly GCF_048544385.1). Lineage (NCBI taxonomy): Eukaryota > Metazoa > Arthropoda > Arachnida > Uropygi > Thelyphonidae > Mastigoproctus > Mastigoproctus giganteus. Next base: position 128,080,168 of record NC_143582.1, read on the forward strand.
TGAGAAGTGGTAACTGAAATTTAACATTGACAAATGCAAAGTACTGCATATGGGTAGTAGTAACCCCAGAGGAACATAGCAACTTTGTGGTGCTACACTTATAGTGGTAGAAAATGAAGGAGGTCATTGGGTATTGTCAATGATATATAGAAATTTTGCTAGAAGGGCAAAGGTAGTGATTATCCTTTTGTAGGCAATGGTCATGCCATGCCTTGAGTACTGGTACAGGTCTGGATGCCACATTTTAGGAAGGATGTAGATTTGCTTGAGTGTGTACAGAGAAGGGTATCATGATTGGTGAGGGGAATGACCCTCTTACCGAGAAAGGCTTAATTTCTGCAACTAGCAGCAGCTGGAGGCTAGGCACCTGTGAGGTGATCTGATTGAAGTGTATATGACCTTGAGTGCGCTGAACACACTGAATTCTGATGGAATTCTTCTGCTTGCTCGTATTGTGAACCTGAGGGGGCATAAATTCAAATTGAGGAAAGACAGTTGTAGAATAGATGTGCGGAAATTTCCCTTTGTCGTTTTGGAAGTTGAGAACTTAAATAAATTCAAGGAGGAACTGGATAAACTTTTAGAGGGAATGGTTGTGGAAAATTTTTTTTTCCTCTTATTGCTGAATAATATATTCTCATACGCTTGCATCACATGCCTCTATTACTACTCATTTTGTACTTTAGGACTTCGATTTTTTGATGTGCCAAATGGTAAATTTTACACTTGTATCATTATATCATATTTGGCTAAAAATTTTATATCAGACAAAAAGTTTCCATTGTGTGTATCTTTCGAACTCTCTTGATGGGATTGGATTCAAATGCAATTGAATTTTTTAATAATTTTAAAGTTATTTCAGCCACTCCAGAACTTTAAGCCAAAAATTACATTCTTGCTATAAATTCTCTTCTACATTTTTATGTAGAAGAGAATTTAGAATATCCAAAATTCCTTGATATAACAAGCCTCTGTATGCAATGAACTTGCCTCGTGGTCTTTAATTTTATTGGATAAATTTTGGCAATCCTTTATTCCTTTTATCCATCCAGATTTCTGCTTTATTGATGAGAACATCTAACAGGGTTCAGAGTATGCTGAATCCAATTTTAGGGAGTAACATATCCAAAATCTGTTCATTTTAAGACCAGATTTGTTTATTGTTTTGTAATACCTTTCTGAAAGTCACCTGTTGCTGTGATATTTTGGAAACACACCATTAGGTCTACAAGGCCTGTGATGTAAGATGTTATTATGGCTGGATAATTAGTGATGTCACTTGGATATTGTTCACTAACTAAATTTTCCAACAAGTTCATTGCTGTTCATTTGGTTTTTTTACATCTATATCTGTAGTTTGTGCTAGAAAAGATGATGATGTCGTGGATACTAAACCTGATGTTGTTGCTGTTATTTCTGTTGTTTCCTTTGGTGTAGAAATAAAAGAGCCCACATTGCTTCTGGGGAAGAAAGTAGACAACTTTGGAGTTTTCTTTAATTCTTTTATTAGTGCTTCTGCAGACTCTCTTTTCCTCTTCCTTTTAGCATAGCTACTTGGTGTGATTGTATTCTTTTTTTCTGTTCTAAAAAGAAATTTTAGGCCAACAGATGAATTAGTAAAAATTTTCTTACATGTTTTGTTTTCAACTTACTTGTTATAGAATAACAAACTGTATAAAATAACTACACTTCATGCTTTATCACCGATCAAATGAGGAACTTCATCATTCATTAAACTGTAAAGCTTCTTATATTTAGCCCATTGAACAGGTGAGCGTGAGAACAATAATAAAATCTAAGTTTCATGGCAGACACTCATGCTAGTTGGAGTGATTGACAAGCATACGGGGCATCTGAGCCTTTAATTTCTTATACACATCATTGTTAATACCAACCATTACAGATGCATTATCCATAAAAGTGCCATATGTCAGTGCAACTCTAATCCATTATTTCTTAGCAAAGTTTTCAAAGATTCACATATTTCTTCTGCAATGCATTCGAGTTCAACATTTTTATAACGCTGATGTCATTACCTTCATCGATAATTAAACGGAAGTTTCTATTTCCTAAATCAGATTTTGAATCATCAAAGAAATGTGGTGCTATACATTAGTATTTGTATTAGTCATATGGTGCAAGGAAGCCTTATGCTGCACTAGAAAAAAAGAGTAAAATAATTAAATAATATAAATAAATGATAAAAGAAAATGAAATACACAACCTATGCATTTCCCTCCTCCTTTAGATAATTATCCAACTGACCTTTCAGTATCACAAAAATGTCAGCCTCTACAGCCTATGTAGGTAACTTATAACTTATTCCAGTAATTTATATAACCCTTTGACCAAAATAAAACGTCTTGCAATCCAGTCTCAACATCTTCCCCTTTAACTCGTATTTATGGGCCATAGTTCTAGAACATTTATAACTGTGAAAATTTCGTCCTCATCCATTTTATTATTGCCTCTCAGAGCCTTAAGCACCTCAGTCAAGTCCCCTAGTTGAGATGCCTAGTTTCCAAGCTGTGCACCTAACATATTGAAATTCTTTCTTTATAAGGACATCCTTTTACCATTCTCACCAGGCAAGTTACCTGTCTCTGGACCTGTTCAAGAAGCTCGATGTCTTTTTTTAGGTGTGGTCTCCACACCTGAACAAGTATTCCAAGTGTGGTCTAACAATAGCCTTATATAACGGTATTACAACATCCTTATTTTTACTAGCAAATGTTTGATAAATCATCGATAGGACACCATGGGCCTTCCTTGCAACCTGTCTACAATTCTTGGAGAACGTCATGTCTGACTGCATCGTACTCCTGAATTCCTTTCTTTCACTACTGACTTTAGTTCAACTCCAACTGTATAAGTTATTTTGGGGTTACTGTTCCCCAGGTGTAAGACCCTGCACTTTTCTGGGTTAATGCATAGCTACCACTTTTCTGACCAACCCCGAAGTCTATCTAGATCACTCTGAAGAAGCTCTACTTGGTGGTGATCATTAACCACATGTACACACCAATCTTTACATCATTTGCAGATTTAGACATTAAGCCCTCTATCCTCTATCCCTTCATCAATGTTATTTAAGAAAATGAAAAACAACCATGGGCCCAATACTGATCCCTGGGAATCACCATGTATCACAGCCCCCTGCCTGCTTGCTGGAAGCCAGTCTTCTATTCAGCTATGCATTTTCCCTGTAATTCCAACCTGTTCCAGCTTATAAAATAACCCCCCCCCCATGATAATAGTAGTAGTAGTAGTAGTAGTAGTGGCATGTGATGCAAGAAAGAAAGCTTATGTAGCATCAGCCAAAAAAAAAAAAAAAAAAAAAAAAACATTCCATACATTCATTCCCTTTAAATGTTTGTCCAGTTCCTGCTCCTTCAATTTATTTAAGCTATCAACTACACTGACTAAAGGCAAATTTCTGTACATCTATTCTGCAACTGTCTTTCACAGTTTGAATCTATGCCCCCCTCAAGTTGTTAATCTCAGCAAGCGGAAGTATCCCATCAGGATCGAGCCTGCTCAAACCATTCAAGACCTTATACACCTCTATCAGATCAACTCGCAGATGCCTAGTCTCCAGATGCTCCAACTTACAGATGTTAATTAATTATTTGTTCAGCCGTTTCCATGTGCAACAGTATCAAAACATTTCCTGAAATCCAACTATATGATAACAAAATTATTTTTTGCATCCAGTTCCTTTGTGACGACATCATAGTATCCCATCAAATTGGTCAGACAAGACTTCCCCTTAACAAACCCATGGTAGGTCTGAACTATTACGGCAGTCTGGTCTAGGTGAAGCTGCATCACTTGTATAACCAATGACTCCATTATTTTCCCCAGAACAGAACTTAAACTAACAGGTCTGTAATTACTCATGTCTCCCTTTTATCCCCTTTGTGAATTGGGGATACATTTACACATCTCCAATCTGTGGGGACCTCCCCTGAATCTAAGGATGCTCTCATAATTATGGCTAAGGGTTTGCTTACTCCCTTTGCCACCTCCTTCAATATTACTGGATAGATTACATCTACCCCAGGTGCTTTTTTGTATGTTTAACTTCAACAATTTCTCCTCCACTTTGCTCTCAATTATTACAAAATCATTTAGCTCCGTATTAGAGTTTAGTAAACTTCTGGCATCCCTCTCCTTGAATAACTCCTCATGTGTGAATGTAGATGCAAAATAATCATTCAGTTTGTCAGCTGTCTGAGCAGGATCATCAACAGTCGAATCATCGATATCAAGTGGACCAATTTGATTCATCCCCTTCTTTCTGGAGTTTATATAAGTAAATAAGTCCTTGCTGATTTTCTTAGCACCCTTTGCCAAAGATTTCTGATAATCTGCCTTTGTTCCTAACCTCCTTTGTGACTTGATTACAGATTAGCTTATACCTACCATAGGCTTCTGTGTCACCTGATAATTTATATGCATCCCACACATTTTTCTTCTCTTCCACGAGCCTCATTAGTTCATCAGAAGGGTCCTTGAGGCTGTCGCAGGCAGACATTCACTCAGATATGCCAGACAATCTGTGCTTGCTACCTGGGAGTCTAAAAAGCTGATGGAACTGATATTCAGGTGACACTCAAGTTAACTGGATCCTTCGGCATAGTCCGGACATTTTTTGAGACAGCTAAATCTCCTGCTTGCACCTTCATGATGGTGGGAGTGTTAGTAATCCTGGGTACAACTCCCATGTGCATGCATACTGTGAGTGACCACCCAGGTATGAAGTAAAGTAAGCAGGGGCGAGGTATGGTGCCCACACTACATGGAGGAATGTGCCCCTCTGTGTTACCGAGCAATACTAGGTGGTATATGACTCATCATCCAGTGCAATACCACCACTTTACTTATTGAAGGTTTGAAGTGGTGGAACCCATGTTTTGTTTCCAGAGCTAAGTACCGATCAACCCTTCCCCTTTCTTCCATCATGGAGTATGATTGATGTCTTTTGAGGTTATGATTATCACCATGGCGAGATCCAAACTTCCTTATATTTAGAGGGTACAGCTCTAAAATGGTGTTGGTGGGACGGCCACTAGTTAGTACACCACACCAAATCTATTGGTAACTCTCTAGGATGCTTCTAGATCAGCTAGTGTATAATCTTGCTGCCTCTACTCTGCCTGATAGTGACTGGAGGGAGAGTCTGAGTAGTGTGTAGCGGGGGGGGGGCATTGTTGAGGCCAAATTATTTCAAGGATCTAGGTATATTCTTATATCATATGTACGCCATATCCAAAAATTTCATTAATTCATACGGCATATCCCCCCCCCCAACTTTTTTCTTCCATTGAATACACCATGAATTGTCAAACTAATAGAGCAAACTTATCTAGGAAAAGATCTAAACCTCCCAAACACTTCCTAGTTCATTTCACAAAAATATGTGGTCCCAGTTGTAATCTCAATGACTCGGAGATGTCCATTTCCATTTAGCCTGCCAAACACCATGTACTTTTTCTGACAGAATCTCAATTATCGATTGATCAATCACTACTCATCTCAGTTGCTCAAATTATTCACTATATGATTCCTTTCACCTTGAACATGGTACACATGCATATGTCCATTCCAATATTCCCTGTCAGAGACTTGGTAATTTGGAATCTCCTCTTTTCAATCTTCTCTAGCTTAAAATCTCTCTACCTCATTCTGTGAAATTGATCTGTTGTCTCTACCATTCTCCCAACTCCTCTGATCACTTGGAACTCTTTGACTTCCTCTCTCTGCAACTTGACTTTCTCCAGTCCAACTTTCCTAACAGTGAAGAAATTATCCTTGGTTATTTTAATGTTCACAACTCCAGCTGGCGTCTGTTTTCTAGTCACAGAGACAGCTGGTCGAGATGCTGAGGCTTTTGCAATTACAGTAAACCCTCGCTATTCGCGGGGGTTACGTTCCTGAGAAATGTCTCGAATACTGAGTTATGGCTCCCATAGTAATAAAGGGGTTCCGTTCCAAAGTATGAAATATATAAGAAAAACTAGTCTAAAATTTTGTCTATGTATGTATTATATGTACCTTCATAATATGACTGTACATGACAGTACATAGTGAAATGCAAGCATATGGCATCGAAATGAAAATAAGAAACAATTTAATATTAAATGTAATATTTATTAGAAATTTCAAACAAATCTTTCAAATCAGCGCCTTTGCTTGCAAAAAAAAAACATCCCGCCAGTATGCTATCACCAGTTTCGCTAAAGTGTTGATAAAGAAGTTTTGCCTTTTCACGAATGATGAGTGAACTTAACGGAATTTTATTTTGAATTCGGTCTTCTATCCACAGATTTAAAGCTTTTCCATTTTTTTAAATTTAACATTACGAGTTACAGAGCAAATTTTTGAAGCAATTAGCGCGGTTTCACGGACACTACGGCAGATTTTTTTTTCCGATTTTTTGATTGATCGTACCGTTGACTCATTGATTTTATAATGTTTTGCCACTGAGGAGACACTTTCACCATTAGAAATTTCGTCTAATAACTCAATTTTATTCGCTAGTGTCATCACCTTTGATATTTTCACATTTCTCTTTTTATTCGTAGCCATATTTTTGTAGGGGTTAGAAAGAACTTGACCACAATAAAGTCACTATCTCCGTTAACGCACTCGAAAAAGTCTGTTTTACACTGCAAAACGGTAGAGTTATCATTTTTGTAAGCATATCAATTTATAAATTGATAAATTTATTCAATTTATAAACATATAAATTAAAATCAAACGATGAAACCTTCCATGACTAACACATACTGAACAAGGATTAGCGAGAAACATCCACGCTCGCGATTTTTTCACCCCTCTCCCCCACCCACTGAGCGCTGTTTTGACCGGGAAAGATAATTTTAGACACGCCCATGTTTTTTATGACGGAAAATATTCACGGCGTTTTAAAATTCACATTTTTTTTAGGTTTCATTTTATATTAAATCGGCGATCGAGAATACGCGAAACCGCGAATACAGATACCGCGAATAGCGGGGGTTTACTGTATTAATGACCTTGGCACAGATTGTTCATTTACCTACCAGAATATCGGACAGTCCTAATCCTAACCATACAGCCAACATGCTTCAATTTTTTCTCACAAACAACCCTTCTAAGTACAGAGTCAAAGTGAGTGGTCTTTTAGGCACTTCACATCACAACTTGGTGATTGTCTCTACTCCAGTGGATCCTTTATCTCATGGCTATTCCCAACTTCATGTTGTTTTGCATTACAAGGATTCAAAATGGGATGGCCTGCGAGACTTCTTTTCTTCTTTTCCTTGGTCAGATTACTGGTTCAAAACTTCTGATGTCAACATTTGTTGAGATTGTGTCAGTGAAATTATTCTTGTAGGAATGAAATCTTTATTCCACACTCCACTTTAAAATTTTGTCCTTTATGTAAATTTGGTTATCCAAATGTGCTAAGGCTGTTCAAGAGAAGAGTGTTGCATATTGTAATTGGCTTGTTTCCAACACTTCAGTGAACTTTTGCAACAATTGTAAAGCAGTTATTAATCAGTCCAAACTAGATTTTGAACAGGCTAAGATTAGAAAACTTGCTTCTTGCCCTAATGGTAGCCGAGCATTCTGGTCTCTTGCTCATCTCTGCTCCCTCCTCTGTAGGGAACTCCGTAGCCAGGTGGGCAGGAGCAGCAGTGCATAGCACATTCTTCTTGATTAGACCAGGGTTCGAGCCCATGACCACCAAATACAGAAGATGCCGAAAGGACAGGGAATGACTACCACATATCCCCAGAGCAATATGGCATTAGTTGCTAATGCTCCAAAAAAAAAAAAAAAAAACCAAAACAACAAAAAAAAAAAAAATCCTCCTCTCTCAAAACCAGATGGTTCTATTGTCACTTGATCCTAGGATAAAGCTGACCCGCTAGCGTCACATTTTTCTTCCAACTCATGTATTAATGATTTTGGTAAAACACCTCCCACCATTCCTAGTATGCTCTTTTAGCATTAGCATTAGTAGAGGCATATGATGCAAGAAAGTAATCTTATGCAGCATCAGCCAAAAAAAAAAAAAAAAAAAACCGCTCCCATTTCACCCCTCCATTTGTTCTAAATTCCTGTCCGGCTCAGCCTTAAATTTATTTAGGCTAACTTCCACAACAAAGGATGGAAGTCTGTTCCACCAACCAACTACCGCTCGCTAAAGGCAATCTTCCGCACATCTATCCTGCATCTATCTTTACTCAATTTGAATTTATGCCCTCTCGGGTGATTATTCTGAGCAAGAGGAAAAATCCCATCAGCATTGAGCATGCTTAAACCATTTAAGACTTTATACACCTCAATCAGATCACCTCGCAGGTGCCTAGTCTCCAGACACTGTAATTTGTAAAATATAAGCATTTCTTCGTAAAAGTACTCAAGGTGTGGCCTGACCATTGCCTTATACGAGGGGATAATCACCTCCTTATCCCTGCTAGAAAAATTTCTGTCGATCATTGACAAGACACAATGAGCTACTCTTGAAGATCGTCTGCACTGCTCCGAAAACTTCATATCTGCCTGCACAATTACCCACAGGTCCTTTTCGTTCTCTACCTCTGTCTGTGTAGTACCACAGAGTTGATATGTCACTCTGGGGTTACTGCTTCCCATGTAGTACTTTATATTTTGTCAATGTTAAACTGCATTTGCCACCTCTCAGCCCATCTGCTCAACTTTTCTAGATGCTGTTGCAGCAGCGTACTGTCATTAGTGTCCTTAACAACCCTGCCAACCTTTGTATCGTCTGCAAACTTGGACATTAAGCTTGATATACCATCATCAATATCATTTATAAATACAGAAAACAACAATGGATCCAATGCTTAACCCTGAGGGAGTCCACTAATAACATTAGTCCACGATGAGAAGTGTCCATTGATTACCACTCTCTGTCTTCTGCCACTCAACCATCCCTTTATCCATAGCAGCAATTTGCCTCCAATGCCACACTGCTCCAATTTGTGCAGCAGTCTTCCAAGTGCAACAGTATCAAAGGCCTTTCTAAGATCCAAATATATGATATCAAAGTTATTCTTTGCTTTCAGTTCCTTTGTGACTACATCATAGTATCCATTCAAATTTGTCAGACAAGACTTCCCCTTAACAAAACTATGCTGTGTCCAAGCTATAACTGAAGTCTTGTCTAGATGATCCTGCAGTGCTTCTTTAACCAGTGCCTCCATTAATTTTTCCGGAACAGAAGTCTATAATTACCATAATTACTTGTGTCGCCCTTTGATCCTCCTTTGTGAATTGGGGTCACATTTTCACATATTCAGTCCATGGGTACGTGGACCTTCTTTGGACTCCCCGTGAGTCCAAAGAAGCTCTCATAATTATAGCTAAGGGTTTGCTTACTTCCTTCTGCCTCCTTTAATATAACTGGATAGATCCCATCCACCCTGGGTGCCTTTTTTATGTTTATCTTCAACAATTTCTCCTCCACTTTCCTCTCAGTTATTACAAAATCATCTAGCTCACTGCCAGAGTTTAATTCATCTCTGGCATTCCCCTCCCTGAATAACTCCTCATCGGTAAATGTAGATGCAAAATACTCATTTCGTTTGTTAGCCACCTGAGAAGGATCATCAACATTTGAACCATCAATATCCAGTGGACCAATCTGATTCATTTCCTTCTAGAGTTCACATAGGTAAAGAACTCTGTTGTTTTTCTTTTTGGCATCCTTTGCCTTTATTCAATGCCTCCTGTGGTGTTCCTTCAAAAGGATGTCAGAATGATTTTGATGAATCTTGATGCTAAGAAAAGTCCAGGTCCTGATTCTTTTTCTCCACTTATACTCAAAGCCTGTGCTCCTGAACTTACTCCTTTTCTTTGCCACCTTTTTTCACTTTCTTATTTCAAAGGTGTTTTTCGTTCTGCTTGGAAATTTGCTCATATCCAGCCAGTTCCGAAAAAGGGTGACAAATCCCTCCCATCCAAATATCATACCCGATTGCAGTTACTTCTACTGTTTCTAAAGTAATGGAAAAATCAATTTACCACCAACTCTTAAACTATCTAGAAACCTTCCATCTAATCAATGATCGCCTGTATGGATTCCATCAGTGTCAATCCACTGGTGATATTCTGGCTTATGTTATCTATTTTGGATAATTTATGTTATCTATTAATAATTGTGAGGGGGGTGGAAGCTTGTGTTTGAAAGCATCCACCGAAGAAGCCAGTACTCATCAGATGAGATGGTTTTTAGTGTAGTTTTTGCTGCTGATACCCAGATTTCAGATCCGTAGGTAATGACTGGCTGAATAAACCGGTAAATATATTGAATGGTATACTGGGATTCTGTAACATGAATGAGGTTTTGTTTGGCAAGCCATCTGGATCGGCAGACCTCGTTGTGAATATCTGCCATATGGTGTTTAAAGCTAAGCTTAGGGTCAAAGATGACCCCGAGATCTCTGTGCTTGGTTACTGTAGGGATGGAGGTTCCATGGATTTTCAATTTTAGTTGAGTCGGGGTGTGATTTGAGTGAGAACACCATTTGTGCAGATTTATTTGTGTTAATCTGGAGAGAGAGAGAGAGAGAGAGAGAGAGAGAACTGTGCTAAGTACGTAACTAGAGCTTTTAGGCTGTTGTTCATGGTGTTGGAAGCAGTCTCAGGTTGGTCAGTCCCATGGATCTGATAGAGGAGCTTCAAATCATCTGCGTAGCTGAGAAAATCCATTTCCTTACATAGGAATGGGTGGATGATAGCAGTAAAGAGGAGCCCAGAAAGAATCTCACCCTGGGGAATACCTACACTGACTTTCCTAGTGAAGGATTTTTTATTCACCGTCAGATGAAGAACCCTGGTTGTAAGAAGCGACTTTAAGGATTCAAGGATATTTCTTTTAATCTGGTATCCCTCCTCAGAAAGCTGAAGTAGGGGCTGGACATCAATGCAGACGAAGGCAGACTGGATATCTAGATACACAATTGCCATCTCTTCCCTGTCTTGTAGAGCCTCCAGAATGGTGTTAGTGGTTGCCAGCTGGTTGGTGATGGTGGACCTAATGGATACATTGTGAATTGCATGGGAGAACCTGGTTGATTAAGATGGGAAGAAGGCACTTCTCCCTAACTTTGAGGATGCATGACGCTTTCATAATTGGCGTGCACTGTGATAATGAGGTAGCTCCATGTGTTTTTGGAATTGCTTGAACTATATATTGGTTCCAGGCTGTTGGGAAACTTTGAGTTGTGAGAATTCCATTTAGGATTCCTAGAAGTGCATCTATGATGAAAACACTTACGCTCTTAAGGATAAATTGTGGGATCCCATCAAATCCAGCACATGATGTTGGTGGGATACTATTGATGGCCTGGATGAACTCTCCTTTTGTAATGATGATGGATGTAAGGGTATCTCGCTGACAACTGTTGTGAAGGTTCTTATGGTCTGATGCAGATTTGGGCTTGAATGTAGTCAAGCCATTCGATCGGATTAATTTGCTGAAGGAAATCATCATATCCTGCCTTAAACGGTGTCTTCCCTATCTTGAGTGTTTTATTAATGTAGGCTTTCATGGCTTTAGATTTACATCTGTTAAACTGAGCATGGGTTTTTGAGTATGCTATTCTGTCTATCGGGTCTGATGTGGCTTTCCATTTTGCGTGAAGCCTTTGCTTATTCTGAAATTCGAGGCTGAGCTGTTGGTTCCACCATGCTTTGCTCCGGGGAGAAATTGACACTGTTTTTGATGCTGCAGATCGAGCCATGGAATTCAGCCAGCAGGTAAGAAAGTGTAGCCCGAGCTGTGGATGACATTGGTTTAGGGCATCCCAAGGAAAGATGGATGTTGCAAAGCAGCATTTCTGTGAATATAGGAGTGAAGGACTAATCACAGTTTTCTTAACTGGTATCTGATGTTGCCATGGTGACTTGGAAGCAATTGGGAGACAGAGGGCTATTGGTAAGTGGTCTGACATGAAGGCTGTTTCAGGCTGGCTGTTTAAGGTGAGGGAGTCTGTTGCAAAGATTAGGTCTAACTGGCTAGTGCCTCTAGTGGGGACAAAGTTCTGGAGGGTCAGTCCTACTGCAGTCAGATTAGAGAACAAAAATCTGTGAAGACTGTATTGGTCTGAGCTAATATTGAAGTCTCCACACACAAGTAAAGTTGCTTTTGGGTGGCATTGATTAATGATCCAGTTAGAGACCTCTTGTATAGTGTTCTTAACTGAAGGTGGGGGGGATATAGACTGTGCACACATCAAGTCTGTTGTCTTGGACACTGAGTGAGACTCTTACAAAGTGGCCGAGCTAGTCAGTAAGAATTTCAGTGTGTTGAAGAAAATGCCTACACCGCCGCCAGTCCTCCGCTCTCTTGAGGCAAAAATGCCAGAGAAACATGCAGGTTGAGAGAAGGTGAAGTCCTCTTCATTAGGGGAGAGCCAAATCTCTATAATGTAAATCACGTCATACAAACTTGATAGGAGAAGAATTTCCATTGTCTGAAGCTTATTTCTCAGGCTTCTAGCATTTTGGTAGAAAATAGTGCACATCATAGAAGTTTTGATGTATGTCCTTGATGGAACTCAGGTGGTTTTCGAATATCGGCTTTGATTCGTTCTGGACCAATCACAGTTTACCATACTTTTGTATGTCCTTCAGAAATTGGTGGCAGGTGTTCTTGTCGCTGACTTGCTTCTATGAGGCTGTTTGGACCTTTGGAGAGGTTTGGAACAGTATAACCTGAATGCTTCAGGCGCCTCCATAGCCAGGTGGGAAGGAGCAGCAGTGCGTAGCACACGCTTCTTGATTAGACTGGGGTTCGAACCTGTCACCACCAAATACGGAGGATGCGGAAAGGTCAGGGAATGACCACCGCATATCCCGGAGCAATACGGCCTTAGTTGCAATGCTCCTAAAATCCAAATAACAACATAACTGAATGCTTCTTCCTTTTCTTAGACTTGATGGTGGGTCTGAGTCAGCTCTTCCTTTCCTTCGTCATGGTTTCATACCATTCAGGAAACTGCATCTCGACAAAGAGAGATGCTTGGAAGGGTAGAAATGTTTCACAAGTGCCCCGGCAGGCCAAGATGATGCAAGGATGATTAGTTTATAGTTAGATTCCACAGAAGTGATTTTGAATGATGCATAGTATGGTTGTTTGGTGGTACAATGTCTGCTCTACAATGTCATCAACTTTTACCCCTGGCAGACATACCCTGATCCTGTTCCACCTTTCCTTTTTTTTTGCATAACACCTGTCTTTAGACCCAATAAGTGAAGATGAATGAAGGTGCAGTAACTTTTCGTCATCGTCACTTAGCACTTTATTAGGCACAAAGAAAGGTTTTAGTTAAATCGTGAAATATTACTGTAATATTTTATATTAAGTTCATTGTATTGAGTTCATTTCAACAAACAACTTATACCACTTTTACATGTAGTAAAAGAGGGAATTTTTTTCAATTAACTTAAGATTTTTGATAAATTTTCAGATTTCTGATTTCATATTTGGACTCATGTTTAGCTCCAGTCTGTGATGTCTAAAATTGTGTTTGCAGGCCAATCTACATTATTGTGCAGATTGTCTATGTTAAAACACCCAGAATAACTCAGGGGAAACCATACTCCTCTCCCTGAGATTAACTAACTAGAGCCTGGCTGAAGTGACCTTATACAATTCCTCCAGACCCCTCAAATGTGTGATGGTACAAGTGGCAAAACCAGTACTCTGTTGTGGAGAATTTTTTTATTTGAGTCTAGTGAATTTATTTGATTATCTTTAACCCTGCATTAGGTAGTTATGTCTGTTTTTTTTTATCTTTTATTTGAGCTGGTTATGATTTCCTTGTCCAGGTACACAGGTTTTGGCCTAACTTCAGAATGATCAGTTTATAGAGGTGATTTGGAGAAAAAAATGACTTAAAACCATACTTTTGTTTGACACCATTATTAAGTTAAGCACTAGTTTAGTGTGGTGAGCTGACACTGCTATACCTCTGCAAATCTTTGTTTCCTTGCATATCTTAGCTAGTGTGAGTGTAATACCTTCCAGAGTTTTTCAAAATGCTGTAAACATTTACAATTTAAAAATATGGTGATGTACATGTTTCTGGTTTCTGCAAAGGAAATGATAGGGCTGCAGAATATCAGCAACATCTGCATTATAGGAGTCCACATCATTACATGTTTTCAGAACTGAGGAAGAACTTTGAAGGAGAATGGTTCCTTTCCAGAAGTGAATGCTGAATATAAACAACAACAACTTGGTGAAAGTAAAGTTTGCATTGCATGGAAAGTGAAGCCCCACAGACTCACAAGAGTATAAGAGTATACAGAACTTTCATGATGGCTTGAATTAGTATTATTACTAGAATTAGTATATGAAGCAAGCTTATACACTTTGGTTAAAAACATAAACTACCCACTGCTACAAAACCAGATGGAAGCTTGTTCCAAAAATAAACTACTCTCTGGCTGAAAGCAAATCTCTGCATATCTGTGCAATAACCATCCTTCCTCAATTTAAACTTATGTAGCCTTGTGTGTGTGTGTGTGTGTGTGTGTGTGTGTGTGTGTGTGTGTGTGTGTGTGTGTGTGTGTGTGTGTGTGTGTGTGTGTGTGTGTGTTGTCTGGGCAAGAGTAAGGAAGCCATCAATGCTTAGCTTACTCAATCCATTTTAAGCCTTGAACACTTCAATGAGACCTCCTCAGAGGTGCCTATTTTCCAGATATTGCAGTTTCCAGAAATGAAATATTTCTTGGTGAGAATACCTTCTGTGATCTCATTATTCTTCTCTGCACTCATTCAACAGATCAGTATGCAGTACTCATGATTTTCCATTTCATTGCCTAATATGATGGAATAATCACTTCTTTAGCCCTGCTGGCAAAATTCCTGTATATCATTGACAAAACCACGTGAAAAATCCTAACATCCATCTGCATTGCTCAGGGAACTTTGTCTCACAACACAATTATCCCCACATCTTTTTCATTCTCCACTACCTTAATCATGCCACCACACATTTGCTATGTTATTCTGGAATTACTGCTAACCGTGTTCAGTCCCTTGCATTTGTCAATGTTAAACTTCATTTGCCACTTCTCAGCCCATCTGGCTAATTTTTCTAGATCTTGTTGCAGTAGCATACCCTGATTACTGTCATTAACCTTGCACACCAACCTTTGTGTCATTTGTACATTAACCCTTATATACCTTGATCAGTTCATTAATAATCACTGAAACAATTAGCCCAACACTGAACCCGGAGGGAGGGAGGGGGCTCCAATAATAATATTAGTCCAAGACCAGCAGTACCAATTAAAAACCACTTGCTGTCCTCTCTCAATCAACCATCTTTTTATCCATAGGGCTCCTGATGCAGCACTGCTCCACTTTGTATTTCAGTATTTCATGTGGAACAGCAGTAGAGGCATGTGATACAAGAAAGAAAGCTTACGTACCATAAGCCAAAAAAAAAAAAAAAAAAAAAAACATTTCACACATTCCCTCTAAACGTTTGTCCAGTTCTTCCTTGAATTTATTTAAGCTATCAACTTTCACAATAGATGGAAGTTTGTTTCAGCAGTCAACTGCCTGCTGGCTAAAAAGAAAATTTCTGCACATGTATTCAACAACTGTCTTTCCTTAATTTGAATGTATGCCCCCTCAGGTTCGTAATCCAAGCAAGCGGAAGAATTCCATTAGAATTCAGCATTCTCAACCCATTCAGGGCCTTATACACCTCAATCAGATCACCTCACAGGTGCCTAGTCTCCAGCCACTATTATTTGCAGAACTTAAACCTTTTTTGTTATTGTTGTTATTGTTATTTGATTTTTAGAAGCATTAGCAACTAAGGCCATATTGCTCTGGGAATATGCAGTGGTCATTCCCTGACCTTTCCGCATCCTCCGTATTTGGTGGTGACGGGCTCGAACCCCGGTCTAATCAAGAAGCGTGTGCTAAGCACTGCTGCTCCTTCCCACCTGGCTACGGAGGAGCCCCCTTTTTTGTTAAGAGGATCCCTTTATACCTCTCATCAATCTTGAAGCCCTTCTCTGTACTCATTCTAGGAACTCTATATCCTTCCTAAAATGAGGCCTCCAGATCTGTACACAGTATTCAAGGCATGGCCTGACCATTTTCTTATAGAAAAGGATAAATTCCTCCTTTTCCCTACTGGCAAAATTCCTGTGTGTCATTGACAACATCTCATGACTTGCTCTGGCAGCCTGTCTGCACTGCTCAGAAAGCGTCATATCTGATTGCAAAATTACTCCCAGGTCTTTTTCACTTTCTACCACTTTCACTTTCTACCACTCACGTAGTATCACAAAGTTGGTACTTTTCTCTGAGGTTACTTCTACCCATATGATGTTCTTTGCATTTTTCAATGTTAAACTTCAGTTGCCATTCTCAACCCATCTGCCCAACTTTTCTAGATCCTGTTGCAGTAGCATACTGCCATTAATGACCCTGCCAAACTTAGTATTATCTGAAAACGTGGACATTAAGCCTGATATACCTTCATCAATATCATTGATAAATATACAAAACACACCATGGGCCCAACACCAAACCCTGAGGGAATCCACTAATAACTTTACTCCATGAAGAGCAGCATACATTGATTACCACTCTGCCTTCTTCCACTCAACCACCCTTTTATCCATTGTAGCAACTTGCCCTAATACCACACTGCTCCAATTTGTACGGTAGTCTTCCATGCACAACAGTATCAAAAGCTTTCCTGAAATCCTAATATATGATATCAAAATTATTTTTTGCATCCAGTTCTTTTGTAACCACATCATAGTATCCAATCAAATTTGACAGACAAGACCTTCCCTTAACAAACCCGTCCTGTGTCTGAATTATTGCTGCAATGTTGTCTAGATGATCGTGTGGTGCTTCTTTAAACAGTGACTCCATTATTTTACCTGGTACAGAAGTTAAACTGACAGGTTTGTAATTACTCATGTCTCCTTTTGATCTCCCTTTGGAATTGGAGATACATTTGCACATCTCCAGTCCTTGGGTACTTCCCCTGAGTCCATAAATGCTCTCATAATTATGGCTAAGGGTTTTCCTACTTCCTTTGCTGCCTCCTTCAATATAATGGGATATTTCCCATCCACCTCAGGTGTCTTTCTTATGTTTAATTTCAACAATTTCTCCTCCACTTTGCACTCACTTATTACATAATCATTAAGCTCCCTGTCAGAGTTTAATAAGCTTCTTTCCTCCCCTTCCCTACAGAATTCCTCATATATGAATGTAGATGCAAAATACTCATTCAGTTTGTCAGCTATCTGAGATCCTGCTCAGCTAGCTGACAAATGAACTGTTGAACCATTGATATCAAGTGGACCAATCTGATTCATCCCCTTCCATCTAGAATTTATATTAGTAAAGAAGTCCTTTCTGTTTTTCTTAGCATCCTTTGCCAAAAATTTTTCATAATCTGCCTTCGCTTGCCTTTTTTTTTTTTTTTTTTTTTTATAAAAACCCCAAACACGAAAGGTATCAAAACCTTTAGTACTTAGTACCGTGCATGGGTTGAAGGAGAAGTATGGGGGGGAGGGGGTGCCAGAAACTTTGCTCTAGAGACTAAACATGGGTTGGACCACTTCAAGCCTCCAATAAGCAAAGTGGTGGTATTTCACCGGTTGATGAAAGTCATCTACCAACCTCCTTTGTGATTTGATTTCAGACTAGCTTATATCTACCATACACTTCTGTGTTGCCAGATAATTTATATGCATCCCATGCATTTTTCTTCTCTTCCTCGCGTCTCATTAGTTCATCTGACATCCATTTGGGCCAAAACCCTATAGCAATATTTCTTAGTTGGAACGAAATGCCTAGTAGCTTCCAAGATTATTTCCTTGAATGCATAGAATTTAAAAACTGTCTGAGACCACTGTAGTCACCTTTATGGAAGCAAAAACTCCTCCTTTACTCCTGATGGTAGTAATATCTTTAAGTAAATCCCACATCTGTACGTTGTGATCACTGTCACCCAGTGGTTCCTTTATCTGCAAACTCTCTGGTTGCCTCTTGAACATGCTGCTGCAGACAACAATCATCCAATAAATCAACAAACATCTTGCTAGTGTGAGAGTGACCAACCCATAAGTTCCAGTGAATATCTGGGAAGTTATATCCCTCGTTATTAGACAATTTGATTTACTGGCCCATTCTATTTCTCTGTACAATTGTTTGTTGTACTCATTAGAGTCATTAGGCCTAAAACACACTCCTCTCATTGTTGCTTTCCCAGTGCTTAGATCACACCAAACTAACTCAACATTGCTCTGTACATCTGTGTCAACTAGTTACAATTCCTTAGATTTTATGTCTTTCTTAACTAACAGCATAACCCCTCCTTGTTTTCTGTACACATGTTGTACTCCCCAAATTCCAGTTCTGCACTACTTATATCTGTTTGACACCACGTCTCTGATATCCCAACAATATCTGCCTTTGATGTCTTGACCAGATTCATCATTCAAATTCGTGGAATTTATTTACTATATTCCTGGCATTGGTGTACATGCAAATATACATGCACCATTTTTTTTACTATTCGTATACACAATTTTTTACTATTCGTAAACTACGGTTCCTCCGTAGCCAGGTGGGCAGGAGTAGCAGTGTGTAGCACACGCTTCTTGATTAGACCGGGGTTCGAGCCCGTGCCCACCAAATATGGAGGATGCGGAAAGGTCAGGGAATGACCACCGCATATCTCCGGAGCAATATGGCCTTAGTTGCTAATGCTCCTAAAAACCAAATAACTAACAATAACAAACTTACTGTGTTCCCTGCTAATTTACAATCACTTGATGTATTTTTCTTCCTTGAATGAGAATTATTAGTCTCACAAGTTCATTTAACAAGCATTTAGGTTTGGATCTTGAAAAGTATCTCTTAGTTGGTAAAAAAGCTTAGTAGCTTCTATTGTTTCCATTAAGAATTGCAGTTGGTAACAACATTGTTTGCTCCTGAAGGAAATTTAAATTTGTCTACAGGGAAATAAAAATGTAATGTAATACAATATAACATAAGGAAATTGTCATTAATTACTATTAAATGGCCTCTTTAGCTGTGTGGTCAGGAGTGGGTGTGCAATAGCACATGCTTTTTGAGTTGATTGGGGTTCAAGCCCCTGACTGCTAAATACTGTTGATCTGCCAACCCGCACTGAGCCAGTTTGGCAGATTATGGTCGATTTCCATCAACATGAGGTGGCCTCATTCTGCAGTGGATTGACAATGGCCACAGATTTATTTATTATTTTTACTTGCTATTAAATTTATGAAGAATTATACATTTGGATTAGGGAATTGATTTAATCATTTAATCGTATAAAGTGATAGTTACAGTGGTTAGTATAAAAATTAAATAGAAACAAACTAATAAACATGAACCTACTGTTGTACTGATCAATGGCCATTATGCCATTTATATTTCAAACTGACCACTATGTGATTAACCTTTTCACCCTCTGTGGGATTGAATTGACTGTTCAATTAATTTTTAAAGCTGTAATTAATTTTAATGAATAAATGATTAGATAACATGTGGGCAAATCAATAACCAAATAAATTATTAAAAATACATTAGCATTAATAGAGGTGTATGATGCAAGAAAGCAAGCTTATATAGTATCAGCCAAAAAAAAAAAACGCTTCCCATTTCACCCATCCATTCACTCCAAATGTTTGTCTAGTTCTGCTTTGAACTTATTTAAGTTGTTAACCTCCACTACAACAGATGAAAGTTTGATCCAACTATCAACCACCTGCTGGCTAAAGGCAAATTTCTGCACATCTATTCTACATTTGTCTTTCTTCAATTTGAATTTGTGTAACCTGAGTAAGTGAAAGAATCTCATCAGCATTGAGTTTGCTCAAACCATTCAAGGCCTTATATACCTCAATTAGATTACCTCCCAGGTGTCATGTCTCCAAATTCTGCAATTTGCAGAACTTAAGCCTTTCTTGGTAACAGCAACCCATTGTTCCACTCGCCAATCTCGGTTCCCTTCCCTGTACTTGTTCCAGCAATATGTTAATTTTAAACAGGCAATTAATATATATATATTAGCACTAGTAGGGGCATATGATGCAAGAAAGCAAGGTAATATAGAATCAGGCAAAAAAAAAAAATCCCATTTCATCCATCTATTCACTCCAAATGGTTGTCTTGTTTTGCCTTGAACTTATTTAACTTTTCAACCTCTACTACAACAGATGCAAACTATCAACCACCCACTGGTTAAAGTAGAATCTATATATATATAAAGTCACATTCCACCCCCATGATTAATTAGCTTCTTAATACAATTATTCTTTATTATATATATATATATATATATATATATAAAATATTGAGGATAATAATAGAAAATAATAGAAAAAGTAAATAAATCAAATAATACCATTCAGGGATTTAGGAACACTAAGGTTTAAAAAAAATTTCTATTATTTTCTGTTACAGTAAACCCCTGCTATTGGCGGTATCTGTATTCGCGGTTTCGCGTATTCGCGATCGCTGATTTAATATAAAATGAAACCTAAAAAAATGTGTTTTAAAGTGCCGTGAATATTTTCCGCCATAAAAAAACATGGGCGTGGCTAAAATTATCTTTCCCGGTCAAAACAGCATTCAGTGGGTGGGGGGAGAGGGGTGACAAAATTGCGAGCGTGGATGTTTCTTGCTAATCCTTGTTATGCGCTTGTCATGGAAGTTTGGTCGTTGGCTTTTAATTTATATGCTTATAAATTGAATAAATTTATCAGTTTATAAGCATACAAAAGTGATAAATCTACCGTTTTGCAGTGTAAAACAGACTTTTTTAAGTGTATTAACGGAAGAAAGTGACTTTATTTGGACAAGTTCTTTTTTACCCATACAAAAATATGGCTACGAATAACAAGAGAAATGTGAAAATATCAAAGAAGGTGATGACGTTAGCAAATAAAATTGAGTTATTAGACAAAATTTCTAATGGTGAAAGTTTCTCTTCAGTGGCAAAACATTATAAAATCAATGAGTCAACGGTATGATCAATCAAAAAATCGGAAGAAAAAATCCGCCGTAGTGTCCGTGAAAACACGCTAATTGCTTCAAAAATTTGCTCTGTAACTCGTGATGTTAAATTAGAAAAAAATGGAAAAAGCTTTAAATCTGTGGATAGAAGACCGAACTCAAAATATAATTCCGTTAAGTTCACTCATCATTCGTGAAAAGGCAAAACTCCTTTATGAACACTTTAGCGAAACTGGTGATAGCACTGGCGGGATAAGTTTTTTTGCTAGCAAAGATGCTGGTTTGAAAGATTTCTTTGAAATTTCTAATAAATATTACATTTAATATTAAATTGTTTCTTATTTTCATTTCGATGCCATATGCTTGCATTTCACTATGTACTGTCTATGTACAGTCATATTATGAAGTTACATATATTACATACATAGACAAAATTTTAGACTAATTTTTCTTATATATTTCATACTTTGGAACAGTATTCACGTTTTCGGTATTCGCGACATTTCTCAGGAACGTAACCCCCGCGAATAGCGAGGTTTTACTGTATTATCCTCAATATTTTATACACATTATGGTTGTAATGCATGATTGCTCTGCAACTGCATTGACCCATAAACATTAGTTACAGTCATTATAATTATTAATTTTTTATTACTAATATATATATATATATATGTATGTAAAGCAAACATCAGAGGCAGCAAAAAGCACATTCCTCTACATGATGCTTGAAATATAAAAATAAATTAGAATGAGAATTGAAAAAATAAAAATAATGCCAGCAAGACAGAAGAGCAAAAATAATCAAAATTAAACATAGCGATCAAACCAACAGAGAGGGAAGAGAAGGGTAACAAGAGTAAAAATATTGCAGCCGAAACTCTCTAAGATAATTTAGAACATCTAAATGTAAAGATAATAACATAATAATCCATTAAATTTTGAATGTCAATTAATTAGAAATTTAACGGCGCTCCCCCTGACAGGCACCAGGTCCAAATTTATGTGAAATATCACCAACAGAGATGTAAACCACTACAATAAAATAAAACAAAACAAATTTAATTGGCATTCGAAATTTAATGGATTATTATGTTATTATCTTTACATTTAGATGTTCTAAATTATCTTAGAGAGAGTTTCTGCTGCAATATGTTTTTTTCCTTGTTACCCTTCTCTTCCCTCCCTGTTGGTTTGATCATTATGTTTAATTTTGACTATTTTCGATCTTCTGTCTTGCCATGCTGCTGGGATTATTTTTATTTTTTTAATTCTCATTCTAATTTATTTTTACATACATACAGACAGACAGACAGACAATTATGCCCAATAAGGTTGTTTTGTTGTTTGTTGTTTGGTTTTTAGGAGCATTAGCAACTAAGGCCATATTGCTCCGGGAATATGCGGTGGTCATTCCCTTGACCTTTCCGCATCCTCCGTATTTGGTGGTGACGGGCTCGAACCCCGGTCTAATGAAGAAGCGTGTGCTACGCACTGCCGCTCCTTCCCACCTGGCTATGGAGGCGCCTGCCCAATAAGCCAAAGTTATGAGCCAATGTAGTCAGGCTTGCACCACCTGACTACACTGAGGCCAAAAAAGTGTGAAATATCACAAATATGATAGGATAAAATATCACAAAAGAAAAAAATATACATAGGACAAATAAAGTAAGTAACAAATAATAGAAGACCATTGTATCCAAGGGCCCCTGGATACAACAGCCATGAATATTCCAGCATTTCAAATGTAATGCAAATTATCAAATGGACAATGATAGACATTTATTGAAATTCCAGCCCAGTGGAGCAATAATATCGCACCACAGAGCCCTAATACAGTAACTAGAGAGACAAGAAAGTTTGAAATGCAGTACTGTTCACTGCTGTTGTGTCCGGGGGCCCCTCTGATGAAATTGGATACATGGTTATTTGTTACTCTTTTTGATGCTTTGTTTGTCCTACATCTACTTTTTTGTATTAAATAGTAATTTAATGGTTGGTTTATCGTATCATATTCGTGATATTTCACACTTTACTTTTTTTAGGCCTCGGTGCTGGTCTAAATTTATTATTTATTGGCTTATACACTGGTGTTCAAAGAAAGTGAATCACCTAGGAATTTCACATTTTTAACCCTTTTTCGCAATGGTATGTTATATTAATGACTAGCATCACAAATTGAAATATAAACAAAAGATATTTATTAATAGTTAAGGCAAAGCTAAATAATATTTGACAGGTGCTCTCAAAATATTCCAAAATGAGCATTTGTAACCTTTATACAACAGTTTTTTAAACACGACAATTATGGCTGAAATGTTATCAGAACCCCTCAATTTGCTTCATTTATTATTTTAAATGGAAAACAAAATGAAAAGTTCACCAGGTGAAAACTAATATTTAGTTGAACTGCATCTGGCCCTGATGACAGCAGCACACTATTGAGGCATTGACAAGATCAATTTCTGAAGATAATCAACTGATAGTTTGTGGTTCCAAACACGAATTATGGCTTCCTGAAATTCACGAAGGGGTCTTTGTTTTCTTTCTGGCAACTGCAGATTCCACAACAGTTCTCTATAGGATTCAGGTCTGGGCTGTTTCCTGGCCAGCTAACAGTTTTAATGGACCGTTCTTCCAATCATTTTTTCACCTGTAACAAATGTAAACACATTACTGTCAAAACTCTAATGCTGAAATGAAGCTAAAGTAACTACAGAAGTGCCTACTTTTTGCCCGATGTCAAGGAGCAGAGTCATCCTGTAAGATGCATTTACCGGGCAGGTTGAAATTGTCTAACGGTTGGCAGCAGTTTGCCTTCCAATATAGCCAGGTATCCATTGGCGTTTATGGAACCTTTTATAAACTGCAGGTGACCTACTCCACGATACGAAATGCACTCCCATATCATTTGGGTGGTAGGAAATTTCACTGTAGACACCATACAGTCTGATGGTATTCTTCACCACATCTACAGTGAATCATTCGTCTCCCATCAGAGCCATGCAGGTTGAATTTCTTCTCATCCGACAAAATAACTGACTTCCACTGCTTGGGGGTCCATTGACATCAAATGGGCTACAAGTTCATTTTTGAAGAGGCACCTTCTGACTGTTACTGCACTTGCTACCACTCCTGTATGTTCTTCCCATTCTCTTTTCAGCTCAGATGAAGCTTCATGGTTTTTAAGGCATAAGCGCTTCAAAAAGTGGTTCTGTTTTGGTGTAGAGACTCGTTTGCATCCTGTTCCTTTTTTCCTATCAGCAGAATCGGTATTCTTGAGTTTGGAAAGAAATCTACTCGCTGTCCACTGATTACAAGATACTCTGTAAGCGGGCTAGCCGAGTGGGTAAAGTACCTGCCCGGCAACCCAAAGGTCGTGGGTTCGATTCCCGCCTCGGGCTTGGATCAAAGTACTGCAAAAACCTTGGGAGGTGCAATATGGCCACAGAAGCCGATGCGCCAACAACTACCAAATCAAAAATCAATCAATACTCTGTAAGCAATATGACGGGAAGAACATCCTTCCTCATGTAAAGCAACAATAGTACTCTTTCTTCATGGCGTCAACTGCACGTAACTCGCCATCCTGACACAAGCAAGGAATGACTGAAACTCTTGCAGAGCGTGCTTATATAGTTGAAAGTAACAGTTGATTCAATATTACGTCATCACCTACACATGTCAATCTTATCTGATGCAATCTGTAAGAAATATTGCCATATGCTTATGTTATTTGGATGACAATTACAATTTTAAGGGTGATGCACTTTCTTTGAACACCAGTGTAACTCTAGCTACATTTGCCTTATATTTAATATTTTAAAATTTTTTTAGATACATATCCCTTCTACGCTCCTTCCTTTTCTACTTCTTTCCTTGTTTATTTATTTTTTTCTTAAATAATTTTCTGCACTCTTTCCATATTGCCTCTATATTATTTATTGTATATAATGAGACATATTGTTGGATATTGCATATGCAACTACTTACATTCGAATTCATATTTCTATATCTTTATTGCTTTATTTTTACTCTTTATAATATATTCAGTATATACATATTGTTGGATATTGCATATGCAACCACTTACATTCGATTTCATATTTCTATATCTTTATTGCTTTATTTTTACTCTTTATAATATATTCAGTCTATACATATATATATGTATGGCCCTAGAAAACATACCCATCAATGAGCAAAGCTAGTAATTGAACTTTTATCAGTGTTGTATCTTTTTGATGTTATATTTATTTGTTTTGTTTCCTTTCATTTTTTGCTTGAACATTTCTTTCCTTTTCAACAGTCAGAACATTACTGTATATGCTGGAGATTATATATAATCACAACACAATTATAACTACCTTATTAATTAATAATTGTGTAATAAGGGCATTAGGGAGCACCTGTAGATTCATGTAAAACAGTAAATATTGACATTGTACTTTATATTTTATATATGACAACTGAAGCAAGTATAAATATATAATAATTATGTGAATTGTAGGGTTAGGCTACTGTGTTTACAACTGACTTCGAATTTTTAATTATTATTAAACAGATAAATTTACATTTAATAAGAGCTAGTGTCCTTAGAATTATGAACAACACATTCTAAGCAGAAATCTAACCTGAAAGAGGTGTACAATGCTGAAATGCCATGCCATGCACCTTGCTATGTTATGAACTTGAGAATGGATGAGATTAATAAGTTCATATTTACATTTTACATTTATAATGCTTTTCTTTTGTTTTTCAAATAAAATAATAAAAAGTTTGATTTCATTTGTTTTCAGAAGAATAAGTGTAAAAAATATATTTAAAAGAACATTTTTTTTTTTTTTTAATTTTGAATTTTTCTATAGAAAAATTTTAAAAGTACATTTAATAAACATTACAATCTATCAATAAAATGTGAAGCATTAATACCTAACAAGCAGAATTCAAAAAATAAAACTTTTTTCAAAAATAAAGGATAAAATTTGGGTTCTGTCAGATCAGATGCTAAGGTCTTTTTTGCAGTTGGTGTCTGCTGTTAGGTTAACAATGTTTTACAATAATTCCATCTTTTATTAAGAGGTGATATATGATTTATAGGTTACCATTAAGGTTATTAGCAGATAATGAGTATTAGCAAATAATGCTTTTACAACATCATCCAAAACACACACACACACACACACACACACACACACACACACACACACACACACACACACACACACACACACACACACACACACACACACACACACACTGTCCAATCACTCTAAGAATTTTACTTTTTTCTTAAAATTATGGAAACTACCCACTTCCACATGGAAGTTTATTCCAATAATCATCTATGCCCTGGCTGAAGACAAATTTCTGCACATGTGTCCTGCAACTATCCTTCCTCGGTCTAAATTTTTGTCTCTCTTATGTATTGCCTAAGAAAGAGGAAAAGTGCAAACAGCATTTAACTTACTCAGTCCATTCAGATCTTTACACACCTCAGTCATATCTCTTTGCAGGTGTCTGATTTCCAGATGCTTCAGTTTGCATAACTAGTGTCTTTCTTGGTAAGAGTATATAACATTTTGTTCCCCTTACTAATCTCATTCTCCACTGTTCCCCTTACTAATCTCATCCTCCACTGTTCCCCCAACATATCCACACTCTTTCTAAAATGAGACCTCGGATCTCTATACAGTACTCAAGATGTGGCCTAACTATTGCCTTAGAGACCTTCATTGGGTTGGAAATCTGTGAGTCAGGTCTTTATTAATTCTGCAGTTCCAGTTTTTATTGTGTAAATTGAATTACAAACAAGACTACTCTACTGCTGATATCTTTATATGTTGCATACAAGCTAAAAAAAGCTTGCAGGCTTGTATGTGTTGCATACATGCCTGTTAGATAAAATTAGTTTCCTAGATTGAAAACTATTGTTTTACCTTTCCCCCTTCTATTTTTCTTATTTCCATGTCTGGTGCTGCCAAATGTGGAAAGTTGAGAGAGAGAAAAAAAATATATATTCCCTTTTGATTTCCAAATTTTCTCTTATGTTATTGTTATTATTAAAATAGAAAAAAAAAAAAAATATCATTGAAAATTTGTTAAAAATTACAGCTTAAAAGAGCATTAATTTTTAGGATTGCATTCATTCTGGGAAATTCAAAATTATTGTATAATTTAAGTAGCTTACTGTCATACATACAAAATCATGAGTATTTCATTTTCTTACTGTTAATTAAAATTCTTTATACAAAGTATATATTCATATCCAGATTCCTCTGAGGTAATAAGGATATAAAGATTTGATTTGATTTGAATTTTAGGACTCATGAGCAACTTAGACCATGATGTACCAAGTCAAAAGATGTAGAAAAAATAGAGTATATAATTAAGAAAAAATTAGTATTTAGTTTGAAATCGAAGGAAGGATTCTGGTGGATACAGCCTTTATCCCCCCATTATGATTTAGGAGGGAGAAATTGATTAAGTGATCTGTATACAGTATTGGTTGATACTGTTGATTATGCAATCTGTATTCATTAGTGGGTTAATAGTGTTGATTAAGCGATCTGTATTGTATACAGTAGTGGTTCTCAAACTTTTTCATCAGCAGGCCAATTAGCATTAGCATTAGTAGAGGCATTTGATGCAAGAAAGCAAGCTTATGCAGCATCAGCCAAAAAAAAAAAAACCCACTTCCACTTCACCCCTCTGTTCGTTCAAAATACCTGTCCAGCTGAGCCTTAAACTTATTTAGGCTATCAACCTCCACCACAAGGGATGGAAGTCTGTTCCACCAACCAACCACCCGCTGGCTAAAGGCAAATTTCCTCACGTCTATCCTACATCTGTCTTTCCTCAATTTGAATTTATGCCCTCTCAGGTGATTTTTCTGAGCTAGAGGAAGAATCCCATCAGCATTGAGCATGCTTAAACCATTCAAGGCTTTATACACCTCTATCAGATCACCTCGCTGGTGCCTAGTCTCCAGACACTGTAATTTGCAAAACTTAAGCCTTTCTTCGTAAGAGCATCCCTTTGTTCCATTCACTAATCTTGTTGCCCTTCTCTGTACTCGTTCCAGCAGCTCTACATCCTTCTTGAAATGAGGCCTCCAGACCTGTATACAGTACTCTAGGTGTGGCCTGACCATTGCCTTATACAATGGAATAATCACCTCCTTATTCCTGCTGGAAAAATTCCTGTATATCATTGACAATACTCCATGAGCTACTCTTGCAGCCCGTCTGCACTGCTCAGAGAACTTCATATCTGCCTGCACAACCACCCCCAAGTCCCTTTCATTCTCTACCACTGTCAGTGTAGTACCACAGAGTTGATACGTTGCTCTGGGGTTGCTGTTTCCCATATGTAGTACTTTACATTTGTCAATGTTAAACTTCATTTGCCACCTCTCAGCCCATCTGCTCAACCTTTCCAGATCCTGTTGCAGCAGCATAGTGTCAGTAGTGTCCTTGACAACCCTGCCAACCTTCGTATCGTCTGCAAACTTGGACATTAAGCTTGATATACCATCATCAATATCATTATAAAAACAGAAAACAATAATGGACCCAACACTGAGCCCTGAGGGACTCCACTAATAACATTAGTCCATGATGAGCAGTGTCCATTGATTACCACTCTCTGTCTTCTCTCCCTCAACCACCCCTTTATCCATAGTAGCAATTTGCCTCCAATGTCACACTGCTCCAATTTGTGTAGCAGTCTTCCATGTGCAACAGTATCAAAAGCCTTTCTAAGATCCAAGTATATAATATCAAAGTTATTCCCTGCATCCAGTTCTTTTGTGACTGCATCATAGTATCCAATCAAGTTGGTCAGGCAAGACTTCCCCTTAACAAAACCATGCTGTGTCTGAGCTATAACTGAAGTCTTGTCTAAATGATCCTGCAGTGCTTCTTTAACCAGTGCCTCCATTAATTTTCCTGGAACAGAAGTTAAGCTCACAGGTCTATAATTACTTGTGTCAGCCTTTGATCCTCCTTTGTGAATTGGGGTCACATTTGCACATTTCCAGTCTATGGGTACCTCCCCTGAGTCCAAGGAAGCTCTCATAATTATGGCTAAGGGTTTGCTTACTTCCTTTGCTGCCTCCTTTAATATAACTGGATAGATCCCATCCACCCCGGGTGCCTTTCTTGTGTTTATCTTCAACAGTTTCTCCTCCACTTTACTCCCAGTTATTTCAAGATTCTGTAGCTTACTGCTAGAGTTGAATACACCTCTGGCATTCCCCTTGCTGAATATCTCCTCATGTGTGAATGTCGATGCAAAATATTCATTTAGTTTGTTAGCTACCTGAGCAGGATCATCAACAGTTGACCCATCAATATCAAGTGGACCAATCTGATTCATCCCCTTCCTTCTAGAGTTTACATAAGTAAAGAACTCTTTGCTGTTTATCTTTGCATCCCTTGCCAAGGATTTCTCGTAATCTGCCTTCGCCTGCCTAACTTCCTTTGTAACTGTACTTTGTAACTGTACTTTGTAACGCCTGCCTAACCTCCAATATTGATGTACGATGAAAATACGATGATAGAAATTTTGAGTGGGCCGTATATTGGTTTAATTCTGTGATATCACTACCATCATTGCATGAAAGAATGGTTGGAAAGAGAAAAGTTTGCAGGTGCATCTTGTTATTGTGACTGATAGTTGGGATTTTCTCAGTATTATCAGTCAACTATTTATTTCCTGAAAACCAATGACCAATTCCCTTCATTTTTCTCCATACTTGGAATTGGTCATCAAAAATTTTACCACAATATTCAGTTAACAGGAAATATTTATGAAAGTCCTGTGCATTTTGTATTAACTGATTTCCACTGTAGATAGTGCACAAGTCTTATGATATTTTAAAATTTGAACGAAGATTTTCTTCGCATTTATACTTAACATCATAAAAATGGCCACGGGCCATCACAAGCTGCATTTTGTGAACCCCTGGTATACAGTATCATCCAAGTTTATGTGGCAAGTAAAATTTAAGCATATGCAGTTTGGTCTGGTCTTTTTCAACTACTTTCCTACCCTCTCTTGCAGAATGGAAGGCATTTAATTCTTTCTATTCCTGCCAACAAAGCAGCAAGCTAAAGAGTTTTCTGTATCTGCATTTCCAATCCAAGAAAGAAGAATACAACTGAACCCAAAACTGTTGATATCCTGTTTCCAGACAGGAACTTGCCAAAAGATTTGTAAACTTAATTATATTATAAACAGGTTTAATTTTTTTTCTCAATTTGTTTTTTTTTATTATATACAATTAAATATTAATATTAACAATTGATTTAGCTCAATTTAAAAATAATGATATTGCATTATTACAGATGCATAGAAAATTTAATACAGATTTTCTTAATATGTTATTTGTTTATTTATTTCTTTTTTATTTTATTTATTTTTTATTTATTTTATTTATTTTTTGTTTGTGGGTTTTGGGTACAAACAGACTGGATCAGGTTCAAGTGCAGTTCCAATTAGGGCAAAAAAAAAATTAATACAAATTTTTTTAATATGTCATTTATTTATTATTATTATTATTTATTTTATTTTATTTTTTTGTGGATTATGTGTACAAACAGTCTGGGTCAGGTTCAGGTGCAGCTCCAATTAGGGCAGACTATGTGGGCTGAGCAGGACACTGTATTGCATTATACAATGGTATAATCATCTCCTTATCCCTGCTGGCAAAATTACTGTAGACTAGTTGTTCTCAAGAGTTTTTTTCTGGCAGCTGCAAAAATGGCCATGAGATTTAGCTGGTGGCCGCACAATTCCTTTTTTCTTAAGGCATTTATTTTACCAATAAAAATAATAATTAGGTGGAATTTATATGCATATAACATAGGAATAATAATAAAATTCCTAAAGTGATTGTAAAAACTATAACTAATAATAATAGGAATTTAAGATTCTATCCTGAAGTCAACTGAGAAACGTATATACTGTATTTTTGAGTTTTGTAGAACAATATCATGTAAAATTGTAACTATTGTAATACTTTGCTATTAAACTGCAAATATAAAATCAAATTACAAAATATCAGATGGGTGGTCAAACACCATTATGTGGTAATTAAGTTTCTAAATTTTCTTTTCGTATGTAACCAAATTATACGAAGAAATAATTATAGAATCTTTATTATTAATTAAATGGGTTATATAGCAATAAACTTTGTTTAGATTTTTTAAGCTTCAAGTAATCTAATGTATAGTAATAAATATCTACGAACATGTAAAAAACGAGAATTTATTAAAATAAAATGATAAACGCAGCAAAACCATAAAACAAAAAAACATAATACTCCAAAACATATATAATACGAAAAGCAAACCTGCTTTTAGTTTAATATAATAAACTATAGTTATTTACTTTAATAATATTTCTAAAGGAAATTGTTTTTCAGTTCTATCTTCTAATGCTAGTCTCATTGCTACCTCCAAGTTCTCGTCTGTTAATTGGTTGCGATATTTATTTTTTAAAAAAACAGTGCACTAAAAGCTCACTCACAATAAACTGTTGTTGGAAATATCGATAAAAGAAGTAGAGCTACTGTAGCTAATTCTTTATATTCGCTTGAATTGTTATACAAATCCATCCAAAATGATACTATTGTTGAGTTTTTATCATTTAAAACTATTTTCAATATATCATCATTACAAATTTCCATTAAGGAAAATTTTACATTTGTCCAGCTAAGTATTGAAATAGCAGAAAATGAATTATTACACAACAGAAAAAGTCTGTTGTGTAATAATTCAAAACTTTCCATATCCATTTCTTAAAAAGGAAATGTTATAAAAGAAATAGATCTAAATATATTAAGTTCTTGATCTTGCATTTGGTTCAGTGTTTAAAGATTTCAAACAATTGGCAATTTTATTTTTAATATTTGTTCAAACTGTTCTGTTAGACATATTTATAAAGAAGGAAAAATCAAAAAATCATCACCCTCAGCTTGATGTATAAGATCATTTGAGATATTTTAAAGTTTACCAATAATTGTTAAGTTACTTGCTTATAGTTGCTTATTTATGGAAAAGGTAAAAAGTCTAAAAAAGTAATATTAAGCTACACACAACATTGTTTTGCAATTTTTCCACAAAATCTTTATGATTAGGGTCCAATGCAGTTAAAACATTTTCATACAGTTCACAAAGATGCTGAACACTAGCATCAAACCTTAACAATCTTATGTGATTATAATTAAGTAATACATTATGCATTTCATCATTATTATTTAGTAACACTACTTGTGTTGATTGCTTTTAAAACTCTTTGAATTGTCAATTCCACATCATCCATGCACTTAATTATGCTTTTGCTAATGAGCACCTCTTGATGAACAATATAATGTAAACAAAAAATTTCATTGGAACAGTCTTTATTATTATTAGGCGCCTCCGTAGCCAGGTGGGAAGGAGCGGCAGTGCGTAGAACACGCTTCTTGATTAGACCGGGGTTCGAGCCCGTCACCACCAAATACGGAGGATGCGGAAAGGTCAGGGAATGACCACCGCATATCCCGGAGCAATATGGCCTTAGTTGCTAATGCTCCTAAAAACCAAATAACAAACAAACAAACAAAACAGTCTTTATTAAACAAACTTAGTACACCATTTCTTTCACTTTTCATTACTGTTGCACCATCAGCAGTTACAGCACATAATTAATTGGGGAAATATTAAGTTTTTCATATCTTCTTTAATTGCATTATAAATGTTCACTGTATTAGGACATTCTTTTAACGAAGTGAGACATAATAACTTTTCAACAAATTTAGTTTTATCAGTATCAGAACATCTCGCACATATCAGGATTTGCCCGGTTTTTGTTATATCATTACTTTCATCTAAGCATAAACTATGAAAAGGACTCTTATTTGTTGATTCACTTATTTATTTGCCTATAAACATACTAATTCCTTAATTCAGCATTTCCCAAACTGTGTTCCACAGAACACTAGTGTTCCATGAGATGTGAACAAGTGTTCTGTGAAAAATTGTAATTAATAATTTAAAAAAATAACTAGCTTTTGCATATTTGTAGCATACGCCACTTTTGTATCATTATAATTTTTAACATTATTTTATTTCAGTTATTAATATACTGGCATAGACTAATAATCAAATAGACTGCAGAACACTTTATTTTGGCGGGATTTTGCATAGAGCTAATGATATCTACGAAAAAGTAGAAATGTAGTGATCTAATATGCCATTTATATGCGATTTAGCCTGAAATACATGGGAGGATAGAAGTGAACCGATATCATAACTAAACTCACTTCTTAGTATAATTTTTTTGATAATTATCAGTATTTCAAAATGTTATTACTAAAATAAATGACCATGGATTTGTGGTTGAAAAAAGGAACTTTAAAACGAGAAGCAAGTATTTCTAGTATTGCAACTGTGGTCGATGAAAACGAACACAATATTGTCACACTTCAAAGTGAGGATAAATGATCGCAGCCTTTTGTTCCCCAAAAATCTGAAGTGAAAAAACAGGAACCAGCAATAATTAGCTGGTTCCTGTTTAATAATTATGTTTAATTAATATTAAACATAATAATTATTAATTAATAATTATTATGTTTTAAGTATGATGACAATTATTTAAATTTCGGCTTTACATGTGTTGGAAATAAAGATGCTCCTGATGCACAGTGCGTCGTATGTAATGAAATATTAGCAAACAGATCTTTGGCTCCTGCCAAACTTATATTTCATAAGTGTTCCATAAATATATTGTGAGATGAAAAGTGTTCCATGACTAAAAACGTTTGGGAAACGCTGCCTTAATTCATCATTGAATTGAATCATTACTAGAGCTATATTGCAAACTATTTTGTTTTCAGGCTGTACGGCCAAAACAACCGGTAAAAGGTTTGCGATATATTTTCCTCTTAAAAAAACTCACTTTCAAAGATCCTAAATAAAATTTGTCATTTCTTGAGAGGAGCGTCATCATTTGTTTCCTTTGAGAAGCCATATTTTTAAAATTTTCAATAAGTTTGCAGCATAAATGTGGAATTGACCATTTTTTATCAAATTCCATCTTGCAAGCATTGTAATAAGTGTTAATAATGAAGTTACCAGACAGATATTGAGCAGAAAAAAGATGGCATGGAAAAGTTACAGCGTAATAAAAAGTACTGAAGCCTATAACAGCTACAAATTGATCTGTAATAGTGCCACAGAAAAAGTTATGCTAGCAAAGGAAGATTATGAGAAATGCTGGCAAAGAGAGCAAAGAATGGGGATAAGGAATTCTTCACATATATAAATGCAAAGAAGAGAAGGACAAATCAGATAGTACCTCTGTGTAATGGATGTGGGATACTATTAGATACCCCAGCTGATGTTGCAGATGAACTCAACAGTTACTTTGCATCGGTATTTACAGAAAAAAAAACTCTTTGTCGATGACAAATTATGGGAGTGAAGTTGAAAAATATGTAATTAATGATTATTGAATGAAAAACTTTTGAGCCTACAGGTGAATTTGAGCCTCCTGGGGTTGATGGCATATACCCTATAATTTTAAGTGAGGCGGCAAGTTAGTGCACTAAACCATTCAGTCTAATTATGAGAGCATCACTGGACTCAGGAGAGATTCTGTCGGATTGGAAAAGTGCAAATGTATCTCCAGTACATAAGGGCAATTCTAAGAGTGTAGTGGGAAATTACTGACTAGTCAGTCTAACTTCAGTAGTACAGAAAATCATGTAGGCAATGATCAAGGGTGGAATTCAGGATCATTTAGACAGATACACAGCATGGTTTTTGTAAAGGGAAAATCATGTTTAACATATCTGTTTAGCTATTTTGACAGGTTCACTCGTGAAATGGATTTAGGGAATAATTTTGACGTTGTTTATTTGGATCAGCAAAGCATTGACTCAGTTCCACATGGGCTGTTACTTTATAAGCTGGAACAGGTTGGAATCACAGGGAAAATCCTTAGATGGATAGTAGGATGGCTTCAGGGCAAGAGGCAGAGGGTTGTGATAAATAGTTGTTCCTCAGATTGGGTTAATGTAAAAAGTTGGGTTCCACAAGGATCGGTATTGAGACCACTGTTATTTTTGATTTTCTTAAATCATATTGATGAAGGGATAAATGATATCTAAATTTGCAGATGATGTAAAGATTGGTAGAGTAGTTAATGATCACTGCTAGCAGAGTTTCTTCAGATGACCTAGATAGATTTCAGGGATGGTCAGAAAAGTGTCAGCTATGATTTAATCCAGAAAGTGCAAGGTCTTACACCTGGTGAACAGTAACCCCAAAATAACTTATATACTTGGTGGAGTTGAACTAAAGTCAGTAGTAGAAGAAAGGGACTCGGGAGTTATGATATGGTCAGGCAGACTGAAGTTCTCTGAGCATTGTAGACAGGTTGCAAGACAGTTGTTCTATCGATGATTTATCAAACATTTGCTAGTAGAGATAATGAAATCCCATTATAGAAGAATATTATTAGACCACATTTAGAATACTGTGTTCATGTGTGGAGACCACACCTAAAAAAAAAGACATCAAGCTTCTTGAAAAGGTCCAGAGATGGGTAACTCGCTCGATGAGATCGGCAAAAGGACATCCTTATGAGGAAAGACTTCAAATATGTGGGTTGCACGGGTTGGAAACTAAGCACCTTAGATGTGACTTGTTTGAGATGTTTAAGGTTCTGAGAGGTAACAGTAAAATGAATGAGGATGAAATTTTAATGGTTGTAAATTATTCTGGAACTAGGGGCCATAAATATGCATTATGAGCGGAGATGTTTAGACTGGACTGCAGGAAGTTTTATTTTAGCCAATGAATTATAGGTCGACCATCACTAATCCGGTTCTACTGCTAATTCGGACATAATTTCCGCGAACATAATTTCAAATTTCCTGGGTTGGCACATCGACCTGCCGCTACTGTTTTGGTGGTGTTGGTTGCAGCATCAGCTGTTGGGGCGAACTCATAAACACTGGCAAGCCATTCCCACTTGTTTTTCTGCATTTATTATTATAACCTGTTCACATTTAGCCCCAGCCATGGTTCCAGTGCATAAAGGAAGTGCCTCCCGTACATTGTCCATAACAGATAAAGTTGAACTTCTGAAAAAACTCGACGTGGTGTGTCTGTGAGAAGTTTGACTCTGCTTAGTTGTAAATTCCAGCAATTTCTCTCAGTTCCTCTTATTTTAGTAATTTTCTTTTAGCCATTCCTTTTTAGATTTTTTTTTTTTTTTTTAACAACACACTTGTACAAACTTGTGGAAAAACACAACACAGGATGATGGATAATACAGCGCTCTAACAAACTCGTTTTCACAAAATCTCTAACAATACTGTTAGAGATTTTGCGACGTTTGAAAGTTTATTTTATCGCAATTAGTTTTATTGCAGCGTTTGCAATAAACTAATCACAAACTACCTCCATGGGTATGCCGTAATAGCATCACATATATGTGGCCGACACGGCTTCCCAAGAAATAAAGTAACCTCCTGGACCCACGTCAGCCACATATATGTGATATTAAAAACTCTTTACATTTGATATTTTAAGCGAAAAAAATGGCAACACTGACATTACAATATTTATTTTAGAATTACTAATCAAATAATTTGCGAAATATTTTTTGGCCCCTGGGGAATTTTTTTCCAGCTTGGCACTCAACGTGTTAAAGGTAAGATGAGGTGGTTAGCTGTTGGATAAACTGTATGTGCCAAAATAACTACAGATGATCCGCAAACTCACTAATCCATCACCCCACAGGTCCCAACGCTTCCGGATTAGTGACAGTTGACCTGTATAAATTACTTAGTAATAAAATGAAAGAAATTTACCTCTATGTTGTCTGCAGAATGCTTCCAAATACCACTCTTCAATTTTAAAACGAATATAAATTAGTTTAAACGAATCTTGCACACGAAGAAACATTAGTAATCTGATGCATCCGGAATCGAGGTAATGCAGCTCTAACCCGCCATGAAACCATCAACAAATAAATATGAGCGAAAGGAGACATTTTGTCAATTTACAAACAGAGTGAAACTATTTCAAAAGTGATATAAAAAGTTTAAAAAACTTTGAACTTCCTAGAATTTAAAATTTACTCTCCTTCCTTAAGTTGACAGAGCTTTTTGACACTAGTCATGATTAAAGGATAGAAATGCGAAATGTGTGCATACTGAAATTTATAGCAGAGAGATTGGTTGTTCTTATGGTGCATGCGTATAAAGGATGACGAATCAGATATAGGATAGGGTCGACGGATGTTAATAAAATTTTGGTGTAGTTTAATTTCAAGGGTCTCCACAAATAGTAGCTTCGTATAACTGTGCTGGATGTTAAGTACCTTAGCTTCATTGAATAAAAAGGTGTGACCTTCATTAACAGCATGATGAGCTATTTCAGAAGCAAAAGAATGGGAAGCGCAAACAGATGCTACATATTGCTTAACCCTCAAATTGAGCTTGTATCACATTGAACCTTGTGATGTAAGACGAATTGCATTCTTTGCAAGATATGTTCTAATCCAAATCGTTTATTTGGAATGCAAAGGTGAATTGAATGGAGCGAATGTTTATGACTGTATCAAGTTTTCTCCTAGGTCAGGCTACAATTTTGAATTCTGTATCCTTAAAAAGTCTGTTTAATTGTTTGTACCATTGTTCAACATATGGAAAGGAAATAAAGTATTTTTTGGTGTTACTATTACTGGTGGATGTAACCTGTTTTTTTTTGTAACCTGTTTTCAGCTTGTGTTCTAATTTGTTTATTGTAATCACAGGATAACCTCTGTTTAGAAATCTGTTAGTTAATATCTGTATCTCGGAATTTGAAGCCATCCCGGGAAGACGTGGAATATTTGTAAGCATTAAGAAACTGGTTTAATGTGATAGACCTTTTATAGGTAAAAGGATGATAGCGGTTATAATGTAGGAACATCCCAGTGTTTTGGGTTTCCAGTATATGCTAAACTGAACCTTATCCGTATCTCTAGTGAGTGTAAAGTTTAAAAAATTTAACGATTTGATTTCATTGTCTTCTTTTTTGTAATATGAAATGCAGTCTAGGATGAATATTATTGAAGGTGTTTAAGATGTCTTGGATGGCATGAACAACCATTACGCAAAATACATCATCAGACCTCCCATAGTATCTAATAAGAGGTAGAAAATGTGCTAAATGTATATGTGTAATCATGGACAGATAAATCTCTGAAACAAACCACTCAAATTCAAGCCCATGGGTAAACTGAATTTGTTTTTAACTTTTATCTTGAAAAGTGATGTAATTTGCTTCAATTAGAGATTAAATTAAATTAAAAATCTCTTTAATGGGAAGTTTGGTATGATTAATTGGGATGGAGTTTTTTCTCAATATTTCCCAAATAATTTCTAAGGTGTATTCAACGTTTATGTCAGTGTATCAAGAAGTTACATCCAGCAAGAATAATTTATCATTTTCATTAAGTTTACAGTCCTTCAGGTTATTGAACAGGGTATCATTGTCCTCTATATCAAATTTTATGGTTTGTCTAAAGGGTTTACTAATTTGTATAAGTGTAACGTGTGTTAGTTGTCTCACGGCACCAGGGGTTTACCCATCTCCATGTTGTGTACTCTGTTTGTATGACACAGAACTCTGTGGAGGCCAGAAATTTAAAAAGTGTGTGGGGAGTGATTTGTTATGAAGTGCTATGTTCTTTTGTTTCTCTGACCATTTAGCTATTGGGACCCACTGTTGTCACCACTTTGCCACGAGGAGGCAGGTCAGGCACCCAGTAGATTATTTAAGTACTCTGGTAGTCCTGGTCACCTATTTTCCGAGGATTTCAGTGACAAGACCTATATTTATAAAAAAGAGGGGTGAACACTAGAATTTCGAAAGGCTGAAAAAGGTTAAGGAGAAAGCGATTGAATTTAGATGTTGATTAGAATTTATTATTAATATATTAGCCATATGGTACAAGTAAGCCTGAGGCTTTTGCTGTACCAGCCAAAAAAAAAAATAAAAATAAAAAAAAATCCAAATTACCCTGAGAGAGTGTGAGAAAAAACAAAAGTCAGAAGTAAAAGGAAATCACTAAGAAGAGAAGAATGATATGATATCCAGCTCAGGACCCTGGGTGTGAGCTGGATATCATATTATTATTCTCTTCTTAGTGATTCCCTTTTACTTCTGACTTTTGTTTTCTCTTGCTCTCTCTCTCTTAGGGTAACTCAGAATTTTTTTTTTTTTGGCTGGGTAGCAAAAGCCTCAGGCTTCCTTGCACCATATGGCTAATAATAATAATAATAAATTCTAATCAATGTCTAAATTCAGCTGCTTTCTCAGAAACCTCTTTTGGCCTTTCCAAATTCTAGGGTTCATGTTTTTTTTTTTTGGCAGCATTGATAGGGGCATGCTTGTAGTTAGAGTGGGGAAGGAGACTGGAGTGAGGAGACAGGTAGAAGGATGGGGACAGCAGAGTAGGCATCCCCAAAGAGGTCAGTGGGGACGAGCCCACCAGGCGAAGTGTGGGGGGGCACGAAAGAACATATTAATGGATGACTGGATGGTGGCTTTTTTCTTTTCTTCATAGATTTCTCTGTAACAAGCAAGCATATCATTCACCCCTCTGTTAACTTTTAAGAATCGTTCGCTGTCAGGATCCACCTTCTCAAACCTCGCCATTGCCATCTCTCTCTCTCTCTCTCTCTCTCTCTCTCTCTCTCTCTCTTTCTCTCTCTCTCTCTCTCTGGTGATGAAGCGTCTCGGCTCCTCATTTGGTTCATCTCGGGCTTCATCAAA
The DNA here is from genome assembly GCF_048544385.1 of Mastigoproctus giganteus. Lineage (NCBI taxonomy): Eukaryota > Metazoa > Arthropoda > Arachnida > Uropygi > Thelyphonidae > Mastigoproctus > Mastigoproctus giganteus. The sequence continues at coordinate 128,120,047 of NC_143582.1, forward strand.
TTCAAAATAATACCTTGATCCATAGGTTGGATGAGTGAAGTCGTGAAGTTGGAGGTAGAAATATGACTCTCATGTCCGTATTGAAATCATCTAGATGTGTAAGATGTCCAGGAGCATTATCTAATAGAAACAGTCTTGAAAGGAACGTCATTGTCTTTACAATATTTTTCAACCTCGGGAATGAAGCAGCATTTAAACCAATCCTCAACAATTTCTCCTCCACTTTATTCTCAGTTGTGACGAGATTATATAGCTTACTGCCAGAGTTGAATACACCTCTGGCATTCCCCTCTCTGAATAACTCATGTGTGAATGTCGATGCAAAATATTCATTTAGTTTGTTAGCTACCTGAGCAGGATCATCAACTTGAACCATCGATATCAAGTGGACCAATCTGATTTATCCCCTTCCTTCTAGAGTTTACATAAGTAAAGAACTCTTTGCTGTTTTTCTTTGCATCCTTTGCCAAAGATTTCTCGTAATCTGCCTTCGCCTGCCTAACCTCCTTTGTAACTTGGTTACAGACCAGCTTATATCTATCATAGGCTTCTGTGTCACATGTTAATTTATATCTATCCCATGCATTTTTATTCTCTGCCATATGTCTCATTAGTTCATTTGACATCCATTTAGGCCTAAACCTTGAACAATATTTCTTAGTTGGTATGTAAAGCCTAGTAGCTTCCACGATAAGTTCTTTGAATGCTTCCCATTTTGAATTTGCTGTTGGTAACATCATCAGTTGGTCCCACTGCATAGAATTTAAATACTGTCTCAGACCATTGTAGTCGCCTTTACGAAAGCAAAAACCCTTCCCTTTACCCCTGATGGTAGTTACCTCTTTGAATAAATCCCACTTTGGCACACTGAGATCACTGCTACCTAGTGGTTCCTGTATCTGCAGATTCTTAAAGCATGAAGAATCACTACTGATAATCAGATCAAGAGTATTACTCCCTCTAGTTGCCTCCTGAACATGCTGATGTAGAAAACAATCATTCAATAAATCCACAAAAGCCTTGCTAGTGTGTGAGTGACCAACCACAAATTCCAGTCAATATCTGGGAAATTAAAATCCCCCATTATAAGACTCTCTGATTTACTGGCCCACTCTATTTCCATGTACAGTTTCTTATTATACTCATCAGAGTCATTACGCCTATAGCACACTCCTACTCTCAATTTTGATCTCCCAATGCTTATGTCACACCAAACTGATTCGACACTGCACTGTCCAGCGATGTCGACTGGCTTCATCCTTGGATTTTGTGTTTCTTAACTAATAGCATAACTCCTCCTCCCTTCCTATCCTTTCTGTACACATTGTACTCCCCAAATTCGAGTTCTGCATTCCTTATATCTGTGTGATATCCGTGTGTGATATGTATCTGATATCCCAACAATATTTGTCTTTGATGTTTTGAGCAATACCTAAAATTCATCAAATTTATTTACCAAACTCCTAGCATTGGTGTACACACAAGTATACATGCACTTGATCCTATTCTTAGCTACCCAAACACAACCCATGTGTTTACTTGTACCGCAATGACTCCCAGCAGTCTCTGAAATATCCTGCATCTTGTTTTCCAGGCTGCTGCTCATTCCAATAGAAGCAGTGCAAGAATCACTTTCACCTCTGCCAGTGGCTATTGTTAATCTATTAGTCTTTGTATCCCCCCCCCAAGCTAGCAGTTTTCTGACCCACCTAAAACTGCCTAGATAGCATCAGCAAATATTCTTGCACCCTTTCTATTTAAGTGTATCTCATCCCTGTAGAAGCAGTCTCTCCTGTTAACAAGTACAGTCAAGGGTGAAAAAAATTCTACCTCTTGAGCCTTGCACAATCTTTCCAGGGCCGAATTGGTCAACAAGGCTCTCATCATATACTCCCTCCTATCGTGTCTGGGCAGAATTGCAGACACTTTCAAATTCAGCCCTAATTCAGGCTTTTTTTCAACAATGACCTGTATTTATTAAGTAATTCTGCCGGTCTCCTACTCTTGATATCATTAGTGCCAACGTGTACAACTATATCACCTTTTGTGCCCTTAAAAGATGATATCCGCTCTACGTCATCAACCTTTGCCCCTGGCAGACATACTCTGGTCCTGTTCCACCTATCCTTTTTACAAAGCATGTTCCCCGTTTCCCTGACAATAGAGTCACCAATAACTACTAGTTCCTGTGGGACCAGCGCATTCTGCCTTGGGGGTTGCTGCTGTGTTGCATGATGACTAAGTGCAAGCTCTGGCGTTGATGTGGGCAGCTGACAGCTTGATGGGCCCTTCAATTTAGATCCTTCGAGGGCATCCACCCTGTCCTTCAAGCTCTCATATAGGGCCATAACTACACTGAGATGTCACCTAATTTCCTTACACTCCTTACATTGTGCACACACACAAAGACATCCCCCATGGCAATATAATGTCCCGTACCCAATTGAAACATCTTGCAAGCAGTGCATTTTAAAAGACTGTTTGTTTGTTTGCTATTTGGTTTTTAGGAGTATTAGCAACTAAGGCCATATTGCTGAGGGATATGCGGTGATCATTCTCTGACCTTTCCGCATCCTCCGTATTTGGTAGTGACAGGCTCGAACCCTGGTCTAATCAAGAAGTGTGTGCTACGCACTGCTGATCCTTCCCGCCTAGCTATGGAGGCGCCTAAAAGGCTGTGATTTAGAGGGTAACTGCCCTTCTGGGTGCTGCTCTTCTTGGACTAATGTTATTAGTGGAGTCCCACAGGGTTCGGTGTTGGGTCCACTGTTGTTTTGTATATTTATCAATGATATTGATGAATGTATATCAGGCTTAGTGTTGAAGTTTGCAGATGATACAAAGGTTGGCAGGGTTGTTAATGACAGTAATGGCAGTGTGCTACTGCAACAGGATCTAGATAATTTGGGCAGATGGGCTAAGAAGTGGCAACTGAAGTTTAACCTTGACAAATGCAAAGTACTGCATATGGGTAGAAGTAACCCCAGAGAAACGTACCAACTGTGTGGTACTACACTTAATGTGGTAGAAAATGAAAAAGACCTGGGAGTAATTGTGCAGTCAGATATGAAGTTTTCTGAGCAATGCAGACAGGCTGCCAGGGCAGGTCATGGGGTTTTGTCAATGATATATAGGAATTTTGCTAGCAGGGAAAAGGAGGTGATTATCCCTCTGTATAAGGCAATGGCCAGGCCATGCCTTGAGTACTCCGTACTGGTCTGAAGGCCTCATTTTAGGAAGGATGTAGATTTACTTGAGCGTGTACAGAGAAGGGCAACAAGATTGGCGAGGGGAATGAAGGGATCCTCTTATCAAGAGAGGCTTAAGTTCTGCAAATTGCAGTGGCTGGAAACTAGGCACCTGTGCGGTGATCTGATTGAGGTGTCTAAGGCCTTGAATGGGTTCAGCACGCTGAATTCTGATGGGATCCTTCCACTTGTTCAGATTACGAACCTAAGGGGGCATAAATTCAAATTAAGAAAAGACAGATGTAGATTAGATGTGCGGAAATTTGCCTTTAGCCAGCGGGTGGTTAATTGCTGGAACAAACTTCCATCTGTCGTTGTGGAAGTTGATAGGTTGAATAAATTTAAGGAGGAACTGGACAGGCATTTGGAGGGAATGGTGTGATTTTTTTTTTTTTTTTTTTGACTGATGCTTCATAAGCTGATACACTTGCTTTCTTGCATCACATGCCACTACTACTCAGTTCTCCCCTGAGCCACAGCACTCCCATTAGCTTGAGCCTTTTGCTTTGCTGCTCTGGTCTGAGTCATGATTTCGATTTAATTTCAATAAAATTTCAATTTCAGTACAAAGTCATTTTTTTAAGTCATCGTTTGGGCATAGGGAGACATGAGCAATTTGAACTATTGATTATTGTTTACACACACACACACACACACACACACACACGGTCTATATTATGTTGATAATCATTAATGTACAGAATTATATGGCTAGTTCCATTTCAATGGCAATATATACATTACATCCAAAATGTGATATATATATATATATATATATATATATAGTATTATTTGTTAACTATATGTATTAATTTATGGGGAAAAGTATGACAAAAGACATACCTAGATCTGTGGATAATGCATAGGTAAAGTGTGGTATATTTTAAAGAGTACAGACATATAAGATAATATACAAAAACTTATTACTGTATACTTACAATTTGGGTGACTTCTTCTGGGGTCGACTACCCAAATTGAAAGAATAAAACGAATAGGGATTCTCTGTTTCTGTGATGATTAATGTGCAATATGGAAAATCAGTTTTAAGGTTATATAACAAATAATAGAATTTAGGATTATTGAAAATATAATAGAAATTAAGAAATTTAAAATTTATATAACATAGTATGCATTCATCACCATTGACCTGACCGAGAACGAAAGATAAAAAGCGAAAAACTAAATCAAAAATAAAGTATGTATTGTAAGGAGACTTATCATGTCCAAGCAAAAGAATCACGTGTGGACCTTATGGCAGCCGATAAAAAATGGAAGTTTGTATAATATGTAGCCTTCTAGTGAGAATTGAAAAAGGAGGGGGGGGTGACCCTGTGTGTGTGTGTGTGTGTGTGTGTGTGTGTGTGTGTGTGTGTGTGTGTGTGTGTGTGTGTGTGTGTGTGTGTGTGTGTGTGTGTGTGTTGGATGTGGTAAAATGTGTGTTAATGGACACGAAATTAACCAATAAGTTCAGGCATGATGAAACTTGGAAATAGCAACATAGTGTAAATGGCTAATGGAGTAGGACTGACAATTCCTGAACTGCCGACTGGGCTAGCCGGGTGGGTAAAGTGCCTGCCTGGCAACCCAAAGGTCGCAGGTCCGAATCGTGCCTCAGGCTTGGATCAGAGTAGAAAATGCAAAACCTTTGGGAGGTACATTATGGCCACAGAAGCCAATGCGCCAACAACTAACAAAAAAAAACAAACAAACAGTACCTGAACTAATAATTTTTTAATGTAGTACCTGGAGCTTTAGCATAACTATTTCTACACAAGGTTATAAATCTGAATGCAGTAGGTGATTTATGAAATTTTAGAATACAGTAGATAAATGGAAATTTTAAGTTATTATAGTTTAATCTTTTTTTTGTAATGCTATTAGTTTTCTGGATTATTGTTATTGGAGGATGTTATGTATTTATACATGTTACTAGTGTGTGGTTTGTTCTTAATAATATATATATATAATAGGTCTTATGTAAAAAAAAAAAAAAAAAAGTAAAGTGCTGCCATTATCAACCCACTGCAGGATGGAAGCCTCCTCAACAATTCATGCTGAGGGAAATGGACCATAATCTGCCACGCTGGTCCAGTGCGGGTTGGCAGATCGACCGTATTCAGCAGTCAGGGGGCTTGAACCCCGGTCTACTCAAAGAGCGTGTTCTACTGCACTCCCGCTCCTGACCACTCGGCTACACCTTATGTATAACCATGTAACTACATGCAGCTTTGTCAACTAGTGTAATAACAAAGTAGTGATGTTTTTCTTTAAGTTACTTATATATTACTTTAATTTTTTATTGTTTATCAAGTCTATTTTGCAAATGGCCATATTTATATATATATATATATATATATATATAGAAAAAAAGTTAACTGTGTGCTTTGGCTTGCAGAGTTTAAATTGATAAGAGCTATGAGAAGAAAGTTCTCTATTCATTATAAAAAAGATGCACCCCATAAAAAGTCAATAAGTAGGTGGATGAAAAATTTTAAAGATACTTGATCAATTAATGACAAACCACGATCTGGGAGACCCCAAATCAGTCAACAATGATGGTGGCCATGCTGAAGTGTGATAATTAAAAACTGTATTAAGAATAAAGCTTTAAGACTTGAACTTTTTATAATTTTTACTAAATAGTTCCATTATTTGTATATCTTTAGTTATTAAAATTTAAAACTAGTGCAATATTTATATATGTATTTTGTATTGACTTTTCTAAGTGTAGGTTGTTTCCATAATATATGTATATATGCATGGGCACCAGCAGCATGGTGCAAGGACGCCACCTTTGAATTTTGGAGTAATAAACAATTTTTAATATTCTCATGAATTTATTGAAACATTCAAAGAATATGAATTCTACAAAAAAAAAAAAAAAAAAAAACTAAAATATTAATTAGAAAAATTTATTAAAACAAGAACAAAATTAAAATAACTTTTGCAAAACAGAATTGGGCCCCTTTAATTTTCATCATTATCTTTAAATAAAAGTTGTAATCTTCTCGGCTTCTCTGCAAATATGGTTTGATGTAAAGTGTATTTAGTGTTTAACAGCACCAGTGGTTTCTCCCATCTCTGTATTGCTTTCATTGTTGGTGTACCAGTTCGCTGGAAAGGCCAGAGATTTAAAAATGTATGGATAATTATAATTATATGTGTAATGTTGCATTTCGTTGTTCATCTGGCCATTTAGCCACATATTTTGATATTGTTGCATTCATAAAATCTTCATTGCCGAAATTTCACACCTTTTCCTTTTTTGCTCTGCCCAAATGTGCTCACAGTCGCACAGTACTTTCTCCCACCGACCATGAAATGCTGGCTTGACTCTACATGTAAATCAGTCAAACTTGACTTAATTAAGATATTGCATGTATTTGAGAATTTGTCAAACAAACAATTTATTCCTACATGCACTACCTTCGGTCTCCGAAGGTAGCACAGTGGTATCATCACCATTCTCCCCACACAGAGTGGAAAACACCCAGGTTCGAATCCCGTCGTTGACACAGGAACTTTTATGGGCCTTTTTCACTCGGTGGCTGAGTTGGTCGGTGTCAGGAGTAGATAACAAGGTTTTTTCCCAGAAACAGATTTTTTCGTCCAGCAAAATAGGAAAATCGACTATAGAACACATGCAATTTACAGACACAATACACATGGGTATATATATATATATATATATATATAATAACTTACTGGGACCCTAATGCAGTACAGTAGAATGTCGATTATCCAAACTAATTGGGACCAAGGTTGGTTTGGTTAATCAAACATACATGAGAATACCCAGTTTATACGAAACAAAGTGTAATTAAGCTTACAATTAAATTATTGTACTCAAAGTTATTTTGAAATATGAAGTATTGTAAAAAAAAAAAAAATTGATTTAGGAAATGGTTTGTAAATAATAACCAAAACATTTTGAAAAACAATGTATATTACATATTACATTTATTTTGAACTGACCTAATTATTTTTCATGGTTTCAACTATAAATCGCACTTTTGTTTTTTTTTTACATAAACAGAGATAAATGAATCAATAACAAATCTTGGGGAGGTTTATTTTATTAGCAATATCTCCATAGAACTGCATTCAGACAGTTGCTCACACCATGCCATTGCAGTTTCTAGCCAGTGAAGGCCTCCACGTGAGCAGGCCCACTCCCTCTTCTTCTTCTTCTCCTTCATCATCAGAATCACCCTGGTTAAAGTGAGCACGTTCTTCATCCTGGACTAAGGCAACAATCGGAAAACCCGGGAATCCCTTGAAATAAAGTTACAATCTCACCTACATCTTCATTCCAATCTTCCACATGTGTGACCGTCTCTTCGGTAGTACTCCAAAGTTTATGCCATACCTTTTTCAGATTTCTCTCCGACAACATGTTCCAGGCATCTGCTTGCTAACATGTAGCAACAAACCTTAATGTTCAGCTTCTTCATAAACTCAACCATGCTCTCTTCATCTCCCCCTGGTAGCAGAAGTGATGCAAGACTTGTATTTTGTACATCTTTTTTAGTTTTTCTCTAACACTTTGTTCCATTGGCTGCAGCAGGGCTGTAACATTTGGCATTAAAAACCAGACAAGGAAGTTCTCATCAATTTAATTCATTTTTTCAAGAGGAGGGTGGGATGGCACATTATCAATAATAAACAAAACTTTACTAGCTTTACCCTCATTTTCTCGATTCCTCTTGACACTTGGAATAAAATCTGGGCTAAACCAATCCATATAAAAATTGGAATTCATCCAATCATTTTTCTGTCCTTTATATTGTACTGGAAAATATTATATCATAAGAATCCAAGAAATTCTTGGATTCTTAGATTTTTCAATCACCAACAAGGTAAAATATGCTATCCACTTTTATTTGCACACACCAAACTGTAACATGCTGTTTGTTAGCTTTGAAACGAGGAGCAGCCATTACACATCATGATGCAACTGATTTATGAGGGAGTGACTTCCAATTAAAGCCAGTTTTATCTGTATTGTAAACATCATCCTTCAAAAACTTTTCTAGGCTATTAATAATTGTTATCTTGTCTTCTATTGATAAAACATTGTGGTTTATTTTGCCTGTAGACACCATTATTAACGGAAACAGGCAGCAGCATTAAAATTAAAAAGCAAAATGACGCAATATTTCACTTTCAAATAGCCACAAACAAACACTCGAACATTGAGTAATTAGAAACAAAACAACCTGATATAACCTCACACTGCAGTGGCTCGCAGGAGACTGAGTGAAAGCTAACTGCCACCACCCACCATACTCTTGCACTCACAACGGACAACACTACAACAGACAATGCAATAAGGTCACGGGAGACTATCCTGGGTCCACACAGTAGTTAAAGCCAACATTTGATTTTTTAGTCCTGTAATGAAAAATTAAGACTATTTCTCTGCCATACTGCATATATCTTCATATTAATAAATAATTGACAGTTCAGATACTGTAGTTTCTACTGTAGTTTTTTTTTTTTTTTTTTGTGCTGCCTTTCAAAATATCCTGCTAGTGCCAATATACAGCCACTCCCCGACTTAGGTAATAGTCAACTTACGGAAATTCGACTTTATGCAAGTTTTTGCCTGACGGTGCAAACTTAAAAAAAAATTGTGGAAATGTATTTTGCATCCCATAGGAATAAATGGAGATATCGTGAAAATATTGTAATGTGAATCCAATAACACATTATTTTTTTTGGTAATTTGTTCCAAGACCTCAGAAGTTGAAATTTTCGCTATATACTAAGCTATTTATCTCTCTAAAAGATCATTTTTATAATAGAAATTGTGCTACAATTTCATCGTTATCATATGTTCCATTATAAGAATCAATTTTGAACACCTTTGTGATATTTTTCTAAAACACATTTCTGGAAGGTCACTGCCATAAAACAATAAAAACAATTTGCACTTTCCGGTTTATTGGAAATTTTTGTTAACGCAATCTATTATAAATGGGTAGTAAACTCAATCTCATTGCATTTGCGATAATAACAATAACTGGAATACTCTGGATTTTTATGTTACGGTATTATGGTGAAATGAGTTCTGCTTCACTGAAATTTTCACTCTTATAAAAAACAAATAAATTATCAGAATCTTCTGTTCATTCCTATTTACTTATTACAGTGGTGAAGGGAAATTGATCAACGGAAAGTGCAAGTGCTGGCAGTGCTGGGAAACGAAACAAAATTGATTTAGAAATGAAGATGATTAATTAAGAATTACGAAGCAGGACAAAGTTTGTCATCTATTGCACGGAATTACGTCTCACTGGTTCAACATTAAGGGACAGTGCATGTATAAAAGAACATGTTAAAAGATCAATGCATTTAAGATCAACAGTGATCACAAAACAGTGTTTAGGTTCTATATCGCAAATAGTAAAGCTATTAATAATATCAATGCAAAATCAGATTCAGAAGCAAGTGCTCCTGAGTACAATGGCCTTTCAAGCAAAAGCAAGAAGTATTTATGAAGGTATTAATGATAAGTATGGCGAACCCCAAGCCAAGTTCGTGGCAAGCAACGGGTGGTTTAATAGTTTCAAGCATTGCACTGGTTTCCAAAACATTAAGGTATGCAGTGAAGTTGCCAGTGCCGATTCTGCAGCTGCAGAGAAATTTTGTGATATGTTGGAAAAAACCCCCTTCTAAATCTCCACAGCTCTCAACTTCCACAGCGGCATGCTTATCAGCCAGAGAGTTAATTCTGGCAATGATGCTCGAAAGGTAAAACTTGCTGAGCTTATGCCTGGCTCCTCTCTTTTGTAATTTTATAATTTTGAAATTTTTGTAATTTTGTACACTTTTATAATTTTTCCTACGCATGAGATAAAAAAATTGAATAAATAATTCTATTTACATGTTTGTCGAACATTTATTTTTTGCTTATATCAAATTCAGCGCACATAGTTGCGAATGTGAGGAATATCCCTAAATGATTATTTAGGGAAATTCTGACTTACGTAGCGAAACCTTTACATTAATCGGGGAGTTTTTGATGACAGAACTGCTAATGGATACTGATAGCTAAAAGGAAAAGAAGAGTCACGTGTATGCTATAAGTAAACTGATCCTGGTTTAGTTGAAAAATTGGGATTGAGTTGAAATTTTGATATTAACAGTCTAGTTTTAGATGAAAGTGGAGATTAACTGATTTGAGAATATATGTATATATATATATATCCTCTCAAATCAGTCAATCTCTCTCTCTCTCTCTCTCTCTCTCTCTCTATATATATATATATATATATATATATATATATAGAAAGAGAGAGAGAGATAAACCTAGGACAATACAACGAAAAGTGGCTATCCATTTGATCTTTAACAAACTCTCAGAATCAACTAGTGCGGTAAGCAATTTATTCCAATGATCTGCAACATGCTACTCAAAAGTGAACTTCATAAAACCCAGCCTTCTGTTACTCCCCAAAAGTTTTTATTTGTGATTCCTGGTTCTTTTTTTTCTATCATCGAAACTATACCTCCCTCTTAATTCTACTGATTCCTTTTGGGGCCTCATATAACTATATCAGGTGTATCCAGAAAATTCACCAAAAACAATTCATTGCATATCAATTCACTGATAAATAAATTAGAATAAAAATCACAGTAATAATATTTATTTTTACTCTAGAGCCTGTTATATACAACTCACCAAGAAGGAAAAAAATAAATTTTATTCACATATCTCTCTATACATTAAAAAAGTTTTCCTCCCAGTGATATTTATTCAAGCCATTTGGAGAAGAGAGCGAGGCAATTACATCACTACGAAAGGCAATTAATTATTGACAACTGCCTTCGTGCTGCGTCATCTAACATTTGATGTTCCATTGTAATGTTTTTATATATTAATGAATATTGTACATTTGTAAATACAGTTGTTTAGTATTTTGTAAATATTTAAAAAATCTGTATAGTTTGTAAATATTTCAGTTAAATATTTTAGTCCTACTCTTTGAGATGCAACAGTATTCCTCATGCATTATGAAACTCAAAGCAAAAGGCCTGTTTCTAAGTGACCTATGTAAACTCAGGTAAATAATTACATAATGATTGAATGCTGCACACTACAAATGTACAGGTAAATATTTACACAGATTATTTCTTGATTAGATATTGATCATAGTGACATAGTGTTTTTTGTCCGGTGGCACTGGAGGTCTCCACCAACTCTGCATTTTTACTCTGCGTAGAATACTCAGCATGAGTATTCTACATTTTACTCTGTGTAGAATACTCTGCATGAGGCCAGGGTGTGTGTGTTAATGTGGGTTGCTTTGTTCCTCTGGCCAGGTAGCTTGGGGCCTGTGGAAAGCTGCTAACACCTGTAGTTTCCATCACCGCCCTGGGGAGGCGGGCCAGAACACATTAGGAGAGAAGAAAAGCTGTGGTGGGGGTGAACCCTGCTGTAGCCTAGGCATCCAAGGAAAGCTCAAAAAAAGAAAAGAAAAAAATTTTATTGGAAAGGAGATAATGGGGAGATAAGATGAGGGTGAGATAAAAGGGGCAGAGAATAGAGGGGAGGCGGTAGTTGAGGCACTTGCCTGATTCGAAAGGGGAGACAGTAAGGGGATCCCCTGGTACAGGATGCGCATCCTGGTCCATAGGGTGGGAGTTGAAAGTGGTTGGTGGGGTGAGCAACCATGCAAAAGGGAGTACGGGTCACCCAGGGAAGGGGATTGGAGGAAGGAAACTCAACAACCCCAGGTGGTAGGAATAAAAGAACATAGGGAAAGAGATTCCTATGGTGGAGCGTGCTTTTTGCAGCCCTGTCCCACACTGGCCTGGGTGTTACCCTAATGGTCAGTGTCAGCATCCCACAGCATAGCAGCTATGAAAAGCTACAGCATGGTGTCAGCTTGGATAACCATGAGGCCCCTGAGGGCTTGCATAGCCATCAGTCTGTCCATTGAAGTGGCTTAGATAGAACATGTAATTAATAATAACTTTCATTCACTCAACATTCACACAATTTTACTTTTTATAGTTTTTTCTTATACTTTCTATTTTCTTTTATATATTAGATTAGATATCGATTGGTGCATTTTTTGTACGTTTAAATAAATACATATAACGACTTAGATTACAAACGTAATATAATTAATAGCATAACATGATTAATTATAATTAATTAATTAATTAATAGAATCATGACTCAGACCAGAGCAGCAAAGCAAAAGGCTCAAGCTAATGGAAGCGCTGTGGCTCAGAGCAGAACTGAGGGGGGCAGTTGTCCTCTGACTCACAGCCTTATAAAATGCACTGTTTGCTTGATGTTTGCAGAGCAATCAGGTACGGGACATGATACTGCCAAGGGGGATGTCTTTGTGTGTGCGCGATGCAAGGAGTGTATCGATATCAGGCAACAACTCGGCGTTCTTGTGGGCCTATATGAGAGCTTGAAGGACAGGGTGGATGCCCTCGAAGAAACTAAATTGAGGGGCCCATCAAGCTCTCAGCTGCCCACATCAACGCCAGAGCTTGCACTTGGGCATCGCGTGACACAGAGACAACCCCCAAGGCAGAATGCGCTGGTCCCGAAGGAACTAGTAGTTGTTGGTGACTCTATTGTCAGGGAAACGGGGAACATGCTTTGTAAAAAAGATAGGTGGAACAGGACCAGGGTATGTCTGCCAGGGGCAAAGGTTGATGACGTTGTAGAGCGAATATCATCTTTTAAGGGCAGAAAAGGTGATATAGTTGTACACGTTGGCACTAATAATATTAAGAGTAGGAGACCGGCAGAATTACTTAACAAGTACAGGTCACTGTTGAACAAAAGCCGAGAATTAGGGTTGAATTTGAAAGTGTCTGCAATTCTGTCCAGACACGATAGGAGGGAGTATATGATGAGAGCCTTGTCGATCAATTCGGCCCTGGAAAGATTGTGCAAGGCTCAAGGGGTAGAATTTTTTTCAGCCTGGACTGTACTTGTTAACAGGAGAGATTGCTTCTACAGGGATGGGATACTCTTAAATAGAAAGGGTGCAAGAATATTTGCTGATGCTATCGAGGCAGTGTTAGGTGGGTCGGAAAACTGCTAGCTTGGGGGGAGACAAAGACCAATAGATTGACAGTAGCCACTGGCAGAGGTGAAAGAGATTCTTGCACTGCTTCTATTAGAATGAGCAGAAGCCTGAAAAACAAGATGCATGGTATTTCAGAGACTGCTGGGAGCCATTGCGGTACAAATAAACACATGGGTTGTGTTAGGGTAGCTAAGAATAGAAACAGGTGCAGGTATACTTGCGTGTACACCAATGCTAGGAGTTTAGTAAATAAATTTGATGAATTTGAGGTATTGCTCAAAACATCAAAGGCAGATATTGTTGGGATATCAGAGACGTGGTGTCACACAGATATAAGGGATGCAGAACTGCAATTTGGGGAGTACAACGTCTACAGAAAGGATAGACAGGATAGGAAGGGGGGAGGGGTTATGCTATTAGTTAAGAAACACATAAAAACCAAGGAAGTGAAGCCAGTCGACATCGCTGGACAGTGCAGTGTTGAGTCAGTTTGGTGTGACATAAGCATTGGGAGATCAAAATTGAGGGTAGGAGTGTGCTATAGGCCTAATGACTCTGATGAGTATAATAAGGAACTGTACAGGGAAATAGAGTGGGCTAGTAAGTCAGAGAGTCTTATAATGGGAGATTTTAATTTCCCAGATATTGACTGGAATTTGGGGGCTGGTTACTCACACACTAGCAGGGCTTTTGTGGATTTATTGGATGATTGTTTTCTACATCAGCATGTTCAGGAGGCAACTAGAGGGAGTAATACTCTTGATTTGATTATCAGCAGTGATTCTTCATGCATTAAGAATCTACAGATAAATGAACCACTAGGTGGCAGTGATCACAGTGTGCTGAAGTGGGATTTACTGAAAGAGGTAACTACCATTAGGGGTAAAGGGAAGGGTTATTGCTTCCGTAAAGGCAACTACGATGGACTGAGACAGTATTTAAATTCTATACAGTGGGACCAACTGATGATGTTACCAACAGCAAATTCAAAATGGGAAGCATTCAAGGAACGTATCTTGGAAGCTACTAGGCTTTACATACCAACTAAGAAATATTGTTCAAGGTTTAGGCCAAAATGGATGTCAGATGAACTAATGAGGCATATGGCAGAGAAGAAAAATGCATGGGATACTTACAAATTAACACATGACACAGAAGCCTATGATAGATACAAGTTGATATGCAACCAAGTTACAAAGGAGGTTAGGCAGGCGAAGGCAGATTACGAGAAATCCTTGGCAAGGGATGCAAAGAAAAACAGCAAAGAGTTCTTTACTTATGTAAACTCTAGAAGGAAGGGGATGAATCAGATTGGTCCACTTGATATCGATGGGTCAACTGTTGATGATCCTGCTCAGGTAGCTAACAAACTAAATGAATATTTTGCATCGACATTCACACATGAGGAGTTATTTATCGAGGGGAATGCCAGAGGTGTATTCAACTCTAGCAGTAAGCTAGAGAATCTTGAAATAACTGGGAATAAAGTGGAGGAGAAACTGTTGAAGATAAACATAAGAAAGGCACCCGGGGTGGATGGGATCTATCCAGTTATATTAAAGGAGGCAGCAAAGGAAGTAAGCAAACCCTTAGCCATAATTATGAGAGCTTCCTTGGACTCATGGGAGGTACCCATAGACTGGAAATGTGCAAATGTGACCCCAATTCACAAAGGAGGATCAAAGGCTGACACAAGTAACTATAGACCTGTGAGCTTAACTTCTGTTCCAGGAAAATTAATGGAGGCACTGGTTAAAGAAGCACTGCAGGATCATTTAGACAAGACTTCAGTTATAGCTCAGACACAGCATGGTTTTGTTAAGGGGAAGTCTTGCCTGACCAACTTGATTGGATACTATGATGCAGTCACAAAAGAACTGGATGCAGGGAATAACTTTGATATTATATACTTGGATCTTAGAAAGGCTTTTGATACTGTTGCACATGGAAGACTGCTACACAAATTGGAGCAGTGTGACATTGGAGGCAAATTGCTGCTATGGATAAAGGGGTGGTTGAGTGGGAGAAGACAGAGAGTGGTAATCAATGGACACTGCTCATCGTGGACTAATGTTATTAGTGGAGTCCCTCAGGGCTCAGTGTTGGGTCCATTATTGTTTTCTGTATTTATAAATGATATTGATGATGGTATATCAAGCTTAATGTCCAAGTTTGCAGATGATAAAAAGGTTGGCACGGTTGTCAAGGACACTACTGACACTACACTGCTGCAACAGGATCTGGAAAGGTTGAGCAGATGGGCTGAGTGGTGGCAAATGAAGTTTAACATTGACAAATGTAAAGTACTACACATGGGGAACAGCAACCCCAGAGCAACGTATCAACTCTGTGGTACTACACTGACAGTGGTAGAGAATGAAAGGGACTTGGGGGTGATTGTGCAGGCAGATATGAAGTTCTCTGAGCAGTGCAGACGGGCTGCAAGAGTAGCTCATGGAGTATTGTCAATGATATACAGGAATTTTTCCAGCAGGGATAAGGAGGTGATTATTCCATTGTACAAGGCAATGGTCAGGCCACACCTAGAGTACTGTATACAGGTCTGGAGGCCTCATTTCAAGAAGGATGTAGAGCTGCTGGAACGAGTGCAGAGAAGGGCAACAAGATTAGTGAATGGAACAAAGGGGTGCTCTTACGAAGAAAGGCTTAAGTTTTGCAAATTACAGTGTCTGGGTGATCTGATAGAGGTGTATAAAGCCTTGAATGGTTTAAGCATGCTCAATGCTGATGGGATTCTTCCTCTAGCTCAGAAAAATCACCTGAGAGGGCATAAATTCAAATTGAGGAAAGACAGATGTAGGATAGACGTGCGGAAATTTGCCTTTAGCCAGCGGGTGGTTGGTTGGTGGAACAGACTGCCATCCCTTGTGGTGGAGGTTGATAGCCTAAATAAGTTTAAGGCTCAGCTGGACAGGTATTTTGAACGAACAGAGGGGTGAAGTGGAAGTGGGTTTTTTTTTTTTTTGGCTGATGCTGCATAAGCTTGCTTTCTTGCATCAAATGCCTCTACTAATGCTAATGCTAATGCTAATTTTGACAGTTGTGTCTTCTTTGTAGAAAAGGTTTGACTTACTCCATCATACCTCTACATATTATGTAGAAAAGCATACACGGTGGTTGACGACCAAAGCAAGCATTTTTATACTAGGGGACAGAGCTCCCTAGTATAATAATTATATAAATATTCCTCATGTTCACTGGTGGCAATACATTGCTATCACACAATATTTCAAAGGTGTTTTCAACGTATAGTGGAGGCACAACATTTTAAGATGTAATGCAAAATCAGCATTAGTATTGTACTTTTTCTTTAATTCATTTTGCTGAATATGTTGGTATATAGATCCAAAAAAGCGTAAAAAAACATCCTTAATGTCTTGCCATTTGCAATTCAGTTTTAACAGGATTTATAAATCCTGTCTAAAAATCAGTCATTATTGTTTCAGGTGGAAACAATAATGCAGAATAATGATGCAGATGGAATTAATTTTCTTAATTCTTGTAACATCCAAACATATGTGTTTTCAGATTTGTAGGGTAATAATGCAAATAATAAAGGAATAACATCATTATTTCTTAAATTGTAAAATGTGTATAGCTGATAAAAAAGAGGAGGAATAATTTTAAACATACCATCTGCATACCAGTGCTGGTATGCATACTATAATTGAAGGTTCTGTTTTATTGAAAGTATTAAAATGCAATCAACTTCAGGACCGGAATCAAGTAGTTTTACACCATTCTTAATAATAAAACTGTGGTCTGTATTGAAAGACTTGCATTTTAAAATACTACCTTGTATTTTTAATGTGAAGAATATTTATATAATTATTATATATTTCAGTATATTTTTTTTTCTTTTTTTTTTTGTCTTATCTGTGAATATAGCAATTGTATATAACAGGCTCTAGATTAAAAATAAACATTATTACTATGTTACTTATCAGTGAGCTGTGTTTTCAGTGAACTGTTTTTCAATAAATTGTATTTTCAATGAACTGTGTTTTTTTGATAAATTGTATTTTCAGGCAATTGATATTCAATGAACTGTTTTTGGTGAATTTTCCTCAACCTCTATCAGATCCCTCTCCCTGGTGATGTCTGGTTGGAAAACTTTGCCATCTGCACCTCCTAAGCCATTCATCATGAGGGCATTGATCAGCTAGCTGCCCTAACCTATCCATTTGTCCTTTGAATCTTCCTAGATGCTCTGTGTCTTTCTTCGAATAATGCCTCTTATGTTGGGGAAATTGGCAGAAGGCTCAGTAGTTGGGTTTCCGAACACAAAAAGCTATCCATTTAGTGAACATGGAGCACTCAGCCATTGCCAAGCACTTCTGGTTGACCCAGCACAACATTGACCCATGCCACGATGTCATGATTATTGATCTGTTCTGCCATTACCATCACCGTGCCTGGTTGGAGTACTGCACATCTCATGCTATAGTGATTCCTTTAACTGAAACAGAGGATGTCATGTCCATCCCATTACCGAGACGACCATCCTCTTGGCTAACAAATGTTGGCATTTACAATGTTCCCAGTCATTCCAGCTACAACTACAAGCTTTCCATCTAACAGCTACAACTACAAGCTTTCCCCTTCTAACAGCTAATTGTTACTTACATGCAGTTCACCATACATGACTGCCATGGCACACACATAGAGTTCTATATTTCCATATTTTAGATTCATGGTCACAACTAATGAAGGACACCTTCCAGTCCGAAAGCTAGGTATTACTTTCCTGTATTATTTTTATTTGTGTTTTGTTTGTGTGAACATCAGTGTATTTCATGTAACATTAAATATATTTTTAACTTTAACCTGTCATTTTCTTTCTGTTTTTGCTCTGTGGCACAATAATTTATTAATATTAATGCCTCCAAATCTGAATATTAATTTCCCAGAACATAATTCATAACTGCAAAAATTAATACACCCAAACACCAGTTCTGCAGAATAAATTAAAATAACTACGAAGTAATAGAGGTCACATTCAAATGCACTTTTACCAAATATTAACTTTATCTTATCTCTGTTTTATTGTTATAGTTCTTTTGAAAACAGTGCCAAATTTGTTCAGAAGTACTGATTATCAGTATTCTCACTTGATTGATTTCATATGGGTCTGTATAGGCACAATTTTACTTTAAAGTTTAATAAATTTAATTAATAAACCAAAAATTATGTGAGTTAGTATTTAGTGTAAGAATGTACAGGGGAAGAAGCTCCATACCCACATCTCAAAAGTTTCAATTCTTTTGATATCTTCCTTTCGCGCCTATGTCTCAGCCTAATAAAGTCATCATCATCATCAACCATTTTCAATCCACTGCATTAGCATTAGTAGAGGCATTTGATGCAAGAAAGCAAGCTTATGCAGCATCAGCCAAAAAATAATAAATAAATAAATAAAAAATAACCACTTCCACTTCACCCCTCTGTTCGTTCAAAATACCTGTCCAGCTGAGCCTTAAACTTATTTAGGCTATCAACTTCCACGACAAGGGATGGAAGTCTGTTCCACCAACCAACCACCCGCTGGCTAAAGGCAAACTTACTCACGTCTATCCTACATCTGTCCTTCCTCAATTTGAATCTATGCCCTCTCAGGTGATTATTCTGAGCAAGAGGAAGAATCCCATCAGCATTGAGCATGCTCAAACCATTCAAGGCTTTATACACCTCTATCAGATCACCTCGCTCGTGCCTAGTCTCCAGACATTGTAATTTGCAAAATTTAAGCCTTTCTTCATAAGAGCACCCCTTTGTTCCATTCATTAATCTTGTTGCCCTTCTCTATACTCGTTCCAGCATCTCTACATCCTTCTTGAAATGAGGCCTCCAGACCTGTATACAGTACTCTAGGTGTGGCCTGACCATTGCCTTATACAAGGGAATAATCACCTCCTTATCCCTGCTAGAAAAATTCCTATATATCATCTACAATACACCATGAGCTACTCTTGCAGCCCGTCTGCACTGCTCAGAAAACTTCATATCTGCCTGCACAACCACCCCCAGGTCCCTTTCATTCTCTACCACTGTCAGTGTAGTACAACAGAGTTGATATGTTGCTCTGGAGGTTGCTGTTTCCCATATGTAGTACTTTACATTTGTCAATGTTAAACTTCATTTGCCACCTCTCAGCCCATCTGCTCAACCTTTCCAGATCCTGTTGCAGTAGCATAGTGTCAGTAGTGTCCTTGACAACCCTGCCAACCTTCGTATCGTCTGCAAACTTGAACGTTATGAAGGCCTCTCCAGCAACTTTCCAGTTCCTTCTGTTTTGAGCACTGGCCATCCATTTTCTACCCACAAACTCATGAATTTCATCTATCCATCTCCGCCTTTGTCTTCCAGGTTTTCTTCTAGCTCCTCTTGGACACCATTCTGTTATTTTCTTAGTCCATCTGTCATCATGTCTTCGAGCTACGTGTCCTGCCCAAGCCATTTTAGTTCTTTAGTTTTGATAAGAATGTCCTTTACTTGAGTTTACTGCTTAATCCATGTGTTTCTCTTCTTATCTAACAGTCTTATTCCCAATATAATTCGTTCCATTCTTCACTGTGTAGTTCTCAGCTTCTCTTCCATTCTTTTGTTGAGTGCCCAAGTTTCACTTCCATAAGTCATGGTGGGGAGTATACATTGGTTCATTATTTTATGTTTCAAACAAACTGGGATATTGCTCTTCAGTATGTGACTATATTTCCTGAATGCTATCCATCCAAAATTTATTCTTCTCTTGACTTCCAGTCATTTATCATTATTATTACAGCTAATAACTTGTCCCAGATAAGTATATGACTCCACCTTTTCAATTACTGCTCCTTCAATCATTATTTCCCTTTCTGTGGCATACTTGTTCATCATTACTTTTGTTTTAGCCATATTCATCTTTAGTCCAAAATCCTTACTAACTGTGCATAACTGATTAAGATTTTCCTCTAATTCTTTGGGATCGTGGCTTATGACCACAATGTCATCTGCAAATCATAAATGGTTTAGGTACTCTCCTAAACCACAAATCATAAATGGTTTAGGTTCACATTGACTCCTTTCTGCGACCAATCGAATCATCTGAAAGCTTCCTCAAGAGCAGCAGTAAACAGCTTTGAAGATATTGTGTCTCCTTGTCGAACTCCTTTCTCAATTTTAAATTTCCTACTGTCTTTGTCTAGTCTAATAAAGGAGGTAGCACTCTCATATATTTTCTTCAAAATCATAATATATGGGATATCAATGCCTTGTCTTTCCAGTGCCTGAAACATTGCCTTATGCTGTATGGAGTCAAATGCCTTTTCATAATCCACAAATGCCAGGCATAATGGTGTTTTATATTCATTTGCTTTCTCCACTAGCTGTGATATTACGTGAAGGTGATCCATAGTTGAGAATCCTGTCCTAAAGCTAGCTTGCTCTTTCGTTTGATTCTCATCAAGATTTCTTTCTAATCTGTTAGTAATGACCCTTGTGAACAGCTTGTAGATGTGGGATAACAAGCTAATTGGTCTATAATTTCCAATTTCTGATTTATCTCTTTTCTTATGCAGCAAAACTATGATTGCATTATTCCACTGCTTAGGCGTCACACCTTTTCTAATACACTTTGTGAAGATCCTTGCCAGTTTTTGTGTTATGTCTCTTCCTCTCAATTTTAACAACTCTACAGTAACTTCATCTTCCCCCGGAGCTTTCTGATTCTTCATTTTCTTCAATGCATGTTCTACCTCATCGGGAAGAATATCGGGTATGTCGTATGTGTTGCTACTTTGCAATCCATCTTCCCCACTGCTGGCATCATTCCCCTACTCCTTGTATAATTCTCTATAGTAGTCTTCTGCTATTTGAATTATGCCTTTTCTGCTGTTTATAAGTACACCATCACTATTCTTCAGTTTCAGTATCATTTGTCTTTCTGTATTACTGCTCATGGCCTGCTGATTTAAATCCTTTGTTTTCCCTTAATGCTTGTTCTACTTTTCTTGTGTTAAATCTTCTTATGTCCTCTCTGAGTCTCTTTCTAATGGCTTGCATAACTCAGTATACTCAATTTTCTCCCTGTCAGTGTTTTTCTTGCTCTTCATTTGTCCTCTTCGGTTTATCATGACAAGTGTTTCTTGACTAATTTTTTTCTTCTTTGGATTTCTTTTTCCCTATAGATTTCTTGGGCTTTATCACTTTCAGAAAGTTGTAATATGCCTTGTCGATATCTTGGTCTCAAGCAGTCTGCAGAAGCTCAAATTTGTTCTTAAGTTCCAGTACATACTGCTTTTTCTCCTCTTCTGTTATCTCAAAGACCTTTGTATTATTTACTCAAGTCAGTTTTTTCCTTTCCTTTCCTACATCTATATCAAGTGTACATCTTACCATTCTGTGATCACTTCCAACATTTACCTTATTCCGGACAGTAACATCATTCACAATATATCTTCTGATAGTGAAGATGAAGTCGATTTCATTAGTAGTTAATCCATTTGGACTCTTCCATGTCCACTTTCTGTTCACAATTTTCTTGAAAAAAGTGTTCATTACTGGATATGGGTAGCAGTAACCCCAGAATAACATATCAACTGGGTGGCACTATACCCAGATTAGTGGAGAATGAAGAGGTCCTGGTAATAATTGTTCAGGCAGATATGAAATTTTCTGATGGTGCAGCTCATGCACTGTCAGAAAAGTGCATGAGCTTCACTGTCATATGCACCTAATGCTGCACATGACAGTGCAGGTGTCTTGTCAAAGATATACAGGAATTTTGCTAGCAAGGATATGTAGGTGATTGTCCCCTTTTATAAGGCAATGGTCAGGCCATATCTTGAGTACTGCATGCAGTTCTAGAGGCTTCATTTTAGAAAAGATGTAGAGCTACTGGTACACATACAGAGAAGAGCAGTTAGATTGGTGAATGGAACAAAATGGTCTTACCAAGAAAGGCTTAAGTTCTACAAATTGCGTCTGTAAGGCACCCACAAGGCGATCTGATTGAGGTGTATAAGGCCTTGAATGGATTGAGCAGGCTCAATGCTGATGGGATTCTTTCTCTTGCATAGATTACAAATCTGAGGGGGCATAAACTAAAATTGAGGAAAGACAGTTGTCGAATAGTGCAGAAATTTTCCTTTAGCCATCAGGTAGTTGATTGTTGGAACAAACTGCCATGGTGGAAGTTGATAGCTTAAATAAATTAAAGGCAGATCTAGACAAACATTTGGAATGAATGGATGGGTGAAATGGAGAGGGTTTTTTTCATTTTTGGCTGAAGCTGTATAAACTTGCTTCCTTGCATCATATGCTTATGCTAATGCTAAGTGTAAAAAATATTATACGTTCTCTATAACTCATTAAACTTAGGAAGAATTATCATATATCATAGCGAAATAGTTATATTTCAATATATACAATGAGCATACCTGTAATATATATATATATATATATATTACTCTTAGATGTGCTGCCCAAATTTTCCAACTGCTAATTGTTGCCAGCACCCATTCACGCCCTTCACATCACATGACCACAATACCAGGTCTTCTTTATTAATTTTTGTACTAACATTTTTATTCTTCTTCAAATGGAGCGTTTCCATTTACAATGGGTTTCTTCAGCCTACAAGTTATTTTCGGTAGGAATTTCTGGTATCCATTCCAGCATAACCTTTGGATATCTGATTTCTTGCATCTGTTTTACATGTCCATAGCATGTTTAATGCTTTTCGTTGATAGTATCAATAATATTCATTTTCACTTCCATTTTCTCTCTTATGTATTCATTCCATTTTCTGTCTCTTCCAGAAGTTGTTACTGAGCGTGTGCATTATAGCCTTAGTCGCTGATGCACCAATAAAACCCAAAACAAACAAACAAACAATCTTACTGAGTGTCTCCAAAAATCCATTTCTGTGGAGAGCAATTTTTTTCCCTCGCCTATTCAGTGTCCAGGTTTCTGCTCCATACAATAAAAGACTGCATTCAATCATTTGAAATATAAGTTTCTTTGTTTTTTTTAGAATATTTCTGCTCCATAGAACAGAATTTAACATGCAGATAGCCTTTCTGCCCTCAACAGTTCTCTTATTGATCTCTGCTTGGGATGATCCATCACTTTGTAAGATTGATCCCAAATATTTGAATTTATCAACTTGTTTGATTTTAAAACCTTCAATATTTAGAATGAGTCCCGATCCTGAAGACAACATTTCAACCTTGCTAAAATTTATTTTTACACCCCATTGTTTATATTCCTCAAACAATTTACGATGTGCATAGTCTGCTTCTTCTACATCTTGTACTATCACCATCTGATCATCTGCAAAAAGTAAATTGTGAATATAGATGTTCTTGTTGATTGACAATCCCATTTTATTGCATTTTTTTGACCAAGATCTTAGGCAGATGTCTATATGAAATTTGAAAAGTGTTGGTGACATGCAACATCCTTGTAATAAGCCTTTTGAAGATTGGAATTCAGGTAACAAAACTGTCCCACTTTAATTCTGAATCTGTTATTCCTGTAAATTGCCTTAATAATGTTAATCAATTGTCCACTAATCTTTGCCTCTTCCAGTGATTCCCATAAGAGTCTTCTTGAAACACTGTCATATGCGGCGCCTCTGTAGCCAGGTGGGAAGGAGCAGCAGTGCATAGCACACACTTCTTGATTAGACCGGGGTTCGAGCCTGTCACCACCAAATACTGAGGATGCGGAAAGGTCAGGGAATGACCACCGCATTTTCCGGAGCAATATGGCCTTAGTTGCTAATGCTCCTAAAAACCAAATAACAAACAAACAAACTGTCATATGCCTTTTCAAGGTCAATGAAAATCATAAAGATTTCTTTTCCTTTCGATTGGCATTTTTCAAGGATCTGTTGTACTGTTGAGATATGGTCTATACATGGCATCCCAGCTAAAAAACCACTTTGTTTTTCTGACACCTTGATTTGGACTTCTAAATGGTTCCTGATCCATTTTCCAGGAATCTTTAACAGCGGGTTCAGGATGCATATTCCTCTGTAATTTGAACAGATTTATTTTCTGATCACCTTTCTTATAAATTGATGTAATATATCCTGTTGTCATTTCTTTCGGTATTGCATCACCTCTCAGTATACCATTTAACAGTTTCTGTATCAGAACAGCCACTCCTCTTCCTCTGTATTTCAGAATTTCCATATAAACTCCTCCAGGTCCAGGTGATTTGCCATTCATTCCCTTCTTTAGTAAGAGTTCCACTTCCCTAACAGAAACTTTTAAGCCTGAGTCTTCCACACAAATCCTCCACCATCCTGAACTCTTCACAGTCTTCTTTTAAAAGTCGTCCATAGTACTTCATCCAATCTTTAAAAGGTATTAATTGCAAACTAGCATTGTGTTTATTATGTTTTCTCAAGTCTTTGATCGCTTGAAGCCCAATTTGCTATTAATAGTAATGCACTTTTCCTTTCCCATTCTTCATATTTTTGCTTCTGCTAACAACCGATTGGCTATTTTCTTCTTTTCAACATAAATGTTCCTATATGCATCATTCCTTTCTGAAATGCAAGTTTCTTTTCCTCTACAGCAGCTCTTCCTTTTTCTGTAATACAGGTCGTTTTTGGAACTTGGCTCTTCTTTTTATGTAGGATTTCATGAACTATTTTTTTACAATATTTTTTAAATATTCATAAATTTCTTCAGTATTACCTTCTATCTCTGTGTTAGTTGCTGGTTACAATCTCTGGGTGAAGTTGTTTCTAATGCTGTCATCCTGAAATAATTCAACGTTAAATCGACCCACTTGTAGCATTTCTCCTTCCCTGCATTTTTGGTTGTCCGCTCTTATTTTCTTAAAACACTTCTATCTCAGTGTTGTTTTAACAAGAAATGGTCAGATCCACATTCTCAGTTCCACACACACACACTAACATTTTCCCAACTGCTAATTGTTGCCAGTACCCATTCACGCGGTTCACCTTGCTTGACCACCATTCCGGGCATTTTATTAATTTTTTTTACTAATGTTTTTTGACTGAAGGAAAGCAACCTATGCCTGAAAGTTATCTATGCATGTTTATTTTAACTGCTTACTTTATCTATCTTCAATTTTAATAAACCGTTCTAAGTTTAAGAAGTGTAAAAATGGCTGAACAGTGCGTAAGAACTTTGAGAAAATATAGAAGAAATGCTAATGAAATTAGCATTTCTTCTATATTTTCTATAATGGAAGTACCGGATGCAAATAATCAACAAGCTGTAATTAATATGGAAGAGCATGACATAGGACATATGTGTTACAACTGTGAATATTGCAATGCAAAATATTGGGGACATGATTTAAATACATCGAATAAATACACTAAATGCTGTCATGGTGGAAAGTTTTCACTTTACCCACTGTCAGAGACACCAACTCTATTACTAGTGCTGCTTACAGGGGATACATGTGAAGCAAATAACTACAGAGAACTTATACGAGAGTACAACTCAGCAATGCTATTTGCATCAATGAGCACAGAGATTAAATCACCACCTGGAAATGGTCCTTACTGTTTTAGAATACACAGCCAGTTTTACCATTTGGTATCACTGCTATATCCAAATGAGGCAAATAAGACAGGATATGAACAACTTTATATTTTCGATTCCGCTTAAGCAACTCTTTTCAACTGAAGAAAAAAGCGGCTTGAAAAATAATCAAACTAATAAAATAATAATAATAAAATAATCAAATTAATTCAACAATTGTACGAGATGCTAGATGCTACGACAAGTTAACCCATTTGCCGAGTAATATATAAACAAATGCATCAAATAATCCAGGCCAATCCAACAATGAATGTGGGGAATAGCATTTATAGAAGACCCTGACTTAGATAAGAGATGATATATTACACCTACATCCAAAATGAAGGTTGCTGCAATATTTGTTGGAGAAGAATTATATCACAAGAATGGTGGAGACTGAAGGATCTAGATTAAACTATTTATGCCATAATCAGAAAGATGCATATGTTACACTGGGTACAACTAGTTGTCCTTAAAAATGTTTGCTATTAAGGGATTTTCTCTTGTATTCCTGCTTACTCTCCCTCACATAGGACCTGCAGTAATCCCCCATCGTTACAGGATCCCAGCGTCCTTGGTACTGCTTTTCCATTGTGGAAACATCTTGATGAAACTGCTTCCCTTGTTCATCACTCGCATCTCCCAGATTTTCGGGGAAAAATTCGAGATGGGAATGAAGAAAATGAATTTTCAACAAACATTCGACAGCCCATGTTTTTGTAGCACTCAAATAAATTAGATACCAACATTTCATAGTTTTCTTCTTTCCTGTTACCCAAAAAACCATTTCTACCTCCTTAAATGATCACCAAGCTGCCAATTCAACCTACTTTAAATGGGTTTCAAACACATCAGCTTTCAGGAGTTTTCTAATTTGGGGTCCTATGAAAATTCCTTCCTTAATTTTGGCATATGTTAAATTAGGAAACACACTTCTTAAGTATACAGATCTGTTACCTTCTTTATCTAGTCCCTTCATGAAATTTTTCATCAATCCAAGTTTGATGTACAGGGATGGAATAAGAACCTTGTTTAATTGCAGTAAAGGATTATTGCTCTTATATTATTTCTCCCTGATTGGGAGTTCCACCTCGTGACGGGTATTGCTACCAAGTAGTGTACAGGGTTGTTGTTGTTATGTCTGGTGTTACTGTTGGTCGAGGAACTCTCTGACTATCCTACAGGTGTTCAAGATTGCAACTTTCTGGAGTTCATTGTAGGTGTTCGCTGGGAGACCTATTGCTGCTAGACTGTTATGTAGGATCTTTGGCACTCTACCTGTGGTTGACACAATGATCGGGATGGTCGTTACTTGTTGCATATGCCACATCTCTTTGATCTCCTGTCTTAGGTTTGTGTACTTCCTGATTTTTCCCCATGGGTTTTCTGCAATTTGCCAGTGTTGGGTACCCCTATGTCATTTAGATAGGTAGCCTTTTCCTTCTTATCCACAAGGGTTATGTCCTGTCTGTTGTGCGGGATTGTCCTATCTGTTATTGTTGGGAGGCAGGTGATTGGCCTATATTTTGCCGGGTTTCTTGTATCTTGGTCTTTAGGCTTCAGATATGTGATTCCTTGAGTGAGAACCTTGGGAATTGTCTCTGGGTAGCTTATCATTCAGGTGAACTGCTATGCCAGATGCTTATGCCTGCAAGTGAGCTTCTTGTACCAGTAGTTGTGGACGTTATCTATTCCTGGAGTTCTCCAGTTGTGAGAGTTCTTGATCGTCTGTTTTACTTCTTCTTCCTGAATCTCCCACTCTCTCATTTTTGTATGTCCTTGGTTTTCTTGCATTCTAATTTTATCCAGTGATCTCGGCTGTTATGTCTTACTTCCCTGCTCTATATGTTTCCCCAGAACTCCTCAGTTGTCTTCTTCTAGGGTGGTACATTCCCATCTTCTCCAAGGCTCCTGTAGAAGCCTCTTTGGTCCTCATCGAAGATTCAGTTGTTTACTTTCCTCTGGGAGCTCTCTTTGTATTGGCATAGTCTCTTGCTGAGTGCAAGAAGGTTCTGCTTCAATATGTCCAAGTATTCTCCTAATCTCTGATTTTTTTGTCTCATGTTTGCCATGGACGCTGTCTCTCGTGAGGATGCTCTTCACTTTTCTAATTAATTTCTTACTCCTATTGCCCTATTGGTACTGGGTCAATTGGCCTATCTTGACTCTTAATTGTTTTCTCTTCTGCTGAAGTCTTCCCAAGCTGATCTTCTGCTGAAGTCTTCCCAAGCTGAACTTCTGCTGCTGGTCTCTCATTTCTCTTCCATTAATCCTCGTGGCTGTTACTGTAGCACAACACACAGCTGTTTGGATGGCCTCCAGTGTTGCACCATTGCAGTCGAGGTAATGCGGTATTAAGTGCCAATTGAGGTGGTCTGTGACTCTCCACAAGGTTGTATTCAGCCTCTGCTTCGGTATCACGTGAGTCTTTGTGGGGTCCATTTCTTCGAATTCTGAAAGGGCCTTCTTACCCTTGTCCTCTATTCTGGATATCATGACCTCATCTCTTTCCACTTCAGCTGCTGTGGGTTGTATTTCTTCTTGCTCTTCCTCCTCTGATTTGGTGGTAATATATATTCTTCCTCTGGCTCCATATTCTTTATCCTTTGTAGTTTATTGCTCATGTCCTGCGTGATTTTTTCCAAGATTGCAGGCGCTATCAGGTTCTTCATGATGATGGTCTTTCTCTGGTCTGCTATTCGCTGTTTGGTAACCAGAATATCCGGGAATCAGATATTCAGGTTACCAAACAGCGAATCCGCCCTGTAAAGTCTCGCCCTGTAAGTTGTCATATCGGTCTCCAGCTTCGTTATTTCGTAGTATGCTTGCATGATGTACGTATTCATTTCAATGCTCCACTTCATGTGTTGGCGTTTTCTCCCTTCCTGGGTGGTCACTAGCACAGTTGCGCAGGAAACACTTCCAGTTGGTGGGGCTGGATGGTCTTGCCCTTCTCTTGCGGTAGCCATATGGGAGACAGCGCCACTTGTTCTACTGTCTTCCTCAAGAGATAGTCTCTGATTTTTCAAACTGACACCTCTGCCTAAGGCCTTAATGCGAGTGACTATCCTGCGACACACTCGATGCAGCATGATTAATATTTCTCTGCAATATCATCCATCTATGGAGGTGGACCTGTTTAGCTTCAGCTTATGTCCAGTGGTATTTCTCGGGAGTGGTGCCACAATCTGCCTTAGCCTCCACTCCGACCTTGGGGTAGGTAGGTCCCTTGGAGCAACTCTCACAATGTTTATTTTTTTATTACTATTAATTTATTTATTATTATTCTAATTTATTACTATTATTATACCGGTCTCCCAGTGTGATGGAGCCGCATTCACTTCCACCAAGGCAGTATTCGAACCCGGGTCCATCAGGCTGGTAGTCCAGTGTTGTAACCACTGGGCCATCATGCCCCCTTTATTATTATTATTATTATTATTATTATCATCATCATCATCATCATCATCATCATCATCATCATCATCCATATGGTGCAAGGAAACCTAAGGCTTTTGCTGCACCAGCCAAAAAAAAAAAAAAATTCTTAATTACCCTGAGTGAGTGAGTGAGAGAAAGAGAGGAGTCAAAGGGAATCACCAAGAAAGAGAAGAATGATGATATCCAGTTCAGGACCCTGGGTGTGACAAGCCCGTACTCCCTAAATGTGAGCCCCTGAACTCATCCTGCTTGTCCCAATGTTTATGAAGCAAAACTGCTTTTAAACTTAATTTCAAAGCCTCTATTAATAAACTCCATTCATCTGACTTATGCATGACATAAGTCTGTGCAAAAACACATACTGTCCTCCATAGCAAAATATTTCAAAAACTTTTCATGTGTTTTTCGAAACGCTTTTTGGTTTATGTTTGGGGGATAGATTTACAACCCTGAGAACATGTCACAATCAGTTAATACTTGTAAAACCTTGACACAGCCTACAAAAATTCTCACCAAAAATGCTGTGTGCTCTCTTCAAATTGCATTTTGAACCTAAGTACCATAGGTAGAAGTCTAATTGTGTTAATCACAAGAAAACGAGGCCAGAATCGATTGTTAAATTAAGAGAATTAGCTTATATCTCTTAAAATAAATCAGTATGTTTTACATTACTGGCTAGATTATGCGAAATTGGCATATTTTGGTAAAGCATACTGATTTATCAAAATAACTGAGTCATCAAAATAAAAATTGGTTAAAAACAACATTTAAGTTCTTGGAGGTAAAAATCGTGTTGGCTAGTCTAGCCGAACAGTCTAGACTAGTTTTTGGTAAACCTAGATGTATTTAACCAAAATATATTCTGAAATAAAAGAATCAATTTTTTTCAAATAAATCACAAAAGTACTTTTCGAAAACATTGGTTGGTTGGTTCTGGAACACGTTTAATAATATTTTTGTAATCAGAGCATTTAGAAAAATCTCTCAACTTTATACTAAGGAGAAAAATCAGTTTTGTACAGTGTTATTATTGATCACAGAATTTTTGGCACGTAGTCAAAAATTAATTTAATCCAAAAATTCTCTTCCTAGTGATAAGCTTTCTCATTTATATAATTTACTTCCTTTTTCTTTAATATATGTATCAAAATTTCAAAATGATGTTGGGGGAATGTCAGGTTTGATCATAGTAGCAAGAAATATTGACATTTATTGCTATTGTGATCAAACATTTCTTGCTATTTTACCCATTAGAATATTACATTGTGTTTTGCTAAATTGCTTATAGTACCCTTGATGTGTAACATATTGTACAGTTTGATAATGAAATTCCGTGCAGCTGATAATTCCTCCTTGTTTAAACATTGTTTTAAGTGATGTAATACATTCAACGTTTCTGAAAAATAGATACAGCATTCAAGTATAGGGAACTGAAAATCAACATACCTCTTGAACACATTAAGGATAGACCTCAAATGAATGTGTTTTGTAACTTTATTACTGATTAAATGTATGGGCCCACATCACTCTTCTTTTATGAATGAACAAATAATTACTAATATCTATTAACTTGACATGTGAAAACTGTGACTTATGCCTGTCAGAGAGAAACTAAGTTTTCTTTTTCCTAGCTCGTGGTACCAAATTTTTAGAATGCAACCACAACATTCTTAAAAAAAACAACTCACTAAGAGAGCATGAAAGGACCATTTCTTGGCCTGCTAATGAGGTATATGTACTGTCTAAAGGCAAATTATGAAAATCACAATCTGTTAACAACATGAAAAATTCAGCTAATAAAAAGAAATACATAACTACTGTTTATAGGATACCATATACTACTTTTTGAAATAAATAAGAAAGTTTTCATTGTATAAGAAGAGGTTTCAAAAGTTATTGGCTTTTATGAATATGGATTATATATCATATTCAAAGTAAAAGCACATTGTTCACCAAATACATTTGAAACAACTTTTATTGAATAAGGCAAAGTATTTATTATTATTATTATTTTTTAATTATCTGAGTAGATGTAAAGACACTGCCCAGTTATTCTTTCTTTTATTGCAAAATATGCTGTATAAATAAAACTGAAGTTGCCTAACTTTTTTTCCTTCATCTTGGAGGCCAGATTGACTACCAGACTGGTATTATGAAAAGCTAATTTTTAATAATTATTAAAATGATTTTTAAAGAATATAAAATTTTTTTTTAGATATGCTCTACCATATTAGTATTTTAGTACAATTTTCCTCAGCCTGGTCAGTGCTTGTTAACAGGAGAGACTGCTTCTACAGGGATGGATACACTTAAATAGAAAGGGTGCAAGAATATTTGCTAATGCTATTGAGGCAGAGTTAGGTAGGTCAGAAAACTGCTGGCTTAGGGGGATATACGGACTAATAGATTAACAGTAGCCGCTGGCAGAGTGAAAATGATTCTTGCACTGCTTCTATTGAAATGCAGCTGACCAGCAGCCTGGAAAGCAAGGCAATGGGGATTTCCAGGACTGTTGGGAGTCATAGAGGAACAAGTAAATACATGGGCTGTCTTTTCTTTTTTTTTTTTTTTTTGGTAGTTGTTGGCACATCACCATCTATGGCCATAATGCACCTCCCAAGGTTTTTTTTTTGCAGTACTTTGATCCAAGCCCGAGGCGGGATTCGAACCGGTGACCTTTTGGGTTGTCAGGCAGGTACTTTACCCGCCCGACTAGCCTGGTCAGCACACGGGCTGTGTTAGGGTAACTAAGAGTAGAAACAGATGCATGTATACAAATGCTAGGAGTATAGTTAATAAATTTGATGAGCTTGAAGTGCTAGTCAAGACATCAAAGGCAGATATTGTTGGGATATCAGAGACGTGGTATCACACAGACATAAGCAGTGAAGAATTGGAATTTAGGGAGTACAATGTGTACAGAAAGGATAGACAACACAGGAAGGGAGGATGGGTATTCATTGTCCACCAATTGATGTTGGTGGACAATGAATTTTGAGTCTGTTTGGTGTGACATAAGCACTGGGAAACGAAAAATGAGAGTAGGTGTGTGTTATAGGCCTAATGAATCTGATGAGTATAATTAGCAATTGTGCAGAGAAATAAGTTGGGTAGTAAATCAGAGTGTCTTATTATGTAAAATTTTAATTTCCCAGAGATTGACTGGAATTTGTGGGTTGGTCACTCACACACTAGCAAGGCTTTTGTGGATTTATTGAATGATTGTTTTTTACCACAGCATGTTTGGGAGGCAACTAGAGGGAGTAATACTCTTGTTCTGATTATCAGTAGTGATTCTTCATGCATTAAGAATCTGCAGATAAAGGAACCACTAGGTGACAGCGATCACAGTGTGCTGAAGTGGATTTACTCAAAGAGGTAACTACCATCAGGGGTAAAGGGAAGGGTTTTTGCTTTTGTAAAGGTGACTATGGTGGTCTGAGACAGTATTTAAATTCTATATGGTGGGACCAGCTGATGATCTTACCAACAGCAAATTCAAAATGGGAAGCATTCAAAGAAATAATCTTGGAAGCTACTAGGCTTTTCATACCAACTAAGAAATATTGTTCAAGATTTAGGCCTGCCTAAATGGATGTCAGATGAACTAATTAGACATGTGGCAGAGAAGAAAAATGCATGGGATACACAGAAGCCTGTGATAGATATTAAAAAGGAGATTAGGCAGGCAAAGGCAGATTACAAGAAATCTGACAAAGGATTCAAAGAAAAACAGCAAAGAGTTCTTTACTTTTGTAAACTCTAGAAGGAAGGGGATGCATCAGATTGGTCCACTTGATATCAATTGTTCGACCATTGATGATCCTTCTCAGGTAGCTAACAAACTAAATGAATATTTTGCATCTACATTCACACATGAGGTGTCGTTCAGGGAGGAGAATGCCAGAGGTGTATTCAACTCTGACAGTAAGCTAAATAATCTTGTAATAGCTAAGAATAAAGCTGAGGAGAAATTGTTGAAGATAAACATAAGAAAGATATTTCTTGATGATAAATAAGCTCATACACCAACCATTAATTAAAATAGCTCTTTACTGTGACTGGAATTTACAAATTAAAATAACATACTTACAATAAAATTTAATATTAGTAAACTAATAAGAGGAGTTTACCTCAATATCGTACGTGGAACACTTCCGTATGATACCCTCCAGAAATTAAAACGGAAAAAACGAAAAAAATCGCAACTTACCGGTACATAAAAGTAAAATATAAATAATTAAAGAAAAATATAAATAATCAATTTAACACAATTCAAAAACAATTAAAATTCAAATTAACGCAATTAAAAGAATCTAACGAAAATATTCAAAACGAATATTCAAAGGAAGGAAGGAAATCGTTTTGAATATTTTCGTTAGATTCTTTTAATTGCGTTAATTTGAATTTTAATTGTTTTTGAATTGTGTTAAATTGATTATTTATATTTTTCTTTAATTATTTATATTTTACTTTTATGTACCGGTAAGTTGCGATTTTTTTCGTTTTTTCCATTTTAATTTCTGGAGGGTATCATACGGAAGTGTTCCACGTACGATATTGAGGTAAACTCCTCTTATTAGTTTACTAATATTATTATCAACGTAGAACATATTGAGTATTACATCTCTGATTCATACTATCTAATAAAATTTAATGTATAAAATAAAAATAAAACTGCTATATAAAGATTAAAACTGTAATAAAATCGTTGTAATAAAATTACCTAAAATAAACTGGATTAAAAGCGATAAAACCTCTAGCTTTCGGAAGCATCAGCTTCCTTCCTCAACAGTAATAGATCTTCTGGCAAACACTTCCTTATATATAACAGGCTCACGATATTTCACCACGTGGTTCCATCGGCGCATGGTTAGAATGTGAAGTGGAAATAACTCAGGAGCGCGCAAAGGAAAACTGTTCATCCATACTTAGGACATTAGTTTCAAATAGGGGATGCAAATGCATAGCCTTGTCCCTATTCATGGTATTGTTGTATGAACAGATTCGCAGGCTCTCGAGCCATTTGCGGTCCCAGAATTCATGCATTTTGCTTGGAGCGCTCCCGAGCTATTTCTGCTTCAAGTTCTAACCATGCGCCGATGGAACCACGTGGTGAAATACCGTGAGCCTGTTATATATAAGGAAATGTTGCCAGAAGGTCTATTACTGTTGAGGAAGAAGCTGATGCTTCCAAAAGCTACAGGTTTTATCGCTTTTAATCCAGTTTATTTTAGGTAATTTTATTACAACGATTTTATTACAGTTTTAATCTTTATATAGCAGTTTTATTTTTATTTTATACATTAAATTTTATTGTAAGTATGTTATTTTAATTTGTAAATTCCAGTCACAATAAAGAGCTATTTTAATTAATGGTTGGTGTATGAGCTTATTTATCATCAAGATATGAATTTACCCAACCTCAGAGGTCTTTTCCAGGATAAGAAAGACACACGGGGTGGATGGAATCTATCGAGTTATATTAAAGGAGACAACAAAGGAAGTAAGCAAAACCCTTAGCCATAATTATGAGAGCTTCCTTGGATTCAGGGGAGGTACCCATGGACTGGAAATGTTGAAATGTGACCCCAATCCACAAAGGAGGATCAAAGGGAGACAGGTAATTACAGACCTGTTAGTTTAGCTTCTGTTCCAGGGAAACTAACAGAGACACTGGTTAAAGAAGCATTGCAGGATCATCTAGAAAGACTTCAGCTATAGCTCGGACACAGCATGGGTTTGTTAAAGGGAAGCCTTGTTTGCATCCAGTTCTTTTGATTCACAAAAGAACTGGATGCAAAGAATAATTCTGATAATTTATATATTTGGATTTTAGAAAGGCTTTTGATACTGTTGCACATGGAAGACTGCTGCACAAATTGGAGTAGTGTGGCATTGGAGGCAAATTGCTGCTATGGATAAAGGGATGGTTGAATGGGAGAAAACAGAGAGTGGTAATCAATGGACACTGCTCTTCGTTGACTAAGAACACTGAACCCTGGAGGTTCCCCAGGGTTCAGTGTTGGGTCCATTGTTGTTTTCTGAATTCATTAACGATATTCATGATGGTATATCAGGCTTAATGTCTAAGATTGCAGAGGATATGTAGGTTGGCAGGATTGTTAGTGAAAGTATGCTGCTGCAATAGGATCTAGAAAAGTTGAGCAGATGGGCTGAGAGGTGGCAACTGAAGTTTAATCTTGACAACTGTTAAATGCTGCATATGGGTAGCAGTAACCCCAGAATAACATATCAACTGGGTGGTACTACACTCAGGGTAGTGGAGAATGAAAAGGAACTTTGGGTAATTGTGCAGGCAGATATGAAGTTTTGCGAGCAGTACAGATGGTCTGCAAGAGTGGCTCATGGTGTCTTGTCAATGATATACAGGAATTTTTCTAGCAGGGATAAGGAGGTGATTATCTCCTTGTATAAGGCAATGGTCAGGCCACACCTTCAGTACTGTATACAGTTCTGGAGGCCTCATTTTAAGATGGATGTAGAGCTGTTGGAACTAGTATAGAGAAGGGTAACAAGATTAGTAAATGGAACAAAGGGTTGCTCGTATGAAGAAAGGCTTAAGTTTTGCAAATTACAATGTCTGGAGACTAGGCACCGGTAAGGTGATCTGATTGAGGTGTATAAAGCCTTGAAATGTTTGAGCATGCTCAATGCTGATGGGATTCTTCCTCTTGCTCAAAATAATCACCTGAGAGAACATAAATTCAAATTGAGGAAAGGCAGTTGTAGGATAGATGTTCGGAAGTTTGCCTTTAGCAGCGGGTGGTTGATAGATGTGCAGAAGTTTGCCTTTAGCCAATGGGTGGTTGATTGCTGGAACAAACTTCCATCTGTCGTAGAAGTTGACAGCTTAAACAGATTTAAGGCAGAACTGGACAAACATTTGGAGCGAGTGAATGGGTGAAATGAGAAGGGTGGTGTGGTTTTTTTGGCTGATGCTATATAAGCTTGCTTTCTTGCATCATGTGCCCTTGCTAATGCTAATACTATATATTGGCTATATGTACTGATTGATAGAAGATGTTGCCGACCAATGGCATAGTCCACAAACACTAACTGTCATCAGTGCAAGTGATCAAATGATTAAATCATCAAATGCATCAGATGTAGGAATATTGGAGGCATGGTGTCACTCGACAAAGGATACAGAATTTGTATATGGTGAGTATAATGTGTACAGAAAGGACATATTGGGGGTCTCTCCTATAACCATGTAGTATACTCTCTCTCTCTCTCTCTCTCTCTCTCTCTCTCTCTCTCTCTCTCTCTCACATAGTACAAAATCTGTAAATGCCAGAGAGAGTTTTGGTGATGGTCTACATAGTGTAGTGTTGGTCTGTTGTTACTCCGCATTTAGCCACAGGGTCCTGAGTGCGAACTCATGTTGTCCATCCACCTTCTGAGGAAGCTGCCATGTATAGTAGGAGATAGTCTCTGGTGGGGCCAAACCGTAGTCTGCACCTGAGCTTGCCACCAATGGCCACAGAGTGTGGGGAGGTATTATTATTATTATTATTATTATCCATATGATGCAAGGAAGCCGCCTGAGGCTTATGCTGCACCAGGAAAAAAAAAAAGTTCCCGAGTATCCCTGAAAGAGAGAGAGAGAGAGAGAGAGAGAGAGAGAGTCAAAAGTAGAAGGGAATTACCAAGAAAGAGAAGAATGATGATATCCAGCTCAGGACCCCGGGTGTGCCAAGCCCATACTCACCAGATGTGAGCCCCCTATGCTGGAAGGAGAAAAGAGAGCAGGGGAGACAGTGAAGGTAGGAGGGAACAGATGGAAATAAAAAAAGGTGGATAATAGGAAGACTGTCCACCTGGAAATAGGAAATTAGGGGGGGAATAGAGGGGCATCCCTGTGAAAGGACCCCACCCTCCATTCAGGGGAGCCTGAGTGCCAAGCGATTTTCTTCCTGTGAATTTTTTTTATTTTTTATTTTTTATTTTTTTTTTTATTTTCTAGTGTGACCTGTTCTTTTGTTTACTTGAAGTGGTTCTGTACTTTAAAGGTCAAAAGTAAGAACCTTTAAAGGAAATCCACCTTTCTTTTTTTATTCTATATATTCATTACTGACCCTCTACTTACTTCAACAACCGCTTGGTCACTGGTGGCACCGCTCCTGCCTCCACATGGCAGGATCAGTAACCTGGGGAAAAAGACAACCCTCAGGGCTAAAAGGAGCAGAGATGGAAACAATTGAATTTCCATGTTTGGAGCCAAAGAGCCCCTCAACAAAGTGAAAATCGTGATGCTGACCGTGACTTCTCTCTCTTTCTCTCTCTCTCTCTCTCAAAGAGAATGAAAAAAGACACTGGCAGACAGGAATCTCCAGCATTCCTGTTAATACATTCTCTGTCAACCCAACCTGTGGGCAAGCTCTCCCCCTTCATCATTCAGAGATGCGTAGAACATGCTGCAAGTTCACCAAAAATGGTGAAACACCTCCAATCTGGAGATTTATTAATAGAGACCACCAATCCTCGACACTCTGAACTATTATTATGTCTGACATCCTTGAGTGGAATCCCACTTCAAATCACACCACATACACCTTCAATTCTTCAAAGGGAGTGATCACTGAATGGGATTTATTGAATGTTCCTGATGATGAAATAGTCAAGGAACTTAGATCAAAAAGTCACTCAGACAAAACAGGATCATGATCCTAAAAGATGGCAGTTTAGTTCCTACCCGGAATATAATTTTAACTTTCAGTTCTCCAAACCTACCAGCCTCAGTCAAGGCAGGATATTTAAACTGTCACATTCGGCCATATAACCCAAACCCCCCTAAGATGTTTTAAATGCCAGAAATTTGGCCATTCCCAGACAGCATTCTGTGGAGATGCAACATGTGCAAACTGTGGGTGTAAAACTCATGCAGAAACAGAATGTAAGGCACCAACTCCACAATGTCCTAATTGCAAGGGCAACCATCTGGCATACTCCAAAGACTGTGACCTCTGGAAGTTGGGGGAAAAAATACAAAAATATAAAATTGAAAATAGTTTCCTACCAAGAGGCAAGAAAACAAGTAAAATTAAGTACACCAAAATGCACTTATGCTTCAGCTACTTACAGTCGCCAATCAGTAGCATTTCAGACAGCAGTGTCCATCCCTCCAGACGCATCGATCTCAGACTGGGGGCGCCTCCGTAGCCAGGTGGGCAGTGCGTAACACACGCTTCTTGATTAGACTGGGTTCGAGCCCATGACCACCAAATACGGAGGATGCAGAAAGGTCAGGGAATGACCACCGCATATCCCCGGAGCAATATGGCCTTAGTTGCTAATGCTCCTAAAAACCAAATAACAACAACAACAACTCAGACTGGGCTCAATCAGTCCTCTCAGTTCAGCATCCATCTCCACTAAATGTAATAGACCAATGCAATAATACACCACTGACAGTTCCATCCCAGAGACTTCCCCTTTGTCAAGCAGTGGAGAATTTACAAAAATCAGATCCAGTTGAGGTGAAGCAATCTCACATATCAAGCATGGACACAGATGGTACTACCAACTGATAAAATCTGCTTGAAATATGTGCAAATAGTGATATGGAAGAAAGCAATGACTCAGGACGCCCAAATTTTTCAAGGAAAGAAAAATCAAAACTCGACAGATATAAACAACCCACTCACAAAAAGCAGACAGACTCATCTTCCGCTCACAAAACCAAATAATGGAACAAATCATACAATGGAACTGCAGAGGTTTTCGCAGCAATATTGATATCTATGAACTAATTCACCATTACAATCCTGCTGCCATGTGCCTACAAGAAACAAATTTAACATCAAAAATCTCCATTTCAGTCAAAAACTATACTACCTTCAGAAAAGATCGATCTGAAACTAACAGCCCACATGGAGGAGTAGCTGTACTAGTGGAATCATGAGTCCCCTCCAGGCACATTCCATTGCAAACACCATTAAAAGCTGTTGCTGCCTGTATAGTAATTGGTATCACATTGACACTGGTCTTGATATATCTTTCGGCGAACCATCCATGCACAATTCAGGATCTGGAAAATCTTATTTCTCAATTACTGTCTCCTATCTGTCTATTAGGAGATTTTAATGGACATCATCCATTGTGGGGTTCTGTGGTCTCAGATGGACATGGTGAGCTAGTTTGTTTGTTATTTGGTTTTTAGGAGCATTAGCAACTAAGGCCATATTGCTCCGGGAATATGCGATGGTCATTCCCTGACCTTTCCGCATCCTCCGTATTTGGTGGTGACAGGTTCAAACCCCGGTCTAATCAAGAAGCGTGTGCTACGCACTGTCGCTCCTTCCCACCTGGCTATGGAGGCTCCTTTACATTATTGAACACTGGCTTACCCACTTGCATCCATTTTCCTACTGAGTCAACCACTTCAATAGATCTCTCAATCCGCTCTCTAATCCTCTTCCCAACTATAGAATGGGCAGTACACGACAATCCTCTAAACAGTGACCGTTATCCACTGATTTGTAGCATTCAAACTACCCGGTCCAAACAAACAGAAACAAAAAAGAAATGGAAATTTTCCAAAGCGAACTGGACAAAATTTACCAATCATCTATCTTTTGATGAGGATATCATTGAGTCTTCTGATATTGACACAGCCTCCGATCATATCACAAAACAGATACTAACAGCTGAAACAGCTGCCATTCCACAGTCTCAAATAAGAAACTGCCAGCATACCAATCACTGGTGGAATGGTGATTGTAATGAAGCAAAAAGAGAAAAACATGCAGCATGGCACACCTTCCGCAAATATCGCACCACTGCCAACCTTATTAACTTCAAGAGACTGAGAACCAAAGCTCATTTCATCCGGCAAAAAGCCAAAAAAGACTCATGAATAAAATTTGCCTCCTCAATAAACAAAGATACTAATACCTGATGGGAAAAAATAAAGAAGCTAAGTGCAAAATATCATATATCACCTTCTCCTATTATTAACTGGAATGGGAACAAGATTTCCTCTCCTTGGGAGATTGCCAATGTTAATATGCACTTGAGGCAGACAGTTCTGTGAACTGTCTGCCTCAAGTGCATATTAACCATATTTTTAAAAAATTAAAGCCGAAGCTGAGAAAAGGAAATTGAACTTCAAAGCTACATGTCCTTTACCCTATGACCAACCACTCACAATATCTGAGCTGAAAGAATCTATATATACCTCAAGAAACAGTGCTCCTGGTCCTGACGAAATTTACTATATAATGCTTCAACATCTCAATCAGATATCACTATCATCATTACTAAATTTTACAATCGGATATTCTCAGAACATATATTCCCCACTTCCTGGCAACATTCTTATGTAATAGCTATACCGAAACCTGGAAAAGATCATTCGATTCCTCACAATTATTGACCAATTTCTCTAACCAGTTGCTCGAGTAAGACTTTGGAAAAAATGGCTCGCCAGCAATTCGCATGATATCTTGAATCCCAAAACATAATCAGTAACAGTCACCTTGGTTTTCAAAAGAACAGATCTTCCCTAGACCTCATAACAAAAGCTGAATCAAACATAAGAAATGCGTTCGTCAGAAATCAACATCTTGTCATGATATGCCTTGATATAGAGAAGGCTTCGATACCACATGGCGATACAGCATCCTAAGAGATCTCCATTCTGTTCATATGAGAGGCCATTTACCATATTTTATTCAAAGCTTCCTTCGACACAGATCTTTCCAAGTTAGGTACTAGCAGCTTTCATCTCAAATATACATACATACAAGAAAACAATATCACAAAACCACATTCCAAACACCATTGACTCATATATCTATGCAGATGATCTTACCATATCCTGCCATTCCTAGAATATGAACTATATATTGAGAGGCATCCACAAATATCCATAAATAACACTGAATTATGGATGGCACAAAACAGATACAAACTGTCAAGTCACAAATCTACAGCCGTACATTTCTGCACAAAGAACAGAATGCATCCTGAACTTGAGTTATA
The DNA here is from genome assembly GCF_048544385.1 of Mastigoproctus giganteus. NCBI lineage: Eukaryota > Metazoa > Arthropoda > Arachnida > Uropygi > Thelyphonidae > Mastigoproctus > Mastigoproctus giganteus. The sequence goes on from NC_143582.1 coordinate 128,161,378, forward strand.
CTTGGCCAATCGCCCTCTATCAATGGTGAACAGTATTCGCCTCCTAGGGCTAATTTTTGACAAGAAGTTAAACTTCCAGGAGCATATGAAGAAAGGCTTAAGTTTTGCAAATTACAGTGTCTGGAGACTAGGCACCGGCGAGGTGATCTGATAGAGGTGTAAAGCCTTGAATGGTTTGAGCATGCTCAATGCCGATAGGATTCTTCCTCTTGCTCAGAATAATCACCTGAGAGGGCATAAATTCAGATTGAGGAAAGACAGATGTAGGATAGATGTGCGGAAATTTGCCTTTAGCCAGCGGGTAGTTGGTTGGAGGAACAGACTTCCATCCCTTGTTGTGGAAGTTGATAGCCTAAATAAATTTAAGGCTCAGCTGGACAGGTATTTCGAACGAACGGAGGGGTGAAATGAAAGTGTTTTTTTTTTCCGGCTGACGCTGCATAAGCTTGCTTTCTTGCATCATATGTCTCTACTAATGCTAATGTCAAATATCTAAGATCCACTTGCGCAAAGAAAATGAATATACTCCGGGTCATCTCCAGTATATCTTGGGGTGCAGATCGTTATACCCTGCTCCCTAATTAGATGTTGGCTAGACTATGGAGTACCTCTTTATGAGTCAGCTAGGGAGAGCACCTTAGCCCGTCTTGTGCTCCCTCCAACACTCTTCTATTAGGATAGCCGTAGGTGCATACAGAACATCACCAGTTCAAAGTCTTTATGTTGAGGCTCACGAACCTCTACTTAGCATTAGAAGAAAGATGTTGCTGATGAACTAATCAGCTAAAATTAAAAGCCTGCCTACTCATCCTGTTTGGCAACTACTGCATGATCCTCAGTGGAAAACTCACTATGCAAATAAACCCAGAACAATTCAGCCTACTGGTATCAGAATGCAGAATCTAACAGAAAGCTGAAACATTAAGCTTCATAATATCCTCAGAAAATCAAAAGACCAGATCCCACATGGACTTCCTTCACACTTTCTTTTGATGAATACTTTGAGCAATGGGGTAAAGGTTCTATAGCAAATATTAACAACCAACAACTACATTTTGCTCCCACACAAAAGTACCCCCACTTTACCAAGATCTATACTGATGGTTCAAAGTCTGACAATTGAGTGGATGCAGCTGCTGTCTTTCCTAATAGAACTGTTTCAATTTCACTTCCAGCCAAATGCAGCAGTTATACTGCTGAGCTCCGTGCCATTTAGCTTTCTCTGAAAAACATCTCACTGCTGTCAATAAATAAAAGCATAATATATATACTGATTCACAGAGTGCTCTTTTAGCTTTGAAAAGCACTTCCTCACCTAACAATCCTTTATTAAAGCTCATAAAACATGAGGTGATATGTCTTCTTGAGCATTGGCAAACTGTTGTCTTCTCTTGGATCCCTGGCCACAGTGGTATTCCAGGAAATGAATGTGCAGATGATGCTGCAAAGCATCCTTCCAACACAACCTCAACAAATGATCTAGTCCCATATCCTGATTATAGACACAATATACCGAGAACATCTATGGAACAATGGACACTTCTGTGGAAAATGCAAACAAATAAGCTATTTCAAATAAAACCTGAATCCCAATTATGGACTTCTAGCCTTCATAAAAATAGAAAAGAAGTAATCTTAGCCAGAACTTGAATAGGTCTCACACATCTCTATCTGCTTACAGGAAATGATACTCCTCTGTGTGTGTACTGCTCGCAACCACTTACAGTAAAACATATACTTCTTGAATGTAGCTTGTTCAACAATGCCTGACAAATGTATTTTAGTTTGATTTCAGATCTACAACAACCTCTGTCTCTCAATAGTGTCATAGGTAAAGAAGGCAAATCTCTCTGAATTCTTTCACTATTTAAACCAAATTCAAATATATGACCGTTTATATCTGCTTCTCAAGCAGTTTTTATATGTAAAGTCATTTGATTTGGGAGGCGCAATATGGCCTATATAGCAGTAGCCCTTGCACCAGAAAACACCACAACATTCAGGGGGACTGTCGAGAACAGTAAAATTTTTGTGATAGTTAAGAGTCCACTATGTGAAATGTTTGGGTAGGGAGAAGGGATATGGGATTGATTGGGGGTAAAGTTATAGGGTCAGGGTGCCCTACGTGTGGGGAGATTGCACTGTGGAATCACAGTGGCGCTCTGTATGAGATCCCACACTGGCCAGACAATCTGGAGCCAGTGTCAACAGTTCCCATGCCATGCCTCAAGGAGGGAAGGGGAATGACATTAGCATGGCAGGAGGGGCTCATATTAGGTTGCCCCACTGCAGTCTAATTTGGGTGGGGGCATGTCAGAACACACACACACTTTACATATATTTGGCCTATCTATAAACCCGTCACCCATATATATATGGATGACGGGTCTATAGATAGGCCAAATGATTACTATATATATGTAGTAATCATTTGGTTACTATATATATATATATATATATAGTAATCCACTGATTACTATATATATGTAGTAATCAATGGTGGACTGGGTCTAAAAATATTGATTGCCAGGAGACAAAGGGGGCCTACCCTTAAATAAAAATGATTTTATTAAAATAGTAATACAACGTAAATTTTAGTTGCATACAGTAATAATATTAGAATTTCTATTATATTTCAAGTTACTAAAAGGTCATTAACATTTTTAACATGTTATCTAATGTTATTGCAAGGGGGCTCACTTGCCATCGGGCAAGCTGATACCCTGACCAGTCTGCCAGTGGTAGTAATATTAAACTGTTAAGAAACAAAATAAGCAGAAAAAGGAAAATAACAAAAGTTATCATGTCTAATGCTCTAAAACGTACAGGGCAGCAGTAAAGGAAGCAAAAGGATATAAACAATGTGTGGTTTGAAACAAAAATATAGTGTCTCTGAAAATGGAAATGAAAAATACAAAAATGAACTGGGACTAAGGAAGCAAACAATGTACAAAAATAATTTCATAGAAATAAATTTTAAAAAATAAATAAATAGCACTGTATTCTGATATGGGAGGGCAATTTTAGCAAGAGGTTGAATCAAGGGATGGCAAATATGCAAATCTGAATTCAGTAAACGAAAAAAATTATACGTGGCCAGGAATTTGTATGAAATTATTTTTGTATATTGTTTGCTTCCTTAGTCCCAGTTCATTTTTGTACTAGGTTTTTCAAATTCTTTCACTTTTTCACCACTACGTTACTTCCAGTTTCTACCATCCTTTAAACTTCTCTTAGTTCAGGCACTTTGTGTATTTTACATTTCCATTTTCACAGATACTTTATTTATGTTACAAACTACACATTGTTTATATATATATATATATATATGTATATAAGTATATCTATATACAAATTCAATAGACATAGCACAAAATGGTACCTATCATGACAAATTAAAATCCAAAATAAAATTGGCAGTGAATATCTGCAACATACAAAGGACCCTATCAGCCTCTATATAAAGCAAAGCTAATAATAATAATCATATAATTCCATATTTACAAAATACAAAATCTAAAATACCAAAAAATACTCAAGATACCAAATTTTACCAGTTATTATTGAATAAGGCCTACATTGAAATGCACATCATCATGGAGCTAGCACCTCTCAATATATGCCATCAATAACAACCAAAACTATCTGTTTCTGCTAGTTATCAGCCAGCCTAACCTTATTTATGTTATACTAAATATAGTATAAATCATAGGATTACGCTAAGTTGAAATTAGATTAAGTTAAGTTGATATAAGATTATTCAATAATAAGTTATCTGAAATTAACGGCAGACTGGCAAAAAATAACTGCTAGTAATTTTATCTGTTTAAAATAAATAAATATATTTTTAAATTAATATATATATATATATATATATATATATACACACACACACAAGTACACACATTGAGGGCGCCTCTGTAGCCAGGTGGGAAGGAACAGCAGTGCGTAGCACACGCTTCTTGATTAGACCGGGGTTCGAGCCCGTCACCACCAAATACGGAGGATGCGGAAAGGTCATTCAGGGAATAACCACCGCATATCCCGGAGCAATATGGCCTTAGTTGCTAATGCTTCTAAAAACCAAATAACAAACAAACAAACAAACAAGTACACACTTTTTTATATATATTAACTTGTTTAGGGGCAGACTGTATGTTGGACCTAGGGCAACTCCCTCTCTCTCTCTCTCTCTCTCTCCCTCTCTCTCTCTCTCTCTCACACACACACATTTGGCATCTTGCATTCATCATCATTCAATGAAACAGGATGAATGTGGCAACTGTCAGACAATCACTTTTTTTATATATAGTATTCACAAACATTCACTCAGTTACTGCATAGTTTACACAGGTGACCTGGTATTCACTCATATATATACAACTTAACCTGCAAGGTATAACTAATTTTTTTTTCAGTAATGTATACTTTTACACACACACACACACATAATCACAGATAGACAATCAGTCACCCATGCGTACAATACATGTATACTTAGATGTTATCACAGATATTACTTTGTTTACACGGTTCATTTTTACATTTAATCCACAATATTCACTTTTAATTAAAGCATACATTTATTGCTACACATAGGGAGAAGGGAATATATTTTGGCAAGTTCATATTGATTCAAGCTCTCAATCAAATCCATTAATGTGAATACACGATTAAAAGCTGCTAGCAAGCAAGCATACACATTTTCACTCACCACTTATACATATTCCATATACAAAAATACAGGCTAGAACTCTCCATCACATCTGGCAATGCAGGTACAACAGAAAGTTACCAGCAAGCATGCACTGCCCATACACATTTTCATTCCCTACTCATACATACTCCAAGATATAGAAACACTAGAGCTCACCATCATGTTCAGCAATGTGGATGTGACCGATAGCTCACACTACCATACTATTATCACTCCTCACCCATACATATTTCAAGATACGAAAACACAGATGAGAGCTCTCCATCACATCTGGCAATATGGACACAACTGAGAGCTATTAGCAAGCACACCTGCCATGCACATTTTGACTTACTACTCAATACATGCACTAGATGCAGAAACACAGACTAAAGATCTCCGTTATGTCCACCACCATGGATGTGACAGAGAGCTCCAATCAAGCAAAACTGCCATGCACACATAATTATACAAACAGTTAATATTCACACAATACATACAATCATTTTCTCAAAAATAAGCACACTCCTAGCACTTAAACTAAGCAATATAAACCCATAACATATATAGTAGTAGTAGAGGCATGTGATGCAAGAAAGCAAGTGTATGAGCTTATGTAGCATCGGCCAAAAAAAAAAAAACACAATTTCACATATCCACTCCCTCTAAAAGTTTGTCCAGTTCCTCCTTGAATTTATTTAAGCTATCAACTTCCACAACAGATGGAAGTTTGTTCCAGCAATCAACTACCTACTATGGAAATTTGCCTTTAGCCAAATTTCCACACATATATTCTACAACTGTCTTTCCTCGATTTGAATTTATGCCCCCTCAGGTTTGTAATCTGAACAAGCAGAAGAAGGTGCCTCTGTAGCCAGGTGGGCAGGAGCAACAGTGCATAGCACATACTTCTTGATTAGACCGGGGTTCAAGCCCATGACCACCAAATACGGAGGATGTGGAAAGGTCAGGGAATGACCACTGCATATCCTCGGAGCAATGTGGCCTTAGTTGCTAATGCTCCTAAAAACCAAATAACAACAACAACAACAAGAAGCAGAAGAATCCCATCAGAATTGAGCCTGCTTAACCCATTCAAGGTCTCTCAATCTGATCACCTCACAGGTGCTTGGTCTCCAGTCACTGCAGTTTGCAGAACTTAAGCCTTTATTGGTAAGCACCCTCCTTTGTTCCCTTCAAAGCTTGTTGCCCTTCTCTGTGCTCATTCCAGCAGCTCTACATCCTTCCTAAAATGAGGCTTCCACTCCTGTATGCAGTACTCCAGGTGTGGCCTGACCATTGCCTTCTACAAAGGGATAATCACCTCCTTTTCATTAATAGAAAAATTCCTGTATATCATTGATAGTACCCCATGAACTGCTCTGGCTGCCTGTCTGCACTGCTCAGAAAACTTCATATTTGACTGCACAATTACTTCCAAGTCTTTCATTTTTTACCATCCTAAGTGTAGTACCACACAGTTGGTACTTTCCTCTGGGGTTACTTCTACCCATATGCAGTACTTTGAATTTGTCAATGGTAAACTTCAGTTGTTATATAATTAATATAACACCTCAATTAATTATAAAAGCATATAACATATATATTTATGAAAATACATACATAAAGTTATTATATTATAAATCAACAGGAATTACCTTTATTTTAGATATATTTTGATAATTGGGAGCTATTAAATGCTCGATAATTCCTATATTCTATTATATTATAAATCAATTTCTATACATAATAAAATTATTATATATAGAACTCAGTCACGTAAAACAATGCAATTTCTAACATGAACATTTTTGTTGGGTGAGAAACACATTCTAACAGGCCAATCATATTTGGGTTTTTCATTGTCAGTAAATGTCACAATTAGGTAGGAGTGTCTAAGTGGTTGGGGGGGGGGGGTCATAGTCTGGATTATGGCATGGCTGCTTATCCTTCAAAAGCTTTTTGAACAAATTCAGAGAAAGCCATGTAATCCATGCACTGCTTATGTCTGGTGTCACACAGACATAAGCAGTGCAGAACTGGAATTTGGGGAGTACAATGTTTTCCAGAAAGAATAGACAGGACAGGAAGGGAAGAGGGGTTATGCTGTTAGTTAAGAAACACATAAAATCTAAGGAAGTGCATCCAATTGATGTGGGTGGACAATACAATGTTGAGTCTGTTTGGTGTGACATAAACACTGGGAAAGGAAAAATGAGAGTAGGTATATGTTATAGGCCTAATTAATCTGATAAGTATAATGAGCAATTGTGCAGAGAAATAGAGTGGGCCAGTAAATTAGAGTGTCTTATAATGGAGGATTTTAATTTCCTGGATATTGACTGCAATTTGTGGTCACTCACACACTAGCAAGGCTTTATCTCAGCTGCTGTAGAAAACAATTGGATGATTGTATTCTACAGCAGCATGTTCGGGAGGCAACTAGAGGGAGCAATACTCTTGATCTGATTATCAGTACTGATTCTTCATGCATCGAGAATCTGCAGATAAAGGAACCACTAGGTGGCAGTGATCACAGTGTGCTGAAGTGGATTTAATCAAAGAGGTAACTACCATCAAGGGTAAAGGGAAGGGTTTTTGCTTTCGTAAAGGTGACTATGGTGGTCTGAGACAGTATTTAAATTCTATACGGTGGAACCAACTGTAATATTACCAACAACAAATTCAAAATGGGAAGCATTCTAAGAATTAATCTTGGAAGCTACTAGGCTTTTCATACCAACAAAGAAATATTGTTCAAAATTTAGGCCTAAACGGATGTCAGATGAAATAATTAGACATGTGACAGAGAAGAAAAATGCATGGGATATATATAAATTAACATGTGACACAGAAGCCTGTGATAGATATAAGCTGGTCTGTAACCAAGTTACAAAGGAGGTTAGGCAGGCGAAGGCAGATTACAAGAAATCTTTGGCAAGGGATGCAAAGAAAAACTGCAAAGAGTTCTTTACTTGTGTAAACTGTATGAAGGAAGGGGATGAATCAGATTGGTCCACTTGATATCGATGGTTCAACTTTTGATGAACCTGCTCAGGTAGCTAACAAACTAAATGAATATTTTGCATCTACATTCACACATGAGGAGTTATTCAGGGAGGGGAATGCTAGAGGTGTATTCAACTCTGGCAGTAAGCTAGATAATCTTGTAATGGACCTGGGCAAAAAGTCACCTGGGTGGATGGAATCTATCCAGTTATATTAAAGGAGGTGGCAAAGGAAGTAAGCAAACCCTTAGCCATAATTATGAGAGCTTCCCTAGACTCAGGAGAGGTACCCATGGACTGGAGATGTACAAATGTGACACCAATCCACGTTTGGGTTTTTTTTTTTTTTTTTTTTTAGGAGCATTAGCAACTAAGGCCATATTGCTCCAGGAATATGCGGTGGTCATTCCCTTTACTTTCTGCATCCTCCGTATTTGGTAGTCACGGGCTCGAACCTCGGTCTAATCAAGAAGAGTGTGCTACGCACTGCTGGTCCTGACCATCTGGCTATAGAGACGCCTCCTAATCCACAAACGAGGATCAAAGGGAGACACATGTAATTACAGACCTGTTAGTCTAACTTCGGTTCCAGGGAAATTAATGGAGGCACTGGTTAAAGAAGCATTGCAGGATCAGCTACACAAGACTTCAGTCGTAGCTCGGACACAGCATGGGTTTGTTAAGGGGAAGTCTTGTCTGACTAAATTGATTGGATACTATGATGTAGTCACAAAGGAACTGGATGCAAAGAATAACTTTGATATCATATATTTGGATCTTAGAAAAGCCTTTGGTACTGTTGCACATGGAAGACTGCTGCACAAATTGGAGCAGTGTGGCATTGGAGGCAAATTGCTGCTATGGTTCAGTGGGAGAAGACAGTCAATCAAAGTGACAGAAGACAGTCAGAAAGGTAATCAATGGACACTGCTCTTCGTGGACTAATGTTATTAGTGGAATCCCTCAGGGTTCAGTGTTGGGTCTATTGTTGTTTTCTGTATTTATAAATGATATTGATAATGGTATATGAGGCTTAATATCCAAATTTGCAGACGATACAAAGGTTGGCAGGTTGTTAATGATAGTAATGACAGTACACTGCTGCAAAAAGATCTAAAAAAGTTGAGCAGATGGGCTGAGAGGTGGCAAATGAAGGTTAACATTGACAAATGTAAAGTACTACATGTGGGAAAGAATTAACGTATCAACTCTGTGGTACCACACTGACAGTGGTAGAGAATGAAAAGGACCTGGGGGTAATTGTTCAGGCAAATATGAAGTTTTCTGAGCAGTGCAGACGGTCTGCAAAAGTAGCTCATGGTGTCTTGTCAATGATATACAGGAATTTTTGTAGCAGGGATAAGCATGTGATTATCCCCTTGTATAAGGCAATGGTCAGGCCACACCTTGAGTACTGTATACAGGTCTAGAGGTCTTATTTTAAGAAGGATGTAGAGCTGTTGGAATGAGTACAGAGAAGGGCAACAAGATTAGTGAATGACTAATCTTGTTGCACTATGAGTCCATTGCTAATACTAAAGGCTTAAGTTTTGCAAATTACAGTGGCTGGAGACTAGGCACCTGCTAGGTGATCTGAATGAGGTGTATAAAGCCTTGAATGGTTTGAGCATGCTCAATGCGGACGGAATTCTTCCTCTTGCTCAGAATAATCGCCTGAGAGGGCATAAATTCAAATTGAGGAAAGATGGTTGTAGGATAGATGTGCAGAAGTTTGCCTTTATCCAGCGGGTGGTTGATTGGTGGAACAAACTTCCATCTGTCATCGTAGAAATTGATAGCTTAAACAGATTCAAAGCAGTACTTGACAAACATTAGGAGCAAGTGAATGGGTGAAATAAGGGTTTTTTTTGGCTGATGCTATATAAGCTTTCTTTCTTGCATCATGTGCCTATGCTAATGCATGTCATCACAGCCATGTAATGCATCTTCCTGATTTATGAGCCCACTGCTCATCAGTTCCACAGGTTTGCTATCCTGGGTAAGATCCAGTTGCCATATTTTTACATTTAGTGATCCATGCCCTGTAAGTAAATAAGCTGCATATAGTCTGGAAAACTAGGGGGGTAGTTTGGAGAAACAAGGGGAGACCTGAGGAGAGTGACTTCCCTTTTGGTTGACTCTTCTCATCTAGTCTGCCACTGCTAACAGTGTGGTTGCTTTTTTGACATCAGTCTCTAAATCTATTGTAATCCATAGGATGTTACTTGGGATTGCTCTCTTAATTCTATAATTGAGGCCTCTTGTTACTTCTAGGTCTAGTGGCAGTACCCCTACTAGAGCAGGTGTACTGACAGTGTAGCACACCCTCATGATATTTAGTAGTGTAATCCTCTGTGTAGAGTCCAGTTTCTTTTTATTTTTATCCAGGATAGCTCTGTAAAACCATATGTCTGCACTGTAAGTAATGACTGGGTAGAAGATTGCCTTAAAAATAAGTGCAAGTGTCTTCTATTTAAGCCCCTGTCAGTACAGCTGATTCTTCCAATCATTCCAGTGTGATTTCTCACTTTTTCTTTTTGACAATATCCACTAGATAAGGATAGAATGTCCACATCCATAGTAGAATTAGTTAAAGGACAGGATGAGAGTGGGCGTTTTTCTCTTAGTTAAGACGCATGTTAAATCTAAGGCAGTGCATCCAGTCAACATAGGTATCCAGTGCAATGTCAAGTCAATCTGGTGTGACAAAAGAACTGGGAAACAAACATGAGAGAGTAAGAGTGCGTTAAAGGCCAAACAACTGTAATGACTATAACAAACAACTATATAGAGAAATAAAGCAGGCCAGTAAATCAGAATGTCTTATAACGTGGTATTTTAACTTTTCGGATATTGTCCGAAACTTGTGGGTTGGTCACTGCCACACTAGCAAGACTTTTGTGGATTTATTGGATGACTGTTTTGTACAGCAGCATGTTAGAGAGGCAACAAGAGGAAGCCATACTCTTGTTCTGATTATCAGCAGTGAATTCTTTATGCATTACGAATCTTCAAGTAAAAGACCCTCTTACTGATAGTGATCACAGTGGGTTAATGTTGGATTTACATAAAGACGTAAATACTTTCAAGGTTAAATGGAAGGGTTTTTGCTTTTGTAAGGGTGACTACAGTAGTCTCAGACAGTTTTTAAATTGTATGCTGTGGGACCAACTCATGATGTTACAAACAGCAGATTCTAAATGGGAAGTAATCATAAAAGCTACTAGACTTTTCATACCAACGAATAAAAACCGTTTCAGGATTAGACCTAAATGTATATCAGATGAAGTAATGAGATTTGTGGCAGAGAAGAAAATTGCATCTGTTTCAAATAAATTATCTTGTGGTACATATAAATTAATCTGTAATCAAGTCTCAAAGGAGGTTAGGCAACCTATGGCGGATTACGAGAATTCTCGGGAAGAGAATGCCAAGAAAAGCAGCAAAGACTTCTTTACTTATATTAACAGTAGAAGGACGGGGTTGAATCGTGTTCGACCACTTAATGTTAATGGTTTTATTGTTGATGATCCTGCTCAGGTTACTGGCAAACTGAATAGGCATTTTTCATCTACATTCATGTTTGAGGAGTTCTTTAGGGAATGGAATACCAGAATTTCATCAAAATCTAACAGGGGGCTAAATGATTTTGAGACAATTGAGGGGAAAGTCAAAGAGAAATTGTTGAAGCTTAACATAAAAAAGGTTCCTGGAGTGGATGGGATCTGTCTAATTATTTTAAGGAAGGCAGCAAAGGAAGTAAGCAAACCTATAAGAGCATCTTGGGATTCAGGTGAGGTCCCTACTGGAAATGTGAGAATGTATTTCCAATTTACAAAAGTAGATCAAAAGGTAACATGATTAATTACAGACATGTTAGCTTACCTTCTGTCCCGGGAAAATAATTGCGTCACTAGTTAAAGAAGTAAGGACTGAAGACAGGAATGTAATTATACTGCAGTCATAGCATGGATTTGTTAAGGACTGATCTTTTCTCGCCATCTGATTGGATGCTATGATACAGTAGCGAAGGAACTGGATACAAAAATTAATTTTGATATCATATACTTGGTTTCAGGAAGGCTTTTGATACTGATGCATATAAAAGACTGCCTTACAAATTGAAGCAGTGTGGATTAAGCCCAAGTTATTGCTCTAGATAAAGGAATGTTTGAGTGGGAAAAGGCAGACAAAGGTTATTTATTTATTTATTTTAATTTATAAGCTAGCGCAGTCCCATGGCAGACTATAGCAAAACCCGCAATGTGTGTATTACTCCCTCCTAGATCTTGGTGCAGTAAGCTTACTCTGATTACTGTCATTATCAACCCTGCCTACCATTGTATCATCCTCAAACTTAGATATTATGCCTAATATAATATCATTAATATAGAAAACAACAGTTAGCTCATGATAAGTTAACCTGGGGAACTAATTAGGTTTAATGTCTAATATATCTTCATCACTATCATTAATAAATGTAGAATGGTGGTTCATAACAGAATAATGGTAATCAGGGTTAGCTACTGCAACAAAATTTAGAAAAATTAGGCAGATGGGCTGAGAAATCGCAATTGAAGTTTAACTTGGATAAATGCAAGGTGCTGCATTTGGGTAACAGTAATTCCAGATTAATATAACACATGTGTGGTACTACACTGAGATTAGTGGATAATAAGCATTAGCATTAGTAGAGGCATATGATGCATGAAAGCAAGCTTATATAGCATCAGCCAAAAAAAAAAAAAAAAAACCTTGCATTTCACCCATCCATTCACTCCAACAATGTTTTGTCTAGTTTAGCCTTGAATCATTTAAGTTGTTGACCTCCACTACAATAGATGGCAGTTGGTTCCAACTATCAAACATCTGCTGGCTAAAGGCGAATATCTGCACATCTATCCTACAACCGTCTTTCCTCAATTTGAATTTATGCTCTCTCAGGTCATTATTCTGAGCAAGAGGAATAATCCCATCAACATTGAGAATGCTCAAACCATTCAAGGCTTTATACACCTCAATCAGATCAACTTGCAGGTGCCTAGTCTCCAGACACTGTTATTTTCAAAACTTAAGCCTTTCTTCTTAAGAGCAACACTTTGTTCTGTTCACTAATCTTGTTGCCCTTCTCTGTACTCGTTCCAACAGCTCTACATCCTTCTTCAAATGAAGCCTCCAGACCTGTATACAGTACTCAAGGTGTGGCCTGACCATTGCCTTATACAAGGAGACAATCACCCCCTTATTCCTGCTAGCAAAATGCCTGTATATCATTGACAAGACACCATGAGCTACTCTTGCAGCCTGTCTGCACTGTCAGAAAACTTGATATTCAACTGCACAATTACCCCCCCCCCCCCAGATCTCTTTCATTTTCTACTACCCTGAGTGTAACACCACATAGTTGATACAATTCTCCGGGGTTACTTCTACCCATATGCAGGTCTGATGTTTAACATTTGTCAATGTTAAACATCAGTTGCCACTCCTCAACCCACCTATCTAACTTTTCTAGATCCTGTTGCAGCAGAATATTGTCTTTACTGTCATTAACAACCCTGCCAACCTTTGTAGGATCTACAAACTTTGACATTAAGCCTTATATACCTTCATCGATATCATTGATTAATGGGCACAGCACCGAACCCTGTTGGAGTCCACTAATAACATTAGTCCATCTAGGTGATCCTGTGTCACTTCCTTGTCAAATTTATTACCACTGACTCCCACTCAACCATTCCTTTATCCATTGCAGCAACTTTGACTCAATGCCATACAGCTCAAATTTGTACAATAGTTTTCCATGTTCAACAGTATCAAAAACATTCCTGAAATCGAAGTATATGATATCAAAATTATTTTTTGCATCAAGTTCCTTTGTGACCACATCGTAGTATACAATCAAATTAGCATTAGCAACGGCACATGATGCAGGAAAGCATGCTTATATAGAATCAGCCAAAAAACAACAAAAAAACCCCTTATTTCACCCATCCCCTCGCTCCAAATGTTTGTCAAGTTCTGCCTTGAATCTATTTCAGCTATCAACTTCTACGACAGATGGAAGTTTGTTCCAGCAATCAACCACCTGCTGGCTAAAGGCAAACTTCCGCACAGCTATCCTACAACCGTCTTTCTTCAATTTGAATTTATGGTCTCTCAGGTCATTATTCTGAGCAAGAGGAATAATCCCATCAGCATTGAGAATGCTCAAACCATTCAAGGCTTTATACACCTCAATCAGATCAACTCACAGGTGCCTAGTCTCCAGACACTGTAATTTGCAAAACTTAAGCCTTTCTTCTTAAGAGCAACCTTTTGTTCCATTCACTAATCTTGTTGCCCTTCTCTGTACTCGTTCCAACAGCTCTACATCCTTCTTAAAATGAAGCCTCCAGACCTGTATACAGTACTCAAGGTGTGGCCTGACCATTGCCTTATCCCTGCTAGAAAAATTCCTGTATATCATTGACAAGACACCATGAGCTACTCTTGAAAACTGTCTGCACTGCTCAGAAAACTTCATATCTGCCTGCACAATTACCCATAGGTCCTTTTCATTCTATACCACTGTCAGTGTGGTACCTCAAAGTTTGATAGGTTACGCTGAGATTACTGCTTCCCATATGTAGTACTTTACATTTGTCAATGTTAAACTTCATTTGCACCCTCTCAGCCCATCTGCTCAACTTTTCTAGATCCTGTTGCAACAGTGTACTGTTATTAGTGTTATTAACAACCCTGCCAACCTTTGTATCATCTGCAAACTTAGACATTAAGCCTGATATACCATCATCAATATCATTTATAAATAAAGAAAACAATAATAGACCCAACACTGAATCCTGATGGACTCCATTAATAACATGTTAACAGAAGGGACTACTTCTACAGGGATGGGATTCACTAAAATAGAAAGGGTGCAAGAATATTTGCTGATGCTATCAAGGCAGTGTTAGGTGGGTCAGAAAACTGCTAGCTTGGGGAGATACAAGGATTAATAGATTAACAGTAGCCACTGGCAGAGGCGAAAGTGATTCTTGCACTGCTTCTATTGGAATGAGCAGCAGCCTGGAAAACAAGATGCAGGGTATTTCAGAGACTGCTGGGAGTCATTGCGGTACAAGTAAACACATGGATTCTGTTAGGGTAGCTAAGAATAGGAACAGGTGCATGTACACCAATGCTAGGAGTTTGGTAAATACATTTGAGCTATTGCTCAGAACATCAAAGGCAGATAGTGTTGGGATATCAGAGACGTGGTGTCACACAGATATAAGGAATGCAGAACTGGAATTTGGGGAGTACAATGTGTGTACAGGAAGGATAGACAAGATAGGAATGGAGGAGAGGTTATACTATAAGTTAAGAAACACATAAAATCCAAGGAAGTGAATCCAGTCAACATCGCTGGACAGTGCAGTGTCGAAGCAGTTTGGCGTTACAACCATTGGGAGAATAAAATTGAGAGTAGGAGTGTGTTATAAGCCGAGTGACTCTCATCAGTATAATGAGGAACTGTATAGGGAAATAGAGTGGGCAACTATATCATCAGAGAAGAAAAATGGGGGATTTTAATTTCCCAAATATTGACTGGAATTTGTGGGTTGGTCACTCACACACTAGCAAGGCTTTTGTGGATTTATTGGATGATTGTTTTTTACAGCAGCATGTTTGGGAGGCAACTAGAGGGAGTAATACTCTTGATCTGATTATCAGTAGTGATTCTTCATGCATTAAGAATCTGCAGCTAAAGGAACCACTAGGTGACAGTGATCACAGTGTGCTGAAGTGGATTTACTCAAAGAGATAAATACCGTCAGGGGTAAAGGGAAGGGTTTTTCTTTTGTAAAGGTGACTACGGTGATGTGAGACAGTATTTAAATTCTATATGGTGAGACCAACTGATGATGTTACCAACAGCAAATTCAAAATGGGAAGCATTCAAAGAATTTATTTTGGAAGCTACTAAGTTTTACATACCAACTAAGAAATATTGTTCAAAGTTTAGGCCTAAATGGATGTCAGATGAACTAATGAGACATGTGGCAGAGAAGAAAAATGCATGGGATAAATTAATGGATGACATGGAAGCCTATGATAGATGTAAGCTTGTCTTTAACCAAATCACAAAGGAGATTAGGGAGACAAAGGCAGATTATGTGAAATCCTTGGCAAAGGATGCAAAAAAAAAAAAAACAACAAAGAGTTCTTTACCTATGTAAACTCTAGAAGGAAAGGGATGAATCAGATTGGTCCACTTGATATCGATTGTTCAACTGTTGATGATCCTGCTCAGGTGGCTAACAAACTAAATGAGTATTTTTCATCTACATTCACCCATGAGGAGTTATTCTGGGAGGGGAATGCCAGAGGTGAGTTAAACTCTGGCAGTGAACTGGATGATTTTGTAATAATCCATTGTTGGATCTATCCAGTTATATTAAAGGAGGCAGCAAAGGAAGTAAGCAAACACTTAGCCATAATTATGAGAGCTTCTTTTGACTCAGGGTTTATTGCTACCCATGGACTGGAGATGCGCAAATGTGACCCCAATTTACAAAGGAGGATCAAAGGGCAACACAAGTAATTATAGACCTGTTAGTTTAATTTCTGTTCGAGGAAAATTAATGGAGGCAATGGTTAAAGAAGCACTGCAGGATCATCTAGACAAGACTTCAGTTATAGCTCTGACACAGCATGGTTTTGTTAAGGGAAAGTCTTGCCTGACCAATTTGATTGGACACTATGATGCGGTTATAAAAGAACTGGATGCAGGGAATAATTTTGATATCATATATTTGGATCTTAGAAAGGCTTTTGATACTATTGTACGTGGAAGACTGCTGCACAAATTGGAACAGTGTGGCATTGGAGGCAAATTGCTGCTATGGATAAAGGGATGGTTGAATGAGAGAAGAAAGAGAGTGGTAATCAATGGACACTGCTCTTCGTTGACTAATGTTATTAGTGGAGGTTTCCCAGGGTTCAATGTTGCGTCGATTGCTGTTTTCTGTATTTATTAACGATATTCATGATGGTCTATCATGCTTAATGTCCAAGTTTGCAGACGATAAGAAGGTAAAGGGCACTAATGACAGTACCGTGCTGCAACAGGATCTAGAAAAGTTGAGCAGGTGGGCTGAGAGGTGGCAAATGAAGTTTAACATTGACAAATGTAAAGTACTACCTATGGGAAGGAGCAACCCCCGAATGACGTATCAACTCTGTGGTACTACACTGTCAGAGAACGAAAAGGACCTGGGGGTAATTGTGCATGCAGATATGAAGTTTTCTATGAAGTGCAGATGGTCTGGAAGAGTAGCTCATAGTGTCTTGTCAATGATATACAGGAATTTTTCTATCAGCGATAAGGAGGTGATTATCCCCTTATATAAGGCAATGGTCAGGCCAAACCTTGAGTACTGTATACAGGTCTGGAGGCCTCATTTTAAGAAGAATGTAGAGCTGTTGGAATGAGTACAGAGAAGGGCAACAAGATTAGTGAATGGAACAAAGGGTTGCTCTTACAAAGAAAGGCTTAAATTTTGCAAATTACAGTTTCTGGAGACTAGGCACATGCGACGTGATCCGATTGAAGTGTACAAAGCCTTGAATGGTTTGAACATGCTCAATGCTGATGGAATTCTTCCTCTTGCTCAGAATAATCATTTGAGAGGGCATAAATTCAAATTAAGAAAAGACAGATGTAGGATAGATGTGCGGAAGTTTGCCTTTAGCCAGCGAGTGGTTGGTTGGTGTAACAGACTTCTATCCTTTGTTGTGGAAATTGATAGCCTAAATAAATTTAAGGCTGAGCTGGACAGGTACTTGGAACAAACATCGGGGCGAAATGGGAGCGTGTTTTTTTTTTTTTTTTGGCTGATGCTGCATAAGTTCGCTTTTCTGCATCATATGCCTCTACTAATGCTAATGCTAATTAACACGTGCAACATTCGTAAACAATGAGTGGTGAGTTGTTATCAGTTGCTGCACGTCAGTGGTGTGGTGGATTCTGAAAATGTCATTAATTCAAATGAGTCATTCTTTCAGGTGCTACTCTTTCAAAGTTTAATGTAATATATTGCAAAAAAAATAAAATAATTAATATATTGCAATATAATAAATGTTTAAAATAAAATAGTAAAAAGTTAATAAAGGATATTTTTACATTTATATATGTAATAATCCTGCCATATCCAATGGTGAAATCTGATTTTTGTAATAACAATAATCGTAATATTAGCAGTATTAGTAGCACAGCTGCCAACTTTTGAATTTTAAAAATCTGGAGACCAGGTAATTGCAAGCAGGAATACCGATTTTTGAGCCAGATCAGACAAAAAAAAAAAAAGAAACAGAAAAATTCTCTGATAAACCAGGAGTTTTTTTTTTTTTTTTTTTTAAGTCCTCACTAGGAGTGAATTGGGATAGCCAGCCAGGTTACTACTGTTTCTGAGGTTAAGAGCAAATTTCAGTCACAGACTAATAGTCATGCCATGATAAGTGATTCAATTTGGTCCAAAACCTAACAGTTCAGCCTTGGACCACCCAGCATTTAGTCCTCCCCCCACATAATTTTAATGTATCATACTACTATTCAGTTCATCATCCATTAACCTTCTAGCATTCCTAATATACTGTTTCTACACTTGTCTCTCAGTGATCTTTTGTAATTGAACTCAATTTGTTAAATTTAATAAGGCAATGTCAGTGTTTTTGCTTGTATTTCCAAACTGTCAGATTTCTCATTGCACACATTTATTTTTGTTTAAAATAAATCTTTCATGATATTAAAAGATTTATTTTCAGAATTTTAATAAATTTTAAGTTCTTTTATTAATCTTTATTGCTCTTTGTAAACTGAAAGATTGTATCATCCTTGAATAGTAACATGTTCTTTACTTATGTAAACTATAGAAGGAAAGGAATGAATCAGATTAGACACTTAATATAGATGGGTTGACTATTGATTGTGCTCAGGTAGATGATAAACTGAATGAGTATTTTGCATCTACATTCACACATAAGGAGTTATTCAATGAAGGGAATGCCAGAAGTTAATCAAACTCTAACCAGGAGCTAAGTGATTTCGTAATAACTGAGAGCAAAGTAGAGGAGAAATTGCTGAAGTTAAACATAAGGAAGGCACCTGGAGTGGACAGGATCTATCCAGTTATATTAAAGGAGTCGGGAAAGGAAGTAAGCAAACCCATAGCCATAATTATGAGAGCTTCCTTGGACTCAGGGGAGATCCCCATGGATTCGAAGTGTGCAAATGTATCACCAATTTAGAAAGGGGGTTCAAAAGGTGACCCAACTAACTATAGACCTGTTAGTTTAACTTGTGTTCTGGGGAAAATAATGGAGCCACTGGTTAAAGAAGCATTGCAGGTTCATCCAGACAAGACTGCAGTAATAGTTATGACAGCATGGCTTGTTAAAGGAAGACTGCTGTACAAATTGGAGAGGTATGGCATTAAGGGTAGTTTGTTACAATGGATAAAGGGATGGTCGAGTGGGAGACGACAGAGAGTAATAATCAATGGAATCTGCTTTTTGTGGACAAATGTTATTAGTGGAGTTCCCCAGGTTTCGGTGTTGGGCCCATTGTTGTTTTGTATATTTATCAATGATATTGATGAAGGTATATCAGGTTTAAAGTTCAAGTTTGCAGATGATACAAAGGTTGGCAGGGTTGTTAACGACAATAAAGATAGTATGCTATTCCAACTGGCTCTAGATAAATTGAGCAAATGGGCTGAGAAGTGACAACTGAAGTTTAACATTGATAAATGCAAAGTACTGCATATGGGGAGCGATAACCCAAGAGAAACGTACTAACTGTGTGGTCCTACACTCAGGGAAGTGGAAACTGAAAAAGACCTGAGGGAAATTGTGCAGTCAACTATGAAGTTCAGTGAGCAGTGAAATCGGGTTGCCTATGGCAGTTCATGGAGGCTTGTCAATGATATATAGGAATTTTGCTAGCAGGAACAGGAAGGTGATTATCCCATTATACAAGGCAATGGTCAGACCACACTTAGAGTACTGTGTACAGGTTTGGAGAGTTGAGTTGCTAGAACGAGTACAAAGAAGGGCAACAAGATTGGTGAGGGGAACAAAGGGATGCTCTTACGAAAGTTCTGCAAATTGCAGTGCCTGGAGAGTAGGCACATGCGAGATGATCTGATTGAGGTGTATAACGCCTTGAATGGGTTGAGCAAGCTGAATGCTGATGGGATTCCTCCCCTTGCCCAGATTAAGAACCAGAGGGGGCATAGATTCAAATTGAGGAAAGACATTTGTAGAATAGATGTGTGGAAATTTGCCTTTAACCAGTGGGTAGTTGAACAGACCCATCTTTTGCCGGAGTTGATAGCCTAAATGAATGGAGGGGTGAAATGGGAACTTTTTTTTTTGGATGATGCTGCATAAGCTTACTTTCTTGCATTATATGCCTCTCCCAATGCTAATGCTACCATTAGTCCATGAAGAGCAGTGTCCATTGATTACCACTCTCTCTCTTCTCCCACTCAACCATCCCTTTATCCATAGCAGCAATTTTCCTCCAATTCCACACTGCTCCAATTTGTGCACCAGTCTTCCATGTGCAACAGTATCAAAGGCCTCTCTAAGATCCAAATATACGATATCAAAGTTATACTTTGCATTCAGTTCCTTTGTGACTACATCATAGTATCCAATCAAATTACTCAGACAAGACTTTCCCTTAACAAACCCATGCTCTGTCCCAGTTATAACTGAAGTCTAGATGATCCTGCAATGCATCTTTAACCAGTGCCTCCATTAATTTCTCTGGAACCGAAGTTAAACTAACAGGTCTGTAATTACCTGTGTCTCCCTTTGATCTTTCTTTGTTTTGATTTGGGGTCACATTTGCACATCTCCAGTCCATGGGTACCTCCCCTGAATCCAGGGAAGCTCTCATATTTATGGCTAAGGGTTTTCTTACTTCCTTTGCTGCCTCCTTTAATATAACTGGATAGATTATATGCACCCCCAGTTGCCTTTCTTATGTTTATCTTCAACAATTTCTCCTCCATTTTACTCTCAGTTATTACAAGATTATCTAGCTTACTGGCAGAGCTGAATACACCTCTGGCATTCTCCTCCCTGAATAACTCCTCATTTGTGAATATGGATGGAAAATATTCATTTAGTTTGTTAGCTACCTGAGCAGGATCATCAGCAGTTGTACCATCAATATCAAGTGGACCAATCTGATTCATCCCCTTCTTTCTAGAGTTTACATAAGTAAAGAACTCTGTGCTGTTTTTCTTTGTATCCTTTGCCAAAGATTTCATGTAATCTGCCTTTGCCTGCCTAACCTCCTTTTTATATCTATCACAGTGTTCTGTGTATCCCATGCATTTTTGTTCATCTGACATCCATTGAGGCCTAAATCTTGAACAGTATTTCTTAGTTGGTATGACAGGCCTAGTAGCTTCCAAAATTATTTCTTTGAATGCTTTCCATTTTGAATTTGCTCCTGGTAACATCATCAGTTGGTCCCACCAAATACTGTCTCAGACCACCGTAGTCACCTTTACAAAAGCAAAAATCCTTTTCTTTGTTCCCCCTGATGGTAGTTATCTCTTTGAGTAAATCCCACTTCAGCACATTATGATCACTGCCGCCTAGTGGTTCCTTTATTTGCAGATTCTAAATGCATGAAGAATCACTACAGTTAATCAGATCAAGAGTATTACTCCCTCTAGTTCCCTCCCGAACATGCTGCTGTAGAAAACAATCATCCAATAAATACACAAAAGCCTTGCTAGTGTGTGTGTGTGCGTGACGAATCCACAAATTCCAGTCAATATCAGGGAAATTAAAATACCCCATTATAAGACACTCTGATTTACTGGCCCACTCTATTTCTCTACACAAATTGCTCATTATTATCATCAGATTCATTTGGCCTATAACACACACCTACTCTTGTTTTTCCTTTCCCAGTGCTTATGTCACACCATAGAGACTCAACATTGCATTGTTCTCTAACATCAATTGGATGCACTTCCTTAGATTTTATGTTTCTTAACTAACAGCATAACCCCTCCTCCATTCCTGAGCGCCTTCGGAGCCAGGTGGGTAGGAGCAACAGTGCGTAGCACACGCTTCTTGATTAGACCGGGGTTCGAGCCCATGACCACCACATACGGAGGATGCGGAAAAGTCAGGGAATGACCACCGCATATCCCTGGAGCAATATGGCCTTAGTTGCTAATGCTCCTTAAAAAAAAAAAAACAAATAACAGCCTTTTAGTTGCTAATGCTCCTTAAAAAAAAAAACCAAATAACAGCCTCTCTTCCTGTGTTGTCTGTCCTTTCTGTACACATTGTACTCCTCAAATTCCAGTTCTGCACTGCATATGTCTTTGTGACACCATGTCTCCGATATCCCAACAATATCTGCCTTTGATGTCTTGATTAGCACTTCAAGCTCATTGAATTTATTAACTATACTCCTATCATTGGTGTACATGCACCTGTTTCTACTCTTAGTTACCGGGGCGCCTCCATAGCCAGGTGGGAAGGAGCAGTAGTGCGTATCACATGCTTCTTGATTAAACCGGGGTTCGAGCCCATCACCACCAAATACGGAAGATGCCGAAAGGTCAGGGAATGACCACTGCATATCCCTGGAGCAATATGGCCTTAGTTGCTAATGCTCCTTAAAAAAAAAAACCAAATAACAGCCTTTTAGTTGCTAATGCTCCTTAAAAAAAAAACAAATAACAGCCTCTCTTCCTGTGTTGTCTGTACTTTCTGTACACATTGTACTCCCCAAATTCCAGTTCTGCACTGCATATGTCTGTGTGACACCATGTCTCCAATATCCCAACAATATCTGCCTTTGATATCTTGATTAGCACCTCAAGCTCATTGAATTTATTAACTATACTCCTATCATTGGTGTACATGCAAGTATACATGCACCTGTTTCTACTCTTAGTTACCGGGGCGCCTCCATAGCCAGGTGGGAAGGAGCAGTAGTGCGTATCACATGCTTCTTGATTAAACTGGGGTTCAAGCCCATCACCACCAAATACGGAAGATACCGAAAGGTCAGGAATGACCACCGCATATCCCGGAGCAATATGGCCTTAGTTGCTAATGCTCCTAAAAACCAAACAACAACAACAACTCTTAGTTACCCTATCACAGCCCATGTACTTACTTGTTCCACTATGATTCCCAGCAGTCCTGGAAATACCCATGTCCTTGCTTTCCATGCCGCTCAATTGCATTTCAATAGAAGTAATGCAAGAATCACCCTGGATTTTGGCGCCTTAGTTGCTAATGTGCCAATAAAATCCAAATCAAATCAAATCAAGCAAGAATCACTTTTACCTCTGCCAGCGGCTACTGTTAATCTATTAGTCCATGTATCCCCCAAAGCAGTTTTCCTATCAGTTTTCCGACCCATCTAACTCTGCCTCGATAGCATTAGCAAATATTCTTGCACCATTTGTATTTAAGTGTATCCCATCCCTGTAGAAGCAGTCTTGGCGAAGGTAAAGAAAGCCTGCACAAGAAGCACACAAAAGTTCGATGAAATTTACCGGTAAAAGTACTTTGCTGTATTTGCGGCATTTGTATTGTTGCTCGCTCAGTAAACATACAGTGGGTGTTATCGGTCAGAAAAATTGAATCCCATGGGAGGTTGAAACCCTCCCGAAGTGGAAGGGGAACCTGACGTTTTTTCTTTAGAATCACTGGTGGACTAATGGATAAATTTTTTATTAAGAAAAAAAAAAAAAAAAGGCAAAGGAAGCCCACACGAGAAGCACGACAAATTTCCAAAAGGTTTGCAAATTTTCAATTTTTTACAATGCCAGAACTTCCAATATGACTCTGTTTGTGATTCGATTAGTGATTCTAAAAAAAAAAGGTCATGTAACCCCTCCACTTCGGGAGGGTTTCAAACTCCCGTGGGATTCAACTTCTACTCCAGACCGATAACACCCACTGTGTTTACCGAGCGAGCGGCAATACAAATGCCGCTATGGCAAAGTACTTTAACAGTAAATTTCATCAAACTTTTGCATGCTTCTTGTGCAGGCTTTCCTTACCTTAACCGCAGTCTCTCCTGTTAACAAGCACAGACCAGGCTGAAAAAATTCTACCCCTTGAGCCTTGCACAATCTGTCCAGGGCCAAATTGATCGACAAGGCTCTCATCATATGCTCCCTCCTATTGTGTCTGGGCAGGATTGCAGACACTTTCAAATTCAACCCTAACACATGGCTTTTTTGCAGCAAATGACTTGTACTTGTTAAGTAAGCTGCCTCTTAATATCATTAGTGCCAACGTCTGCAACTATATCACCCTTTGTGCCCTTTAAAGATGTTATCTGCTCTACAACGTCATCAACCTTTGCCCCTGGCAGACATACCCTGGTCCTGTTCCATCTATCCTTTTTGCACAATATGTTCCCCGTTTCCCAGACAATAGAGTCACCTACAACAACTAGTTCCTTTGTGACCAGCGCATTCTGCTTTGGGGTTTGGCACTGTGTTGCTTGATGTTCAAGTGCAAGCTCTGGCATTGATATGGGCAGCTGAGAGGTTGATGGGCCACTCAATTTAAATCCTTCAAGGGCATCCACCCTGTCCTTCAAGCCTCTCATATAAGCCCACAACAATGCTGAGATGGCGCCTGATTTTCTCGCACTTCTTACATCGTGCACACACACACACACAAAGACATTCCCCTTGGGAATATCATGTCCCGTTCCTGATTGCTCCACAAACATCAAACAAGCAGTGCATTTCAATAGACTGTGATTCAGAGGACAACTGCTCCCCCCTCAGTTCTCCCCTGAGCCACAGCACTTCCACTATTTTGAGCCTTTTGCTTTGCTGCTCTGGTCTGAGTCATGATTTCTATTCAAGTTCAGTAAAATACCAATACAGAATATAACCCTAAACTTATATCCCAATGCAGTTATAACATTATGTATATATATATATATATATATATAAGTATTTCGGTATTGAATATTATCTCCAAGTTACGTTATATGACTTTTTTTTATCTCCTCTCAACTTATATGTATTAATTTATGATGTTACGTTTGTAAAAACTAGGTCGCTATATTTATTTAGTTAAAGTACAATTCAATTGACAATGAAATTTAATAAGATGAATAAATTTTACTAATTAATTGATACTACTATACTCGCTATCTAGTTTTCCGTTAAACCCTACACTATCTAGTTTTCCATTAGACCTTACACTATCTAGTTTGGTGCACATGTTGTATCGTATAACAATGGAGGCAAATTATGAACGGTTAATCTACGGGTACAAGGTATTTTTTACTTTCCAAATCACACTATCTAAATTTAAAAAAAACCACGGAGCTTGACTAGGTCTATAAGCTACTTATAGAAAATAATTTAATCTAACAATTAAGTCAATAAAGTAGCTAAGTATAATTAAAAACCCTGCGTTCGTGGGAGCTGCAAAACCTGTTCAACACGTGGATTTGATACCCTTACCGATACTAAGTAATAACCTATAAAATCTCTATCTAAATTCAAATTAAACTAAAGTATTTTTACTAGGAATATAAAGCAACTCTAAAAAATAAATTAATATGCCAATTTAAATCAATAAAAAAGCAAAACTTCTCTATTTTCTGGAGCCCGTAAGAACTTTGCCTGTTCACGTGTACTCTCACACATGCACATCTCGCACGTGCACAAATTGGTCAGACAAGACTTCCCCTTAACAAATCCATGCTGTGTTTGAACTATTACTTCTATCTTGTCTAGGTGATCCTGCGTCACTTCCTTAACATGTTCGCTGCCAGTCATGAGTCAGCATGCTATCGTCAATAGCGCGGCATAGAAGGAGGAGGAGACTGTCGCCAGAAGCCGACTGTGTTTCCATAACAAAAAAGCTTTAAAATTGGTAATAATGGATTGTTAGGTGTACCATATCAATATTCAAGTGTCGTATAAGCAGTTTCCAAAAGATTTTGAGATTCACGTGCCAGCGCGTGATAGGAACTGGAGGTCAAATTTTGCTGTAAATGCCGCATCACGTGCTGGGTGTGACACAAAAACATAATAATATAGTATGTAAATAATAAAACAAAAAACATGGTAACATTAAGAAATATGTATTATTTCATACCAAACCAATACAGATTACAAATACTACGTGTAAGAATGTTACTTATGTATAATGTTCGCACAATCTAAGCAATAGCCGGGTGATCCTTCACAAACACTGCAGATATATAGATTGTATCCTTACATTTCCCTTCGGAATAGCAACGTTTGCATTGCTTCCTCAATTTATTTCTTCCCGCGGTTTGAGCACATGTTCCGGTTCAGGTACCTCATGCACAGTATGAGGGAGATCAGATGGCTCTTTCAATAAAGATCTGATCACTGATAAATGGATGTCATAACGTTGCATCTTGTTATGTGAATATTTAGTATTAGTATAGATATGGTGTGCATTCATCATTATTTGTTGCGAAATATGCATAAATATTTTTGTAGGTCAATGGTTTTCCTTTCGCAAGCATAATAGGCAAGCACTTCATCTTGCTTGTCAGTGCCTGACATAAACCTATTATATTCAATTATAGGCAATGGTTTTGATTTCAGTTCACCTCATTTGCTCTGCGTTTCCACCATATCATTTTGGTATTCTGTTGATATGTAACTGACATCTCTTCTGTCTTTCCACTTAGCAAATGTTTTCCTATTACTTCTGATTGTCCCAGTACAATGGGTTTGTCTGTCGGCGAGACACTTAGCGAGTTCATAGCTATTATAATAATTGTCCATAAATATGCTATGCCCAACATCTAACATCCCATCAAGTAAGTTCATGACAACTTTTTGTGCATGTCCTTTTCCACCAGAATCATCCAACATACCGGTATATACTTGAAATTTGATAATCATGCCAGTAGGCGTTGTGATCATATATAACTTGAAGCCGTACTTATGGCGTTTGTTTTGAATGTACTGTCGAAAAACAAGCCTTCCATGCCACAACATCATAGACTCATCTAAGCTAATCTCACGTCCTGGATAATATATTTCCGACATTCGTGCATTGAACAGCACCATTTTTCGAATTTTATATAGGCGATCCCGTGGACATACCTCTTTCTTTTCTGGATTTTTTGCAAAATGCCACAGTAATAATAAGAAACGATTCCTGCTCATGTTATCTGTGAACACATGTAATTTGAACAGTTTATCTTTTTTCCAATCTTGTATGCGATTCAATCGAATGGTTCCCATATGTAATCAATCCAAAAAATACCAGAATTTCATCTCTAGTGGTGTCCTTCCATGCATTTATTCGAGAATGTTCTTTATTTTCTCGGGGAAGAAGTATTTCACGAGCATAAACATTTGTTTGGGTAATTATTTCATCCAAGATATTGTCGTTCAATAAATGACGAAAGTAATCTATAGGATTATCACCTGACACGGGTTGCAGCAAAGACTCGTATTTTGTAAAACGAAACTGTTTCATCGATGTTACATCATTTTCCCACATGACGTTTTCCAACTCAACAGAACCCTGCTGTGGAAGTGTAGCCTCTTCCACAATATCTTCTTCATCTACACTTTCCGAATCCAAAGCGTCCTTTGGAGGGATAAAATCTTCGTCATCATCATAACTGACGTCACTGGGATATACATCAGATAACTCTTCCAAAATTTTTGCAATTTCTTCATCTGTAAGGGATTTTTTTATATTGCACTTTTCTTCTTTTTGGGTGCGACAGGCCTGCTAAACTATCATCTCCACAACTCATATTACAAGGCTTTTCCGCATGTCACGTAACAAAATGTTCAACACCACATACAACTACTTTTAGTTTACACCCTTTACTTGACGCTGAAACAACTATATACAGCAGAAACACAATGCCAACTGAAGTTGAGAACTTCATACTAACGTCTAATGTATCCCGTGCCCGCACATGATTGGCTACTGGGTAATGATGCCACATCCCGTGCCTGCGCGTGATTGGCTCTTCAATACTGCTTTGACATCACATGCTGGTGCGTGATCGGCAGCAAACATGTTAACCAGTGACTGCATTATTTTCCCCGGAACAGAAGTTAAACTAATGGGTCTATAAATATTTGTGTCACTCTTTGAACTCCTTTGTGAATTGGGGATACATTTGAACATCTCCAGTCCATGGGAACCTCCCCTGAATCTAAGGATGCTCTCATAATTATGGCTATGAGTTTGCTTATTTCCCTCATTGCCTCCTTCAATATAACTGGATAGAGTCCATCTGCCCAAGGTGTCTTTTTTATGTTTAACTTCAACAATTTCGCCTCCACTTTGCCCTCCGTTATTACAGAATCATTTAGCTCCCTATTAGAGTTTAGTAAACTTCTGTCCTCCCCCTTACAGAATTCCTCCTGTATGAATGTAGATGCAAAATACTCATGCAGTTTGTCAGCTATCTGCGTGGGATCATCAACAGTCAACCCACCAACCTCAAGTGGAACAATGTGATTCCTCCCCTTCCTTCTAGAGTTTACATAAGTAAAGAAGTCTTTGGTGTTTTTCTTTGCATCCTTTGCATCCAAGGATTTCTTGTAATCAGCTCTTGCTTGCTTAACCTCCTTTGTGATTTGATTACGGACTAGCTTATATCTGCCATAGGCTTCTGTGTCACCTGATAATTTATGTGCATCCCACGCATTTTCTTCTCTGCCATGAGCCTCATTATTTCATCTGACATCCATTTTAAGTTTACATCTTGAACAGTATTTCTTAGTTGGCATGAAAAGCCTAGTAGCTTCCAAGATTAATTCCCTGAAGGCTTCCCATTTAGCATTTACTGTTTTTAACATTATCAGTTGATCCCACTGTATAGAATTTAAAAACTCTCTGAGACCACTGTAGTCAACTTCACAAAAACAAAAACCCTTCCCTTTACCCTTGGTGGTAGTTACATCTTTGAGTAAATCCCACTGATGTGGGATTTACTCAAAGATGCCACCTAGTGGTTCCTTTATCTGCAAATTCTTAATGCACGAATAATCGCTGCTGATAAACAGATCAAGAGTATTACCCTCTCTGGCTGCCTCTTGAACATGTTGCTGTAGTAAACAAACCTCTGATAAATCCACAAATGTCTTGGTAGTGTGTGAGTGACCAATCCACAAGTTCCAGTCAATATCTGGAAAGTTAAAATCCCCCATTACAAGACATTCTGATTTTCTGGCCCACTCTATTTCTCGGCACAACTTTTCGTTGTACTGATTAGAGTCATTAGGCCTATAACACACTCCTCCCCTCAATTTTGCTTTCCTAGTGCCTAAAAAGTAAAGTAAAGTAAAGTGCAGCCATTATCAACCCACTGCAGGATGGAAGCCTCCTCAACAATTCATGCTGAGGGAAATGGACCATAATCTGCCACACTGGTCTAGTGCTGGTTGGCAGATCGACCGTATTCAGCAGTCAGGGGCTTGAACCCCGGTCTACTCAAAGAGCGTGTGCTACTGCACTCCCGCTCCTGCCCACTCGGCTACGGAAGCCTTCCTGCCTATGTCACACCAAACTGACTCAGCATTGCACTGTCCACCCATGTCAACTGGATGCACTTCCTTAGATTTTATGTGTTTTTTAACTAACAGCATAAACCCCTCCTCCCTTCCTACCCTACCCTGTCTATCCTTTCTGTACACATACACATTGTGCTCCCCAAATCTGATATCCCAACAATATCTGCCTTTGATGTGTTGATAAGCCCTTCAAATTCATCAAATTTATTTACTATACAACCTAGCACCAATGTACTTTCAAGTATACATGCACCTGTTCTTACTCTTAGTTACCCTAATACAGCCCATATATTTAATTTTTCCCATGATGAATTCTGGCAATTCTTGAAATCCCCAGCAACTTGCTGTCTAGGCTTCTGCTCATTACAATAGAAGCCTTGAAAGAATCACTTTCAACTCTGCCTGTGGCTGCTCTGGATATCTTTGATAAATATTGAAAACAACAGTAGGCCCTGCACTGAAACGTGGGGAACTCCAATAATAACATTATTTCATGAAAAGAAGTGCCTATTGATAATCACTGTCTGTTTTCTTTCACTTAACCATCCCTTTATCTATAGCAGTAACTTACCCTTAATGCCACATTGCTCCAGTGTGTACAGCAGTGTTTTATGTGCAACAGTATCAAAAACATTCCTGAAATCCAAGTATATGATGTTAAAATTACTTTTAGCATCCAGTTCCTTTTTTCATTGCATCATAATAACCTATCAGATTGGTTAGATGAGACTGCCCCTTAACAAATCCATGCTGGGTTTCGGTATAATTGCATGCCTGTCCATATATCAGATCCATATTAAGGGAAAGTCTTGCCTGACCAATTTGATTGGATACTATGATGTGGTCACAAAGGAACTGGATGCAGGGAATAACTTTGATATCATATATTTTGATCTTAGAAAGGCTTTTGATACTGTTGCACATGGAAGACTGCTGCACAAATCGGAACAGTGTGGCATTGAAGGCAAATTGCTGCTATAGATAAAAAAGTGGGAGAAGACAGAGAGTGGTAATAAATGGACACGGCTCATCGTGGACTAATGTTATTAGTGGAGTCCCTCAGGGTTCAGTATTGGATCCATTGTTGTTTTCTATATTTATAAATGATATTGATGATGGAATATCAAGCTTAATGTCCAAGTTTGCAGACGATACAAAGGTTGGGAGGGTTGCTAAGGATCCTAATGACAGTAGGCTGTTGCAACAGGATCTAGAAAAGTTGAGCAGATGGGCCGAGAGGTGGCAAATGAAGTTTAACATTGACAAATGTAAAGTACTACATATGGGAAACAGCAACCCCAGAATGAATCAACTCTGTGGTACTACACTGACAGTGGTAGAGAACGAAAAGGACCTGGGGGTAATTGTGCAGGCAGATATGAAGTTTTCTGAGCAGTGCAGACGGTCTGCAAGAGTAGCTCATAGTATCTTGTCAATGATATACAGGAATTTTTCTAGCAGGGATAAGGAGGTGATTATCCCCTTATATAAGGCAATGGTCAGGCCACACCTTGAGTACTGTATACAGGTCTGGAGGCCTCATTTTAAGAAGGATGTAGAGCTGTTGGAATGAGTACAGAGAAGGGCAACAAGATTAGTGAATGGAACAAAGGGTTGCTCTTATGAAGAAAGGCTTAAATTTTGCAAATTACAGTGTCTGGAGACTAGGCACCTGTGAGGTGGTCTGATAGAGGTGTATAAAGCCTTGAATGGCTTGAGCATGCTCAATGCTGAAGGAATTCTCCCTCTTGCTCAGAATAATCATTTGAGAGGGCATAAATTCAAATTGAGGAAAGACAGATGTAGGATAGATGTGCGGAAGTTTGCCTTTAGCGAGCGGGTGGTTGGTTGGTGGAACAGAATTCCATCCTTTGTTGTGGAAGTTGATAGCCTAAATAAATTTAAGGCTGAGCTGGACAGGTACTTGGAACAAACAGAGGGGTGAAATGGGAGCATGTTTTTTTTTTTTTTTTTTTTGGATGATGCTGTATAAGCTTGCTTTCTTGTATCATATGCCTCTACTAATGCTAATGCTAATATGGTCCCACACTACTTCTTTTACCAGTGATTCCATTATTTTCCCTGGAACAGATATTAAGCTAACAGGTGTCTAACTACTCACATCACCTTTTGATCTCCCTTTATGAATTGTGAATACATTCAGACATCTCCAGTCCATAGGGATCTCCCGTGAATCCAAGGATGTGCTCTCATTATTATGGCTAGGGGTTTTCTTACCTCCATTGCTGCATATTTAATATATTTGGATAGATTTCTATCAGGTGCTTTTTCTATGTCCATCTTCAAAAATATTATCCTCCTCCACTTTATTTTCAATTATCACAAAGTAATTTTGCTCCTCATTAATGTTTGTGATTATATAAATAATGGACTTCAGAGAGACGGTATGGGGTATATGTCCAACTCCTTAGAATGAGAAAGTACAATATGATGCAAAAAAGCACTCTGCTGTGCATCTAATATTTAATCAAAGGCTTTAAACCACTTTTCTGTATATAGATCTTCATTTTTCTTTAGTGACCTGTGGGGAATACAGTTATCTAAATTGTCTTTAAATTTTTATAGTATGTACCACCATCTCTTATCTCTTTCCAAGTAATTGTAGATGCACTTTAGAATAGATGGATGTAAAAGGATAGGTTTGTAAATCCTAAGAAAAGATTGCATCTTTTAACCAAAGTTATTTGACATTGGCTTATAAAGCTTAAATTGAACAATTTCTGTGGCATTCATATCCAGAATTTGATAAAACCAAATATCACAATACATAAATAATGTAAAGCAGTATTTCCCAACGTGTGGTCCACATAACTTATGGAAGCTGTCCATAGGACTTGTCAATAAAACAGTACTTTTTTTTTTTTCTGTAGGCAACAATCCCATTCACAGTGAATGGAGATACAAGCATGTCTATAGTAACCTAAAGTATTAATATTTTTTGTAGTCCATGACCTCCAGCTCAAATATAAAAGTGGTCTATACCTGAAAAAAAGGTCTCTGAAACCAGTGATGTAGAGAATGCTCATTAAAAAAAGTAATGATGGGTTTTATAGGTTTTTACCACAATCCCATTCACAGTGATGGGAGATACAAGTATGCCTATAGTAATCTAAAGTATTAATATTTTTTGTAGTCCATGACCTCCAGCTCAAATATAAAAGTGGTCTATACCTGAAAAAAAGGTCTGAAACCACTGATGTAAAAAATGTGCATTAAAAAAAGTAATGATGGGTTTTATAGGTTTTTACCAATTTTTTACTACAGTTGTTGAGCAATGAAGCCAAAATAAGAAAATATTAATATTTTAAAGTATTTATTTATTCATTTTTACAAAATTTCAAAATTCCAGAAAAAAAAAATTTGCTACGCAGAAGCCTATGACTATGAAATTTCACTTGGGGGGAACCCCACATGCAATACACTCACCACTAAAAATGTTAAAGGATTGATTTTTCAAATTATACAAGGATTTAAAAAACTGTCCAATATAATTTTTCAGTTATTTCTGAAAGAGTATGGGCAGCTTCAATAATTTGTTACAGCTTTTTTTTTTTGTATAGTGCTTGTCTTCTTTCCAGCTCACAGCTTAACTTTTCTAGGCTATAAAATTTCTGACCTGACTGTGTGACAAGAACATCACTATAGGCAGTGCATGTAAACATACTCAAACATGTGCATTTGCATTAATACAAGCAAGTTTCTTTGCCTCAAGAATGGAGCATCTTGCAACTGTTAATAAGTTGGCACAACAAAAAATCATCTCTGAAGCAGTGTGTTTCAATCAAGTAATTAAATTTGCCAGTGTATGCTTAGCCTAACAAAACTTGTAATGTCCATTCTCTGAAGGCTTTTATAGTTAAAATAAGTTATATTTAGGTGTTATAGTTAAAAATGAAAAAATAAATATCACCCTGCTAATTAACACTGCAAATGTTGCATATTTTATACACATTCACACACAAAAAAAAAGAAAAATATAATTGTTCTGTTAAATGCAATATAAGTTTTTCAGGCCATTTATTTTCACTTCCCCAAAAGGCCAGTTTTTTATTTATGTCTCCCCTACCATTTTAAAACAACATTAAAATCTTAAAAAACTAAAAACATATAAGGACTGTTATCATACAGTATTTTTCTACTTTCAGTACAGGATAGAAAAGAGTTTTTTTTTTATGTGACAGGCAATGCAGCACAACACTTTGAGGCTGCCAGTGTGCAAAAGAAAATTTGCCCCCTCCAACAAAAAAAAAAAAAAGAAAAAAGAAAGAAAGTTGATTCTCTGCAAGTTTTTGGTGAATCGACTGTAGTCCTCTAATGAGAAGACACTAAGCATAATTAGTGTTGTCTTGGAAACAGTTCATATTGTTGGATAATAGGAATGCACATTATATTTCCAAAAGTAACAAAGAACATTTTATTGAAACATATTAGCCTACTTACCACCTTAATTCCACACAGTGTCCTTGTAGGTAGACCCTAAACCAATTTTTTAAAAGTAGAAGATAGTATTTTGGTCCATTCTACTTTCAGCACAGCGGTCAGTTGAGGCTATTTTGACCTGTTCCAAAGCCTACTATTTCCATTCATTCCATGTTCAGTAGGGTTGAGGTCTGTGGATAACAAAAAAAATCTTTCATTATGATCATCATTATTAGCCATATGGTGCAAGGAAGCCTGAGGCTTTTGCTGCTCCAGGCAAAAAAAAATTGCTGAGTTACCCTGAGAGAGAGAGAGAGAGAGAGAGAGAGAGAGAGAGAGAGAGAGAGAGAGAGAGAGAGGGAAATCACCAAGAAAGAGAAGACTGGTGATATCCAGCCCAGGACCCTGAGTGTGCAAAACCCATACTCACCAGATGTGAGCCCCTGGAGGTCCATATGCCTATGCCTTTAAACCAAGTTTTTCCTTCAGCATGACAATGCTCTGTCATGCTTCAGACTGTGCATTATCACACTGAACTAAAAAAAAATAATAATAAAAAATAAAATGCCCTTCTTAGGTTTTGATTTATGCTGGATTTAGGCATAAGTCAAATAAGCTATGCTTGGGCCTCTATAGTTTCGTTTTGCAAGAATAAAAATTTGGAACCTCATCATTAACTTTAGCTTAGTGCCTCATTATGTCCAAATTCAGCTCTGGCCCTCTCCCATACTGCTGCCAAGTATAGGAATTATGTCATTGTACCCTATGACATTCATTAATTCAGGAATAATCATCAAAGCCATAGCTTATTTGACTTATGCCTAAATCCAGCATAAATCAAAATCTAAATGATTTATGAACCAAGCCCAAACTATGTTCACAGTTTGGATGATGCATTGCGCAATATTATGATGTTTATGTATGTTGAGCCATTGCACACTGCTGTTTGGTTTGTGTGCTACAGCTTTTCCATAAAACTCAATTATGCAGCACCCTATGCATCATCCTTGTACTGATAACAATTCCTGTGGTCTTCTTGAACTCCTTTTTAATTGTATTTGAAAAAGCTGGTGAAACAAACATATCACTTTTGGAGTATCTTCCAGTCTCTTTCTGTTAATTTCTGCAATCTATCCAAATGTTTTCTCAACTGCAGAATTTCCATTTTGTGATTACATCAGCCCCTATTGATGTGTGTTGCAGTTTTGTTTCACTGGTAAGAATAGACTGATTGCTAATGTGGTATCCTGTGATAACTCCTTATTAAGTTGCAGTGACCAATTCTTCGACCCATTTACCATGTTTCATTTGTGCACTCACTTCTAGCATGAATGCAGTTGCTTTTATTTCTATTCCCATTCCCAACACATAGATATCATAAGAATGTCCAGATACTCTTGACAATTCTCTGCAATTACTGGAAAAATAAAAATTTAATTAATTTTTTTTTCCATAATTGCAGAGAATTGACTGACTTGTATTGGTTGTATGTCTGCCCGTGTACTGTACACATATTGCACATCTGCTTGAGGAAGCCATGTTGATAGGCTAATATTACAAGCCTGATAGTGAAGAATATAGGGTGGAGAATAAATGTATTTAATTTCAGTTCCCAAAATAATAACATGACAGGTAGTCATAAAGCATATTGTTGTTATCTTATATTTTCTAATACTGTTAGATTATAGGTGTGGGATATTCTTTGTGTTATATATTTCTTTGAGGTGTGGCATCTGAGTACACAGAACTTACAATCTGTAATACTAAGATGACTCTCATCACCCAGTTCAACACTGGGTGATGAGAGTCTTTCTGGAGGCCTTCAATGGGAAAACTACCGTATTTCCCCATGTATAAGACGCACCTTTTTTCGAAAAATTTGGGATCTAAAAACTGGGTGCGTCTTATACAGTGGTTGTAGATTTTTTTACTTGCATTTTTCATGCTTGTTGTTGTTATTTGGTTTTTTTTAGGAGCATTAGCAACTAAGGCCATATTGCTCCGGGATATGCGGTGGTCATTCCCTGACCTTCCCACATCCCCCGTATTTGGTGGTGACGGGCTCGAACCCCGGTCTAATCAAGAAGCGTGTGCTGCGCACTGTTGCTCCTTCCCACCTGGCTACGGAGGCGCCTTCATGCTTGTTGTCTTTGCACTCATTGTTTCGCACTTGTTACCAGTATATTAGGTTACGTTCTGCCCAGAAATGGCTCAGAAAAGATTTTCGTACAGTGCTGAATTCAAATTAAAAGTGATCCAGTTTGCAAAAGTGAATGGAAATCGTGCTGCTGAACTTAAGTTTGGGCCTCCTCCAACTGAGAAAACAATCCGAGACTGTCTACGGGAAGAAGAAACCCTACAGGAAATGCCATGGCAGAAGAAGGCCATTAGAGGCAAGTCAGCAAAATGGCCTGATTTAGAGAGGGAATTGAAGATATGGATTGAGGAGCAAAGGGCAATTGGAATTCCTGTGTCCACAAAGATGGTTCAGAATGAGGCAAGAAGAAGATGAAAAAGAAGTGACTTATTTCAAAGGAGGACACAATTGGTGCTTCAGGTTCATGAAACGGAATGGACTAAGCATGCGTACACGCACCAGACTTGCCCAAAAGATGCCTGAAAGCTATGAGCAGAAGGTCCTTGAATTTCATCGTTTTGTCATTCAATGTTGGAAGACACATCAGTTTGAGTTGGGACAGATTGCAAATATGGACGAAGTCCCCCTTCAATTTGATGTCCCAAGTAACAGAACTGTTGACAAGAAGGGGGTGAAGACAAGTGGACATGAAAAGAGCCATTATACAGTTGTTCTAGCTTGTTGTGCCGACAGAACCAAGCTGCCTCCTATGCTGATTTTCAAATGCAAAACAATGCCAAAAGAAGACATTCCTCGAGGAGTGATTGTCCACGTTCATGACAAGGGTTGGATGGATCAGGATGGGATGAAGAGCTGGTTTGAGAAAGTTTGGAGCAGGAGACCAGGTGGGCTCTTACGCAAACCTGCCCTATTGATGCTTGATCAGTTTAGGGCACACAACAAAAAACACAAAGAAGATTGCTGCAGATCAAAAAACAAAACTTGCCGTCATACCTGGAGGTTTGACATCCCAGCTCCAACCACTTGATGTCAGCATTAACAAACCCTTCAAAGCTGCCATGAGAGACGAATGGAACCAATGGATGAAGTCTTCTGGGGACAATTTGACACCAGCAGGAAGAGTGAAGAAACCAACTATAGGAGAAGTTTGTACCTGGGTAAAAAGATCCTGCGATAATATCAAGATTGAGATTGTTGTCAAGTCATTTAAGAAGTGTGGCATTTCAAATGCCATAGATGGAACTGAGGACGAGGCAATATACGAAGACAGCGATTCGTCATCAGAAACAGATGAGGACAAGCTAATGGATGGGAGTTTTGACAGTGATGAGTTGTATGAATTTTATGATGAATAAAACTTGAGTTCAATAACTTTATGTAATACATTTTTTTTTCAAATTTCGGGCTCCAAAATTAAGGTGCGTCTTATACATGAGGAAAAACGGTATGTTTGGTCTTCAGAGAAAACTTCTGGCATCTCTTCTGTAATGCAGTACGAGTCACATTTTTTGATGTTATGACAGGAATCACAGTGAGATCTGACATTTCAAGGTTTGTCTTTGGCGCCCATAGTTTTATTTCACAATTTTAAAAGGATTTTCACAAGCTGGCAATCAAAAAAATCATGGCAAGATCCAATCTTCCTTACATTTTGAGAGTACAGCTCTAAAACAGTGTTTGCAGGCCAGCTGCTAGTTAATAAACTAAACCGAATATATTGGTAACTCTCTAGGAGGCTTCTAGATCAGCTAATGTATAATCTCACTTCCTCTATTCTGTCAGATAATGATTGGAGGTCTGAGTAGTGTGTATGTGGGGGGGGGATAGTCAAGGCCACGTTATGTCAAGGAGCTGGGCATACTCTTATCTTGTATACACCATAAAATTTCATTACTTCATACAGCATGGCCCCACCTCTTCTTACTACTGAATACACCATAAATTATCAAACTAATAGAGCAAACAAAAATGCAAAAAGATCTAAACCTCCCAAACAGTTTGTTGTTCATTTCACATATATATGTGGTCTCCATTCTAATCTCAATAATATCATTTCCCCTTACAGTCTGCCAAACCCCATGTACTTTTTCTGACAGAATCTCATTTGTTGGTTGCTTCAATCACTGCTCATCTCAGTTGTCCAAATTATTCGCTGTATGATTCCTTTTGCTTCAAAGGTGGTACTTGTGCATATGTCCGTTCTGATATTCATTGTCAAGGACTTAGTAATTTGGAATCTCCTCTTTTTGATCTTCTCTGGCTTAAAATCTCTCTACCACATTCTGTCAAATTCATCTTTTGCCTCTATCATTCTCCAAAAACCTCTAATCACTCAGAACTCTTTGACTTCCTGCTTTGAAACTTGACTTTCTCCAGTCCAACTTTCCTAACAGTGAGGAAATTTTCTTTGGTGATTTTAATGTTCACAACTTCAGCTATCTTCTGTTTTCTAGTCACACGGACTCAACTGGTCAAGATGCTGAGGCTTTTGCAATTACTGATGATCTCGCACAGATTGTTCATTTATCTACCAGAATACCGGTCAATCATAACCATACAGCCAACATGCTTGAGCTTTTTCTCACAAACAACCCTTCTAAGTACACTGTCGAAGTGAGTGGTCCTTTAGGCACCTCAGATCACAACTTGGTGATTGTGATTTGAGGTGCCACCACCACCTTAAAATCTCATCCTTTATCTAAACTGTGGTTTTCCAATAAATGTGCTAAGACTGTTCAAGAGAAGAATGTTGCATATCGTAATTGGCTTGTTTCCAATTCTCCAGTTTGATTATCTGCCTACTCTAAAGGTCGCAACAATTGTAAAGCAGTTATTAATCAGTCCAAACTAGATTTTGAACAGGCTAAGTGTAGAAAACTTGCTTCTTGCCCTGATGGCACCCAACCGTTCTGGTCTCTTGCCAAAGCTATTGGCTGCAACTTTTTCCGTCTCTGCTCTCACCTCTGTCCAAACCAGATGGTTCTGTTGTCACTACAGCCAAGGATAAAGCTGACCTGCTAGCATCCCATTTTTCTTCCTACTCATATATTAATGATCTTGGTAAAACACCTCCCACCATTCCCAACACGCTCCATTCAATGCCTCCTGTAGTCTTCCATCAAAAGGATGTCAGAAGGATTTTGACGAATCTTGTTGCTAAGAAAGTTCCAGGTCCCGGTGGTATTTCTCCTCTTGTTCTAAAAACCTGTGCTCCTGAACTTACTCCTGTTCTTTGCCGCCTTTTTTCACTTTCCTATTTGAAAGATGTCTTTCTTTCTGCTTGGAAATTTGCTCATATCCAGCCAGTTCCTAAAAAGGGTGACAAGTCCCTCCCATCCAGTTATCGTCCCATTGCAATTACTTTTACTCTTTCTAAGGTAATGGAGAAATCAATTAACCACCAACTCTTAAACTATCTTGAAACCTTCCATCTGATCAACAATTGCCAGTATGCATTTCGTCAGTGTCGATCCACTGGTGATATTCTGGCTTATATTACCATTTATGTGAAAAGTTCAGTGAAACACAACCAGTTGCTCTTGACATCTCAAAGGCTTTTGATCGTGTTTGGCATAAAGGTCTTCTAAACAAGCTTCCATCTTATGGTTTGCCAACTGTTTTTAGTAATTGGTTATCCAGTTTTCTCTCTGATCGCTCACTGAGGGTGATGGTAGATGGCTCTCTGTCTTCTAACTTCTCCACTAATGCCGGTGTCCCCCAAGGTTCAGTTCTTTCCCCCACTCTTTTCCTCATGTATATTAATGACCTTCTATTGACCAGAAATCCTATACATAGTTTTGCTGATGATAGCACTTTCCAGTTTGAGAAATGTCACCCTGCTCAATTTCTTCTGCTCCTATGCTTATCTTTTGTGACACTCCAATTTCTAGGCAAGATGATATATCTCTTTTGGGTATGACCATGACTTCTAATTTCTTTTGGCACAAGCACATTACAAAATCTCCCCAGGGGCTCACATCTGGTGAGTATGGGCTTGGCACACCCAGGGTCCTGAGCTGGATATCATCATTCTTCTCTTTCTTGGTGATTCCCTTCTACTTTTGTCTCTCTCTATTAGGGTAACTCGGGAATTTTTTTTTGGCTGGTTCAGCATAAGCCTCAGGCTTCCTTGCACCATACAGCTAACAATAAAAATAATAAAATAATAATAATATTGCTTCCTCTGCATCTGAAAAACTTTGTTTTCTGTTTCACTCTTGGCATTACTTTTCTTCCAAACAGCTGTTCACTCTGTACAAATTGGAAATCTGCCCTACCATGGAATATTGTTCCCACATCTGCAGCAGTACCCCCAAAACCTTTCTCAGGCTTCTAGATTCCATTCAGAAGAGGGAATTTAGGTTAATTAATGACTCATCTCTAACAGTGTCTCTCCTCTCTTTGGAATATTATCAATAATATTCAGGAATTTTGCTAGCAGGGAAAACGAGATGATTATCCCTTATATAAGTCAATGGTCTGGCCACGCCTTCAGTACTATTTAAAATAAATAAATGCACAAGGCATAATACTTTAAGAGTTTGGTATCTATATATGATATTGGTGTTTAGATACACCATAGATAACTCTTAAGAAACTACAAAGTAGTTGTTGGCGGCATCATTTGCTCTTTCTCATATTGTGCTCTACCTTCACGACGAGTTGCCATGATATTGCACTACCTCGAATAAGTAACACTTCACTGATAGAGAAGACTATTGTTACTTATTCTCAGTTGAGTACCACCACCCAGACAGCACTGTTTCATGGCTATTGGCCAATCATCAGTGGGTGAGCAGGTACCCTGGTATTGCAGACATGACAACCCAGTTGTGAAGTTAATCACACAATATGAGAGATGCCAATAGGTGTAGATGTCAATATTTAAAATATTTATATATTTATAAATATTTATAAATATAAATATTTTTATATTTATATATTTATAAATATTTATAAATATAAATATTTTTATATTTATATATTTATAAATATTTATAAATATAAATATTTTTATATTTATATATTTATAAATATTTATAAATATAAATATTTTTATATTTATATATTATAAATATAAATATTTATAAATATTTTAAATATTGACATCTACACCTATTGGCATCTCTCATATTGTGTGATTAACTTCACAACTGGGTCATGTCTGCAATACCAGGGTACCTGCCCACCCACTGATGATTGGCCAATAGCCATGAAACAGTGCTGTCTGGGTGGTGGTACTCAACTGATATAAATATAAATATAAAAATATAAATTTTTATATTTATATTTTTATAAATATAAATATATATATAAATATTTTTATTTATATTTTTATAAATATAAATTAATATATTTATATATTTATATTTTACTGATATAAATATAAAAATATAAATATTTTTATATTTATATATTATAAATATAAATATTTATAAATATTTTAAATATTGACATCTACACCTATTGGCATCTCTCATATTGTGTGATTAACTTCACAACTGGGTCGTCATGTCTGCAATACCAGGGTACCTGCCCACCCACTGATGATTGGCCAATAGCCATGAAACAGTGCTGTCTGGGTTGTGGTACTCAACTGAGAATAAGTAACAATAGTCTTCTCTATCAGTGAAGCGTTACTTATTCGAGGTAGTGCAATATCATGGCAACTCGTCGTAAAGGCAGAGCACAATATGAGAAAGAGCAAATGATGCCGCCAACAACTACTTTGTAGCTTCAGTACTATGTACAGGTCTGCAGGTCTTATTTTAGGAAGAATGTAGAGTTACTTGAGAATGTATAGAGAAGAGGAACAAGATTGGTGATGGGAATGGAGGGGTCCTGTTACCAAGAAAGGCTTAAGTTCTGAAAAATTGCAATGGCTGGAGGCTTAGGCACCATTCAGGTGCCTAAGCCTCTTCAATCGGATTACCATTCAGGTAATACGATTGAGGTGTATAAGGCCTTGAATGGGTTGAGCACGCTGAATTCTGATGGGATTCTTTCACTTGCTCAGATTACGAACCTGAGATGACATAAATTCAAATTGAGGAAAGATAGTTGTAGAATACATGTGTGGAAATTTGCATTTAGCAGTTGGTGGTTAATTGCTTCAACAAACTTCTATCTGTCAATGTGAAAGTTGATAACTTAAATAAATTCAAGGAGGAACTGGACAAACTTTTAGAGGTAATGGTTTTGTGATTTTTTTTTTTTTTTTTTTGTCTAATGCTACATAAGCTTATACACTTGCTT
This sequence comes from Mastigoproctus giganteus, assembly GCF_048544385.1. NCBI lineage: Eukaryota > Metazoa > Arthropoda > Arachnida > Uropygi > Thelyphonidae > Mastigoproctus > Mastigoproctus giganteus. The sequence goes on from NC_143582.1 coordinate 128,203,477, forward strand.
TCTTGAATCACATTGCTTCTAATCAATGGACACTGCTCATCGTGGACTAATGTTATTAGTGGAGTCCCTCAGGGTTCAGTATTGGGTCCTTTATTGTTTTCTGTATTTATAAATGATATTGATGATGGTATATCAGGCTTAATGTCCAAGTTTGCAGATGATACGAAGGTTGGCAGGGTTGTCAAGGACACTACTGACACTATGCTGCTGCAACAGGATTTGGAAAGGTTGAGCAGATGGGCTTCGAGGTGGCAAATGAAGTTTAACATTGACAAATGTAAAGTACTACATATGGGAAACAGCAACCCCAGAGCAACGTATCAACTCTGTGGTACTACACTGACAGTGTAGTACCACAGAGAATGAATGGTAGAGAATGAAAGGGACCTGGGGGTGGTTGTGCAGGCAGATATGAAGTTCTCTGAGCAGTGCAGACGGGCTGCAAGAGTAGCTCATGGTGTATTGTCAATGATATATAGGAATTTTTCTAGCAGGGATAAGGAGGTGATTATTCCCTTGTATAAGGCAATGGTCAGGCCACACCTAGAGTACTGTATACAGGCCTGGAGGCCTCATTTCAAGAAGGATGTAGAGCTGCTGGAACGAGTACAGAGAAGGGCAACTAGATTGGTGAATGGGACAAAGGGGTGCTCTTACGAAGAAAGGCTTAAGTTTTGCGAATTACAGTGTCTGGAAACTAGGCACCAGCGAGGTGATCTGATAGAGGTGTACAAAGCCTTGAATGGTTTGAGCATGCTCAATGCTGATGGGATTCTTCCTCTTGCTCAGAATAATCACTTGAGAGGGCATAAATTCAAATTGAGGAAAGACAGATGTAGGATAGATGTGCGGAAATTTGCCTTTAGCCAGCAGGTGGTTGGTAGGTGGAACAGACTTCCATCCCTTGTCATGGAAGTTGATAGCCTAAATAAGTTTAAGGCTCAGCTGGACAGGTATTTCAAACGAACAGAGGGGTGAAGTGGAAGTGGTTATTTTTATTTATTTATGTTACTTTTTTTTTTTTGGCTGATGCTGCATAAGCTTGCTTTCTTGCATCAAATGCCTCTACTAATGCTAATGCTAATTACTACTACTACTACAACTGCTTCTATTGTAATGAGCAGCAGCCTAGAAAGCAAGTTGCTGGGGATGTCAAGAGCTGCTGGGAGTGATCAGTAGAACAAGTGGGCTGTGTTAGGGTAACTAACAGTAAAAACAGGTACATGTATACTTGCATGTACACCAACGTTAGAAGTATAGTAAATGAATTTGATGAATTTGAAATGCTGATCGAAAAATCAAAGGCAGATATTGTTGAAATATCAGAGATATGGTGTCACAGATATAAGCAGTGCAAAATTGGAATTTTGGGAGTACGTGTACAGAAAGGATTGACAGGACAGGAACTGAGTAGAGTTTATACTGTTAGTTAAGAAACACGTAAAATCCAAGGAAGTGCATCCAGTTTACATTGGTGGACAATGCAATGTTCATTCGGTGTGGTATGACATAAGCACTGGGAAAGGGAAAATGGGAGTAGGTTTGTGTTATAGGTCTAATGAATCTGATGAGTATAGTGAGCAGTTGTGCAGAGAAATGGTGTAGGCCAGTAAATCAGAATGTCTTATAATTAGGGATTTTAACTTTCCAGATATTGACTGAAATTTGTGGGTTGGTCACTCGTACACCAGCAAAACTTTTGTGGATTTATTGGAGGACAATTTTCTATAGCAATACATTCGAGGGGCAACCAGAGAGAGTGATACTCTTGATCTAATTATCAGCAGCGATTATTCATGCATTAAGAATTTGCAGATAAAGGAACCACTAGGTTGCAGTGATCACAGTGTACTGATGTGTGATTTACTTTAAGATGTAACTACCATTAAGGTAAAGGGAACTATTTTTGTTTTGTAAAGGTGCCTACAGTGGTCTCAGACAGTTTTTAAATTCTATACACTGGGATCAACTGATGCTAAAAAACAGCTAATTCTAAATGGAAAGATTTCAAGGAATTAATCTTGGAAACGACTAGGCTTTTCATAACAACTAAGAGATACTGTTCAAGATTTAGACCTAAATGGATGAACTAATAAGGCTCATGGCAGAAAAGAAAAATGCATGTAATGCATATAAATTATCAGGTGACACAAAAGCCTATGGCAGATATAAGTCTGTAATCGTCACAAAGGAGGTTAGGCAAGCGAAGACTGATTACGAGAAATCCTTCGCAAAGGATGTAAAGAAAAACAACAGACTTCTTTACTTATGTAAACTCTAATAGGAAGTTGATGAATCAGATTGGTCCACTTGATGTTAGTGGTTTGAGTGTTGATGATACTGCTCAGATAGCTGACAAACTGAATGAGTATTGTGCATCTACATTCACATGAGGAATTCTGTAAGTAAGGGGAGGACAGAAGTTTATTATTATTATTATTGTTGCTCTTATATTATTTCTCCCTGATTGGGGGATTCCACTCTGTAACGGGTATTGCTACCAAGTACAGAGGGTGGTTGTAATGTCTGGTGTTACTGTCGGTCGAGGAAATCTCTGACTATCCTACAGGTGTTCAGGATTGTTTCTTTATGGAGTTCCTTTTAGGTGTTCTCTGGGAGACCTATTGCTGCTAGGCTGCTATGTAGAGTCTTTAGCACCATACCAGTGGTTGACACGAAGATCAGGATGGTCAATACTTCTTGCATATGCCACAGCTCCTTGAACTCATGTCTCATGTTCGTTTACTTCCTAATTTTTTCCTCATGGGTTTTCTAGACATTGCTAGTGTTTCGCACCGCTATGTCAATCAGCTAGGTAGCCTTTTCCATCTTGTCCACAAAGGTTATGTCCGGTCTGTTGTGCGGGATGGTCTCTTCCATTATTACTCCATTTCTCCATTGTTGCTCCAGGGAAGTTATTATAGCGTGGTCCCAGTATAGCTTGTGGGTTCGTGTATCCAGTATTGCCTGAGGTTCATACTTGTAGTATGGTACACTTTCTTTGGTCAACTGGTATTTCCTCTCTAGCTTCTGTATTATCCTGGCTACCTGGTCATGTCTATGAGTGTACTCAGTCTGGGTGATCACCTTGAACCCCGTGGTGATGCGTTGGATCATTTCTGAGGCCAGGTGGCATCATCGACGTGTCATCTGACATTTTGGGCTCCTTTGCGATGTATTTTCTATAGTTTCTGGTGTTGATTACCTAGTCTTGGATAGCCAACATTAATCCTTCAGTCTCAGGAAAGAGCATTCTCCTTGTGAGCCATGCATTGGAAGCAATGTTATCGATGTGATCTTGATGGAGGTCATTGTAGTCTCTGCTATGGAGTGTCTTCTTTGCCCATCTTTCCAACTTCATTTCTTGTGCCGTCTAAGCGGGAGGGGTTCCTCGCTTAGGTTGAGTGGGGGTATACCACTTATCTATCTTCCTTATGGCCTGGTATAGTGGTGCTGCATTGTTCTCGAAGTAATCCTTCAGGTTAACTATTGCTGTTTTCTATTGCTCTATCAGGCCCCTTCTCCCTCTTTCCAAGCTATTGTTAGTCTCTCCACTGCTGACTTCGGGTGGTGTTGGCAGCTGTTGGTCATCATTGTCCTTGTCTTTCACATAATATCTTCTAGCTCGGTGCTAGTCCAATCAATGACCCCGAAGGTGTATGTTAGTACTGGAACTGCATAGGTGTTTATGGCTTTAAATGTGTTCTCTCCATTCAATTTTGCTTTCAGCAGGCATCTGAGTCTCTGATGATATTTTTCAGTCAGGCACTTCTTGATTTTCTTGTGCTCTAACTTCTGAGCCTGCATCATCCCAAGTATTTGTAGGTCTTTCCGTCTGTCATAGCTTCAATCTCTTTACCAGTCAGCAGCTGGTAGTTTTAGCCAACTAATTTTCCCTGGTGCAGTGTGTGGGTCTTGCATTTGTCTAGACCAATTTCCATCCTGATGTCCTTGCTGAATTCTTCGGCGAACTGGAGTAGTTGCTGGAGTTGCTTCTCGGTTGCTGCGTAGAGCTTGTCAGCCATGTACATCAGGTGGGTGAGGGTGTACAGGTTCTTTCTTCTTTCTTTGAGGTTATATCCATACTTGCTGCCATTAAGCATGGTGGATAGTGGGTTGACTGGTAGACAGAACCACAGTGGGCTCAGAGCATCTCCCTGAAAGACTCCTCTTTTAATGAGGATTGGCCTGGTTGTGATGTTCTCGACCTTAATGGTGGTACTCCATTTCTCCATTGTTGCTCCTAGGAAGTTTATCACTATTAGATTGACCTTGTAGATCTTCAGGGTCTCTATTGGCCATCTATGAGGTACGGAGTTGAAGGCCTACCAGTAATCGATGTAGGCCGTGTATAGGTTGCGGTGCTTCTTGTAGGCTTGCTCCATAACTGCAGCATCCATGGTTAATTGCTCCTTGCATCCTTTGCTCCTCTGCTCACATACCTTCTGCTGTTCGGCCATTATGTGCTGACTCTTTAATGGTCTGATATCTTCTTGGTTATGTAGCTGGTCAGGATCTTGTACATGGTTGGGAGGCAGGTGATTGGCCTGTATTTCACCGGGTTTCTTGTATCTTCATCTTTAGGCTTTAGATATGTGACTCCTTCAGTGAGAAACTTCAGGATTGTCTCCGGATAGCTTATCATTCGTGTGAACTGCTCTGCTAGGTGCTTGTGTGTGTGTGTGTGTGTGTGTGTGTGTGTGTGTGTGTGTGTGTGTGTGTGTGTGTGTGTGTGTGTGTGTGTGTGCGCGCACGCGCAGGTGAGCTTCTTGTACCAGTAGCTGTGGATGTTATAAATTCCTGGGGTTTGCCAGTTGTGGGTGTTCCTGATCGACTGTTTTGCTTCTTCTTCTTCTCGAATCTCCCACTTTCTCATCTCTTGTATGTCCTTGGTTTTCTTCCATTCCACTTTTATCCAGGGTGCTCTGCTGTTATGTCTTAATTCGCTGCTCCAGATATTTCCTCAGAACTCCTCGATCGTCTTCTTCTCGCGTGGTCCATTTCCTGCTTTCTCATCTTCACACAGTTTCCTGTAGAAGGCTCTTTGGTCCTCATCAAAGATTCGGTTGTTTATTTTCCTCTGGGAGCACTCTTCATTTCGGTGTAGTCTCTTGCTGAGTGCAATAATAATAATAATTATTATTATTATTATTAGCCATATGGTGCAAGGAAACCTCAGGCTTATGCTGCACCAGGCAAAAAAAATTTTTCTGAATTACCCTGGGGGGGGAAGAGAGAGAGAGAGAGAGAGAAGTAGAAGGAATCACCAAGAAAAAGTTTACTAAACTCTAATAGGGAGCTAAATGATTTTGTAATAACGGAGAGCAAAGTGGAGGAAAAATTTGAAGTTAAAGATAAAAATGGCACCTGCCATTTTTCTGGATAGATGGAATCTATCCATCCTTCAATGTAACTGGATAGATGGAATCTATCCAGTTACATTGAAGGAGGCAGCGAGGGAAGTAAGCAAACCCTAAATCATAATTATGAGAGCATCCTTAGATTCAGGGTGGGTCCCGATGGACTGGAGATGTGCAAATGTATCTCCAATTCACAAAGGGGTTCAAAGGGCGACACAAATATTTATGGACCTGTTAGTTTAACTTCTGCTGCAGCGAAAATAATGGAGTCACGGGTTTAAGAAGTGAAGTACAATTACCTTGACAAGACTGCAGTAATAGTTCAGACATGGCATGGGTTTGTTAAGGGAAAGTCTTGTCTGACAAATTTCATTGAATACTATGATGTGGTCACAAAGGAACTGGATGCAAAAAAAATTTTTATCATATATTTGGATTTCAGGAAAGCTTTTAATACTGTTGCACATGGAATACTGCTCTACAAATTGGAGTGGTATGGCATTAAGGGCAGGTTGCTACACTGAATAAAGGGGTGGTAATAAATGGACACTGCTCTACGTGGACTAATGTTGTTAGTGGAATCGACCAGGATTCGGTGCTGGGCCCATTGTTGTTTTGGGTATTTATCAGCGATATCGATGAAGGTATATCACACTTAATGTCCATGTTTGCAGATGATACAAAGGTTAGCAGGGTTGTTAATGACAGTAAAGACAGTGTGCTACTGCAACAGGATCTAGGAAAGTTAGGCAGATAGGCAGAGAAGTGGCAACTGAAGTTCAACATTGGCAAATGCAATGGATAGAAATAACCCCCAGAGGAACGTACCAACTGTTTGGTACTACACTTAGGGTAGTGGAAAATGAAAAAGACGTGAGAGTGATTGTGCAGTTCAGATATGAAATTTTCTAAGCAATGCAAACAGGCAGCCAGAGCAGGTCATGGGTTATTGTCAATGATATTCAGGAATTTTTCTAGCAGGGAAATTGAGGTGATTATCTCTTTGTATAAGGCAGTGGTCCGCACCTTGAGTACTGCGTACAGGTCTGAAGGCCTCATTTTAGAAAAGATGTAGAGTTGCTTAAGCGTGTACAGAGAAGGGGAACAAGATTGGTGATGGGAATGAAGGGGTCCTCTCTTGATGAGGGGAACTTAGTTCCCCCTCATCAAGAGAGGTTTAAGTTCTACAAGTTGCAGTATCTGAGACTAGGCACCTGTGAGGTAATCTGGTGAGAGGTATAAGGCCTTGAATGGTTTGACCAGGCTTAATGCTGATGGGATATGTCCACTTTCCGAGATTAAGAACGTTAGTGGGCATAGATTCAAATTGAAGAAAGCCAGTTGTAGAATAGATATGTGGAAATTTGCCTTTAGCCAGTAAGTAATTTATTGCTGGAACAGACTTCCATCTGTTGTTGTGGAAGTTGATACATTTAAAGCTGAACTAGACACATTTGGAGTGACCGGATGGGTGAAATGGGTATGCTTGTTTTTTTTTGGCTGATCCTGTATAAGCTTGCTTTTTTGCATCATACGCCTCATCTAATGCTAATTAAATTTTGTGGATTTAATACACTGCACCTTGAGGACTGCCTTAATAGCATTTGTCAATCAATTTGGCCCTGGAGAGATTGTGCAGGTCTCATGAGATAGAATTTTTCTCAGTGTAATCTGTGCTTGTTAACAGGAGAGATTGCTTCTACAGTGATCGGATACACTTAAATAGAACCTGTGCAAGAATATTTGCTGATGCTATCGAGGAAATGTTAGGTGGGTCGGAAAACTGCTAGCTTGGAAGAATTCACAGACTAATAGATTAACAGTAGCCGCAGGCAGAGGTAAAAATGATTCTTGCACTGCTTCTATTGGAATGAATAGCAATCCGGAAAGCCAATTGCTGGGGATTTCAGGAACGGCTGGGGGTCCTGAAACAAGTAAATACATGGGCTGTGTTAGAGTAACGAAGAGTAAGAATAGTTGCATGTACACCAATGCTAGGAGTATAGGCAATAAATTTGATGAATTTGAAGTACTGGTTAAGACATCCAAGGTGGATATTGTTTTGATATCAGAGATGTGGTGCTACTCCAATTTAAGGGATGCAGAATTGGAATTTGGGGAGTACAATGTGTACAGAAAGAATAGGCAAAATAGCAAGGGAGGAGGGATTATGCTGTTAGTTAAGAAACACATAAAATCTAAAGAAATGCATCCAGTTGACAGTGCAATGTTCAATTTGGTGTGTTGTCAGTTTGGTGTTGGTTTTTTTGTGTTGTCAGTTTGGTGTGACATGAGCACTGAGAAAGCAAAAATGAGGGTAGGAGTTTGTTATATTCCTAATGACTCTGATGATTACAATGAACAATTATACAGAGAAATATATTTAGCCAGAAAATCAGTTTGTCTTAAAATGAGGGATTTTATCTTTCCAGATATAGACTGGAACTTATGGGTTGGTCACTTGTATGCTAGTAAGGCTTTTGTGGATTTAATGGATGATTGTCTAAAACAGCAGCATGTTAGAAAGGCAACAAGAGGGAGTAACACTCTTGACCTGATTATCAGCAGTGATTATTCATGCATTAAGAATTTACAGATAATGGAACCACTAGGTTGCAATGATCACAGTGTACTGATGTGGGATTTACTTAAAGATGTAACTATCATTAGGGGTAAACGGAAGGGTTTTTGCTTTCGTAAAGGCAACTGCAGTGATCTCAGAGAATGTTTTAGGTTCTATATAGTGGGACCAACTGATGGTGTTACCAACAGCAAATTATAAATGGGAAGCATTCAAGGAAGTAATTTTGGAAGTAACACCAGGCTTTTGTTCCAACTAAGAAATACTGCTCTAGGTTTAGGCCCAAATGGATGTCAGATGAATTAATGAGACTCATGACAGAGAAGAAAAATGCATGGGATGCACATAATTGTCAGGCGACACAGATGCCTATGGTAGGTACAAGCTAGTCTGTAATCAAGGCGCAAATTAGGTTAGGCAAGCGAAGACATTACGAAAAACCTTTGGCAAAGGATGCAAAGGAAAACAGCAAAGACTTTGTTACTTATATAAACTCTAAATGGAAGGGGATGAATCAAATTTGTCCACTTGATATGAATAGTTTGACTGTAGATGACCATTCTCAGATAGCTTCCAAACAAAGTGAGTATTTTGCATCTACATTCACACATGAGGAGTTATTCAAGAAGGAGAAACCAGATGTTTATCAAACTTTAACAGAGAGTTAAATGATTTTGTAATAACTGAGAGCAAAGTGGAAGAGAAATTGTTGAAGATGAACATAAAAAGGCACCTAGGGTAGTTGGGATCTATCCAGTTATATTAAAGGAGGTGACAAAGCAAGTAAGCAAACTCTTAGCCATAATTATGAGGGCTTCCACACAGACTAGAGATGTGGAAATGTATCTCCAATTCACAAAAGATGACACAAGTAATTACAGACCAGTTAGTTTGACTTCTGTTCCAGGGAAAATAATGGAGTCACTGGTTAAAGAAGCATTGCAGAATCATCTAAACAAGACAGCAGTAATAATTCAGACACAGAATGGGTTTGTCAAGGGAAGTCTCGTCTGACCAATTTGATTGGATACTATGATGTGGTCACAAAGGAACTGGATGCAAAAAATAATTTTGATATCATATACTGGGATTTCAGGAAAGCTTTTGATACTGTTGCAAGTTGTACAAATTGCAGCAGTATGGCATTAAGGGCAAGTTGCTACAATGGATAAAAGGATGGTTGAGTGGGAAAAGACAGAGAGTGGTAATCAATGGGTACTGCTCTATGTGCACTAATGTTATTAGTGGTGTCCCCCACACTGAACCATGAGGGACACCACTAATGTTATTAGTGTTGTCCCTCATGGTTCAGTGTTGGGCCCATTGTTGTTTTATATATCTATCAATGATATTGTTGAATTTATATCAAGCTTAATGTCAAAGTTTGCAGATGATACAAAGGTTGATACAGGGTTGTTAATGACAGTATGCTGCTGCAACAGGATCTGGAAAAGTTGGGTAGATGGGCTGAGAAGTGGCAACTGAAATTTAACATTGACAAATCCAAATTACTGCATATGGGTAGCAGTAACCTCCAGAGAACTGTACCAACTATGTGGTGTTACACTCAGGATAGTGGAGAATGAAAGAGACCTGGGGGTAATTGTGCAGTCAGATATGAAATTTTCTGTTCAGTGTAGGCATGCTGCCAGGGCATGGGGTCTTGTCACTGATATACAGGAATTTTGCAAGCAGCGATAAGGAGGTGTTATCCCCTTGTATAAGGAAATGGTCAGACCACACCTTGCGTAGTACGTACAGGTCTGAAAGCCTCATTTTAGGAAGGATGTTGAGTTGCTAGAACAAGTACATTGAAGGGCTACAAGGCTGGTGAAGGAAACAATAGAGTGCTCTTATGAAGAAAGACTTAAGTTCTGCAAATTGCATCTTCTGGAGACTAAGCACCTGTGAGGCGATCTGACTGAGGTGTATAAGGCCTCGAATGGACTGAGCAGACTCAATGCTAATGGGATTCTTCTTCCTCTTGCTCAGATTACAAACCTGAGGGGCTATAAATTCAAACTGAGGAAAGACAGTTGTAGATTATTTTTATTATTATTATTTTTATTATTATTATTATTATTAGCATATGGTGTAAGGAAGCCTGAGGCTTATGCTGCACCATCTAAAAAAAAAAAAAAATTCTGAATTACCCTGAGAGAGAGAGAGAGAGAGAGAGAGAGAAGAAGAAGAAGAAGAAGAAGTGGAGGAATCAAAAGGGAATCACCAAGAAAGAGAAAAATGATGATATCCAGCTCAGGACCCTTGGTGTGCCAAGCCCATACTCACCAGATGTGAGCTCCTGGGGTTAAATTAGATGTGTGAGAGTTTGCCTTTAGCCAGCTGGTAGTTGATTATTGGAACAAACTTCCATCTGTTATTGAGGAAGTTGATAGCTTAAATAAATTCAAGGCAGGCCTAGACAAACATTTGGAATGAATGGATCAGTGAAATGGGAAGAGGTTTGTTTTTATTTTTTGGTTGATGCTCTATAAGCTTGCTTTCTTGCATCATGTGCCTCTACTAATGCTAATATCAGTCAATGGAGAGTAATGGCCATTAATAACCATTAATTGCCTCCTACCACTCAGCTATCCCTTTATTTATAGTAGTAACCTGCACTGAATACCATACTGCTCCAATTTGTACAGCCATCTCTCATATGGAACTGTAAAAAAGATGTCAAAAGTATAAGATGTCAAAATTATTTTTTTGCATCCAGTTATTTGTGACCGCATTGTAGTTGATCAGATTGGTTTCGCACAATTTCCTGTTAATCCAGCAATGGCTATGATGGCACATGGCATATAAAATGTTTGAAAATTAAATTTGCTATCAGAGAGTGATATAAATATGAATTTTTTTCATTCCTTCAGTATATTTTTTACTCTTTTTGATTTGCAGCCATGATTTTGTTTCAATTTGAGAAGAATGTCTGTAAAAAAATCAGATCTGAGTATTAGGTTCTGCCTATGCCTATGTGCCAGTTCATGTAACAATAGGCTTAAGCATTTGTTGAGAACACCATGTAGTTGTAGTAAAAATGAATAACATGGGTCATAAAAATTTACTTCTAAAAGGATGTAGATGTCTAACATTAATTTATTTGTGGTTTTGATTTCATATCTTACATGTCATTATTTCAGCTTGAAGTGTGTTAGTTGGATTATTATTTTTTTATGGTGGATAACATAATTTGGATTACAAGTTTTTGGTTGACTATTGTTTTACTGTTGTTAGTCGACTTCACATTCTTCACATTAAATCATGCAATGGATTTCTTGTTTTAATCTCCATGTGTTTTCTTGCCATTTTTAGTGCTAGTGTTCTGCTAGCATATCTTGGCACATTAAATATAGCAGTCACTATTGGGCCACTGATGTCACATGAATTTTTTTCAAATGCTCTGGCTCTTAAATTCTGCACAAGACCATTGTTATTGACCACAATACTAAAAAAAAAATATAACAGAAAAGTATACATTGAAAACTTATTAGTTGATATTTTGAAAATTCAAGAAATATATTTTCATAAGCATATTTCATACTTTCATAATTTAATGTTAATTTATAAAAAAAATTAATTAAAATAATAATTAAAAATTGTATATTATTTCTTATTATATCCACTATACTGTCAAGGTAATGAATACATTAAGAAGTACCAAATTTTAAATTATTTAAAATCTTGGAAGATGCAGATGCTCCAGCTAGTGGGACTTTTAGAAATATGCCAGGTAGAAGGTTAAAAAATCCATGCTGTTATTACTGTATAACCTGCATGGCAGTGAAGGTGACTCTGTATCACTTCTTTATCCATTGACTTAATTTACTGGTACACCTGTAGATATTATCATTCTTCTCTTGGTGATTCCCTTCTGACTCTCTCTCTCTGTCAGGTAACTCAGTAATTTTTTTTGGCTGGTGTAGCATAAGCCTCAGGCTTCCTTGCACCATATGGCTAATAATAATAATAATAATTATTGTTATTTTCCCTGGAGCAGAGATCAAGCTTATGGGTCTGTAATTATTGACTTAACCCTTCCTCCCCCCTTTGTGAATAGGAAGGACATTTGCAGACCTCCAATCTGTAAGGACCTCCACTGAATCCTAAAAAGCTCTCATAATGGTGACTAAAGGATGGTTTACCTATTTTACTGTTTCTTTTAATATAATTGTCAAGATTCCAGTAGCTCCTGGTGTCTTATTTACTTTTAGCTTCAACATTTTCTTTTCTACTTTCCTCTCAGTCATCAATATACACATTTCTGTACACTTTGTACTCCCTTTATTCCAATTCTGCAACCCTTATGTCTGAGTGGTGCCATATTCCTACCCTGTCCACATTTAATGACTTAACCAGTACTTACAATTTATCAAATTTGTTTACTAAATTCCTAGCCTCAGTATACACAAGTCTGCATGCACCTGTTTTTATTCTTAGTAACCCTGACACAGCCTATGTATTTGCTTGTTGCATAGGACCCCCAGCAGGCCTTGTAATTCCTGACAACTTGCTTTCCAGGCTGTTGATGTTAATAGAAGCAGTGAAAGAATCATTTACAACTCTGCAACTCTGCCTGTGGTTGCTATTAATCTGTTAGTCTCCCCAGCCTATTAGTTTTATGATCTCCCTAATGCTGAGTCAATAGCATCATACTTGCATCTCTTTTATTTAAGCATATCTCATCCTGAAAAACAAAAAAAAAAGTCTCTTCTATTAACAAGCACATACTGTGCTGAGAAACATTTTACCCCGTGAGCCTTCCACTGTCTCTTCAGGGCCAAATTAATTTACAAGGCACTTATATACTCTCTGGACAGAACTGAAGACACTTTGAAACTTAATCCTAACTTTTGACTTTTTCTCAACATTTCTCTGTACTTGTTAAGTAAATTCTCAGATTTCCTACTCTTAATACCATTAGTACCGTTATGGGTCTGTAATTACTGACTTAACAACTTTATTACCTTTTTTGTCCTTAAAAGATGACAGCTGCTCTGCAGTGTTATCAACATTTGTCCCTGGCAGATATACCCTGATCCCATTCCACCCATCTTTTTACAAAATTTATTTCCTGATTCCCTGATAGTAGCAACCCACAGTAGATACGTTCTGTGGGATCAGAACTTTCTCTCACATATGACATTGCTGTGTCATGTGATGCATGAATTTAGTGTCTAATTTAGGGCTTAGTGGCTGAGTGCTTGATGGCACCCCCCCCCCTCTTTTATTCCATCAAAGGTATCAAAAACTTTGTTCTTCAAGCCCTCATATAAGCCCAACAGAATGCTAAGTTAGTGCCTATGATCCTTACACTCTCTGCAATGAAAACACATAAAGACATCCAACATGGTTGCATCATGTCCCACTAGAGAAAAAGATAGCAAGAAGCACACTCTACATCGCTCTGCTTCTCAAGAGAACTGCCACTGATGGTTCTCTCCAAAGCCAAAGCATTCCTGCTACTTTCAGATTTTTGCTCTGCTACTATTATTTGAGGCATGATCTTAGTCTAATTTTAATTTAAAAATATGACATGCACTAAGAGATAAGAGTATGACAATACTGCTACATTATTTCAGTGACAGTATATAATATGTTATTACATTTCTTTAACAATGCTTTTGACTTTCTAAATGATTATCTGAATACAAAAGTAAGCTAATAACCTACACAATTAGGATCTTCGAACAAGAACATATCAATTTTCAGAAGTGGGAATTTATTGCAGCATAATGCGGTATCCTTGCTAAAATTTGATATACTTCTAGCATTACCATCCTTAAAAATTTCTTCACATGTGAATGTAAATGCAAAATGTCTGTTCAGTTTATCAGCAACATGAACAGGATCATCAACAGTTATACCATTCATATCTATTGGACCAATGCGATTCATCCCTTTCTTTCTAGTACAAATATAAGTAAAAAAGTCTTTGCTACTATTTTTGCCTTCTCATAATATGCCTTAATTTGCTTAACCCCATTGGTGACTTGATTGCAGAACAGTTATACTTACTGTAATTTCTTTATTCTCCAATAATTTATACGCATCCCATGTAATTTTCTTCTCTGCCACTAGTCTCATCAGTTCATCTGATATTCATTCATGTCTAAGCCTTAGTGTTTAATGTCTAAGTTTGCAGATAATACAAAGGTGGTTAATTAGAGTAATGAGGGTAAGCTATGCAATGAAATTTATAAAAACTAGGCCTTTAAAATTTATAAAAATTAGGCTATTAAAAAAAGGAAACTCAACATAAGGGACAAAATTTTTAAATCAACTAGATGATTGTTATTTGTATCAACATGTCAGGGAAAGTACTCGGGGAAAAGAATATTCTAGACCTGATCATCACCCATGAACCAGACAACATAAGAGGCCTGGCAGTACAGGAACCAGTAGCAGGAAGTGATCACGGAGTTATATGGTGTACGATGTAGAGAGAGAGAGAGAGATAGGGTGGAATTCAGGATCATTTAGGTAGAAATGGAACTCTGAAGGATACACAGCTTGGTTTAGTAAAGGGAAAATCATTTTTAACAAATCTGGTGAGCTATTTTGGCAGTCACTCATGAGCTGCATTTACGGAATAATTTCGACATTGTTTATTTAGATTTCAGCAAAGCATTTGACTTAGTATCACATCAGCAGTTACTTTATAAGCTGGAACAGGTTGGAATCACAGGGAAAATCCTTAGATGGATAGTAGGATGGCTTTGGGGCAGGATTTTCTCGGACTTTAAATGACATCAATGAAAGGATAGAGGACGTGATGTCTAAATTTGCAGATGATGTAAAGATTGGTAGAGTAGTTAATGATTACCACCAAGCAGAGCTTCTTCAGAGTGACCTAGATAGACTTCAGGGATGGTCAGAAAAATGGCAGCTTTGCTTTAATTCAGCAAAATGCAAGGTGTTACACCTGGGGAACAGTAACCCCAAAATAACTTATACACTTGGTGGAATTGAACTGAAGTCAGTAGTGGAAGATAGGGACTTGGGAGTTATGATTCAGTCAGACATGAAGTTCTCCGAGCCTTGCAGACAGATTGCAAAGAAGGCCTGTAGTGTTCTATTGATCATTTAAGAAACATTTGCTAGTAGTTTGGAGACCACACCTAAAAAAAGACATTGAGCTTCTTGAAAGGGTCCAGAGATGAGTAACTCGCCTGGTGAGATCAGCAAAAGGGCATCCATATGAGGAAAGATTTTAAATATGTGAGTTGCACAGCTTTAAAACTAGGCACCTTAGAGGAGACTTGATTGAGGTGTTTAAGGATATGAGAAGCAAAAGTAAAATGAATGTGGACAAAATCTTCATGGTTATAAATGATTCTAGAACTAGGAGCCATAAATTCAAGTTACGAGAGAGATGTTTAGACTGGATTGCAAGAAGTTTTATTTTAGCCAGCAAGTTATAAATTACTGGAATAAGTTACATACGTAGGTGGTTGAGGCTGACAGGGTGAGGAAATTCAAATGTCTGCTGGATAGTTATCTGTGGGAGGGAGGAAATGCACGGGGTCTATATCCTTTTCTTTTATTATTTATTAATTATTTATTTTATTTTATTTTTTATTAATATTATTTTACTCCTTTTTTTGTTTGTTTTTGGCTGGTGTAGCATAAGCCTTAGGCTTCCTTGCACCATATGGCCATTACTAATTCTAATACTTATTATTATACACCAGATGGCAGACAGGTTTAGCAATGTACTAGTAAAACTTGTCTACCATCAAGCCTGATCATATAAAAAAATATTCTGTTTATATTCCAGCATGATCACGAAGTCAAAAGAGTTTACAACTACAGTCAAATCTCATTAATACAAAGTTCAAGGGACTGAAATTTTCATATTTTGTAATAATACTTTTTTTTTTTCTTTGTACATACTGTATATCTAAGAATAATAATAATATCAAGAATAAATAAATAAATAGAGTGATAAAAGAAAATAAAAACAAAAGCCTTGTCTCACAATACAGTAATAGGAATAACACATTTTTTAAAGATTTTATTTTATTTGTAAGATAAACGTCGGGAAAAGCAATTAACAAAAATGAAAATATTGTAAAATATATATTATATGTACAATTCTTTAGTATCACATAAAAAGAATTACAATATTAATATAAAAGGAGACATACGAACCATTAACTTTTTGATAAATTAATCTAATTTAAAGAAAGAATCCAATGTTCTTCTCACAGTTTTTGTCCTATAAGCATTTTTAACTACAGCATGGACTCAATCAAATGCAATAGTTTTTTGTTTGTCAACATTACTGCAGGCCAACACATTCCCTATTATGCTCAATGCATTTTGGGCATCTTTTTTAGATGGCAGTGTGTATATGTCTGCGTGCATGCGTGCGTGCATGCATCTTCTCTTTTGCTGTTGCTGGTAACAAAAACGTCATTGTTTTGCGTGGTGCTCAGCAGCTCTTCTGGTGTTGCATTGCTGTGGCAGAAACTTCATCATCCCCCTTCACAAACTCTTCATATTTGCCAATAAAATCCATATGCTTCTTCAAATTCCCCCATTCTTTAATGTTGCTATCACATTCGTCTGCTGGACCATGTTTTTTGATGATATTCTCTCCAAAGCCACTCTTTCTGAAGATTACGGATAGCATCCAAGACATTTGGCTGAAAATTGTTCCCTCCTTCTATGTTGTGGATCAAGTACCTTATCAGGCAGGCTCTATATGCTCTCTTGAGAGCATATAGAGCCTTTCCTTTGCAATGTCCGTTTTGCTTCATTCCATCCTATCATCCTCTTGTATAATTTTAAGTTTAATTTCCAGGCTTAATTCTGTCCTTTTACATTTTTTGCCATAACACTGCTAGATGAGATTTAATATAAAGACTAAATTAATTTAAAGACAAGTTCCAAAAGAAACATCAGCTTGGATAAAATGGCACAAAAAATAGATTAAACTGTAGCAAAAGACTCTTTGAACTGGTGTAACAATCGCAATTGACCTTTTCCCATGGAGAGAAAGGGAGTAAACAACTTAGAAAAACTATTTTTACTTTTTTGTTAATTTAGTATCTCATCCTTCATAATGTTTTTCCGAATGCACTTAAAAGTTGTAGCTACGATATACTTGTTTTTTTTTTGCAGAAAAGTAATTACTAACAAATCAGCCTTCCTTTGGGAATCAAGGAACCGGGTGGCCAGAAGCAATAATAGGGGCAATTAATTGGACAACTGTGCCAAAGTTTGCATTGAACATACAAAATAACAATATTTATTTCTCATGGGGTGAAAACGAACTTTGTAATACATTACAAAACCAAATTTTGTAATAAACAAATATATTTACATAGAAAAGCCTATCCTTTCACGGGGGAATTGTATGTGCTTCATATAAACGAGTGCTTGTATAAACTGAGTTTGTATTAACAAGCTTTTACTGTAGTCATTTTGAGAATGTAAACAATCATTTATTATGTTTGTTAATCACAGAGGCACAAACCATGGTTAAATTACACACATGCACTGTTGCGCTTCTTTGCCAACCACTAAGCTGATGTAAAATTTTAAAATACACATGCAAACATGTTTTATATGGATAATATAACCAGGAATAAATACAGAAGTTTAACAAACCTGTGTAGCTGTAGATGAAAAGACATCAGACTTGTTTTTCATGTCTGAACTTGGTTGTAGCAGAGAAGTATGAAGTTTGTTTTCTGGTGATGGCCCTTACTATTGAAAAAAAATCTTTCAATGTAAAACATTATTTCCATTCATATAGTGTAAGCTGAGCAGTTTGACCCAGTTTGAAACTGGGTTCAGTGTATTATATTGATAGTTATTCACCAAAAGCAAATGGTATTGCTTTTGGTGAATAAGTTTAGGTAGCTGGGTTCAATTTTGCACCAGCATAAAAAAAGAAGTGGAAGAGTTTGTTTCAATAATCAACTGGCCTCTGGCTAAAACAAAATTTCTGCACATCTGGCTTGAAACTATCCTTCCTCAATTTAAATTTATGCCTCCTTATGTGTGTATTGTCTGAGCAAGAGTAAAGATGCCATCAGTACTTAGTTTACTCAAACTATTTCAAGCCTGAAACATCTCAATCAGATCTCTTCACGGGTCCCTAGTTTCCAGACCTGAAATTTGCAGAAGTGGTTTTTCTTGATAAGAGTACTCTTTTGTATCCTACAATAATCTCGTAGCTCTTCTCTGCACCTATTCCAACAGATCCACATTCTTCCTAAAATGAGGCTTTCAGACCTATATACAGGTTGAAGGTGTGGCTGTACCATTGCTTTATACAGAGGAATAGTTACCTCCTTATCCCTGCTGGAACATTTCATTCGTGTATATCATTGACAAAACCAAGTGAGCTGTGTGAGTAACGTCTCTGCACTGCTCAGAGAAATTCATGTCTGACTACACATTTACCCCCCAGGTCTGTGATTACACTCCCCATATGAAGTACCTTGCTTTTTCCCATATTAAGCATCAATTGCCACTTCCTAGACCATCTGACTGATTTCTCTACATCTTTTTGCAGTAGGCCTCCGTAGCCGAGTGGTCAGGAGCGGGAGTACGGTAGCACACGCTCTTTGAGTAGACCGGGGTTCAAGCCCCTGACTGCTGAATACGGTCGATCTGCCAACCCGCACTGGACCAGCGTGGCAGATTATGGTCCATTTCCCTCAGCATGAATTGTTGAGGAGGCTTCCATCCTGCAGTGGGTTGATAATGGCTGCACTTTACCTTTTTTTTTACCCATATTACTGTTACTAATTTTGCAACCTTTGTATAACCTGCAGACTTAGATGTTAAACCTAATTAGCCTTCATTATTATCATTGATTAATATTGAAAACAATAATGGGCCTAGTGCTAAACTCCTCTGATAACATCAGTCCAAGAAGAGCAGTGCCCGTTAATAACCACTGTTTGTCTTTTCACACTCTGCCATTCCTTTATCCCTATCAATTACTTGCCCCTAATGCCACAGTTCAATTTGTACAGCATTTTTTCATATGTAACAGCATCAAAAGTTTTTCTGAAATCTAAATATATGGTGTCAGAATTAATTTTTGCATCCAGTTCCTTTTTCCTGCATCTCAGTATCCCAAAAATTTGATCAGGCAAGGTTGACATCTAAAAAATCCATGCTTTAATTGCTATGTCTAGATGGTTGTGCATTACTTGTTTAACTAGTAACTCCATTATTTTCACAGAGGTCAAGCTGTAATTAATCACTTTACCTGTTAATTCCCCCTCCCTGTGAACTGGGGAGATATTTGTACATCTCCATTCCATGGGACCTCTCCCTGAATATATGAATGCTCTCATAATTGTGGCTGAATATTTATCTCAGTTGCTGCCTCTTTAATATAATTGGATAGCTCCTACCCACTCCAGGTGCCTCATTTACTTCTAGCTTCAACAAATTCTCGTTCCACTTTTTTTCTCAGTTATAACAAAATCATATAGCTCCCTATTAGAATTTTGCATACTTCTGGCTTCTCCATTTCTAAAAATTTTATTCTATGTGAATGTAGATGCAAAATATCCATTCAGTTTTTCAGCAACTTGAACAGGATCATCCATTCATATCTAGTTGACCAATGTAATTCATCCCTTTAGCATAAGTATAGAAATCTTTGCTACATTTCTTTGCATCCTCTACCAGAAACTTCTTATAATCTGCTTTAACTTGCTTAAACATCTTTGTGACTTGATTGAAATTCATTTATATTTACTGTATCTTTCTTCTCCCTTGATAATTTATATACATGACATATATTTTTCTTCTCTGCTGCTAGTCTCACCAGTTCATGTGACATCCATTTAGGCCTAAACTTTGAACAGTATCTCTTAATTGTTATAAAACGCCTAATTAGCTTCTATATTCTTCCCTGAATGTTTCCCATTTACAATTTGCAACTGCTAATATTATCATTTGGTTCCTGCAAAGGGAATTTAAAAATTGTCTATTACTCTAGTCACCTTTACAAAAGCAAAATCCCTGCCCTTAATAGTTATATCTTTAAGTAGATTCCTCATCAGTATATTTTGAGGTATATTTAGAGAATAAGAGGAGGACAAGGGGATGATAGGTTGTCACATAGTAGAATCAAAATAAAGAGGATCTCAAAATTAACTGTTGGAAATATATGCGAATGATCATAGAAAGTAATGTGATCATTCATCCCAAGAAAACTATACCACCTTAACCTGAAAAGCTTAGATTTCTATAATGGCCACTCTTATATCACATGAATATTAAAATAATTTATTTAGCTGTTAACTAAATCGCAGTACATTAAGGTAATGTTTCAGGAACCTTCCTAGAACCCATCCTGACACCATAAATTGGCTGTTTTTTAAGGACAGGAAAGAATAAATGAAATTACTATTATGTTAAAATTAATATTAATATACAAAACTTCTAGTGGATAATTACTATGTACAATTTATGAATAGTACATTACATATTATTTATTACATTATGCATTATTAGTTTTACTTATTCTACTCCATTTGAATAATTTGAAACTGAAGTTTTTTTTTTTTATTAATTTGAAATTAAAGTTAAAGTAATTATAGTTTGAAATTAAAGTCACAAAGCCTCCTGCTTGCCAAACGTCTCAATTTCAACTGTTCTGGCAAGAGGTGCCATCAGCAATTTATTTATACATGAGGTTTTCTAATTAATTGTCCAATAGCAGGATACCAAGGAAAATGCCCCGATCCAGGTTTTATTTATTTATTTATTTTTTTTTTTGGTGAATTGTAGCCTCAAGGTGGATATACCCATACCTTATCCTTAGACAGGGCCGGACTAAGGATGAAATAGGCCCCAGCCATATTTAAATTTGAGACTCCTTTAATATATATATATATATATATATATATACAGTGGCTGACAAAAAAACTGCATCACTTGTGAATTTTGCAAATAATGTATTTTGTGCTGCATTGTGGGTTGCAGAAATGTTTAAAATGCATTTGTTAGATGGGATATATATATCTTTGTGAATGAAATCCAATAAAAAGACTCCACCTGATATACCTAATTGCCATAAATATCTTCCCAAAGGGTAAAATTAATGGAAATATGAGAAATCGTGCAAATGGCAATCATGACAACCAAACATACATGTTATTGCATTTATGTGTACAAACTGAAATGACAAGTTAATGTAATAGTATTATGTACTGTAACTCAACAAAATAAGTCCTCAATATTTTGTTTTTCCTCTTCAAGCTGCAATTACAGCCTTGCAACGACCTGGCATAGAGTTAATCAACTTCTGGATATACTGTTGCCTAATTTTGTGGTACCACACCCTTACAAAGCTCTCCTGCAGCTAAATCTTACTTGTTGGCTTCTTCTGAGCAATTTTAGATGACATTATGTACCAGCAATTTTCAATAGGGTTTAAATGTGGACTGTTTCCGGGCCAGTCCAACACTGTAATGCCAGCATTTCTGAGGTATGACTGCACCTTAAGGGAGAAAAATGAGGGAAAACGTGTATGTTTTAAGGCTTGTGAGACAAGACAAACTCATCATTAAATCTAAATAGCATAAAATTTACCAATTTTGCTGTGTGGCAAGGTGCTGTCATGTTGAAAAATGCAGTTTTGGATGTCTGTGTGGTGATCCCTAATAATAGGTTTCAGGCAGTGTATGTTTCTGCATTCACCATTCCGTTAATAAACTTAATTTGTCCCACCCCTTTGCTTGTTATGCATCCCCAGACTATCTGACTGGTGAGGAACTTTACAGTCAGTGTTATGCAGTCAGGGTGGTATGCCTCCAATTTTCGTCTTTTGACATAGGTTGGATGTTGATGTAGGTTGGATTTCGATTCGTCAGAAAAGATGACCGTGTCCTATTGCTCTTTTTTCCATGAAACATGCGTTTTAGCCCAAGCAAGTTGCTTCTTCCTCATTTGTTGGGTCAACAAAGGCTTCTTCTTGAGCCTAAAGGCCCCTGCCATTGCTGGTTTACAGTAGTGTTAATGCAGCCCCCCCCTCCTCAGATCCTCTGTGGGTTGTTCTGCTGCCTATTTACAGAGTTTGGGGGGGGGGGGTGAGACTAGGGTGTTCTTCCAGTATTTGGGTCTTCTTGTGTTGTCTTTTTAAATATGTTAAAGAATTGTTGGTTAAATTCAACCCCTTGTTTTCTTTTTACAGAAGTGCCCTCAAACATTTTATAAACAGAAAACAAGGGGCCGAATTTAGCATATTTAAAAAGGATTAACTGAAATTAATTTCATATTTAGTTAGCATGGTCAAAAATATAAATGTTATGATAATATTTTGAGATTGAATGTTAATTTTTTTACTTTTAACATATAATTAGTATTTACAGTTGTGATTCCACCTTGTCATGGTGGGGGGGGGGATTGCGTGTCCCGATGACCCGGAGAACTAAGTCGGCGGTAGCTTAATTAATGGTAGGGCCTCCCAAGCCAGACAGGTCAAAGGGTAGGGCCAAACTAAGAGAGATACCCTGATCCTCCAGGTTGGGGGTTGCTGCAATGGGCTAGCTCCTTGTTACACAAATGTTAATGACCTACAAGTGAAAATGAAAACGGGCTGCACTTTTGGAAATGATTTGGCAAAAGGAAAACGACAATGATTTTTGGATGCTGGAATATTCAAGGTCTATCAACTAAAAGGAACTTTCTTCCAGATGAACTGGAAAAATTCAATTTAGATATCTTTGTGTTATCGGAGACAAATAAAGAGGGATGTGGAGAGGAAAT
The DNA here is from genome assembly GCF_048544385.1 of Mastigoproctus giganteus. Lineage (NCBI taxonomy): Eukaryota > Metazoa > Arthropoda > Arachnida > Uropygi > Thelyphonidae > Mastigoproctus > Mastigoproctus giganteus. The sequence continues at coordinate 128,226,172 of NC_143582.1, forward strand.
AATGGGAGAATACTACCATTAGCATTAGCATTAGTAGAGGCATATGATGCAAGAAAGCAAGCTTATGCAGCATCAGCCAAAAAAAAAAAAAAAAAAAAAACCACTCACATTTCACCCCTCTGTCCATTTGAAATACCTGTCCAGCTGAGCCTTAAATTTATTTAGGCTATCAACTTCCACAACAAGGGATGGAAGTCTGTTCCACTAAACAACTACCCGCTGGCTAAAGGCAAATTTCCACACATCTATCCTACATCTGTCTTTCCTCAATTTGAATTTATGCCCTCCCAGGTGATTATTCTGAGCAAGAGGAAGAATCTGATCAGCATTGAGCATGCTCAAACCATTCAAGGCTTTATACACCTAAATCAGATCACCTCGCCGGTGCTAGTCTCCAGACACTGTAATTTGCAAAACTTAAGCCTTTCTTCGTAACAGCAACCCTTTGTTCCATTCACTAATCTTGTTGCCCTTCTCTGTACTTGTTCCAACAGCTCTACATCCTTCTTGAAATGAGGCCTCCAGACCTGTATACAGTACTCAAGGTGTGGCCTGACCATTGCCTTATACAAGGGAATAATCACCTCCTTATCCCTGCCAGAAAAATTCCTGTATATCATTGACAAGACACCATGAGCTACTCTTGCAGCCCGTCTGCACTGATCAGAAAACTTCATATCTGCCTGCACAAATACCCCCAGTATTGGTCCACTGGATATTGATATATCCAGTGGACCAATCTGATTCATCCCTTTCCTTCTAGAGTTTACATGGGTAAAGAACTCTTTCTGTTTTTCTTTGCATCCTTTGCCAAGGATTTCTCATAATCTGCCTTTGCCTACCTAATCTCCTTTGTGACTTGGTTACAGACCAGCTTATATCTATCATAGGCTTCCATGTCACCCATTAATTTATATGTATCCCATGCATTTTTCTTCTCTGCCATATGTCTCATTAGTTCATCTGACATCCATTTAGGCCTAAATCTTGAACAATATTTCTTAGTTGGTATGTAAAGCCTAGTAGCTTCCAAGATAAGTTCTTTGAATGCTTCCCATTTTGAATTTGCTGTTGGTAACATCATCAGTTGGTCCCACTGTATAGAATTTAAATACTATCTCAGACCATCGTATTCGCCTTTACGAAAGCAAAAACCATTCCCTTTACCTCCGATGGTCGTTACCTCTTTGAGTAAATCCACTTCAGCACACTGTGATCACTACCACCTAGTGGTTCCTTTATCTGCAGATTCTTAATGCATGAAGAATCACTACTGATAATCAGATCAAGAGTATTACTCCCTCTAGTTGCCTCCCGAACATGCTGATATAGAAAACAATCATCCAATAAATCCACAAAAGCCTTGCTAGTGTGTGAGCGACCAACCCACAAATTCCAGTCAATATCTGGAAAATTAAAATCGCCCATTATAAGACTCTCTGATTTACTGGCCCATTCCATTTACCTGTACAGTTTCTTATTGTACTTATCAGAGTCATTAGGCCTCTAGCACACTCCTACTCTCAATTTTGATCTCCCAATGCTTATGTCATGCCAAACTGACTCGACACTGCACTGTCCAGCAATGTCGACTGGCTTCACTTCCTTGGATTTTGTGTTCCCTAACTAATAGCATAACTCCCTCTTCCCTTCCTATCCCGTCTATCCTTTCTGTACACATTGTACTCTCCATATTCCATTTCTGCATTCCTTATATCTGTGTGACACCATGTCTGTGATATCCCAACAATATCTGCATTTGATGTTTTGAGCAATACCTCAAATTCATCAAATTTATTTACCAAACTCCTAGCATTGGTGTACATGCAAGTATACATGCACCTGTTCCTATTCTTAGCTACCCTAACAGAACCCATGTGTTTACTTGTACCGCAATGACTCCTAGTTGTCTCTGAAATACCCTGATCTTTTTTCCAGGCTTCTGCTCATTCCAATAGAAGCAGTGCAAGAATCACTTTCACCTCTGCCAGTGGCTACTGTTAATCTATTAGTCCTTGTATCCCCCCCCAAGCTAGCAGTTTTCCAACCCACCTAACACTGCCTCGATAGCATCAACAAATATTCTTGCACCCTTAAGTGTATCCTATCCCTATTGAAGCAATCTACCATTTTTGAAAGAGCAAGAGTTTCTATTGCTGTTAAAAAGAAATTTAGCATAACATCAAAAACTGGCAATTTATTAATGAAAGAATTATCTCAATGGAATTGACAATATAGGAGAGAAATATGTATTTTGGGAATATATACCCCGACTAATGACATTGCTGATATCTTGAAGGATGAATTTTGGGAGGATCTGAGAGAACTAATAGAAAAAATCCCTAAGAACAAAGGGATGTTTTTAATGGGTGATTTCAATGCAAGAATAGGAACTGAACAAAATAGCAAAGTTATTGGAAGGAAGAAGGAAGGAATGGCAAATCACCTGGACCTGGAGGAGTTTATATTGATCTTTTGAAATACGAAGGAAGAGTAGTGGCTATTTTGATACAAAAACTGTTAAATGGTATACTTAGAGGAGAAGAAATACCTAAAGAAATGACAACAAGATATATTACATCAATTTTTAAGAAGGGCGATCGGAAAACCTGTTCAAATTACAGAGGAATATGTAACCTGCTGTTAAAGATTCTTGGAAAATGGATCAGGAACCATTTAGAAGCCCAAATCGAGGTGTCAGAAGAACAAAGTGGTTTTCAGCCAGGAGGTCATGTATAGACTATATCTCAACAGTATGACAGATTCTTGAAAAATTCCAGTCGAAATGAAAAGAAATCTTTATGATTTTCATTGACCTTGAAAAGGCATATGACAGTGTTCCAAGAAAACTCTTATGGGAAGCACTGAAAGAGGCAAATATTGGTGGACAATTGATTAACATTATTTAGACAATTTACAGTAATAATAGATGCAGTATTATAGTGGGATCAGCTTTGTCACTTGAATTCCACACTTCAAAAGGCTTATTACAAGGCTGTTGCATGTCACCAACACTTTTCAAAATTTATATTGACATCTGCCTAAGATCCTGATCAAAAAAATGCAATAAAATGGGATTGCTGATCAATAAGAACATCTATATTCACAATTTACTTTTTGCAGACGATCAGGTGGTGATAGTACAAGACATAGAAGATGCAGACTATACATGTCGTCAATTGTTTGAGGAATATAAAGAATGGGGTCTAACAATCAATTTTAGCAAGACTGAAATGTTGTCTTCAGGATCAGGACACATTCTAAATATTGAAGGTTTTAAAAGAAAACAAGTCGATAAATTCAAATATTTGGGATCAATCTTACAAAGTGATGGATCATCCCAAGCAGAGATCAATAAAAGAATTGCAGATGGCAGAACGGCTATTCACATGTTAAATTCTGTTCTATGGAGCAGAAATATTCTAAATAAAACAAAGAAACTTATATTTCAAACGATTGTTCCAAGTCTTCTATTGTATGGAGTGGAAACCTGGACATTGAATAGGTGAGGGGAAAACAAATTGCTCTCCACAGAAATGGATTTTTGGAGATGCTCAGCAAGAACTTCTAGAAGAGACAGAAAATGGAATGAAGACATAAGAGAGAAAATGGAAGTGAAAAAGAATATTATTGACACTGTCAAAGAAAAGTGTTTAACATGGTATGGACATGTAAAACGGATGCAAGAAACCAGATCTCCAAAGGCTATCCTGGAAGAAGGAGAAGAGTTAGACCTAGGAGGACATGGCTGTATGAAGCACAGGAGTGCATGACAGCCCAAGGTTTAACAAACCAAGACACCTTGAACAGCACTTTATGGTGGGAAAAAATTCCTACCAAAAAATAACTTGTAGGAAACCCACTGTAAATGGAAACACTCCTCTTGAAGAAGAAGTTGTGATTGGAAACAAAAGCTCTACAAGTATGCATCAGATAATTCAATAAATTACAGAACTTACAGGTGGTAGATGACTCTCATCAACCGGTGCAATGCGCCTCTGTAGCCAGGTGGGAAGGAGCAGCAGTGTGTACCACATGCTTCTTGATTAGACTGGGGTTCGAGCCCGTCACCACCAAATACGGAGGATGCGGAAAGGTTAGGGAATGACCACCACATATCCCGGAGCAATATAGCCTTAGTTGCTAATGCTCCTAAAAACCAAATAACAACAACAACCGGTGCAATACCACCACTTTTTCTTATTGGAGGCTTGAAGTGGCGAAACCCATGTTTAGTCTCTAGATCAAAGTTTCTGACATCCCTCCCTCCCCCATACTTCAGCTTCAAGCCATGCACAGTACTAAGTACTATAAGTTTTGATACCTTTTGTGTTTGGGGTTTCATAAAAAAAAAAAAAAAAAAACACCTCTGGAAATCACACTACGCTCTCTTTTTGCTCTCTTTTTTTGCAAAGTCTAATCCAGTCATATGACTTGTTTATTTGATCACAAATAGTGTGGCAGCTGGCAAGAAAAGAGAGTGACTTTGAGTTTGCTGCTGTCCAGTGCATGTCAAGTAAACCAAGTTTGTCTTATACTATACTACAGTTATACTGTATAGTACACTAAGTAAAGTTAGTGTACTATACAGTATAACTATAGTATAGTAGTGCACAGTGCTAAGTACTATAGGTTTTGATACCTTTTGTCTTTGGGTTTTTCATAAAAAAAAAAAAAAAAACACCTCTGGAAACCACACTACGCTCTCTTTTTTCTTTTGCCAAGTCTTGTTTATTTGACCACAAATAGTGTGGCAGCTGGCAAGAAAAGAGAGTGACTTTGAGTTTTCTGCTGTCCAGTACATGTCAAGTAAACTAAGTTTGTCTTATACTATATTATAGTTATACTGTATAGTACACTAAGTAAAGTTCTTCTGCCCGAGAATTCTTACTTATGACTTAGGTATGTCTCACAAAATTGCCAATAATGAAGGCTCTATGAATATTAAGCCATAACTTTATTTAAGTTATATCTTACTCAATACAAATATAAACAGTTTTGGCCAGTGTACTATGTGGGATTTAATTAAAGACATAACTACTGTTAAGGGTAAAGGGAAGGGCTTTTGTTTTTGTGAGGATGACTACAGTGGTCTTAGACAGTTTTTAAATTATATGCAATGGGACCAACTGATGATGTTACTAACATCAAATTCTAAATAGGAAGCATTCAGGAAATTAATCATAGAAGCTACTAGGCTTTTCATACCAACTAAGAAATACTGTTAAAGTTAAGTTAAGTTAACTGCAGCCGTTATCAACCCACTGCAGGATGGAAGCCTCCTCAACAATTCATGCTGAGGGAAATGGACCATAATCTGCCACGCTGGTCCAGTGTGGTTTGGCAGATCGACCGTATTTAGCAGTCAGGGGCTTGAACCCTGGTCTACTCAAAGAGCGTGTGCTGCTGCACTCCTGCTCCTGACCACTCAGCTTTTCTTTGAACAAATAAATATGTTTTGTAGTGCACGTGGACCTTCCTCCTCCTTTGCAGAGGAAAGTCAAAGCTATTTGAGTTAGCTCCTCACAATTTGTGTTAATAGTAATTATTACCCTCTTTCTTGGCACACCTTCATTCTTTTCAAGTGAAGATGTGCATGCTTATTGGGTTACATGCTGTTAAAGGCTTACCCCTAAATGGATGTCAGATGAACTGATGAGACTTGTGGCATAAATAAAAAATCCATGGGATGCATATAAATTTTCAGGTGATACAGAAGCCTGTGGTATGCAGGATAGATGTGTGGAAATTTGCCTTCAGCCAATGAGAGGCAGATTGTTGGAAGAACTATACAAACTATTGGAGGGGATGTACAGGTGATGTGAGAAAAAGATTTCCCACATCCTTCCAAATTTCTTTTTTCCTTTTTTTTTTGGCTGATCCTTTATAAGCTTGCTTTCTTGCATCATTTACCACTACTAATAGTAATATTCAGTTAAATATATTATTTGTCATTACCCAAAGAAATGTTTACCTAGGACAATGGGTTTTTGGTGCTAAAACTCACTGCTGACAAGAACTGTTAATTAAGAAATGCTTGATTTAATAGTCTACCTGACTATGTAATCATTCAGATAAAACCTATAAAATTTGTCACAAATAAATTTTAAAAAATAAATAAAATCACAAAAATTCAGCAAAAAGAATTGTGTCTATTCTAGACTACCCATAGAATTGGCATCATTTTGATTTTTAAAATTTGATAATTTTTTTTCCATTTTTGCCTCTTTTTGTCATGTCATAGAAGGAATTAGTTGCAATCTCTCCTCCCCCCACATCATTGAACTAAATTTATTGCAGGAAGATGTATTTTTTTTCCCTCTCTGCCAAGTTTGAAGAAGTGACGATTATAGTCTTTGCTAACTACAGTGTAACTTTTTTGCCACCAAAGGTTTGTTATGTGACCTGGAAACAGATCATCTGAATTCATCTTCTTCCAGAGTGTGCTGAACTGGTTTCTATTCAGCCTATCTTTTCTTGTTTGCACTCAACATATCACTGTTATTAAAACCTACTCTACTTGGTTTCTCCAAAATTCAAGGCACAAATAAGAAGATTGAAGTACAGATATGAACAAATAGCATGGTTGTGATACTATGATTTTATCTCTGCCCGTAATAAAAATCTTAAATCATAAAATAAGTAGATAGTTTTAAAAAGTATTAGTATTAGTACTGGCAAATTTTGGAAACTTATACAGTATCATCCAAAAAAAAAACCAACCCCAGGGGCTTACATCTGATGAGTATGGGCTTGGCACACTCAGGGTCCTCAGCTGGATATCATCATTCTTCTCTTTCTCGGTGATTCCATTCTACTTCTGACTCTTGTTTTCGCTCTCTCTCTCTCTCTCTCTCTCTCTCCACATATATATATATATATATCTCTCAGGGTAACTCAGAAATTTTGTTTTGATTGGTGCAGCAAAAGCCTCAAGCTTCCTTGCACCATATGGCTAATAATAATAATATTACCTGTTCATCCCATCTAACAGTTTGTACAGTTCTTCCTTGAATTTATTCAACCTCACCAGCTCTACAACACCAGATGGAAGTTTGTTCCAGCAATCAGCTACCTGCTGGTTGAAGACAAATTTCCACACATCTATTCTTCCTTAAATCTTTAATAAATTTTCAAATTGAGAAAAGAACTATCCTTACCCAATTTGAATTTATGTAGAGATTTATAATGTAGTCCACGCAAAAGGAAGGATTCCATCAGCATTGAGCTTACTTAGTCCATTCAAAGCCTTAAACATCTCATCACACATCTCCATCACTGCAGTTTGCAGAACTGAAGCCTTTCCGACCTATTTGTTCCTCTCACCAATCTTGTCGGTCTTCTTTGCACCCATTTTGACAAATCCATAACCTTCCATGAATGAGGCTTACAGACCTCTATGCAGTACTCAAGATGTGAGCTAATGATTGCCTTATACAATGGAATAATTATCTCCTTATTAAGAATGAAAATGCTGAATACAGTTAGTTTTTGTTATGTGTTTAAATTCAACTAATTCTGACATTAAAAACGTTTTTGCTGGTGTTATTCCAAAAATGTTGTAATGAAAAACCATCATGCGAAAAGTGTTACAGAAGTCACTTCAGCTTCCCCCAGAAGTGAATTATTGTAACTTGTATTGTTGGAATCATACTTGTATGATGGCAACAATAATTTATCTTATACTGGACCAAATTTAATGAAATTTTGCAAGGAGCTTCATCCTAGCTCTGTACTAGAGGAAAAATTTTCAAAACTCTGAAAATTATAGTAGTTTTCCCTGGATAGTGAAAAATATAAACATGTGATCAAAGAAATTTTCTCACGTAATAAACGGGATGATGTATAGCATATCATTAGAAAGCTAAGGAATTTAGAAACAGAAATATTCAGGTTTTAAGATACAAAAAACTTTTGGAAACTGGGAAATGCATTAATTCAAAAACCCATCTGATTCAAGTCACCTCGTGTTTTCAGATTCAATGCAATTTTTTTCTTTACAATTAAACTCTGAGGCTGGAAAATAGTTCTGCACATTTATGAAAACATTCTTCAACTTGGACATGTCATCAGATCTTTCGATAAATACTAATGGAACAACTATAGATGGTGTATTTAGTTGTGAACTAAAATCTCTTCAATGTAAAAATTATATATATCCTACTTTAGTCATCACAGACCAGTACTTTCAGTAACCAATATATAATTATTATTAATAAAATAAAAATATTGTTATATTATTATCCGTGAATTTTATTAATATTAAAATGTTTTTAACGCCTGCCGATGACTTAAACGTAAAACACGTTAAATATGCTATTCTGTACCAGGTACACATTATGTACCTGGTACAGAATTTTTTTTGGGTGTTTAATAACCTGCATATTTGCACATGCAAATATTTTATATTGCACATATATGAAGTTGTTCATTTTTTATTATAAATCTCTATTAAAAATCAGAATCCATATCCCATGCTCAACAGATGCATTATCAGATGATACTTGCTTATATACTACCAATAGCAGCCAAAGGAAAGGATTAATAGAAGACTTTATAACTGAATGCAATACAATAAAATGCTACCTCCAAAAGTAAGAACATCATTCCACTGTAGCCGGCCAGTTCCACTTTTCTAATTTTAAGTATGATGTTAAAAGAGCAAAATTTTAATTGTGTTAATAATATTATATTATATTTTTCTGTTTAGCATCATAAAATACTGATCTTTATGAACTGCATAAAGACATTCTCTCACTCAGAATGTTGTTTTCATTTTAGCAACTGCAAAACATTTTAAATGTGATTTATATGTATTATAAATTATGTTTAGTGTAGTTCAGTATTTGCCTTCTATTGGCAGGGTCTGGTGGCTGAGCAGTTAAGGCTCCAGACCCTGCCAATAGAAGGCAAATACTGAAAGCCAATATAAATAGAAGGCAAATACTGAAAGCCAATATAAATAGAAGGCAAATACTAAAAGCCAATATAAAAAGTTTAGTGTAGTGTATGAAAAATATTTAAGAAAATTTAGCTCCAAAATTTATTAATCTGTATGTTGTTACTGTTGTTTTTACTTTTTTTTTTAACTAGTGATGAACTTTGTTGACACTATTCTAGACTATTATTGTAACTGTTAAGCAGGAATGATAAGCGCATGGTTTAGGCATTTTTATTATATTGTAGTACCAGTTTCTTCTCTTGACAGTCATTTGCATATATATATATATATATATATATATATATATATATATATATATATATATATATATATATATCTCAACCTTACTAACTAGAAGTGTGATTAGAACCTGTAGAAGAGTTTACAAGTGCTAATTCCTCCAAGTAGAGCAATAGTAGTAATAGTCATAAATGAATGTACTTTAATAAGTGGTTGCAGTTAAGCATTTTCCATCCCACTTTTAACAAGTGTAGTCGTATCACTGCTTGTAACATTCTGCCAAAAAGGTGTACCTATTGTATTGCTTGAGAAGTAATAATGCTTGCTTAGATCCCTGCTTAGCAATTGTTGTTTGGTAAGCTTTTTAACCAAGTTGTAAGGCTATTGCATGTTTCTTTTTTATGTGAGTGTTCATCATAATTCGATTCAGCTGAACAAAGCAAATAATCATGCTATTCTGCACATTGCTTCTTTTGCACTTTACTTACTGGCTAGCATGCATTACTCTAACTCATATACATATGCTTTATGTGCTTTAATCATCCTTTTGCATGCTACTTATTAATATCAGGGCATGTGACCTTTATGAATCTTACATATTACTGGATGCTTTTACTAATGAACCTGCAATAAGTCTGCTATTTTATTAAGAAGTTTTAAAGGTTTCTTTTATGAAGCCCTTGAATTCATGACTTGATGCCATCCTGAAGAGTGGGAGAGAAGAAACACTGTGAGTAAGCCATGGAAATATTTTTGCTTATTAATATTCTGTTTCAGTTTCTGTTTTGTGCATGCACTGGTATTATTATTTTATTTATTTATTTAATTATTATTATTATTTTATTTATTTATTTTTTTTTTTTGCTCTTTCTACTTACTGCTACTTATAGTGCACAACTGTGTTCTTGATAAAGCTTGAGAAAATGTGGGGAAATGTCAACTGTAATTTTTATTTAATTTAATAATAATTTTTGAATGTTGTTAATGTGGCAGTGTGTAATTTTAATTGCTAAGTACAAATGTTGAAAATCTTTATTACAAGCTATCAGGAAACTTTTGGTTTCATTTTTAAAATGAGATTGCTTGTCAATGGCTATATTATTTATTATATTTTTAATAGTTTACTAGTTATGTAATATTGTGCCCCATTTTGCTGTTAATTGCTGGCACTGAACAGGTTCAATCATTAATATAATTCTGAGTTTTGAAAGTCCAACCTAATATTTGTCCATCACTCCAAGAAATAAGTATAGTTCCCCCACATTTTCTCCAGGCTTTCCAAGCTTCAGTTACATCCCTACTCCTGCTACGGCCGACCACCAGGCCACTGCTTTCTTTGTGGATGCTTTCTCTGCTACAGCTGTTTCTACTGCTGCTGCACTAGTTAATCATGTTACTAATATGGCCCGTAGTGAGCATTCCCCAATGCCTGTGAGCAGCCCTCCCATAAAACGAGATCACTATCCTCAACAGAATCCTGCAGGTGAGATTTCATATAACTCACTTCCTAATGTTTAAAAAATTTATTTTGACTGTAGTTTGAGACAATTGAACTATTATTTCTTATCTAAAGGTAAGATCTGCACAATGAATTTTTTTTTTTTTTTTAATTCAGAGACTTTAACTTTTGTGAAATCCCAAGCACCACTATTAAAAATTATATATTATTTCAGTTGCAGTTTATTACAATTAATATTCAGATGGATAAAAATTAATGAAATTATTTTAAAAATGTAAAATTAAAGTTCAATTTCTGTATTAGATAAATTAACTTAATAGCTTTGGTGATCAAACATACTTGTTAAGCAGGTTGTTTGCTCATACTTTACAACTAGTAGTTGTTACCAAAAAGTAACTTACATGGTCAGTAATACAGATAAATTTTGATAACAAAGCACACTAGGTGGTTTTCTTTTACATCTTTTCCCACAAAGGAACAATGCCTGTTCATTGTAAAATTTCTATTGCATTTACTGATGAAACTTACCACAGAGAGCAAACTTTCAACCCATGATGAATACAATGTGTGCAAGCAGTCACAAATGATGTTATGATATTGGCCAGACAGGATAATGGATTTACTCTGAAATTAAAAGCTTAAGACATGAGATAATTATGAACTTGTTACTCAGTTTTCTTTTTCTGATCATTACTTCTCTGTGATATTGGTATCAATCTTTAAGTCAAAAGAGCCACATAAATACAGGGTGTATGAGAATTATCTTTACAACTTTGATTGTAAATAAAATTTTAATAGGGAGTCGCAGAACAATATTGAAGGTCTCATCTTATAGAAAAATTTCCAAAGTTTTACTGAGTACCCATAGATGGAAGCATATGTTGTGTTGCACACAGCACCAGTAAAACAGATAATTAGCTCAAGTCAGTCAGTCACCATGAATCTGAAGGAGAAAGCACATTGCATGGAGTGCTTTATCGAAATGAGATCTGACATGCAGGTCCAACGAAATTTTAAAAGATGTTATAACAGAATGCCACCATCAAGACCATTGATATATGCTTGATACAAAAAGTTTAAAGACACCAGAAATGTTAAGCACAAGAAAGGTGCAGGGCAGCCTTGTACATCTGTTGAAAATGTCGAGCACATACGAGAGTCCTTACTTTGCAGTCCACGTAAATCAACATGAGCTGCAACTCGTCAGTTGCAGTTGCCTCATTCAACCATGCATCAGATCTTATGAAAACATTTGAAGCTGCATCCATACAAATTGCAATTGCTACAAGTGATTACAGAAGATGATAGGGTTGCCCATAAGAAATTTGCAATCACCATGCTTTTAGAGTCAACAGGGATAATGAATATCTGGAAAAAATCATGTTCACAGATGAAGCCACATTCCACATTTCAGGGACAGTTAGTGAACAAACCATATGAATCTGGGGATCAGAAAACCCACATGTCATGACAGAACACATTAGAGATGGCCTCAAAATTAATGTGTGGTGTGGTGTGGCCTGTTTCGTAAATTCCAAGTCTTTCAATAAAGTTGTTATTTCAAAGTAAAGTTGTAGAGATAATTCTCATACACCTTAATATATAAACAAATATAAAATTAAAATATCACATGTACACAAAGACGTTTGGATCATGTAAAATAGAGCCATAAAATATGGAGTACAAAGAAGAAGAAATCGCACACTACTGCTCTGAGCAACAAAGGGAAAAAATAACAATAATAATAACAACATAAACATGGTCATACTTTGCAGTTGAAACAAAACTAGTATGTATTTAAAGCAACTATATTTGGAATCATAATTAGATTAATTAACCACATGAATAAATTAAAGTGAATTTAATTGTGTTACGATATTAAAAAGCCACCTATATAATATATCTACTTTAATAATGGTAATATGTTTGGATTCTTTCTTAAAAATGAATTATAGGGAGGTGGTGTGCTTTGTAATCTCTTAATACTAAAATCCATTTTAAAACTCATTCACATGGTTTATTGTTGCATCATTTCTTATTCTCTCTTGCATTTCCCAAAATGTAAGAATTAGGTTATTCCATATCTATTCCCTTGGTGTGGGCAAGGGAATAGATATGTGCTGAGGGAACTTCCAAGTGATGCTGCTAGTTCTAGACTAGCATCTTGGGATCAAACTTTCACACCAATCCTTGAACACCCTCACTAATGGCATATGACACAACCAGAAACATGAGGGTGGAATGGAGAGATAATAATTGACAAACAATATGAAGCAGTCCAATGAAATTTGTAGTAGGGTAAACAGATACCTCTGCTAAGAACTCTGCCGATGTCTCCCTGTGCAAGTTATAAGTTTTGTACCATCATCATCACTAGAATCTGGCTTGTTTGCTGTGTACTGCGCCTCATGGACTTGTCGTAAAGGGGACAGCCTGGTGTTCAAAGGCCATACTTTGAATAAATATAAAACCATTTTTTAGCTGTTAGTTGGAGGTGAATATGATTCAAGCCAGGTCTGAAATTAGTCCTTACCAATTAAACTCTAGAATTATTGTGTGCCTTTATCTGGCTGGGGTCAAAGTTTATTAAATGGATACTATCAATTGTTTTCACTCTTGTAAGAGCCATATAAGCTTGACTGCAGCTGAAAACAGAAGAATCTATATCAATTAAAGCATTGTTCAGACTAAACCTTGACTTTTATGGTTGGTTATAGCATAAGCTATAGTGATGGTAAACATAATAACATCACTATAGTAAACATAAACATCAAAATTGTTTATGGTAAACATAAGCCCTATTCATGACTTCAAATTTTGTTTTACCAGGTTCTGCATAATATTCCAGTCCATGCATTAATTTAATTTTGAGGGTTCTAGGTTTGGTTTGTCAGTGTCCCATTTTATTTGTATGATGGTACCTATAGAGCCATTCACTGATCCCAAAGTTACATCATTGTTTCATCTTAGCATTATTTTTACTCCAAGCTTTACCCTTATTGTACCTTCAAGCCCAGCAGTCATGGAACAAAGATCTTCATCTTTTATTTAAAGCTGAGTGACTTTTGAGGTATTGTGCACACTCAACTGTCTTCAGCAACTAATTCGATTTCTGGTGGTGGGAGGATATCAAGCATTGCTTCATTCAATATTTGGCATTTGGTGTGTTTTGTAGGCAACTAACAAGTCATATTTTCTGGTAAAATGTTCAAAAAAGAAGGTATTTCTTTTAACCATCCTTTGTTACTTGAAGATTTTAACTTGATTTTCCTGTTTGATAAGAAATCGTTGCCAGCATCTGTCAGCATACCCAAACAAATCCTTTTAAACATGTCAACAAATGACGCCTCATGTTGATGGTAAGTTTGTCATATGTTAACAATTAACATATGACATGTTAATATTAACAACATGTTAACAATTACTTCCAGAGATTTGTGACACTGAATGACCCTATGTACTTTTCGGCATCTTCTGGATATTGTTTTTCAAATAGTGGCTGTTCGTGAACAGGCAGCATTTAAAGTAGATCAGCAAACTGTAAAATGTGCTTCTTGCCAAGTCAACTGCCATTGTCATTTTTGTTCTGAAAAATCTCTGAAAGATGAAAAATGAATGTACATCAGGGTCAAATTAGAATTCATGGACACCTCATCAATGATAAAAAAGAAGAACATTCTGCAGTTTGCTTCTGAATGCTCTGAGGGCCTGGCCTGGTCTGACAGTTTTCTGGTATTTGGGCATGTAACTATGTTTAACTGGAAGTTGTAACAACATGTGAATGGTAAGACCATTGATATTAAAGGTGTATACCAGTTGCAATCACAGCAACTGTATAGTTCTCGGTGAGATCACAGCAGTTTTCTTCTTCAAGTTCGGCTTGACCCAAGCCTTGATAGTTTGCATCAAGTAACTTTTCCCCTCTTCTTCCCCATCCCACTATCAAAATGATGCATAACACTGCCACTGTTCAATGCCCTAACACTCTTCTGATCTGGAAGAGTGTTAGGGCATTGAAGGAAGGATGTAGAGTTGCCAGAACGAGTACAAAGAAGGGCAACAAGATTGGTGAGGAGAACAAAGGGGTGCTCTTACCAAATTAGTAAGAGAATCCCAGTTTGTCAATGAGGGAGTCTACATCAGGAACAGCAGAATTCCAAGACAGGTAGCATTCTGTAAATTAAATTGTCCATTGCACTGATGGATTAAAAAGGTTCAAAATCAAGGGGGTTATCAGGACTTTCATCCTCCTGTTCTCATCAGTTGCTGTTCTGCAATGCAAATGGCTTTCACCAATTCAAAGGTCTTCTTGATGTTATCAGACAAGCCTGTATGAATTTCACTGTGTTTTAAACCATCCTGTAGCTGATCTTTATGTGCATTAAAAGACTCACTGTACATATTGTGATTGCCTAATAGTTCGCCTAAATATTGTCAATGCTTGAGCAGCTGAATGATGGAGAAGAAGAATTTTTTGGTCATTTGGTTCAGGTCATACTTATAATGATTAATTAATTAAGGCTGTGTTCTTTTCCTTAAAAATCATTTCCTGTCTGCCAGGGTGTACACTTCTGTGTTGGAAACTTTTTTTTTTTTTTTTGTTTACAATGTAGTTGTCATTGTCAGGGAAACGGGAAATATTTTGTACAAAAAGGATAGATGGAACAGGATGAGGGTATGTCTGCCAAGAGCAAAAATATCTTTTTTTAAGGGCAAAAAAGGTGATATTAGCATTAGCATTAGTAGAGGCATACAATGCAAGAAAGCAAGCTTATGCAGCCAAAAAAAAAAACCCTCCCATTTCATCCCTCCATTCATTCCAAATCCCTGTCCAGCTCAGCCTTAAATTTATTTAGGCTATTAGCTTCCCCAACAAAAGATGGAATCCTGTTCCAATAATCAATTACCCGCTGGCTAAAGACAAATTTCCGCACATCTATTCTACAACTATCTTTCCTCAATTTGAAACTGTGTCCCCTCAGGTTCTTAGTATGAGCAAGACGAAGAATCCCTTCAGCCTTCAGCTTGCTCAACCCATTCAAGGCCTTATACACCTCAATCAGATCACCTCACAGGTGCCCACTCTCCAGGCACTGCAATTTGCAGAACTTAAGCCTTTCTTGGAAAGAGCACCCCATTTGTTCCCCTCACCAATCCTGCTGCCCTTCTTTGTACTTGTTCTAGCAACTCTACATCCTTCCTAAAATCAGGCCTCCAGACCTGTACACAGTACTCTAGGTGTGACCTGACCATTGCCTTGTATAACGGGATTATCACCTCCCTGTCCCTGATAGCAAAATTCCTATATATCATTGAAAAGACTCCATGACCTGCCCTGGCAGCCCATCTGTACTGCTCAGCGAACTACATATTTGGCTGCACAATTACCCCCAAGTCTTTTTCACTTTCCACTTCCCTGAGTGTAGTATCACCCAGTTGATATGTTTCTCTTTGGTTATTGCTACCCATATGCAGTACTTTGCGTTTGTCAATGTTAAACTCCAGTTGCCACTTCTCAGCCCATTTTTCCAAATTATCTAGATCCAGTTGGAGTAGCATACTGTCATTACTGTCGTTAACAACCCTACCAACCTTTGTATCATCTGCAAATTTGGACATTAAACCTGATATACCTTCATCAATATCATTGATAAATATACAAAACAACAATGGGCCCAAAACCGGACCCTGGGGGAATTCCATTAATAACATTTGTCCATGAAGAGAAGTGTCCATTGATTACCACTCTCTGTTGTCTCCCACTCAACCATCCCTTTATCCATTGTAGCAGCTTACTACCGATGTCATACCTCTCCAATTTGTACAGCAGTCTTCCATGTGAAATAGTATCAAAAGCTTTCCTGAAATCCAAATATATGATATCAAAATTATTTTTGATATTCAGTTCCTTTGTGACTACATCATAGTAAGCAATCAATTGGTCAGACAAGGCCTCCCTTTAACAAGACCTCCCTTTAATAAGTCTTGACTATTACTGCAGTCTTGTCAAGATTATCCTGCAATGCTTCTTTAACCAGTGATTCCATTATTTTCCCCGGAACACAATTAAACTAACACAAGTAACTACAGGTCTGTAGTTACTTGTGTCCATTTTGAACCTCCTTTGTGAATTGGTGATACATTTGCATTCCTCCAGTCCATGGAGACCTCCCCTCAGTCCAAAGAAGCTCTCATAATTATGGCTAAGGGTTAGCTTACTTCCTATGCTGCCTCCTTTAATATAACTGGATAGATCCCGTCCACCCCAGGTGCCTTCCTTATGTTTAACTTCAACAATTTCTCCTCTACTTTGCTCTCAGTTATTACAAAATCACTTAGCTCCCTGTTAGAGTTTGATAAACTTCTCTCACTCACCTCATTGAATAACTCCTCATGTGTGAATGTAGATGCAAAATATTCATTGTTTATCAGCTACCTGAGCATGATCATCAATAGTCAACCCATCTATGTTAAGTGGTCCAATCTGATTCAACCCTTTCCTTCTAGAGTTTACATAAGTAAAGAACTCCTTGCTGTTTTTCTTTGAATCCTTTGCCAAAGATTTCTCATAATCTGCCTTTGCCTGCCTAACCTCCTTTGTGACTTGATTACAGACTAATTTATACCTGCCATAGGCTTCTGTGTCGCCTGATACTTTATACGCATCCCGTACATTCTTCTTCTCTGCCACTAGCTTTATTAATTCATCTGACATCCATTTAGGCCTAAACCTTGAACAGTATTTCTTAGTTGGAATGAAAAGCCTAGTAGCCTCAAAAATTAAGTCCCTGAAGGCTTCCCATTTAGAATTCACTGTTGGTAACATCATCAGTTAATCCCACTGAACAGAGTTTACAAACTGTCTGAGACCTCTGTAGTAACCTTTACGAAAGCAAAAGCCCTTCCCTTTAGCCTTGATGGTAGTTACATCTTTAAATAATTACCACCTCAATACATTGTGATCACTATTGCCCAGTGGTTCCTTTATCTGCAGATTCTTAATGCATGAAGAATCACTACTGATAATGAGATCAAGAGTATTACTCCCTCTTCTTGCCTCTCGTACATGTTGCTGTAGAAAACAGTCATCCAATAAATCCACAAAAGTCTTGCTAGTTTGCGAGTGACCAATCCACAAATTCCAGTCAATATCTGGAAAGGTAAAAATCTCCCATTATAAGACATTCTAATTTACTGGCCCACTCTATTTCTCTGCACAATTGCTCATTATACTCATCAGATTCATTAGGCCTATAACACACACCTACTCTCATTTTTCCTCTCCCGGTGTTATTTCACACCAAACAGGCTCAGCATTTCATTGTCCACCAACATTAATTGGATGCACTTCCTTAGATTTTATGTTTCTTAACTAACAGCATAATCCCTCCTCCCTTCCTATCCTATCTATCCTTCAATACACATTGTACTCCCAAATTCCAACTCTGCAGTGACTATATCTGTGTGACACCACGTCTCTGATATCCCAACAAAATATCTGCCTTTGATGTCTTGACTAGCACTTCAAGTTCATCAAAATTATTAACTATACTCCTAGTATTGTTGTACATGCACCTGTTCCTGCTCCTAGCCACCCTAACACAGCCCATGTATTTACTTGTTCCACTATGACTCCCAGTAGTCCTGGAAATCTCCATTACCATGCTTTCCAATCTGCTGCCCATTCTAATAGAAGCTGTGCAAGTATCACTTTTGCCTCTGCCTGCAGCCACCGTTAACCTTTTAGCCTGTGTATACCCCCGCACACTAGCAGTTTTCCGACCCATCTAACACTTCCTTGATAGCATCAGCAAATATTAGACAAATAGACAAGGATAGGAAGGGAGGAGGGGTTATGCTATTAGTTAAGAAACACATAAAATCCAAGGAAGTGAAGCCAGTCAACATCACTGGACAGTGCAGTGTCGAGTCAGTTTGGTGTGACATAAGCATTGGGAGATCAAAATTGAGAGTAGGAGTGTGCTATAGGCCTAATGACTCTGATGAGTATAATAAGAAACTGTACAGGGAAATAGAGTGGGCCAGTAAATCAGAGTCTTATAATGGGGGATTTTAATTTCCCAGATATTGACTGAAATTTGTGGGTTGTTCACTCACACACTAGCAAGGCTTTTGTGGATTTATTGGATGATTGTTTTCTAAATCAGCATGTTCGGGAGGCAACTAGAGGGAGCAATACTCTTGATTTGATTATTAGTAGTGATTAACTACCATCAGGGGTAACTACCATCAGGGGTCAAGGGAAGGGTTATTGCTTTCGTAAAGGCGACTACGATGGACTGAGACAGTATTTAAATTCTATACAGTGGGACCAACTGATGATGTTACCAACAGCAAACTCAAAATGGGAAGCATTCAAAGAACCTATCTTGGAAGCTACTAGGCTTTACATACCAACTAAGAAATATTGTTCAAGGTTCAGGCCTAAATGGATATCAGATGAACTAATGAGACATATGGCAGAGAAGAAAAATGCATGGGATACATATAAATTAACATGTGACACAGAAGCCTCTGATAGATATAAGGTGATCTGTAACCAAGTTACAAAGGAGGTTAGGCAGGCGAAGGCAGATTACGAGAAATCTTTGGCAAGGGATGCAAAGAAAAACAGCAAGGAGTTCTTTACTTATGTAAACCCTAGAAGGAAGGGGATGAATCAGATTGGTCCACTTGAT
Organism: Mastigoproctus giganteus; assembly: GCF_048544385.1. Classification (NCBI taxonomy): domain Eukaryota; kingdom Metazoa; phylum Arthropoda; class Arachnida; order Uropygi; family Thelyphonidae; genus Mastigoproctus; species Mastigoproctus giganteus. The sequence goes on from NC_143582.1 coordinate 128,245,511, forward strand.
ATCAATGGTTCAACTGTTCATGATCCTGCTCAGGTAGCTAACAAACTAAATCAATATTTTGCATCTACATTCACACTTTAGGAGTTATTCAGGAAGGGGAATGCCATAGATGAAGTAAACACTGGCAGTTAGCTAGATGATCTTGTAATAATTGAGAGTAAAGTGGAGGAGAAATTGTTGAAGATAAATACAAAAAAGGCACCTGGGGTGGATGGGATCTATCCAGTTATATTAAAGGAGGCAGCAAAGTAAGTAAACAATCCGTTAGCCATAATTATGAGAGCTTCCTTGGACTCGGGAGGTACCCACAGACTGGAGATGTGCAAATGTAACCCCAATTCACAAATGAGGATCAAAGGCTGACACAAGTAAATATAGACCTGTGAGTTTAACTTCTGTTCCAGGAATATTAATGGAAGCACTGCAGGATCATCTTGAGAAGAATTCATTTATAGCTCAGACACAGCATGGTTTTGTTAAGGGAAGGTCTTGCGTGACCAATTTGATTGGATACTATGATATAGTCACAAAAGAATTGGATGCAGGGAATAACTTTGATATTATATATTTAGATCTTAGAAAGGCTTTTGATATTGTTGCACATGGAAGACTGCTGCATAAATTGGAGCAGTGTGGCATTGGTGGAAAATTGTTGCTATGGATAAAGGGATGGTTGAGTGGCAGAAGACAGAGAGTGGTAATTAATGGACACTGCTCATGGTGGACTAATGTTATTAGTGGAGTCCCTCAGGGTTCAGTGTTGGGTCCATTATCGTTTTCTGTATTTATAAATAATATTGATGATGGTATATCAAGCTTAATGTCCAAGTTTGCAGACGATACAAAGGTTGGCAGGGTTGTTTAGGATGCTACTGACGCTATGCTGCTGCAACAGGATCTGGAAAGGGTGAGCAGATGGGCTGAGAGATGGCAAATGAAGTTTAACATTGACAAATGTAAAATACTACATATGGGAAATAGCAACCCCCAGAGCAATGTATCAAATCTGTGGTACTACACTGACAGTGGTAGAGAATGAAAAGGACCTGGGAGTAATTGTGCAGGCATACATGAAGTTCTCTGAGCAGTGCAGACGGGCTGCAAGAGTAACTCATGGTGTCTTATAAATGATATACAGGAATTTTTCTAGCAGGGATAGGGAAGTGATTATTCCCTTGTATAAGGCAATGGTCAGGCCACACGTTGAGTACTGTATACAGGTCTGGAGGTCTCATTTCAAGAAGGATGTAGAGATGCTTGAACGAGTACAGAGAAGGGCAACAAGGTTAGTGAACGGAACGAAGGGTTGCTCTTATGAAGAAAGCCTTAAGTTTTGCAAATTACAGTGTCTGGAGACTAGGCACCAGCGAGGTGATCTGATAGAGGTGTATAAAGCCTTAAATGGTTTGAGCATGCTCAATGCCGATGGGATACTCTTTCTTAGAATAATCACCTGAGAGGGCATAAATTCAAATTGAGGAAAGACAGATGTAGGATAGACGTGCGGAAATTTGCCTTTAGTCAGCGGGTGGTTGGTTGGTGGAACAGACTTCCAACCTTTGTTGTGGAAGTTGACAGCCTAAATAAATTTAAGGCTCAGCTGGACAGGTATTTCGAACGAAAGGAGGGGTGAAGTGGAAGGAGGTTTTTTTTTTTTTTGGCTGATGCTGCATAAGCTTGCTTTCTTGCATCATAAGCCTCTACTAATGCTAATGCTAATGCTATTCTTGAACCCTTTCTATTTAAGTGTATCCCATCCCTGTAGAGGCAGTCTCTCCTGTCAACAAACACAGATTAGTCTGAAATAAATTCTTCCCCTTGAGCCTTGCACTATCTCTCCAGGGCCGAATTGATTGACAAGGCTCTCATCATATACTTTCTCCTATCATGTTTGGGCAGAATTGCATACACTTTCACATTCAACCCTAACCCGCGACCTTTTTTTCAACATTGACCTGTACTTGTTGAGTAAATCTGCAGATCTCTTACTCTTAATGTCATTAGTTCCAACGTGGACAACAATATCACCTTTTGTGCCCTGAAAAAATTATATCTGCTCTACAACGTCATCAACTTTTGCCCCTGGCAGATATACTCTGGTCCTGTTCAACCTATCCTTCTTACATAGTATATTCCCCGTCTTCCAGAAAATAGAGTCACCAACAATAACTAGTTCCTTTGGGACCCACGCCTTCTGCCCTGGAGATTACCTCTGTGTTGCCTGATGCACAGGAGTGAGCTCTGTCTTTGATCTGGGCAGCTGAGAGCCTGATGGGCCCCTCATAATAATTTCTTCGAGGGCATTTATCCTACACCTCAAGCTCTGATAGACGCCCCATCAGAACACTGAGTTGGCGCCTAACTTCTTGACACTGCGGACACCTAGCACACACAAAGGATCCTCTTTGGCTAGATCATGTCTTGTTTTAGAAAGATTGGCAAACATTTCACATTTCGTACATTTTTTGAGACTGTGATGCGTTGGAGAATTGCCCCCTTCGTTTCTCCCCCAAGCGATAGCACTCTCATTCGTCTGTGATCTTTGCTTCGCAGCTCTAGTCTGCGTCATGATTTTCTTTTAAATATAATTTAATTAACAATGAAATTTAATAAGATTAATAATATTTTTGATTAATTTATAATACTATAATAAGCTAACAGATTTCTAATACAGTGCTTCGTATTACGCTATCTAGTTTTACTTTAAACCTTACGCTGTCAGTTCGAGATATATAGACGTTAAGCTTTTTCTTATTGACTACAATATGGCGGCTAGTTCAAAAATATTGGCGCCAACACTGGGAGTCGTAACTTCCAAAAATTGCTGGTTAAATTCAAAATAAGAAGCTAACAAAGGCTACTAAACCTATGTAATATCTCTGTAAAACACAATGTACTATGTTAAATAAGAAGAATACGTTAAAAATTAAAAAATACTTATCCCTTTACAGCAGCCAAAAATCCACCGTCCGTACTGTTCTGTGATCCCAGCACCCCTGAATGTTGGCACCAATGATATTAAGAGAAGGAGTACAGCAGAATTACTTAGCAAGTACAGGTCAATGTTGAAAAAAAGCCACGTTAGAGTTAAATTTGAGGCTGTCTGTAATTCTGTCCAGACATGATAGGAGGGAGTATATGATGAGAGCCTTGTCAATCAGTTCAGCCCTGGAGAGATTGTGCAAGGCTCATGAGGTAGAATTTTTTTTTCAGCCTGGTCAGCTACGGGGATGGGATACACTTAAATAGAAAGGGTGCAAGAATATTTGCTAATGCTATCGAGGCAGTGTTAGGTGGGTCAGAAAACCGCTAGCTTGGGAGTATACACTGACTAATAGATTAACAGTAGCTGCTGGCAGAGGTGAAAGTGATTCTTGCACTGCTTCTATTGGAATGAGCAGCAGCAGCCTGGAAAACAAGGTGCCAGGGATTTCAGAGACTCCTGGGAGTCATTGCAGAACAAGAACAACTGCATGTATACTTGCGTGAATACCAGTGCTAGGAGTGTATTAAATAAATTTGGATTTTTTGGTGCTGGTCAAAACATCAAAGGCAGATATTGTTGGGATATCAGAGACGTGGTGTCACGCAGATATAAGGAATGCAGAATTGGAATTTGAGGAGTGCAATGTTTACAGGAAGCATAGACAGGATAGGAAAGGAGGAGGGGTTATGCTATTAGTTAAGAAACACAAAATCTAAGGAAGTGCATCCAGTTGACATGTGTGGACATGCAGTGTTGAATCAGTTTGGTGTGACATGAGCAAGCACTGGGAAATCAAAATTGAGAGTAAGAGTGTGTTAGACTCTGAGGAGTATAATGAACAGCTGTACAGAGAAAAAGAGTGGGCCAGTAAATCAGAAGATTGTCTTATAATGTGGAATTTTAATTTCCCAGATATTGACTGTAACTTGTGGATTGGTCATTTCCATAAGTTCTATTTAATGGATTTAATGGATGATTGTTTTCTACAGTAGAATGTGCGGGGACCAACCAGAGGGAGTAATACTCTTGATCTGATTATCAGTAGTGATTCTTCATGCATTAAGAATCTGCAGATAAAGAAGCCACTAGGTGGCAGTGATCAAAATGTGCTGATGTGGGATTTACTCAAAGATCACAACTATTATCAGGGGTAAAGGGAAGGGTTTTTGCTTTTGTAAAGGTGACTACGGATGTCTGAGAGAGTTTTTAAAGTCTATACTGGTTAAAGAAGCAATGCAGTATCATCTGTACAGTGGGACCAACTGATGATGTTACCAACAGCAAATTCAAAACGGGAAGCAATCAAAGAATTAATCTTGGAAGCTACGAGGCTTTTCATACCAACCAAGAAATATTATTTAAGTTTTAGGCCTAAATGGATCTCAGATGAACTAATGAGACATGTGGCAGAGAAGAAAAATGCATGGGATACATATAAATTAACAGTTGACACAGAAGCCTATGGAAGATGTAAGCTGGTCTGTAATCAAATAACTTTGTGACTTGATTACAGACCAGCATAGTCCAGTACAGACTTTAAAAATTTCTCGTAATCAGGCAGGCAATGGCTGATTACGAGAAAGTTTGGCAAAGGATGCAAAGAAAAACAACAAAGAGTTCTTTGCTTATGAAGGAAGGGGATGAGTCAGATTGGTCCACTTAACATAGATGGTTTGACTATTGATGACAATGCTCCAGTATCTAACAAACTAAATGAGTATTTTACATCTACAGTTACACATGAGGATTATTATTATTATTATTATTATTATTATTATTATTATTATTAACATCCATATGATGCAAGGAAGCCTGAGGCTTATGCTGCAAAAAAGTTCCCGAGTAACCCTGAGAGAGAGAGAGAGAGAGAGAGAGAGAGAGAGAGAGAGAGAGAGAGAGAAGAGAGAGAGAGAGAGAGAGAGAGAGAGAGAGAGAGAGAGAGAGAGAGAGAGTCAAAAGTAGAAGGGAATCACCAAGAAAGAGAAGAATGATGATATCCAGCTCAGGACCCTGGGTGTGCCAAGCCCATACTCACCAGATGTGAGCCCCCGGGAGATGGAGGGGAATACCAGAAGTGTATTAAACTATGATAGTGAGTTAAATTTTTTAATAACTGAGAGCAAAGTGGAGGAGAAATTGTTGAAGATAAACATAAAAAAGGCACCTGGTGTGGATGGGATCTATCCAGTTATATTAAAGGAGGCGGCAAAGGAAGTATGTAAACCCTTAGCCTTAATTAGGAAGCTTACTTGGACTCAGGGGAGGTCCCCCATGGACTGGAGATGTGCAAATGTGACCTAAATTCACAAAGGAGGATGATCAAAGGATGACACAAGTAATTACAGATCTGTTTGTTTAACTTCTGTTCCAAGGAAATTAATGGAAGCACTGGTTAAAGAAGCACTGCAGGATCTATACAACACTTCAATTATAGTTCGGACACAGCATGGATTTGTTAAGTGGGTCTTGTCTGACCAATTTGATTGGATACTATGATGTGGGCAGAAAGGAACTGTATGCAAAAAATAATTTTGATATGATATACTTGGATCTTAGGAAAGTTTTGATAGTGTTGCAAGATTACTGTACATGGAAGATTACTGTACAAAGTGGAGCAGTATGGCATTAAGGGCAAAATGCTGCTATGGATAAAGGGATGGTCGGGTGGGAGAAGACAGAGTGGTAATCAATGGACACTGCTCTTCATGGACTAATATTATTAGTGGGTTCCCCATGGTTCGGTATTGGGTCTATTGTTGTTTTCTATATTTATTAATTGATAGTATGAACCAGAGCTGTAATGCTGTGATTCATACTATTAAAAATTTAACACGATTAAAAATCAATTTAAGGTAATTATCGAAAAAATTGCAAAACGCAATTTTTGCAACTTTTCTAAAATGTTTCGCAATTTTTTCGTTAATTGCGTTAAACTGATTTTTAATTTTTGTTAAATTAAGTTTTATTGTGTTAAATTGATTTTTAATTTTTGTTAAATTATTTGTTACTCTTACGTAAGTGTTTCGATTTTTTTGTTTTAATTTCTGGAGAGTATCATACGGAAGTGTTCTACGTACTATATTCAGGCAAACTTCTCGTATTATTTTAGAAATATTTATTAATGATATTAATGAAGGTATATCAGGCTTAATGTCTAAGTTTCCAGATGATATGAAGGTTGGCAGGATTGTTAATGACACTAATTACAGTACGCTACTGCAAGAGGATCTAAAAATGTTGAGCAGGCTGAGAGGTGGCAACTGAAGTTTAAAATTGACAAATGTAAAGTACTGCATATGGGTAGCAGTCAGTAGCGGATTAAGGTCAGTTGAGGCCCCGGTCGCAGAAGAAAATATCGGGCCCCTTAAAAAAAAGAGAGAGACAGGGAAAATAAAAATACATGTTAACCATTTTTTTAAATAAATAAAAAATATATGTACTATTAATGTTTTATTTCCAATAAAATTTGAATATAATATGTCTATAATATAATTAATAATAGCATAATAATAATAATCACAAAGTTTTGAACTAATAGTTGAACATATTAGTTCAACTAATGTCTTCATGGACTAATAACCCCAAAAAATTCAACTAATTTGTTGGGGTTTTGCGTATAAAGTTGGGGTTTTGCATGGGCCCTTCAGAAGTCGGGGCCCGGGGCGCACGCCCACCGTTAAATCCGCCTCTGGTAGCAGTAATCCCAGAGTAATGTGGTAATGCACTCAAGGTAGTAGGGAATGAAAAGGACCTGGGGATAATTGTGCAGTCAGATATGAAGTTTTCTGAGAAGTGCAGTGCAGACAGTCTGCAAGAGTAGTTCATGGTGTCTTGTCAGTGATATACAGGAATTTTTGTAGCAGTGATAAATCGGTGATTATCCCCTTGTATAATGCAATGGTCAGGCCACACCTCTAGTATACAGGTCTGGAGGCCTCATTTTAGAGCTGCTGGAACGAGTACAGAGAAGAGCAACAATATTAGTGAATGGAACAAAGGGTTGCTCTTATGAAATAAGGCTTAAGATTTGCAAATTAGTGTCTGCTGACTTGGCACCTGCGAGGTGATTGCAGGTGCCTAATCACCAGAGGCACCTTGAGGTATATAAGGCCTTGAATGGTTTGAGCAAGCTCAGTGCTGATGGGATTCTGCCTCTTGTCCAGATTAATCACCTGAGGGAAGATAAATTCAAATTGAGGAAAGACAGTTGTAGAATAGATGTGCAGAAGTTTGCCTTTAGCCAGTGTGTGGTTGATTGCTGAAACAAACTTCCACCTGCTGTAGAAGTTGACAGCTTAAATAAATTCAAAGCAGAACTAGAGAAACATTTGGATGGGTGAAATGGGAAGGGTTTTTTTTTTTTTTTTTTTTTGGCTGATGCTGTATAAGCTTGCTTTCTTGCATCATATGCCTCTACTATTACTAATGCTAATGTCGAATGATCATGCAAAGTCATAGAGCTTTTATTTGGCTGGCCCTTTAGGATAATGCAGGTTGATCCTAGGTATAAAAGTTGTTGTTGGACTCTGGGTCGAGTTGGTCAACCTCTGCTTGAGATCTCACTCTTCAGTTTTGATTAATCCTAATGTCCAACCAACATATTGTAGTGTATGGATTGGTACCAGAGAGGAGTTGTTGTTGTTGTTGTTGTTATTTGGTTTTTAGGCGCGTTAGCAACTAAAGCCATATTGCTCCGGGAATATGCTGTGGTCATTCCCTGACCTTTCCGCCTCCTCCGTATTTGGTGGTGACGGGCTCAAACCCCGGTCTAATCAAGAAGCGTGTACTACGCACTGCTGCTCCTTCCCACCTGGCTACGGAGGCACCCACCATGTGTTTCGACATTAATCTAGATTTGACGAACTCTGCTGAAGTTAATTTTAATTTTCTGTTTTAAAATTGATTGAATTTACCTTCTATAAATAAATATGAAAAACATTTAACCTCTAAATTCTTATCACAGGAATCGAATAGTGCTGCATTGACTTTGAGCATTTCATAAAGGGCTGTAGTGGTAGTATTTTGTCTGTAAGGGGTAAATTGTATATTGGGTATAATAATAATAATTATCAATGTCATCAGTCACCTGTATCAGCATGGTGTTGGTAGCTGAGCGTATGGACCATGATTGTCATGTTGGACTTCACTCCATCCTGACTGACTTGGTTTAAAAGCTCGTGGGGACTGAGCAAGTTTAATGGTCGAATAATGGGGATTTAATTGTTTCAGAATTTTAAGGACAGCAAAAACCGTCTTGATATCAACTAAATAAACTTATTTAATGTTTCTTCTAAGAGCAGTTGGGAGGTCAAATGTTCATCCTTTAAATTTTCGTACCAGTTGACTGTTAGAGATTTTTTACTGCCAATTAGGTGAATGCTGGTACATTTGAAAAGTTTTGGCCCTCTGAATTAAAACCATTTCATATTCATTTAATTCTGTAATTTCTTTTGGTCAGTTACTTACTTCAAGATCATTTAATATGCAAGTAGATGGTAATGAATTGGATTTAGATATTTGTAAGCAGAAATGCCACACATACTGGCTCTGCTTCCAACCTTTTGTGGAGAGGAGAGGGGAAGTACTGAATCAACTGATCTCATTAATGGCTCTTTATGGGTTTTGTAAGCTTTTTAATAATGCTAACATCTCTCCACGAAAGCAGCTCTTCACATGAAATGCAGTCATATTTTGGACTGTCTACTGCATAATTTGTGAATGCCTTAAAATAATTTTTTAAACCTTATTTTGTCTTTGTGAAGATTAGAACTGTTTATTTTCTCTCATGAATAGTGGCTTGATTCGACTGTTTTTGATAAGGTAATTAGTGTGGTAACATCAATGTCATTAATGTCTCTATCACTTTTTCCAGTCCCTTCACAGAACAATCTTAAGCTGTAAATTTTTCTAACTACTGATTAAAAGGATTGGGAAATGGGGTTTTATGCTGTTAAAAAAAAAATTAAATTAAACCAGAATTACAGTGGATGGGATGAAAAAGGGTAAGATGGACTTCATGTTTGTCTTTACAGAAACCTCAACATGATGTCCTACTTGACTTGCTCATCAAGAATCTATAGATTCTTGATGACAATTCATCACAAGCCTTTAAAAAAAAATTTTTAAAGGCTTGTGAAAAAAAAATTAAAAATTAAAAAAAAAAAATTTTTTTTAAAGACTTTATATATTTTTGATGAATCTGTAAAGTCTTTGTGATGTTTAAATAGCTAAAAATTCATAAATCTTTTGCACATGGGTCAGGATCTTATGATCAGCAAGCAGACGACATTATTTCATGACAAGAAAAGTCTAGAAGATATTTTTTTGGCTTTCAACCAGGGTAAATATAACTGTCTGACCATTTTCATTTATTCTTATGGGATTGGTTTTTCATTGTATATTTATAGTAGTAAGGCTCCTGATTGATTGTGTGTAAGCTGTCACCAAGTAAAGCACTGTATTTTTCTAACATTGTGGCTGTTTTGGAATATAACTTGACTTTTTCCATGGTGATTAACAAATATTTTCTTAGTGTTTTCAGTTTTGAAATGAAATCTTTTAAAATAAGCTTTCTGTTGTGCTGCACCCATTTCAGAATCTTTTATAATTCTAATCTGTTTTCAACTTTTGTGCCTTTTTGTAGTTTCAATGATAATTTTCTTGTAAATAATTCCAAAGAATTTTTTAAAGTAAAATTTTGATGCCTGATGAGCTTAAGATATTTATGTTTTAAGTATTTTGTTAACTTAACAGCATTGCGACTAAGTTTACCTCTACTATGAATTTTTGTGAATGGAGTAGTAATGTGTGGAAGCTTGCTGATTAATGTCTGCATGAGTTGAGATATAGTGGGACGTGGCTTCAGGATGCACTGATGAGTATTTTAATCTGGCCTTTCCATGAATTTCAGCATGTGCTAAAGTGTATTTGGCCACAGCTGCTCAGTTGACGCAAGAGTTTTTCTGACATACCTTGTGGCAGCATCCCATAGCTGCTCACTCCGTTGTTTGTCAGAAGTCTTGGGCTAGCCTTGTTTATTTTTCTTTGAGCTTTCTTAATTAGTAGAGATGGCATTGTTGGGGGTTCAGACAGGGGGTTGTGATTTAGAAGATGAAGGGAGGCACAGCAATTGAGATGAGGAAGATAAAAGACGTGCAGTGGTTCTATCAGGCTGGATGATGTGGCATACAGTAAATGGGTTTTAACTTTCAAAAATTTTCCCTATTTTAAGGATGGTTCTGGTGAAGAAGCAGGAGATTCAGTAGCTGGCTTCTTAGCAGCAGGCACAAGTGACGGTCGACCCCATTTTTTTATTTGGTGGAAGGGCTCCACAGGTATGTATACACCATAGTGACCATCATAGTGTAGGTCAATAAATTGGAGATACCTGACGGTAGAGCCAGGTCAGCCAAACATGTAAAGTGTTGTCCCTATACACCTTGAAGAGGAAAGGGTACATATACCCAGCAGCCAGCAACTCACATGATGAGCCATATGCACAAGGATCCAGCATGGCTTGACAGTAGAAAGCAGGTGTACGGTAGTTTCCCTCTTTGTCATCTTAGGTCCATATGTGGAATTCACTCCAGTGCACATATAGGTGGAGTATGTTCCACACATGGAAATCTGTTACATGGTCCTATGGATGGAGTAGGATAATGCAGAGAACAGACAGAAACCATTAGGGGGCATGAGGATATGAATTTGTGTTTGTCAGAGTGTTCCCATTCATCAAGGACTCCACTATTTTGATCAAGAGGTAAAAAAAAAAGAAAAATGCTGAGCTTTATTAATTTGAAAAATGAACACAAAACTTGAAATCTTGAACTTGAAGATACAAACACAAAACTTGAACTTGAAAATACAAACACAAAACTTGAACTTCAAGATACAAATACTAGACATGTTGGGCAGACAACTTGTGTAGTCAAGACTCGCTAATATTCATAAAATCGGATATATGCTAACTTATTGTGATTTTCTCTTGTAGAGGATCCATGTCCTCATTTTGAATTTAAAATCAATGGTTGAACCATTGATCAACAATGAGCCAGAGATCAACAAACAGGCCAATAAACATACATAGACCAATAATAATTTCTTAAGAGTGGGATCTAAAACAAATATCCTACAAGTTCAAATTTAATAACAAAACATAATCCCTCCCCATCCAGGACCTCTACTAATGGGGACGGGTAGTCACACACCCAGATTTCTGTGGAAACTTTCATATTCTTTCTCCAAAAAAAAATCTTTAAGCTGTTTCTAAATCTCTAAATTTTCAAATTCCCAAACTATTAGTGAAATACGAAGGGGGTGGGAATTTTCCTTCTATCCTTCTTCTTCTCTTCCTTTTGCCTTCCTTTTAAAAGCATATGGGAGTGTTTGAACACTCCCATACCCTTTTGAAATGTGGCAATGGAATGTGCCTGAACTATAAATATGGCCTTCGACAGGTGTTTGCTTCCCCTTTGAATATGGTATAAATGAAAAGCCCCATTCAAGCTTCAGGAATTCATCTCCCTTTATACTACCAATTATTCACCATGCATGGATTTAGGGTCATAGCTTACTTTTATTCCTTCATCCTTTCACAAGGTTTATTTATCTCTAGGCAGCTCTTTCAATTCTTTTCTAATTACATCTTAACTGGATGCAGCTATTCCTAAAAAAATCTCAGGTAAGGGAATTTCTGACTTAAAATATATTTCTAAAATTTTATATTCCTATAATATTTCTTAATAGCCTATACTTTCTATTTATTACTCTATTTTTATTTGGTTTAAATTTACACCATCGATTTTAAATTCAAAATGAGGACACAGATCCTCTACAAGAGAAAATCACAATAAGTTAGCATTTGTCCAAATTTACAAATATTAACAGGTCTCAACTACACAAGTTGTCTTCCCAACATGTCTAGCATTAGCATTAGCATTAGTAGAGGCATTTGATGCAAGAAAGCAAGCTTATGCAGCATCAGCCAAAAAAAAAAAAAAAAAAAAAAAAAAAGTAACATAAATAAATAAAAATAACCACTTCCACTTCACCCCTCTGTTCGTTCGAAATACCTGTCCAGCTGAGCCTTAAACTTATTTAGGCTATCAACTTCTACGACAAGGGATGGAAGTCTGTTCCACCCACCAACCACCCGCTGGCTAAAGGCAAATTTCCGCACATCTATCCTACATCTGTCTTTCCTCAATTTGAATTTATGCCCTCTCAGGTGATTTTTCTGAGCTAGAGGAAGAATCCCATCAGCATTGAGCATGCTCAAACCATTCAAGGCTTTGTACACCTCTATCAGATCACCCCGCTGGTGCCTAGTTTCCAGACACTGTAATTTGCAAAACTTAAGCCTTTCTTCGTAAGAGAACCCCTTTGTCCCATTCACCAATCTAGTTGCCCTTCTCTGTACTCGTTCCAGCAGCTCTACATCCTTCCTGAAATGAGGCCTCCAGGCCTGTATACAGTACTCTAGGTGTGGCCTGACCATTGCCTTATACAAGGGAATAATCACCTCCTTATCCCTGCTAGAAAAATTCCTATATATCATTGACAATACACCATGAGCTACTCTTGCAGCTCGTCTGCACTGCTCAGAGAACTTCATATCTGCCTGCACCACCACCCCCAGGTCCCTTTCATTCTCTACCACTGTCAGTGTAGTACCACAGAGTTGATACGTTGCTCTGGGGTTGCTGTTTCCCATATGTAGTACTTTACATTTGTCAATGTTAAACTTCATTTGCCACCTCGAAGCCCATCTGCTCAACCTTTCCAAATCCTGTTGCAGCAGCATAGTGTCAGTAGTGTCCTTGACAACCCTGCCAACCTTCGTATCGTCTGCAAACTTGGACATTAAGCCTGATATACCATCATCAATATCATTTATAAATACAGAAAACAATAAAGGCCCCAATACTGAACCCTGAGGGACTCCACTAATAACATTAGTCCACGATGAGCAGTGTCCATTGATTACCACTCTCTGTCTTCTCCCCCTCAACCACCCCTTTATCCATAGCAGCAACTTGCCTCCAATGCCACACTGCTCCAATTTGTGCAGCAGTCTTCCATGTGCAACAGTATCAAAAGCCTTTCTAAGATCCAAGTATATAATATCAAAGTTATTCCCTGCATCCAGTTCTTTTGTGACTGCATCATAGTATCCAATCAAATTGGTCAGGCAAGACTTCCCCTTAACAAAACCATGCTGTGTCCTAGCTATAACTGAAGTCTTGTCTAGATGATCCTGCAGTGCTTCTTTCACCAGTGCCTCCATTAATTTTCCGGGAACAGAAGTTAAACTCACAGGTCTATAATTACTTGTGTCAGCCTTTGATCCCCCTTTGTGAATTGGGGTCACATTTGCACATCTCCAGTCAATGGGTACCTCCCCTGAGTCCAAGGAAGCTCTCATAATTATGGCTAAGGGTTTGCTTACCTCCTTTGCTGCCTCCTTTAATATAACTGGATAGATCCCATCCACCCCAGGTGCCTTTCTTGTGTTTATCTTCAACAATTTCTCCTCCACTTTGTTCTCAGTTATTACAAGATTCTCTAGCTTACTGCTAGAGTTGAATACACCTCTGGCATTCCCCTTGCTGAATAACTCCTCATGTGTGAATGTCGATGCAAAATATTCATTTAGTTTGTTAGCTACCCGAGCAGGGTCATCAACAGTTGACCCATCGATCTCAAGTGGACCAATCTGATTCGTCCCCTTCCTTCTAGAGTTTACATAAGTAAAGAACTCTTTGCTGTTTTTCTTCGCATCCCTTGCCAAGGATCTCTCGTAATCTGCCTTCGCCTGCCTAACCTCCTTTGTAACTTGGTTACAGATCAACTTGTATCTATCATAGGCGTCCGTGTCACGTGTTAATTTGTATGTATCCCATGCATTTTTCTTCTCTGCCATATGCCTCATTAGTTCATCTGACAACCATTTAGGCCTAAACCTTGAACAATATTTCTTAGTTGGTATGTAAAGCCTAGTAGCTTCCACGATAAGTTCTTTGAATGCTTCCCATTTTGAATTTGCTGTTGGCAATATCATCAGTTGATCCCACTGTATAGAATTTAAATACTGTCTCAGTCCATTGTAGTCGCCTTTACGAAAGCAATACCCCTTCCCTTTACCCCTAATGGTAGTTACCTCTTTGAGTAACTCCCACTTCAGCACACTGTGATCACTGCCACCAAGTGGTTCATTTATCTGCAGATTCTTAATGCATGAAGAATCACTACTGATAATCAAATCAAGAGTATTACTCCCTCTAGTTGCCTCCCGAACATGCTGATGTAGAAAACAATCATCCAATAAATCCACAAAAGCCTTGCTAGTGTGTGAGTGACCAGCCCCCAAATTCCAGTCAATATCTGGGAAATTAAAATCCCCCAATTATAAGACTCTCTGATTTACTGGCCCACTCTATTTCCCTGTATAGTTTCTTATTATACTCATCAGAGTCATTAGGCCTATAGCACACTCCTACTCTCAATTTTGATCTCCCAATGCTTATGTCACACCAAACTGACTCGACACTGCACTGTCCAGCGATGTCGACTGGCTTCACTTCCTTGGATTTTATGTGTTTTTTAACTAATAGCATAACCCCTCCTCCTTCCTATCCTGTCTATCCTTTCTGTAGACATTGTACTCCCCAAATTCCAGTTCTGCATTTCTTATATCTGTGTGACACCACGTCTCTGAAATCCCCACAATATCTGCCTTTGATGTTTTGAGCAATACCTCAAATTCATCAAATTTATTTACTAAGCTCCTAGCATTGGTGTACACACAAGTATACATGCACCTGTTCTTTTTCTTAGCTACCCTAACACAACCCATGTGTTTACTTGTACCCCAATGATTCCCAGCAGTCTCTGAAATATCCTGCATCTTATTTTCCAGGCTGCGGCTCATTCCAATAGAAGCAGTGCAAGAATCACTTTCACCTCTGCCAGTGGCTACTGTTAATCTATTAGTCCTTGTATCCCCCCAATCTAGCAGTTTTCCGACCCACCTAACATTGCCTCGATAGCATCAGCAAACATTCTTGCACCCTTTCTATTTAAGTGTATCCCATCCCTGTAGAAGCAGTCTCTCCTGTTAACAAGTACAGACAAGTCTAATATCAAGTCTAACAATTAGACTTGTTAACAAGTCTAATATCAAGTTTCAAGGCTATAGGATTCCCATAATGCTTTTTACACAATAGAAATGCTAATGAACTTGAACTTGAAGATACAAACACTACACAAAAATTGAGAACTTGAACACTAAATTGAAAATTAAGAGCTTGGGCTTGAAAAACTTGACCACTTTTGTTGCCACTTCTTTTTTTTTAAGTGAAAATTTTAGTAAGTGAGTATACATATTTGCTTGCTATTCAGCTGATCTCTTTATCCAGTGCCTTTATTAAAATTGAACATCCTGAAACTAATATAATGATGTAAATAAACTGAATGCAATAACAAAATAATAAGAAATGCACATGAAGCACAAGCTGTCAACTCAGAGTCTGAATGGACAATGAGGATTAAATTTGTTCACAAACTCAAAACTTTCCCAAAAAAAATTCTGATTTGCAGCTTATACCAGCATTAATACCATAGCTTAAAATATAATATAAAAATACCCATTAAAATTTATAGGTCTAGGTTTATATAATCAATTATGGTGTATGGCGAGAAATGAAATTTGATATATTTTGTCTCAAGAGACCAGCGGTACATTCGAAATATCTCATATGTCAATACTAAATGATTTTTAATTTTTGGGGAGATATATTCACCCCCCCCCCCAATCTAAAAACAAGCAGTACATTTAGAATCTACTCATTAAGCCAATTATTGATACTCCCACATGTTCATTATTAAATGTCATCAAGTCTCCATACTTCTATTTGGAAGAATATTTAGCAATGTGTAGGGGCTACTTGTGGGTGGTTCTAGATTTTTTTTTTTTTTTTTTCAAAATTTGGAACTTGCCATGCAGCCCCTAGAGGATCTCTTCTGTGCTACTATTACTTATTTGTAAGGCTCCCAGAGTTGATGGCATATACCCTGTAGTTTTGGGGAGGGAGAGCACAAGGGAGTGCTCTCCCTCCCCAAATTTGCACCATTGAGGTTAATTATGAAGGCATCTTTGCCTCAAGGAGAGATTCCATTGGATTGGAGAAGTGCCAATGTACTGCCAATACATAAAAACAGTTCAAAAGGTTAGGTTGGTAACTACAGACCGGTTAGTCCGACTTCAGTGGTAGGAAAATCCTAGAGACCTTGATTCAGAGTGTAATCCAGGGACATTAGCATTAGTAGAGGCATTTGATGCAAGAAAGCAAGCTTATGCAGCATCAGCCAAAAAAAAAAAAAAACTCCTTCCACTTCACCCCTCCGTTCGTTCGAAATGCCTGTCCAGCTGAGCCTTAAATTTATTTAGGCTATCAACTTCCACAACAAGGGATGGAAGTCTGTTCCACCAACCAACTACCCGCTGGCTAAAGGCAAATTTCCGCACATCTATCCTACATCTGTCTTTCCTCAATTTGAATTTATGCCCTCTCAGGTGATTATTCGGAGCAAGAGGCAGTATCCCATCAGCATTGAGCATGCTCAACCCATTCAAGGCTTTGTACACCTCTATCAGATCACCTCGCCGGTGCGCCTCCGTAGCCAGGTGGGAAGGAGCAGCAGTGCATAGCACACGCTTCTTGATTAGACCGGGGTTCGAGCCCGTCACCACCAAATACTGAGGATGCGGAAAGGTCAGGGAATGACCACCGCATATTCTCGGAGCAATATGGCCTTAGTTGGTAATGCTCCTAAAAACCAAATAACAACAACAACAACAACCTCGCCGGTGCCTAGTCTCCAGACACTGTAATTTGCAAAACTTAAGCCTTTCTTCGTAAGAGCAACCCTTCATTCCGTTCATTAACCTTGTTGCCCTTCTCTGTACTCGTTCCAGCAGCTCTACATCCTTCTTGAAATGAGGCCTCCAGACCTCTATACAGTACTCAAGGTGCGGCCTGACCATTGCCTTATACAAGGGAATAATCAGCTCCCTATCCCTGCTAAAAATATTCCTGTATATCATTGATAAGACACCATAAGCTACTCTTGCAGCCCATCTGCACTGCTTAGAGAACTATATGCCTGCACAATTACCCCCAGGTCCTTTTCATTCTCAACCACTGTCAGTGTAGTACCACAAAGTTGTTAAGTTGCTCTGGGGTTGCTGTTTCCCATATATAGTACTTTACATTTGTCAATATTAAACTTCATTTGCCACCTCCTAGCCCATCTGCTCAACCTTTCCAGATCCTGTTGCAGCAGCAGCATAGCATCAGTAGCATGCTTAATAACCCTGGCAACCTTTGTATCGTCCGCAAACTTGGAAATTAGGCTTGATATACCATCATCAATATTATTTATAAATACAGAAAACAATAATGGACCCAACACTGAACTCTGAGGGACTCCACTAATAACATTAGTCCACGGTGAGCAGTGTCCATTAATTACCACTCTCTGTCTTCTGCCACTCAACCATACCTTTATCCATAGCAACAATTTCCCATCAATGCCACACTGCTCCAATTGTGCAGCAGTTTTCCATGTTTTTTTTATTTTTATTTTTTTATGAAAACCCCAAACATGAAAGGTATCAAAACCTATAGTACTTAGTACCGTGCATGGGTTGAAGGAGAAGTAGGGGGGGAGATACCGGAAACTTTGCTCTAGTATCAAAAGCCTTTCTAAGATCCAAATATATAATATCAAAGTTATTCCCTGCATCCAAATCTTTTGTGACTACATCATAGTATCCAATCAAATTGGTCAGGCAAGACCTTCCCTTAACAAAACCATGCTGTGTCTGAGCTATAACTGAATTCTTGTCAAGATGATCCTGCAGTGCTTCTTTAACCAGTGCTTCCATTAATTTTCCTGGAACAGAAGTTAAACTCACAGGTCTATAATTACTTGTGTCAGCCTTTGATCCTCCTTTGTGAATTGGGGTTATATTTGCATATCTCCAGTCTGTGGGTACCTCCCCTGAGTCCAAGGAAGCTCTCATAATTATGGCTAACGGATTGCTTACTTCCTTTGCTGCCTCCTTTAATATAACTGGATAGATCCCATCCACCCCAGTTGCCTTTCTTGTATTTATCTTCAACAATTTCTCCTCCACTTTACTCTCAATTATTACAAGGTCATCTAGCTAACTGCCAGTGTTTACTTCATCTATGGCATTCCCCTTCCTGAATAACTCCTCATGTGTGAATGTAAATGCAAAATATTGATTTAGTTTGTTAGCTACCTGAGCAGGATCATGAACAGTTGAACCATCGATATCAAGTGGATTAATCTGATTCATCCCCTTCCTTCTATAGTTTACATAAGTAAAGAACTCCTTGCTGTTTTTCTTTGCATCCCTTGCCAAAGATTTCTCATAATCTCTTCGCCTGCCTAACCTCCTTTGTAACTTGGTTACAGATCAACTTATATCTATCATAGGCTTCTGTGTCACATGTTAATTTATATGTATCCCATGCATTTTTCTTCTCTGCCATATGCCTCATTAGTTCATCTGACATCCATTTAGGCCTGAACTTTGAACAATATTTCTTAGTTGGTATGTTAAGCCTAGTAGCTTCCAAGATAAGTTCTTTGAATGGTTCCCATTTTGAGTTTGCTGTTGGTAACATCATCAGTTGGTCCCACTGTATAGAATTTAAATACTGTCTCAGACCATCGTAGTCGCATTTACGAAAGCAAAAACCCTTCCCTTTACCCCTGTTGGTAGTTACCTCCTTGAGTAAATCCGACTTCAGCACACTGTGATCACTGCCACCTAGTTGTTCCTGTATCTGCAGATTCTTAATGCATGAAGAATCACTACTGATAATCAAATCAAGAGTATTGCTCCCTCTAGTTGCCTCCCGAACATGCTGATTTAGAAAACAATCATCCAATAAATCCACAAAAGCCTTGCTAGTGTGTGAGTGACCAACCCACAAATTCCAGTCAATATCTGGGAAATTAAAATCCCCCATTATAAGACTCTCTGATTTACTGGCCCACTCTATTTCCCTGTACAGTTTCTTATTATACTCATCAGAGTCATTAGGCCTATAGCACACTCTTTCTCCCAATGCTTATGTCACACCAAACTGACTCAACACTGCACTGTCCAGCGATGTTGACTGGCTTTGCTTCCTTAGATTTTATGTGTATCTTAACTAATAGCATAACCCCTCCTCCCTTCCTATTCTGTCTATCCTTTCTGTAGACGTTGTACTCCCCAAATTCCAGTTCTGCATTACTTATTTCTGTGTGACACCACGTCTCTGATATCCCAACAATATCCACCTTTGATGCTTTGAGCAATACCTCAAATTCATCAAATTTATTTACAAACTCCTAATATTGGTGTACACGCAAGTATACATGCACCTGTTCTTTTTCTTAGCTACCCTAACACAATCCATGTGTTTACTTGTACCCCAATGACTCCCAGCAGACTCTGAAATATCCTGTATCTTATTTTCCAAGCTGCTGCTCATTCTAATAGAAGCAGTGCAAGAATTGCTTTCACCTCTGCCAGTGGCTACTATTAATCTATTAGTCCTTGTATCCCCCCCCAATCTAGCAGTTTTCCGACCCACCTAACAATGCCTCGATAGCATCAGCAAACATTCTTGCACCCTTTCTATTTAAGTGTATCCCATCCCTGTAGAAGCAGTTCTCCTGTTAACAAGTACAGACCAGGCTGAAAAAAATTCTACCCCTTGAGCCTTGCACAATCTTTCCAGGGCCAAATTGATTGACAGGGCTCTCATCATGTACTCCCTCCTATCGTGTTTGGGCAGAACTGCAGACACTTTCAATTTCAACCCTAATTCATGGCTTTTTTTCAACAGTGACCTGTACTTGTTAAGTAATTCCGCCGGTCTCCTACTCTTAATATCATTAATGCCAACAACTATATCACCTTTTGTGCCCTTAAAAGATGATATCCACTCTGGAACGTAATCAACCTTTGCCCCTGTAGATAGATACAGCATTCTTTAGGATCCACACATGGCTTTGTTAAGGGTAAATCATGCTTAACTAATTTAGTAGGATATTTTGACACAGTTATTCATGAGCTGCATTTAGAGAAGAATTTCGACATGGGTTTAGAGGGGGAACAGGTATCCTGTGTGTTATCAGACACTCAGCCTAAAACACTGATGGATCCAATATCTCTCTATTACAGAAGATTTAGGAGAAGTCCGGTTGGCCTGCCTCCCTAAAATCTACTCATGCACACCTTCTCGGTGGTAAGCCCTGTTATATCACTTAGGTGGCAACGAATGTGTAGAGTGGTTCTCTTCAAGACGCCTGGTCAGCGTGAAGAGGAAAAGACCAAACCCTCCAGCATATGAGAGCACAACAATACAAATGGCGCTCAGTCCCCAGCAGCTTTCACTCTCCCTCTTACGGCAGCGAGAGGATCAGAGTGGAAGCAGAGGGTGCTAAGAATCTCTGTGTATGACCAGGCTGCCATTCACGGAAAATGAACTTGGCCTGTTATAACGTACGAACACTCATCGGTGAAGACAGGATATTACAGCTGGAAAAGGAATTAGAAAATGTTAATTGGAATATCATCGGTTTGGCTGAAACAAGAAGAAGAAATTAATCACTTATAAGTTTATCAAGTGGAAATCTGCTGTACACCAATGGAAACAGTGAAAGGACTGAAGGTGGGGTTAGGTTTCTGGTCCATAAAGATTTTATAAACAACATTTTGGAATTCAAAAGTACATCACCAAGGGTGTCAAGACTAATACTCAAGATTTCTAAGAGGTACAAGCTAAAGATTATAATGATTTATGCACCAACATCGAGCCATGATGATGAAAAGGTTGAAGAAATGTACACCGAAATTGAGAGTCTTCTAGATGAGCAGAAAACCCACTACACTATTATTATGGGGGACTTCAATGCTAAGGTTGGAAAAAGGCAAAACAGCGCAGAAAGAGGAACTATAGGAAATTTTGGAATTGGTGAAAGAAATAAAAGAGGTGAAAGACTTGTGGAATTTGGAGAATCTCAAGGACTGTCAGTAATGAACACTTTTTTCAAGAAAAGGGTGAACAGAAAGTGGAAATGGAAGAGTCCAAATGGATTAACAACCAATGAAATCGACTTCATCCTCACTAACAGAAGATATATTGTGAATGATGTTACCGTCCTGAATAAGGTAAATGTTGGAAGTGATCACAGAATGGTAAGATGTACACTTGATATAGATGTAGGAAAGGAAAGGAAAAAACTGACCAGTAAATAATACAAAGGTCTTTGAGATAACAGAGGAGGAGAAAAAGCAATATGTACTGGAACTTAAGAACAAGTTTGAGCTTCTGCAGACTGCTCAGGACCAAGATATCGACGAGGAATATTACAACTTTCTGAAAGTGATAAAGCCCAAGAAACCTATAGGGAAACAGAAATCCAAAGAAGAAGAAAAAATTAGTCAAGAAACACTTGTCATGATGAACCAAAGACGACAAATTAAGAGCAAGAAAAACACTGACAAGGAGAAAATTGAGTATACTGAGTTAAGCAAAGCCATTAGAAAGAGACTCAGAGAGGACATAAGAAGATTTAACACAAGAAAAGTAGAACAAGCATTAAGGGAAAACAAAGGATTTAAATCAGCAGCCATGAGCAGTAATACAGAAAGACAAATGATACTGAAACTGAAGAATAGCGATGGTGTACTTATAATCAGCAGAGAAGGCATAATTCAAATAGCAGAAGACTACTATAGAGAATTATACAAGGAGCGAGGGAATGATACCAGCAGTGGGGACGATGGATTTCAAAGTAGCAACACATACAACATACACGATATTCTTCCTGATGAGGTAGAACATGCATTGAAGGAAATGAAGAATTGGAAAGCCCCGGGGGAAGATGAAGTTACTGTAGAGTTGTTAAAATTGGGAGGAAGAGACATAACACAAAAACTGGCAAGGCTCTTCACAAAGTGCATTAGAAAAGGTGTGACGCCTAAGCAGTGGAATAATGCAATCATAGTTTTGCTGCATAAGAAAGGAGATAAATCAGAAATTGGAAATTATAGACCAATTAGCTTGTTATCCCACATCTACAAGTTGTTCACAAGGGTCATTACTAACAGATTAGAAAGAATACTTGATGAGAATCAACCGAAAGAGCAAGCTGGCTTTAGGACAGGATTCTCAACTATGGATCACCTTCACATAATATCACAGCTAATGGAGAAAGCAAATGAATATAAAACACTATTATGCCTGACATTTGTGGATTATGAAAAGGCATTTGACTCTATACAGCATAAGGCAATGTTTCGGGCACTGGAAAGACAAGGCATAGATACCCCATATATTATGATTTTGAAGAAAATATATGAGAGTGCTACCTCCTTTATTAGACTAGACAGTAGCAAATTTAAAATCGAGAAAGGAGTTCGACAAGGAGACACAATATCTCCGAAGCTGTTTACTGCTGCCCTTGAGGAAGCTTTCAGAAGATTAGACTGGTCGCAGAAAGGAATCAATGTGAACGGAGAGTACCTAAACCATTTACGATTTGCAGATGACATTGTGGTTATAAGCCACGATCCCAAAGAATTAGAGGAAAATCTTAATCAGTTATGCACAGTTAGTAAGGATTTTAGACTAAAGATGAATATGGCTAAAACAAAAGTAATGATGAACAAGTATGCCACGGAAAGGGAAATAATGATTGAAGGAGCAGTAATTGAAAAGGTGGAGTCATATACTTATCTGGGACAAGTTATTAGCTGTAATAATGATAAATGGCTGGAAGTCAAGAGAAGAATAAATTTTGGATGGATAGCATTCAGGAAATATAGTCACATACTGAAGAGCAATATCCCAGTTTGTCTGAAACGTAAAATAATGAATCAATGTATACTCCCCACCATGACTTATGGAAGTGAAACTTGGGCACTCACCAAAAGAACGGAAGAGAAGCTGAGAACTACACAGCGAAGAATTGTACGAATTGTATTGGGAATCAGACTGTTAGATAAGAAGAGAAACACGTGGATTAGGCACTCAAGTAAAGGACATTCTTATCAAAACTAAAGAACTAAAATGGTCTTGGGCAGGACACATAGCTCGAAGACATAATGACAGATGGACTAAGAAAATAACAGAATGGCACCCAAGAGGAGCTAGAAGAAAACCTGGAAGACAAAGGCGGAGATGGATAGATGAACTAAATGAGTTTTTGGGTAGTAAATGGATGGCCAGTGCTCAAAACAGAAGGAACTGGAAAGTTGCTGGAGAGGCCTTCATCCTGCAGTGGATTGAAAATGGCTGATGATGATGATGATTCGACATAGTTTATTTGGATTTTAGCAAAACATTTGACTTGGTCCCTCATGAGAGATTACTGTATAAGCTTGAACAGGTTGGGATTATTGGTAAGAATCTAAGATGGATTTCTGGGTGACTGCAGGGCAGAAGGCAGAGGGGCTGTGATTAATGGATATTCTTCAGATTGCCCTCCCTCAATGTGGGCACCTGTACGTGGTCACTGGACCTCCCAATGATGCTGCTCGGCTTCCAGATTATAGCATCACTAGGATACAACACACACACAGCTATATTCCAGACTAACATCAGAATCTGGCATGTTTGCCATGCACTGTAACCTGTGGAAATTCAGAAAGGGGCTCAGCTTCAACACACCACTTTGGCCTCTGCTTCAACAAGATAGGTTGTGCTAGATGGCTTGGTCAGCATCAGTCGGCTATTGGGTTTGCCTACAAGGGTCTGCCATATCAATGCCATGCCCCTACCCTCAAGGTCCGAGGGTCAGGATTCAGGCTGGTGGCAGTGCGGGTATAGTCTCTACCCTCATCTATCTACTACTTTAATTCAGAATAAAACTAAGAATTCGCAAACAGAGAACTGGGTTCTGCAGTTGGCGCCTGTCTTATGGTTGAAAGTTAAGAATATGTCAAGATAGTTTATAGGCCGGTCACCATGTAGATTTAGGGAAATATATACTGTAACTCAATGTTATAATTTATCATTTGAACACATGGTGAAATATAGAGAAAGATGCTGTGTAGGCATTGTGCTAAGATAGGGCACTCTTATAAGGAATTTCCTGATCAAAATCAGCAACCCGAATGCTGCAATTGTAAGAGAAACAAATTTGAGGCTGCCCTTGACCTGTTGATAAAGTATAGCTTGTATATAAGAAAGCATTGGAGATTTATAAGAAAAAAATCAATTATTGCTAGTGAATTGAAAGTATTGCAATTGAATGCTCAACGTGCGAAAAAATGTTGCATCTCAACTTAATTATTTAATGGAGCATGATAATATTGCAGTTGCCCTCTTACATGAGCTTTATGTAGTTGTGGACAGGTATGTGGATATCCATGTGAATATAAGATAATATCAGAAGGAAATGTGCCAATGGCTGCCATTATCATACATTCACAAGAATTAATTGTTGCTAAGGTACCTTTTGTAATAGAAATGTTGTATGTTGTGGGATAATTGTCAGATTTGGTAAGTGTGTCTTGTGACAATGTATTATCACTGTTCTGGAGAAATATATTCATATGTGGATTACCTTGAGAAACTGCAACAGGTGTTTGGCTCCTGTGAGTTGGTAGTTGCTTTAGACTCTAATGCTAATTGTTCATTATGGGGCAGCGGCGAGGTTTCCGATGAAAGAGGAATTTCTTGCTGCTTCTGCAATGGAAGTGGCTAATGCAGAAGGACATCTGCCCACATATTCAACCATACATTGACAGTCATATATAGATCTTACAACTGCTACTGGTGCAGTTAAAAATAAGATTAGAAATTGGAAAGTACTAGAGGGATATACAACTAGTGGCCATCACAGCATCTCTTTCAAGATATGTGCACATGATGAAATTCAAGAGATGTACGATGATAGTAGATTTCTTGTTAAAATGCTATGTGGAATAAGTTTAATGATAAATATGTAGGATTAATATCTGATGTTGACTGGCCAAGTTTGACTTCTCAAGAATATTTAAGGACACTTACTGATGTGTTGTTAAAATCTTGTAAAGTATCAATGAAGAAAAAGTATTTTGTTAGCAGGCCTGTTTTCTGATGGAATCAAGAATTGACACAGATGCTGAAAGAGACTATACATTTTAGAAGAAAGTGTCAAAAATATAGGAGGTTAGGTGATTAGATCTTGTTAATTATTATGGTAATTTGTATAGTCAGCATAGGAGGTTGTATATTGGTGCTATCAGCAGTGCCAAAATAAATAGTTGGAAGTGTTTCGTAGAGGAGCAGGGATCTTGAGATCCATGGAGCTCAGTATTTAAAATATTGCCTAATAAAAGGTACTTAGTTGATGTCTTGTGTACTATTTATTGTCAACAAGAATAATCAAACTTTAAATTGGGTTGATTCCGTGAACATAGTCTTAGACGATCTCTTTCCGGAGGATATAAATTCTATGGTGCTATCAGCAGTGCCAAAATAAATAGTTGGAAGTGTTTCGTAGAGGAGCAGGGATCTTGAGATCCATGGAGCTCAGTATTTAAAATATTGCCTAATAAAAGGTACTTAGTTGATGTCTTGTGTACTATTTATTGTCAACAAGAATAATCAAACTTTAAATTGGGTTGATTCCGTGAACATAGTCTTAGACGATCTCTTTCCGGAGGATATAAATTCTATGGACACGCCAGAACAGATTCTTATGAAGCATGAAAATGCCTTGTATAATTCTGTAAACTATGAGGAAATTTTACTATTGAGGAAGTAGCCAAGGCGATTGACTGCACTTGGCACCTCCGTAGCCAGGTGGGAAGGAGCAGCAGTGTGTAGCACACGCTTCTTGATTAGACCGGGGTTCGAGCCCATCACCACCAAATACGGAGGATGCGGAAAGGTCAGGGAATGACCACCGCATATCCCAGAGCAATATGGCCTTAGTTGCTACTGCTCCTAAAAACCAAATAACAAACAAGCTCCTAAAAAAAAAAAAAAAAAAAAAAAAAAACCGATTGACTGCACAAAGAGTGGCCAGTCATGGGCCTTGACAGAATTGAAGTTGATGTCTGAAAAAAGTCTTACAAACTGATGCCAAAGATTTATTTAGATATGTATAATAAGTGTCTCGAGGAGAGTGTTTTCCCCCAGGCTTGGAAGGTGGCACAAGTGAAGCTAATTTTAAAAGGAACTGACAAACTGTTAAATGAAACAGGTTCATACCGCCCCCACTGCTCTTCTTTCTGTATTGGGAAAAACTTATGACTGATTATGCATTAATCGCTTAATGATTAGTTATAATATGAAGGCTGTGTCCTCTGAAAACCAATTTGGTTTTAAGAAAGGCGTTGGGACAGAGGACGTTATAATAACTTGATCCAGGCAGTGGGCAGCATTGGGATTAGTTATGTTTTAGGCATTTTTATTGATTTTAAAGTAAAAAATTCAGAGTTACAGGGCTCAATAGCTTCCACAATATTTTAATATATTAAAAAAGTAAGAGATTACCTCAATATTTTTCGTGGAATGCTTCCAGTCAATTCTCTCCCAAATGTGACAAATAAAATAAGATGAAAAAAATGAATTAACGAATTCCCTCATTCATTGAGATACAACCAAATCTGATGCGCAACGGAATCGAAAGCCAAGAGCCCCAACCCAACTCCAAAACACATCAAACCACCGCAGCAAGACCATCAGTACGAGAAGACATGGTGTAAGTTTTAAGTATTTATTCTGACACAATGTCTTCTCGCACTCATGGTCTGGCTGCAGTGGTTTGATGTGTTTCGGGGTCGGGTTGGGGCTCTTGGATTTCGATTTCGTTGCGCATCAGATTTGGTCGTATCTCTATGAGTGAGGGAATTCATTAATTCGTTTTTTTCATCTTATTTTATTCATCACATTTGGGAGAGAATTAACTGGAAGCATTCCACGAAAAAGATTGAGGTAATCTCTTACTTTTTTAATATATTGATTTTAAAGACATCCTTTTCGAATTAGAGTTACAGAATGTTCTTCAGTCTTCAGAAATTATTTCCATAGTAGGAAAGTTATTGTGAGACTTAGTATACTAAAGTTAAGAAAGAAGTTCAAACAGATTGTCCTTGGGGTTCGGTTATCCCTTTGCATGGAACATTATTCTTGACGAGTTTTTGATTCAGCTTGTGCTTCACCTACTATAAGGCTTCTGGGTGACCCAGTTCGATAAGAGTCACAAAATATCTGGGTTTGATTTTAGAAAAATGGTTGTTCTTTATGGAGCATGTCAAGTACTTGAAAACTAAGATTAGGACATTATATGCTAAGCTCCAGAGGATTGTGAAGATTTGGGGCATAAAAGGTTGCTCCTTGAATTTCTTATATTAGTGCTTGTTTGACCCAATCATGACTTATGCCGCCAGAGCCTGGGTGCATCGTATAGAAAATGTTATTATACAAAATTATTGCAGGTGCAAAGATTTGCTTTGTTAAGCCTTACTCATGCTTGCCAAACTGTATCAACAGAGGCCTTGCAGATTATATCAGGTAGGATACCTGTACAATTTAAAGTCCTATTATTGAGGCTATTGTACTTTGCAAAGAGGAATAATAAGCAAACTATTATGGGAGTTACATTGATGAAGAAGGAGTCTGTACAAGAGCGGACCTAAAGAAAGAAAATAAAAGGATTTGTGAAGAGTTAAAACTTATGTGGCAGACCAATTGGCAGGAATCAGAGAAAGGTAGGCAAACTGACATGTCTTTTCCAAATGTGGAGATTATAGATATTTGTAAAAAGCATGGTTACAGTTTGGGCTAAGTGCTACCTTCCTGATCGCTGGCCATAGCTTCTGTTATAAATTATATAAATTTGGACTGAGAGATCAGGGTACTGCACTTGTGGAGAGGACGAAATAACTGAACACATTATGCTGAGATGCAGCTTATAAAGATTGATTTAAGATTTAACTTGGAGTTATCTGTTGGTGGAGAAAGAGAGAATTTTTTTGAATTATGTTCATGGAAAGGAGGCTTTTTTACTTATTTTAATAACTATATAAGTGCAGTCTTTAGAAGGCATGCTGTGGTTATTGCTGATAGTAGAAGCCCACCTCCTAGCAGCAGGGGTGGCAACTTGTTTTATTAAGATCGGTGGATATATAAGATCAAGATCTGATTCTTCTAAGATGAGGCTAAGTGACTGTTATTTAAAATGTTTTTGTTTTATTTTGCATTATGTTATGTTATATTAACTAACACTTTAGAAGGCCCCAGGTGACAAGTGATTATTAGTGTAATCAAGTGATTCCAAGTGAGCTCTATATTGCATGAGCAAAGCGAATAGCTTTCTTTTGGTTTTAAATAGTTTTTACATTATTTAGTTGTATTGCATAACTTTTGCACTACAAGAACCTAGGGAGAGTTCCAGAAAATAAATTCACCTTTCTGTTTCTTTAATAGTACTAACCAAACTAACTCAGTCGCTTGGTTACCCTTGTGGCACTGCTCTTGACTCCCTGTGGTGGAGCCAGTAACCTGGAAAGAAAAGTTATCTTTCCAGGGCTAAAAAAAGCAAAATAATCTCCCATATAGGATCCTAACATGGCTACTCATGAGATAGAAGACTCTAACTCATGCAGTGCCAAAAGACAAAAAAACTGACACTGTTAAGTGAACAGCTCCAATACATCTTCTATTGCACTCTACTCAAGAACAGTCTCTAGGTAATCTCTCATCTTTTAAAATACAGAAATACCTAGAAAATCTAATAGGATTGCCAAAAACAACCTGGCAACCTGCTTGTTAAGGTCTCAGACAAATGGCAATCACAATGGCTCCAAAAACTAACATCCTTTGGAGGATTATCCATCACTGTTTCCCCTCATGCTACTCTAAACACCTTTGGGGTGTGATTGCTGAGTGGGACATCATAAATCTCTCAGAAGAAGAAGAGTTGAAAAGTGAATTACAAGACCAAGGAATTGTGCATGTAAAGTGCATATATACCAAATGAGACTGCTCTATTTCCGACTTGGAACATAATATTAACATTTGTTAGCCCCAAACCTCCAACATCCATCAAAGCAGGGTATCTCAGTTGTCAAATAAAACTGTATGTTCCTAACTCAACACACTTTTTTTAAATGCCAAAAATTTGGGCATTCCCAAAACGTGTGCAGAGGTTTAGCCACTTGTGCTAATTGTGGTTCACACAAGCACATTCACTCAGAATGTAAATCAGAACAGAGATTTTCATCTATGAAAAAAAGAAAAAAAATATTCAACGGGTCAAAGCCAAACAAAACATCACGTACCAAAAAAGCCAAAAAATCGATACAGGCTCAATTTAACATGCGACCCACTTTTGCTCAAGTAGTTCAAAAGCCAACTGCAGTAACCACTACTGTGCAAGAAGTATCAATGACTGGTACTCAAACAGAAGTTACATTTCCCCCAAACACATTAATGTCAGACTGGGCTCGGTCAATTTTGGTAGCTGTGCGCTTATCTAGCAAACCATTTAAGACAAGCAGGGCTATTAATACACCAATCACTGTTCTGCATACTAATAACAACCCAAAAAACTCAAAAAGTGATGATTCTACTAAAACTGACTCAATAGAAATGGAAGGAAACATTGACCACGAAGAACCAGTTCTAGACCTCTTTCCAGAGGAAGAGATGGAGACAGGAAGACCATACTTTCTGAAAAGAAAATCTATTCACCATAAGCCAACAGCTCCTCAGACAGAAACTGAGGACCCCACTACATCCAAATAATGCCCAGTTTCCTTCAATGGAATTATAGAAAATACTGTAGCAACCTTGATGACATTTGGGATCTCCTCCTTCAGTATAACACAGTTGCCTTTTGCCTTCAAGAAAGTAACTTAACCGCTTCTGTTACTACCTTACTTAAACATCATGTTACCTACAGGAAAGATCAAGTTTCTCATGTAATTAATTTGGCCCATGGAGAGGGATTGCAATTGTAGTCAGCCCCAATATCCCTTCCCAACCATTAATGCTATAAATGAATCTTGAAGCAGTAGCCGTTCAAATATCCTTTCATTTTGCTCTTACCATTGTCTCTCTGTATCTTCCCCCTAACCAGGACATCTCATACAGTGATCTTGAAACTCTTGTATCTCAGCTCCCTCCTCCCTTTTGCATTATGCATGATTTTAACGCACATAATCCTTTATGGGGTGATAAGATACATGATAAATGGGGAAAAATATAAGAAAAATTTCTTGATAAATTAAATCTGACACTACTGAACACTGGACTACCCACTTATTTTCACCTACCTTCTGGGTCAAGCTCAGCAGTTGACCTCTCCATATGCCCACTACCCTTTTTTCCACTGTTTGACTGGTCTGTTCATGATAGTCTACTGGGTAGGGACCACTACCCAATAGTCTGTCATATAGAAGCAAATTTACCACCTTGCCATAATCAGACAACCAAATGGAACTTTACAAAAGCTGATTAGGAAAATATAGGCAGCTAGAAATCCTAGGAAAAACAGTTGTTTCAAATGTGTCAATAAATGATGCTGTTGATTACATAACAAACCAAATATTTCAAGCCACAGAAGCAGCAATACCAAGAGTTTCCATAAATCAGCAAATAAGACCTAAACCTTGGTGGAACAATGAATGCAACCAAGCTAAACGAGAGAGAGAGAGAGAGAGAGAGAGAGAGAAATAAAGCCTGGAATAACTTTCGCAAGAATCCTACAACTGCTAATCTAGTCCAGTTTAAAAAAGCCAGAGCCAGTGCTAGGCACATTCAACAGTCAAGCAAAAGAGAATCACGGAAACGTTTTGCTTCCATGACTACAAGGCCCACCAAAACACAAACAATCTGGAAAAATATTTAAAAAAATGTATAACAAACATCCTCCTTCACATCTATCAATACTGAATGTAAATGGTAATGGCATTTCGCTGCCTCAGGACAAAGCTAACTCTCGGAGAGTCTTTTTCTCAAACCTCTGCTATATCCTCATACTAGATAGCATTAGCTTAGTATAGTATATAGTATTATTGATTAATCAGTAAAATTTATTAATCTTGTTAAATTTCATTATCAACTAGAAAAGAATAGCGAAAGCTTAAAATTCATAATTAATTCAAAATTAATACATAACTTGATACGGAAGTTATATAACGAAACTTGGAGATAATACTCGATACTGAAAAAATATATATATGCAGATATATAGTGTTATAACTGCATTGGGATATAAGTTTAGGGTTATAATTTTGTATTGAAATTGAAATTTTATTGAAATTGAATCAAAATCATGACTCAGACCAGAGCAGCAAAGCGAAAGGCTCAAGCTAATGGGAGTGCTATGGCTCAGGGGAGAACTGAGGGGGAGCAGTTGCCCATGAATCATAGCCTTTTAAAATGCACTGCTTGTTTGATGCTTGTGGAGCAATCAGGCATGGGACATGATATTGACAAGGAGAATATCTTTGTGTGTGCATGATGTAAGGAATGTGAGGAAATCAGTCGACAACTCAGCATTATTATGGGCTTATATGAGAGCTTGATGGACAGGGTGAATGCCTTCGAAGGATCTAAATTGAGGGGCCAATCAAGCTCTCAGCTGCCTACATCAATGCCAGAGCTTGCACTTGAACATCACGCAACAGAGCAGCAACCCTCAAGACAGAATGCACTGGTCCCACAGGCACTAGTAGTTGTCGGTGACTCTATTGTCAGGGAAATGGGGAACATATTGTGTAAAAGGGATAGGTGGAACATTACCAAGGTATGTCTGCCAGGGGCAAAGGTTGATGAGGTTTAAGAGCAGATATCATCTTTTAATGGCACAAAAGTGATATTGTTGTACACATTGGCACTAATGATATTAAGAGTAGGAGACCGGCGGAATTACTAAACAAGTACAGGTCACTGTTGAAAAAAAGCCGTGAATTAGGGTTGAATTTGAAAGTGTCTGCAATTCTGCCAAGACACAATAGGAGGGAGTATATGATGAGAGCCTTGTTGATCAATTCAGCCTGGGGAGAGATTGTGCAAGGCTCAAGGGGTAGAATTTTTCTCAGCCTGGTCTGTGCTTGTTAACAGGAGAGACTGCTTCTACAGGGATGGGATACACTTAAATAGAAAGGGTACAAGAATATTTGCTGATGCTTTCAAGGAAGGGTTAGGTGGTCAGAAAACTGCTAGCTTGGGGGGATACAAAGACTAATAGATTAACAGTAGCCACTGGCAGAGATGAAAGTGATTTCTGCACTGCTTCTATTGGAATGAGCAGCAACCTGGAAAACAAGGTGCAAGGGATTTCAGAGACTGCTGGCAGTCATTGTGGTACAAGTAAACACATGGGTTGTGTTAGGGTAGCTAAGAAGAGAAACAGGTGCATGTATACTTGCATTTACACCAATGATAGGAGTTTGGTAAATAAATTTGAGGTGTTGGTCAAAACATCAAAGGCTGATATTGTTGGGATATCAGAGACATGGTGTCACACAAATATATAAAAAAAAAAAAAAAAAAAAGGGTAAACTGTAGTCATTATCAACCCACTGCTGGATGGAAGCCTCCTCCACAATTCATGGTGAGGGAAATGGACCACAATCTGGTACACTGCCCCAGTGTAGGTTGGCAGATTGACCGTATTTAGAAGTCAGGGGCTTAAACTCAGGTCTAGTCAAAGAGCTTGTGCTACTACACACCGCTCCTGACCACTTGGCTGCGGAAGCCAACCACACAGATATAAGGAATGTAGAACTGGAATTTGGGGAGTACAATGTGAACAGGAAGGATAGACAGGATAGGAAGGGAGGGGGGGGAGTTATGCTATTAGTTAAGAAACATAAAATCCAAAGAGGTACAGCCAGACGACATCGCTGAACATTGCAGTGTCAAGTCAGTTTGGTGTGACATAAGCACTGGGAAATCAAAATTAAGAGTAGGAGTGTGTTATAGGCCTAATGACTCTGATGAGTATAATAAAAAACTGTACAAGGAAATAAAGTGGGCCAGTAAATCAGAGAGTCTTATAATGGGGGAATTTAATTTGCTGGAATTTGTGGGTTGGTCACTACCTCACAAATTCCAGAACTTTCTCCAATTCTCAAATTCCAGAATTCTCACTAAGAACACTTTTGTGGATTTATTGGATGATTGTTTTCTACATCAGCATGTTCGGGAGGCAACTAGAGGGAGTAATATTCTTGATATCATTATCAGTAGTGATTCTTCATGCATTAAGAATCTGCAGATAAAGGAACCACTAGGTGGCAGTGATCAAATGTGCTGAAGTGGGATTTACTCAAAAAGGAACTACAATCAAGGGTAAGGGAAAGGTTTTTGGTTTCGCAAAGGCGACTGAGGAGGTCTGAGTTAGTATTTAAATTCTATATGGTGGGACCAACTGATGATGTTACCAACAGAAAATTTCAAAATGGGAAGCATTCAAAGAATTAATCTTGGAAGCTATTAGGCTTTTCATACCAACAAAGAAATATTGTTCAAGATTTAGGCCTAAATGGATGTCAGATGAAATAATGAGACATGTAGCAGAGAAGAAAAATGCATGCGATACATATAAATTAATGCGTGACATGGAAGCCTACAATAGATATAAGCTGGTCTGTAACCAAGTCACAAAGGAGGTTAGGTAAAAAAAGGCAGATTATGAGAAATTTTTGGCAAAACATGCAAAGAAAAACAGCAAAGAGTTCTTTACCTTTGTAAACTCTAGAAGGAAGGGGATGAATCAGATTGGTTCAGATGAATCAGATTCGTTCAGATGAATCAGATTGGTTCAGATGAATCAGATGAAGGATCATCAACTGTTGATGATCCTGCTCAGGTGGCTATCAAACTAAATGAGTATTTTGCATCTACATTCACACATGAGGAGTTATTCAGGGAGGGGAATGCCAGAGGTGAACTAAACTCTGGCATTGAGCTGGTTGATGATTTTGTAATAACTGAGAGGAAAGTGGAGGAGAAATTGTTGAAGATAAACATAAGAAAGGCACCTGGGGTGGATGGGATCTATCCAGTTATATTAAAGGAGGCAGCAAAGGAAGTAAGCAAACCCTTAGCCATAATTATGAGAGCTTCCATGGACTTGAGATGTGCAAATGTGACCCCAATTCATAAAGGAAGATCAAAGGATGACACAAGTAATTATAGACCTGGTAGTTTAACTTCTGTTCCAGGGAAATTAATGGAGGCACTGGTTAAAGAAGCATTGCAGGATCATCTAGACAAGACTTCAGATATAGCTTGGACACAGCACGGGTTTGTTAAGGGGAAGTCTTGTCTGACCAGTTTGATTGGATACTATGATGTAGTCACAAAAGAACTGGATGCAAAGAATAATTCTGATATCATATACAGGCATACCTCGAATAACGAATAGGATGCGTTCCACGAAATTACTTCGTTAAGCGAAACTTCGTTTTCAGAGGTAAAAATACTATGGCCAGAATAGGGATACGTTCCCACTTAAAGAAAATGAAAAGCTTTTTTTTTCGAACAAAGAAAAGTTTTATTAAATAAACAGTCAACTTACATACAAAGTGAAATCTCATTTTAAAATATGAGTCTAAAGTTGATTGCTTATGCTTTTTTTTTTCTCTTTCATTTAACAATTGCCTATACGGAGTTATTGCATTTAACACTGATCGCTTAACAATAAAACTTCTTCCTAAATCAGGATCATTTTCACTAAAAAAATTTAAAATGTTTTCAATGTCATTTAAGCACCTTTTTAAATCTTTGGTTGTTAACACTTTTTCGGCAGGAACTTCTTTAACTTCGTCTTCATTATCTTTGTCTTCGTTGCTAACAAGGTTTTCTAAATCTTCCACTGAAAAACCATCAACTTCTGCATTCAATAAATTTCTAACATCCTCTTCATCGACATTTTCGAAACCTATTGATTGAGCCATCTGGATAACGTCATTTCTAATTTCTTGGATGCTATTTTCTTCTTCTAGTACAACTTCTGGCCATATTTTGCGCCAAACTCCATTTAAGCATTTCTTAGTGACTTCTTTCCAAGAACTATCAATGTTTTCAATTGCGTTTTTAATGGTCTAGTTTTTCCAAAAAGTTTTAACTGTCATTTCCTCTTTATCCTCTAGTTCAGTTAAATTGCTTAATGTTCGACGCAGATAATAAGCTTTAAATGATGCTATTACTCCCTGATCCAATGGTTGAATCAGGGAAGTTGTGTTTGCTGGAAGAAACACAACTTTGACAGGAATGCATGTGTCCAACGTGTTAAGATCAGTAGGATGTCCCGGAGCATTGTCTAACAACAAAAGAGCTTTTTCTTCAAAGTTGTTTTTTTGACAATACCGTTTTACTTCAGGACAAAAACGGTTAACAAACCAATCAGTAAATAACTCCTTGGTAACCCACGCTTTTCTATTTGCTTTCCATATTACAGGTAAATTCATTTTTATGTTACCTTTTAACGCCCTCGGATTTTCTGAATGGTAAACTAATAACAATTTTAATTTATAATCGCCAGAGGCATTTGATCCAAAGAGTAACGTTAAACGCTGCTTTGAACCCAGCAGCTGATTTTTCTTCAATAGAAATGAAGCTTTTTGTTGGTAGCCGTTTCCAGAACAAACCGCTTTCGTCAACACTGAACACCAAATTTGGTGGAAAATTTTCACGTTCAATTATTCCCTTTAGTTTTTCTGGAAACTTATTTGCAGCTTCTCCTGTTAATTTTACGCTAGGAATCCTGGCCCGTTTTTTTAAATTTCTCGAACCAACCACGAGAAGCCCAAAAGGTTTCCGTAATTTCTACAGTTTGTTTAGATTTCAGGTGATTAAACTGGAATATTTTTTTTTATGTTAAATGGGGCTTGAAATTGCGGACTTCGTTATATCGAAGCTTCGTTATCAGAGGTAACGTTAACCGAGGTATGCCTGTATTTGGATCTTAGAAAAGCTTTTGATACTGTTGCACATGGAAGACTGCTTCATAAATTGGAGCAGTGTGGCATTGCAGGCAAGCTGCTGCTATGTATAAAGGGATGGTTGAGTGGGAGAAGACAGACAGTTGTAATCAATGGATACTGCTCTTCCTGGAAGCCCTCTTCCTTATTAGTGGAGTCCCCCAGGATTCAGTGTTGGGTCCACTGTTGTTTTCCGTATTCATTAATGATGGTATATCAGACTTAATGTCCAAGTTTTCAGACAATACGAAAGTTAGCAGGGTTGTTAATGACACTAATGACGTATGCTGCTGAAATAGGATCTAGAAAAGTTGAGCAGATGGGCTGAGGTGGCAACTGAAGTTTAACAATGACAAATGTAAAGTACCGCATATGGGAAGCAGTAGCCCCAGAGTATCATATCAACTGTGTGGTACTACACTGACAGTGGTGGAGAGTGAAAAGGACCTGGGGGTAATTGTGCAGGAAGATATGAAATTTAATGAACAGTGCAGATGGTCTGAAGCGTAGCTCATGGTGTCTTGTCAATGATATACAGGAATTTTTCTAGCAGGGATAAGGAGGTGATTATCCCCTTGTATAAGACAATAGTCAGGCCACACCTTTGCAGGTTTTTTTCGAGAAGTTGATGCTGATTGAGCAGGACAAGTTTTCTCAAAATCGAAAGTGGAATGCAATGTGCATTCATAGGCAAAACTATGGATAGGATTTCCAGTCAATGGAAAAAAGTCATTAATATGCAAGAGGAAAAGAGTGGGGGGGAAGAACTGAACCTTGGGGGACACTGGCATTAGTGAAGAAGTTAGAAGACACAGAGCCATCTACCATCACTTTCAGTGAGTGATCAGAGAGAAAACTGGGTAACCAATTACTAAAAACAGTTGGCAAACCATAAGATGGAAACTTGTTTAGAAGACCTTTATGCAAAACACAACCAAAAACCTTTGAGATGTCAAGAGCAACTACTTGTGTTTCACCGAACCTTTCCATTGAATTAGTCCATAAATGGGTAACATAAGCCAGAATATCACCAGTGGATCGACACTGACGGAATCCATACTGGCGATCGTTGATCAGACGGAAGGTTTCTAGGTAGTTTAAAGAGTTGCCGGTTAATTGATTTCTCCATTACTTTAGAAAGAGTAGCAGTAATTGCAAAAGGACGATAATTGGATGGGAGTGATTTGTCACCCTTTTTAGGAACTGACTGGATATGAGCAAATTTCCAAGCAGAAGGAAAAACACCTTTGGAATAAGAAAGTGAAAAAAGGCGGCAAAGAATAGGAGTAAGTTCAGGAGCACAGGTTTTTAGAACAAGCGGAGAAATACCATCAGGACCTGTAGCTTTCTTAGCATCAAGATTCGTCAAAATCCTTCTGACATCCTTTTGGCGGAAGACCACAGGAGGCATTGAATGGAGCCTGTTGGGAATGGTGGGAGGTGTTTTACCAAGATCATTAATACATGAGTTGGAAGAAAAATGGGATGCTAGCAGGTCAGCTTTATCCTTGGCTGAAGTTGCAACAGAACCATCTGGTTTGGACAGTGGTGGGAGCAGAGATGGGCAAAAGTTGCAGCCAATAGCTTTGACAAGAGACAGGAATGCTCGGCTACCATTAGGGAAAGAAGCAAGTTTTCTACTCCTAGCCTGTTCAAACTCTAGTTTGGACTGATTAATAACTGCTTTACAATTGTTTTGAGCTTTGGTGTAGGCAGAAAATGAAACTGGAGAATTAGAAACAGGCCAATTACAATATGCAAAATTCTTCTCTTGAACAGCCTTAGCAAATTTATTGGAAAACCAAGGTTTAGATAAAGGACGAGATTTTAAAGTGCAGTGTGGGATAAAGGATTCCATTCCTGCAAGAATAATTTCACGGACACGATCTGAGCAAACATTGACTTCAGAAGTTTTGAAACAGTAATCCGACCAAGGAAAAGAAGAAAAGAAGTCTCACAGGTCATACCATTTTGCATTCTTGTAATGCCAAACAACACGAGGTTGGGAATAGCCATGAGATAAAGGTTCCATTGGAGAAGAGACAATCACCAAGTTGTGATCTGTAGTGCCTGAAGGACCTCTCACTTCGACTGTGTACTTAGAAGGGTTGTTTGTGAGAAAAAGATCAAGCATATTGGCTGTATGATTAGGATTGTTCGGTATTCTTGTAGGTAAATGAACAATCTGTGCAAGGTCATTAGTAATTGCAAAAGCCTCAGCATCTCGACCAGCTGGGTTGGTGTGACTAGAAAACAGAAGCCATCTGGAGTTGTGAACATTAAAATCATCAAGGAAAATTACCTCACTGTTAGGAAAGTTGGACTGGAGAAAGTCAAGTTGCAAAGAGAGGAAGATAAAGAGCTCCAAGTGATTAATGAAGTTGGGAGAACGGTAGAGACAATAGATGAATTTGACATAATGATGTAGAGAGATTTTAAGACAGAGAAGATCAAAGAGAGGAGGTTCCAAATTACCAAGAATCTGATAGGGAATATTGGAACTGTATAATAAGTATAATAGTAAGATGAAAGGAATCATACAGCAAATAATTTGGGCATCTGAGATGAGCAGTAGTTGAATCAACTGATAACTGAGATTAGAAGGTCTCTGTCAGAAAAAGTACATGGGGTTTGGCAGACTGCAAGTGGAAATGGACATCGTTGAGATTAGAATTGAGACCACGTATATTTGTGAAACGAATTAGGAAGTGCTTGGGAGGTTTAGATCTTTTCACAGATAAGCTTGCTCTATTAGTTTGAGAATTCATGGTGTATTCAATAGTAAGAAAAAGTGGGTGGGACATGCTGTATGAAGTAATGAAATTTTTGGATATGGCATACACATGGTAAGAATATACCCAGATCCTTGACATAACGTGGCCTCAACAATGCTCCCCACATACACACGCTCGGACTCCCTCCAGTCACTATCTGACAGAGTAGTGAGTCTGGAGGCCTCATTTTAAGAAGGATGTAGAGCTGTTGGAATGAGTACAGAGAAGGACAACAAGATTAGTGAATGGAACAAAGGGTTGCTCTTACAAAGAAAGGCTTAAGTTTTTCAGATTACAGTGTTTGGAGACTAGGCACCTGTGAGGTGATCTGATTGAGATATATAAAGCCTTGAATGGTTTGAGCATGCTCAATGCAGATGGGATTCTTTCCCTTGCTCAGAATAATTGCCTGAGAGGGTATAAATTCAAATTGAGGAAGGACAATTGTAGGATTGATGTGCAGAACTTTGCCTTTAGCCAGCGGTGGTTGCCTGCTGAAACAGACTTCTATCTGCCATTGTAGAAGTTGATAGCTTAAATAGATCCAAGGCAGTACTAGACAAACATTTTTTTTTTTTTTTTTTTTCGGCTGATGCTATATAAGCTTGCTTTCTTGCATCTTGTGCCTTTGCTAATGCTAGTGTCACTTTTGCTAAAATACAGAAAACTGAAGTTATATCACCTCATTACCTGATAATTTACTCCACTAGTGAGAAGCCCACATGTAAAATATCACCCTTCTTTATCCAGAGTGGTTTGGAAAGGTTGACTTTCCTAAATGTGTCAAACAGCTTCATTCAGGCAACATGCTTATACAGACTAGTAGTGACAAACATTGAGAACAGTTCCTCCAAGCTACATCTATGGGGGAATGCCTATTACAGTTACCCCCACCACAAGACACCAAACTCATCTTGTGTTGTCATCACTGATTGGTATCTCAAGGAAGTGTCTGAAGAGGAAATCTGTTCCGAATTAAAACTAAAAAGAGTGAGAGTTGTGAAAAGAATATTGATGTGTAGTGATGATAAACTCATTCCAACCAGTAACATCATCCTGACATTTAATTCACCAAGATCTCCTAATGAAATCAAAGCTGGCTATATTAATTGTCTGGTGTGTCCATATGTTCCAAATCCTCTAAGGTACTTCAAGTGCCAGAAATATGGACACTCACAAATGTCATGTCATACATTTGTTGCATGCACTCGATGTGCTGCAAAAGATCATGAAGCAACATCATGTTCAGCTGCAAAACCCACCTGCATTAACTGCCAAGGAGAAAACCCAGCTTACTCAAGACCATACCAGAGGTGGAAAGAAGAAAAATAAATTCAACGACTTAAGGCAGAGCTGAACATATCTTATCAGGAGGCAAAGGCAAGAAACACAGTGAAACCTATAAATATAAACAAACCCAGCTATGCCGAAAAGGTAACAGGGAGATGTTCCATTGGAACCCAAACAAAAATGACTGTACCACCAAAAGAGTCATACACTCCCATCACACAGTACCTTTTAAGCTTAAGAAAGCCCACACAGAAAGATCATTCAGCTGCCACTCCCATATTGGTACCTCATAATACTCCACCAGTGAAAAAAATTGGGAATAAGAAGCCAGAAATAGAAAAGAATAAGAAGTCTGAGGTATCCCCTAGCACTCAAGAAAATATGGAAGTTGATTAGAAGTGGGGGACCAATGATTCAGTCTTGAAACTCTGCAGAGGGGGAAATGGACACAGAACAACATCCATACTTCCCCAAAAGAGATATATCCAAGACTGACAAAAGTAAGTCCTCAGAAATTCACAAACTGCCTGATGGACCCACCAAGCCCAAATAATGGCTAAAATCTTACAATGCAATGGAACTGTCGTCGTGGATTCTGGCGAAACAATTTGTTTTTGCTTATAGAAGCATACTTGAAGGCAAATGAAAACCCTCTCTTCCATAATACTACTATCATTCTTAAGGACAGGAATGGGGATAGACCTGCATGGGGGGGTTGTTCTCCTTCTGGGCAACCACACCCCATTTCAACCTCTTTCATTCTCCACCAATGTGGAAGCAGTAGCAGTTCACCTTAAGGTAGAAGGTGAACTGCTATTTAAGGCAAATAAACCAAACTATCTGTTTGGTTTATTTGCCACCTGGGGCTGACATCTCCCAGAAAAACCTTAATATCTCATTGTGCTACTAACTCCTGTCTTTCTCCTGGGTTACTTTAATAGACATAACACCCTGTGGGATTGTGTTGACATTAATGGAAGGGGATGTGTCATAGAACATATGCTCACTGACAATGACCTTTTCCATCGAAATATGGGAACTAACACCTTTTACCACATGCCTACCGATACATTCTCTGCTATTGATCTCTCTGTATGCTCTCCCCTCTCTCTCTCCTTCCTTCACTCACTTAAATAGAGGAGAATCTCTATGGAAATGATCACTTCCCTGTTATCAAATGATCACCAGCCTTTGATTGGATACTATGATGTAGTCACAAAAGAACTGAATGCAGGGAATAATTTTGATATTATATATTTGGATCTTAGAAAGGCTTTTGATACTATTGCGTATGGAAGACTGCTGCACAAATTGGAGCAGTGTAGCATTGGAGGCAAATTGCTGCTATGGATAAAGGGATGGTTGAGTGGCAGAAGACAGAGAGTGGTAATCAATGGACACTGCTCAATGTGGACTAATGTTATTAGTGGAGTTCCTCAGGGTTCAGTGTTGGGTCCATTGTTGTTTTCTGTATTTATAAATGATATAGATGATGGTATATCAAGCTTAATGTCCAAGTTTGCAGATGATACAAAGGTTGGCAGGGTTGTTAAGGACACTACTGATGCTATGCTGCTGCAATAGGATCTGTAAAGGTTGAGCAGATGGGCTGAGAGGTGGCAAATGAAGTTTAATATTGACAAATGTAAAGTACTACATATGGGAAACAGTAACCCCAGATCAACGTATCAACTCTGTGATACTACACTGACAGTGGTTGAGAATGAAAAGGACCTGGGGGTAATTGTGCAGGCAGATATGAAGTTCTCTGAGCAGTGCAGACGAGCTGCAAGAGTAGCTCATGGTGTCTTGTCAATGATATACAGGAATTTTTCTAGCAGGGATAGGGATGTGATTATTCCCTTGTATAAGGCATTGGTCAAGCCACACCTTGAGTACTGTATACAGGTCTGGAGACCTCATTTCAAGAAGGATGTAGAGCTGCTGGAACGAGTACAGAGAAGGGCAACAAAATTAGTGAATGGAACAAAGGGTTGCTCTTACTAAGAAAGGCTTAAGTTTTGCAAATTACAGAGTCTGGAGACTAGGCATCGGCGAGGTGATCTGATAGAGGTGTATAAGGCTTTGAATGGCTTGAGCATGCTCAATGCCGATGGGATTCTTCCTCTTGCTCAGAATAATCACCTGAGAGGGCATAAATTCAAATTGAAGGATGGATGTCGGATAGATGTGCGGAAATTTGCCTTTAGCCAGCGGGCAGTTGGTTTGTGGAATAGACTTCCATCACTTGTTGTTGAAGTTGATAGCCTAAACAAATTTAAGGCTCAGCTGGACAGGTATTTCGAACGAACGGAGGGGTGAAATGGGAGTAGTGGTTGTGCTGCTTTTTTTTTTTTTTTTTTTGGCTGATGCTGAATAAGCTTGCTTTCTTGCATCATATGCGTCTGCTAATTAGCATTAGTAGAAGCATTTGATGCAAGAAAGCAAGCTTATGCAGCATCAGCCAAAAAAAAAAAAGAAACTAATATAAATAAAAATAACCACTTCCACTTCACCCCTCTGTTCGTTCAAAATACCTGTCCAGCTGAGCCTTAAACTTATTTAGGCTATCAACTTCCACGACAAGGGATGGAAGTCTGTTCCACCTACCAACCACCCGCTGGCTAAAGGCAAATTTCCGCACATCTATCCTACATCTGTCTTTCCTCAATTTGAATTTATGCCCTCTCAGGTGATTATTCTGAGCAAGAGGAAGAATCCCATCAGCATTGAGCATGTTCAAACCATTCAAGGCTTTGTACACCTCTATCAGATCACCTCGCTGGTGCCTAGTTTCCAGACACTGTAATTCGCAAAACTTAAGCCTTTCTTCGTAAGAGCACCCCTTTGTCCCATTCACCAATCTAGTTGCCCTTCTCTGTACTCGTTCCAGCAGCTCTACATCCTTCTTGAAATGAGGCCTCCAGGCCTGTATACAGTACTCTAGGTGTGGCCTGACCATTGCCTTATACAAGGGAATAATCACCTCCTTATCCCTGCTAGAAAAATTCCTATATATCATTGACAATACACCATGAGCTACTCTTGCAGCCCATCTGCACTGCTCAGAGAACTTCATATCTGCCTGCACAACCACCCTCAGGTCCCTTTCATTCTGTACCACTGTCAGTGTAGTACCACAGAGTTGATACGTTGCTCTGGGGTTGCTGTTTCCCATATGTAGTACTTTACATTTGTCAATGTTAAACTTCATTTGCCACCTCGAAGCCCATCTGCTCAACCTTTCCAAATCCTGTTGCAGTAGCATAGTGTCAGTAGTGTCCTTGACAACCCTGCCAACCTTCGTATCGTCTGCAAACTTGGACATCAAGCCTGATATACCATCATCAATATCATTTATAAATACAGAAAACAATAAAGGACCCAATACTGAACCCTGAGGGACTCCACTAATAACGTTAGTCCACGATGAGCAGTGTCCATTGATTACCACTCTCTGTCTTCTCCCCCTCAACCACCCCTTTATCCATAGCAGCAATTTGCCTCCAATGCCGCACTGCTCCAATTTGTGCAGCAGTCTTCCATGTGCAACAGTATCAAAAGCCTTTCTAAGATCCAAGTATATAATATCAAAGTTATTCCCTGCATCCAGTTCTTTTGTGACTGCATCATAGTATCCAATCAAATTGGTCAGGCAAGACTTACCCTTAACAAAACCATGCTGTGTCCAGAATGGACACAGCATGGTTTTGCTAATTAGCATGGTAATGCTAATACTAAGTCATGTCCACCTTTTAGGTTACCTCAATGGAAGCATGATCAGGCTGACTGGAATGCATGGCAGACTTTAACATCAGTACAGTCAGTCATCAACCTATCAATGATGCAGTGGCGCACATCACGGTAAACATTGGTAATGTTTACAGTGATGTAAATTACAAATTGTAATGTTTACCGTGCTGCAATTACAATTCCGAAAACATCTACCCGGTTTCCACCATTTCCAAATCCTTTGCGGAATTTTGAATGCACAACAGTAAAAAAAGGCTCAAAACAAAGCTTGGGAGATATTCCAACAATATCCTACCATGGCCAACCTTATAGCCTTTAAACATTCATGAG
Source organism: Mastigoproctus giganteus (assembly GCF_048544385.1). Taxonomy (NCBI): domain Eukaryota; kingdom Metazoa; phylum Arthropoda; class Arachnida; order Uropygi; family Thelyphonidae; genus Mastigoproctus; species Mastigoproctus giganteus. The sequence goes on from NC_143582.1 coordinate 128,289,669, forward strand.
CCAAAGCACCATCAGAGTCAAAAGGAATCATGGATCTGTTTTACATCAAATATTACCCAGACGACCAAGTGCTAAGGTGGTCTGGGAAAAAATCCGGAAAATGAAGGGAAAATATACAGCACACTCCTCATCAGTTCTGGAATATAATGGATACCTCTGCGATACATCTGAAGTAGCTCTTGGGAAGACATATTCTGACATCTCAGCAAAATAAGCTTATTCTCCACAGTTTCTGGTTCTTAACAACAAAACTGAAAAAGAGGCCTTGAATTTTAAGTCCAAGGGTATTTACCCATATAATAGGCCATTTACCATCTACAAGCTGGAAACTGCTCTCACCATTACAAGGCTAGTGCCGTTGGACCAAACGATATCCATTATGAAATGATTAAACACCTTTCACTAAATTCCTGGTCATCTGCCCTTCCTATACAACAGAACCTTCTTTGAAGAGCAGTTTCCAGACAACTGGTATAAGTCAACTATTCTTGCCTTTGCTAAGCCAGGAAAGAATCTTAAATTTCCAAAAAAGTATCATCCTATTGCTCTGAATAGTTGTTTGTGCAAAATATTGGAGAGAATGGTTAATGCTTGTCTTATATAGTACTTAGTATCGAATGTCCTTCTCTCTCACTTTCAGTTCAGTTCCAACAGGTCCACTTTGGACCACCTAATTAGACTGGAAATTTCTATTCTAGATGCTGTCCTAAAAAGAGAGCACCTGGTGTCCATCTTCTTTGGCGCCAGGTTCCAAACGTTTCTGTGGCCAAGCAATTTCTCGGCTGTATAAGGAGATTTCAAGCACATTTTCCTTTAAAGGAATCACTCTTCTCTTAAAGTTTGTTTCTCTTAATTTCTTCAAAAAGAACTGTAGATTTCATCTTACAATTAGTAAGTTAAGCCAGGAAAGAAAAGACACCCTTCCTTTTATATTTCATTAAAGTTACTAATCCAACTAACATGACAACCACTTGGCCACTCGTGGCATTACTCTTGCCTCCCTGTGTCGGGGCCAGTAACCTCAGTGGAAAAACCAACCTTCAGGGCCAAAAGGAGTATAAAATGGACCAAGAAACCTTTCCTCCACTTGATCCATTGAGATCATGGACCAACCTAATCATGACTTAACAAAATAAAAGACAAAAAAAAGAGATCTGTGTCAACAAGATCACCCAGCCTTCCTCCTTATTCATCCACTGTTAGATTTTTCTCATTTATAATCCAGAAATGCTTGGAAAATGCTGCAAGGTCACCGAAGATGGTAAAATGACTACAGTCTAGAGATCTGCTGGTAGAAACAATGAAACCAAAACATTCAGAAACATTAATGAAATTAATGTTTTTGAATCAGCGTGGTAGATTATGGTCCATTTCCCTCAGCATGAATTGTTGAGGAGGCTTCCATCCTGCAGTGGGTTGATAATGGCTGCAGTTAACTTTATCTGAATTTTCACATATGTCCACATCTCATTAGGGACTATAAGTGCCAGAAATATGGACACTCCCAAGTATCATGCCACAGCATTATGATATTCCCAAATTGTAGTTCAACAGAACACACTCAAGCTGACTGTACTGTGACCTCGTTCACCTGTGACAATTGCAAAGGTAATCATCTGGCATAATCAAAAAGCTGTAGAAAGTTGGAAAAAAAGATACAAAAATACAAAACAGAAAACAAAGTAACATAACAGGAAGCCAAAAAACACATCATGCAGTTTATACTGAAACACACATAAGAGGGCCTATCAAAACGTTCGTACTCTTACCTAGAAATAATAGCCTTAGAAAGGTGAAACTTCACAGGATCTTTAATCCTTTTCTATGTACTCTCCATGTATAGTAACACATTTCTCCCATTTATGGATCAGTTGTTTAATGCCTTGATCAGAGAAGTCCAAACTTTTTGCCTGAGACCACGATTCCATTTCATTGATGACTTTCTGAGACGAATCAAAGCAGCATCCACGCAATGGTTTTTTCATTTCTCGAAACAAAAAATCTGACAGTGCTAGGTCAGGAGAATAGGGTGGGTGCTGCAGTAGTTCGAAGCTGCACTGGCCAAAGTTGGTGGTAGCAACAGCCGTGTGAGCCGGTGCATTGACTGAGAGAAGACGGACACCTTTGGTTAACATTCCATACCTTCAAAGCATCGTATAACTTTTTCAAAAGATTTCTGTAGTATTCTCAGGTAAGTGTGGAACCACCAGGTAGGTAATCTGTCAGGATAACCCCTTTTCTGTTCCAAAACATGGACAACATCACCTTCTTTGCGGATGGAGTGGTCTTTGCCTTTTAGGGAGATGGGAGGCGGTGTGCTTCCACTGCTTTGACACATCTTTAGTCTCCGGATCATACTGATACACCCAGAATTCGTCATTTGTCACCAACCGATCAGAAAAATTCTCAACATCTGCATTACACAAATCCAACAGTTGGTGAGAACATTGCTTCTGCAAAGGTTGTTGTTTGGTTTTTAGGAGCATTAGCAACTAAGGCCATATTGGTCTGGGGATATGCGGTGGTCATTCCCTGACCTTTCCTTATCCTCCATATTTGGTGGTCACGGGCTGGAACCCCGGTCTAGTCAAGAAGCGTGTGCTTCGCAGTGCTGCTCCTGTCCACCTGGCTATGGAGACACCTCTGCAAAGGTGTCAGCAATCTTGGAAACCATTGTGTGGAGACCTTAGACATATGCAGATGGTCATGTAAAATACTGTGAGTAGGCCCATAACTAATTCCCAATGCATTTGCGATGAAATGAATTGTCACTCAGCACCAGCTGCTCAACCTTTGCAACAGTCTCACTGTCTGTGGATGTTGATGGCCTTCCTTCTTTTGGCTCATCAAAGACACTTGTATGACTGCACTGGAACTCCTTTTCAGCTTTTTACAGTACCATAGGATGGATAATTCTGCCTATATGCAGCTTTCATTCTTCATCAATTTCCTGAGCATTTCTTGCCTGCAAATGCAGGAACTTGATCACTGCTTGATACTCTACTTTGTCAACCATAGCATCCTTCCTCAGATTCCGAGCTCCATCTATGGTGTACGATCCCCTATGAGAATAAAATTTCACATGTTAGTTATTGAATATATAGACAACTTATATTAAAAACAGCATCTTCCTACTGATCTTTTATCTAGGTCATGGTACAAACCTTTTTGATACCTCCTCATATGCACAAACAGTCCAACAGAATCAATCGATTGCTACTCAGCCTGACATTTCAGTCCCTCCAAATACTTCTTTCACCGATTGGGCCAGGTCTGTGCTTAATACTAAACTGCAATCTGCCAAACAAAACCTACTAGAATAAGGAATTAATATTCCAATTTCAGTTCTGCCCAATGTGCCCCCAACTACTAAAAAAGCAGACAAATCAGTACCAACAGATCTTACCCAGACCAAGAATCGGTCCCTATACATATGGTTACTGACAACAAGACCAACTCAGAAGAAACTATATTAGAACTCTATGCAGAAGAATACATGGACATAGCGACCGGTTTTCCCCAAAAAAGACAGAAATAAAATTGATCACTACAAACAAACTGCTACAAAAAAAAAACAGACAGATCAAAACACAATTTCAAAACCAAGTAATACGGCACATACTTCAATGGAACTGCAGAGGCATGCGAGCTAATATTGATGACTTATATGATCTGATCAATAAATATAGTCCAGTGAGTACTTGTCTACAAGAAACCAGTTTAATACCACAGGTGACAATCTCAATCAAAAACTTCACAATGTATCGGAAAGACAGGAATACTACAAAATCTGCACAATGGAGGGGTGGCAATTTTAGTTAACTCTAAAATCCTCTCTCGACTTATCCCACTGCAGATTGACTTAGAAGCTGTTGCTGTGCATGTTGCTCTTGGTATAACACTAACTCTTGTCTCAATATACCTTCCACCAAATAGTCCCTTTATGCTAAAAGAACTAGATCTAATAGTATAAGTGCCAACACCCTTCTGTTTGTTCAGGGACTTCAATGGGCATCACCCATTGTGGGGATCATCCTATATGAATCAAATGGGACACCTGATTGAGACATTATTGAACCAACAGCAGCTAACCTTACTAAATACTGGCCACCATACTTATATACATCTTCTCACCAGATCCACCTCAGAAATTGATCTGTCCATCTGTTCTCCCATACTGTTTCCCAGTATGGAGTGGTCAATTCTAAATGATCTGCATAACAGCGATCATTTTCCAATTACAGCCACTCCCCGGCTTATGTAATACTTGACTTACAGAAATTCGACTTTACGTAAGTTTTTGCCGGCTGGTGCAAACTTAAAAAAATCATGGAAACGTATTTTGCATTCCATAGGAATAAATGGAGGTATTGTGAAAACCTTGCAATGTGAACCCAATAACACAGTTTTTTTTGGTAATTTGTTCCAACACCTCAGAAGTTGATTGAAATTTGCACTATATGACTAAGCTGTTTATCTTATGTATATAAAGTGCTTAGCATCATAATACACAGCCATTTCTGAATAAACAGAAAATTTTTAAGGTGGCATCGTTATTCAGAAATGGCTGTGTATTATGATGCTAAGCACTTTATATACATAGTCTAAATTTGTTCGCAGCTTGAGGCTCTAGCCCTAAATGCGCCTTAGCTGTTTATCTTATTAAAAGGTAATTTTTATAATGAAAATTGCACTACTCTTTCATCGTTATCATATGTTCCGTTATAAGAATCAATTTTTGAATGCCTTTCTGATATTTTTCTAAAACACATTTCTGGAGGTCACTAACAACACAATAAAAACAATTTGCACTTTCTGGTTTATTGGGCTTTTCTGTTAGCACAATCTGTTATAAACGGGTACTAAACTTGATCTTATTGCATTTGCGATAATACCGATAACTGGAATTCTGTGGGTTTTTACGTTCTGGATTATGGTGAATTGAGTTCCCTTTCACTGAAATCTTCAATCATATAAAAAACATTAATAAATTTTCAGAATCTCTCTTCATTCCTATTTACTTATTACAATGGTGAAGAGAAAGGGACCAACAGAAAGTGCAAGTGCTGACAGTGCTAGGAAACGAAATGAAGATGATTAATTAAGAATTACGAAGCAGGACAAAGTTCGTCATCTATTGCACGGAATTAGGTCTCACTGCTTCAACAGTGAATACTATTTTAAGGGACAGTGTGTATATAAAATCAATGCATTTAAGATGAGTAGTGATCACAAAACAGCATTCAGGTGCTATATCGAAGATGGAAAAGCTATTAATAATATGGATGGAAAATCAGATTCAGAAGCAAGTGCCCCTGAATATAATGGCCATTCAAGCAAAAGCAAGAAGTATTTGTGAAGATATTAAGGATAAGTATGGTGAACCCCAAGCCAAATTCGTGGCAAGCAATCGGTGGTTTAATAGGTTTAAGCATTGCACTGGTTTCCAAAACATTAAAGTATGTGGTGAAGTCGCCAGTGCTGATTCTGCAGCTGCAGAGAAATTTTGTGATGTGTGGAAAAATACCCCTTCTAAATCTTCACAGCCCTCAACTTCTGCAGTGTGCTTATCAGCCAGAGAGGTAATTCTGGCAACGATGCTCGAAAGGTAAAACTTGCTGATGTTATGCCTGTGTCCTCTCTCTTTTTGTAATTTTATAATTTTGAAATTTTTGTAATTTTTTCTGCGCATGAGATAAAAAAATTGAATAAATAATTCTATTTACATCTTCGTTGAACATTTCTTTTTTGCACCAATCAAATTCAATCAATTTACTTCAATCAAATTTGCAAGTGCTGCATAAGCATTTAGGGAAATTCTGACTTACGTAGAGTTCCACGGAACACAACCCTTACGTAAGTCGGGGAGTGGCTGTATATGTAAAATTCAAACAAAACAAACCCACTGTCCAAATTAAAAAGTAAAATGGAAGTTTTCAAAAGTAAATTAGGCAAAATACTCAGTCTGTGTCTCCTTGATGATAAATTTGTTAAAACACAACCAATAGGGAGTCACTGAGTACAAATTTTGGCAGCAGCATCTGAAGCACTGCAGACCAACACAGACATGCAAAACACTGGTGGAATGAGGCTTGTAACAGTGCCAAAAAAAGAAAAAAATTAAACCTGGAATCTGTTTTGTAGAGTTCTCACAACTGCTAACCTCATATGTAAAAAACAAAACACAAGAGCACGACAAATCAGAAGAAAAGCTAAAAAAGACTCCTGAATAAAATTTGCCGGTACCATCACGACAACACCAGCAGTCAGCTAATATGGAAAAAAATTCAACAATTAAATAATAAATGCATTCCTTTTTCTGCTCCAATCCTGATTAGGAATGAACAAAAAATTTCTTCCGCTAAAGAAATAGGAGTTTCCTTGGGGAGATTTTCAGTCAAATATCAGCAACATCTGCATATGACAGCTTTTCCCAAAAATCAAAACCTCAGCAGAAGAATACAAAATAAATTTTATTACCACCCAATCTCTTCCTTATAATTTTTGAACTCCAAGATGCTCTGAACAGATCAGCAAACTGCACAGCAGGATCAGACGGATATTACTATATAATGCTCAAACATCTAAATAATACAGCCTTAAACCCATTACAGTAATACCCCAAAGTTACGCGATAGGTGGGTCCGATGAAAATCACTTAAGGCGAATTCGCGTAAGTCGGGGTACAACTTTGCATATAAATACCTATAAATTTTGTTTAATTGGGACCAAGGACTAACAAAAACACTAGTTTAGAAGAAAAATATTAATAAAATTTCAGTTCTTTATACATATTAATACAAAATATGTATTAAAAAAATAAATGACTTACGTAAAAAAGTTATTTCGATGTCGATGGCTTCATAAAATCTAACAATTCGTCTGACGACACAGCACCTTCTTTTTTTCACGCAGAATTTCTTCGTAGCAAGCTAATAATTTTTTTATTCCTTGCTTTGTAGCTATAATGCATTCTTCGTTGTAGTCTATGTTTTCTAAAATTTTTAAGCCCTTTTAAATTGAGCTGAGACCTTCTGTCAAGTTTGCAATTGTCATGTGCTTTTCGCCGTTGCCTCATTTAGGTCTGTAGCACGTGCAATATCACATGGTCTTTCATTTCGCTCAAAGCATTTCACAATTTCATATTTTTTCTCTATCAACAGAGGCGGACTGGCCATAAGCCTTACTGGGGAAACCCCGGTGGGCCTATGTGATTTTGGCCATAAACCATAGTATGAGGCCACTATAAATTTTCCTGGGTAAGAATTTTTGACCCAGTCCGCCTCTGTTCATCAATAATTGCTTTTCTTTTCTCTCTGAATCTGCAGTGTCTTCACCATTACGCTTCCTTTTCACACCTTTTAATTAAGCTTTTACTCATTTTTAGGGAATAAAGCACAATTACAAAACAAGGAGGCACGCTTGATACCCATAAACAAAGCTGCACGCATGTAGCAACTGAATAAACAACACCATAAAGGCAGAGATACACTATTAACACCTCACATTTCTAGGGGTTTCTACCATAAAACAATAAAAATCCAGTTGCGTTTCTGCTAGTGGAATCTGTTATAAACTGGTAGTAAACTCCATCTAATTGCATACCAATAGCTGGAATTGTGTTGATTTTTACGTTATTATGGTGAAATGTGTTTCCCCTAAAACAAATACATTTTCAGAATCTTCTCTTCATTCCTATCGTGTTGCTTCGGTTGGGGTGATTCTGCGTTCGACTGCCATTTCTTGTAAACACAAAGGCGAATCGTGCATAAGCCAATTCGGTTCGTGTTATATTATAAGATATCGTTACCATATTTATAAATAGTGTATGATCGAATTCGTGTAGTGTACACGTGTTATACGGCTCGACCGACGCGATCCATTTCTCTCGTGAAAATGATGTAATTTCCGACAAACTTTGAGCACGAATTCGAATGCACACATATAAATATGACAGTCGGAATACAAATTCTTGTATATGTGTGCAGCTCATGCGCAGCAAAGTTGAATTTTGTTCATCTTTCGCTCTCACTCTCCGCCGTCGCACCGTATATCGATAACATATGAAAAACGACCTTGAAGATAGTGGGCGGCAGTGTTACCAAACGAAAAAATCAAGAACCGCGTAACTCCGAGTTCGCGTAAGTCGAGATAGCGTAAGTCGGGGTATTACTGTATTAGTTTTCTATAATCGGATATTTCTTGAATGCGTTTATCCCTCCTCATGGTACCACTCTGTAATCCTTGCTTTCCCAAACCAAGAGAGGATCAGTCACTTGCACAAAACTACTGACCAGTTTCTCTCACCAGCTGTCTAAGTAAAACACTAAAAAATTATACACAGCAGACTAAAATGGATTCTTGAAAGTAAAATGCTGTTGAATAGCAATCAATACGGTTTCTGACAAAACAGATCCTGCTTGGACCTTATGATAAGAGCTGTAACTAATATTTGCATTTCATATGTTAAAAACGAATGTCTGGTAATGGTCAGCCTAGATATCGAAAAGGCTTTCGATACCACATGGAGGTATGGCATTCTTCAAGAACTCTATTTGCTAGAGTTGAAAGGACACTTATCTCAATTCATTCAGAATTTTCTTAAGCACAGAACCTTTAAATTTTGTCACTGGAATCTACTTTCACAATATTTTATCCAAGAAGAAGGGGTGCCCCAAGGGTCCATACTTAGCGCTGCCCTCTCTGTAATTAGGCTAAACACGATGATGCAGAATATTCCCAGAACTGTAGAAATATATTTGTATGCTGACAATCTTGCCTTATCATGTCGTTCACCAAACATTAATACCATTGAGAAACAGTTACAACTTTCCATAAATAAGTTGTCTCTAACTTATTTACAAAATGGTTATTGCCTGCCAGAACAAAAGACAATTGTGATTCAGTTCTGTAAAAAGCACAAATTACACCCAGAGCCTGAACTTAAATTAAGAAACTTTCCAATCCCTTTTTCCAGAAATATTCATTTTTTTTAGGTTTAACATTAGATATGAAACTCAATTTTGCCATGCATATAACTTATATTAGAACCCTCTGCTTGAAAAACTCAATATACTCAAAGCCATCTCTAGTCTAGCAAGTGGTGCAGATATATACACCTCCTGCCTTTGTATTGTTCTCTCATCAGGCCATGTCTAGACTATGGTGGAATTGTCTATGACTCGGCTGGAAAGACTGTACTTACAAGATTAAATACCATAAAGCACAGTGCTCTTTGCACTGTTCTTGTGGTTTTTCGAACATCCCTGGTCCAAAGACTATATAGAGGCAAACGAACCACCACTCCACCTCAGAAGGAAAATGTTACTACTCACCTATGCAGCCAGACTTAAATTCTTCCAGATCGTCCCAATCAGTCACTACTCTTCAATCCTGAATGGATTACATTCTATAATAATAAACCCACTGGTATTAGGCTAAAAGAGTTGATGCACTGCTGAAATGTACATGTTGATAACACGCTTAAAGAAACTAAAATACCTGATCCACCCTGGTCCACAAACCCACCTTACTGTGACACCTATATCCAACGATGGGAAAAAACATCCTTGGAAAACTGTAATATCAAACATTGTTAGTAGCATGTCCTACAAGAAGGACATGCTACTAACAATGTTCAGAGCTGCATAATGTATACCGATGGTTAAAAATCAGATGCCACCATAGGTGGTGCAGCAGTCTTTCCCTCATTCAAAGTATCTGTATCTCTCCTGGCTGAATGTAGAGTTATACTGCAGAACTGTATGCAATCCAGCTAGCTATAGACTATAGCAATATCTGTCTCAACACCCAGTAGTTTAATATATACAGACTCCATGGGTGCACTGTCTACAATAAATAATAAATTTTCAACCCCACTTCCCATAGTAAAAGAAATCCGGTCTTGTCTAAATCATTTGCGGAAAAGGAATCATACTGTAAGTTCTGTTGTTGTTGTTTTGGTTTTTAGGAGCATTAGCAACTAAGGCCATATTGCTCCGGGGATATGCAGTGGTCAATCCCTGACCTTTCCGCATCCTCCGTATTTGGTGGTCACAGGCTCGAACCCCGGTCTAATCAAGAAGCCTGTGCTACGCACTGCTGCTCCTGCCCACCTGGCTATGGAGGCGCCACTGTAAGTTCTGTTGGAGTTCAGAGCATGCCGACATTGCAGGTAATGAAACAGCAGACCAGGCAGCCAAACATCCAAACAGCAGTACATCTCCATCTTACCAAGTACCCTATATAGATTTCCTAACACATAATCCCAGAGGCTCACATCTGGTGAGTATGGGCTTGGCACACAAAGGGTCCTGGGCTGGATATCATCATTCTTCTCTTTCTTGGTGATTCCCTTCTACGTTTGACACACACACACTTTCTCCTTCTTCTCTCAGGATAATTCAGAAATTTTTTCTGGCTGGTGCAGCATAAGCCTCAGGCTTCCTTGCACCATATGGCTAATAATAATAATATCCAACCTATCTGTAGAGACCAGTAGTTAAACATTTGGAAGACACATACGGACAATAAATTATTCAATCTCCTTGTCTGAAATTAAAATCCATTTCTCTGCCTTTAATAACTGCTACCTCTCTCTCTCTCTCTCTCTCTCTCTCTCTCTCTCTCTCTCTCTCTCTCTCTCTCTCTCTCCCCTCTAACTTAGAACTCCATGGTCATTCTCTGCTAATGGTTCCTGTACTACCAGCCTTGTAATGTCATCTGGTTTGTGGGTGATGATCAAGTTTAGAATATCCTTGCCCCCAGTATTTTCCCTAACATGCTGATACAAATAATCATCTAGTTAATTAAAAAAATTTGTTCCCCATGGTGTTTCCCCTCCCACTTTCTCCAGTCAATTTGGAATAAATTGAAATCATCAATAATAAGACATTCACATTGGCTTGCCCATTCCATTTGCATGTAGAGGTTCTTGTCATAAGGTTCACTATCTTTTGGTATGTAGTATCTCCCACTCTTATTTTAGTTTTGCACCCACCCACTTCACATTTCACACATAGGATTTCCTAGGGAATGTGGCTCCCAGGTGCAAATTGCAATTTGGTGCCCCCTTTAAAATTTTCTTCATATGTGTATGTAAGTTTCAGGTTTTCAGACACCCCTTGAACATTGGCACCCTCGGAATGGCCCGACGCCCCTGATTACACAGATTCTCTGCTTGCTTGCTTGCTTAGTTTCTAAATTTGGGAATGCTGTAGTCATGCTTAAGCTGCTTTTGGTAAGATATATGATCCCCTCCCTACACATACACCTTTTTGACCTCACTGTTGTACTCTTCTTACAGTCTAGCATATCAATATTGACTTTTCTCTTCATAACAGAGTTTGGCACACTACATTTTTATTGAGAGAAACAGCAAAAAATGTTCCTATAAAGAAATCCTGAATGATAATGATGTTCTGACAATGATGCAGTGTTTACCTTCCTGAAATTGATCCAGTACTATGATAAGATTTGAAACTATAACCTCTGCAATCCAGACCCCTGATTTTCTATAGAGTTGTTACTTATAGCCATTGTTTGGCACATTATGGCCTTTAATTGTTCTTGCTACAATCAGATAAGAACAAAAACAATATGACTCCCCAACACATATATACTCACCCCTTCTATTTCCACACATAGTATAAAAGTGTAAAAGTATCATTTTCAATTTAAAATATAGCATTTATTATTTTAACTAAAGAAACTGGTAGAATTCCATTACAGGAAAACTGATTTTCTTGCTTACCATCACCGAATTTGATTATTCATGGCAGAGATTTTGAGACTGATCACAGGCTGCTTTTACTGCTTGCAGTTAATGCTTTGATCATAATTTGCCCATCAAGGGTGGTACTTAATCATTTACTAAATCTAGCTTTACATGGAAACTTATCAGTTATATGCACCTCTTGGAAAACAATCAGTCACTTTCCTAAGTAACTGATTGATTGGCATTCCAAATTTGTTTTAAAATTGAATTCTGTAGATGGCTGTATGATTATTTCTGCCAATAAAAAATGCAGATTCATTACTGACAAATTAGAACAGTAGTTGTCCAATGTGGTACTCCCTGTATATGATGAAAAGGTTGGAGATCTTTACATATTTATTTAACCTTTTTATTATGCAAGTGTCAACCTTAGGTCATTTTCAAAATTTGGAATGTGGTCCCTGACTTGACTGCAGCCAAATAGATGTGGTGTCTCAACTTCGTGGTCTCTAAAAGCTCCACAGCAATGAAAGTTTCTGATGCAGATTTCAGGTGTAATTATATCAAACTCTACAATCAGATAAACTTTAAGTTTCTGCTTCTTACACATCAGACAGAACCAGTGCCAGTAATTATTTATAAAATATATTAATACTGTATAAAAATGTACACAAAAATATCTTTTGGATTTGTTCACAGGAATTTTTGGGAACATAATCCCCATGGGCAGCAAGGTCTTTACTTTAGTTCTTTTGTAACATTATGAATATTAACTCTCTGAACCAATAGTAACGACATTCTAAACTAAACTGATCTTTACATTTTCAGTGGAACTTAATGGACAGCAAGCATCTCCACCATTACTGACCCAGGCTCTTTCAGGTAAGCTTTTCTTTTTTAATTAATTCATTCTTTCTCATTATATTGATAAATTCCATTTAGCTGCATAATATTATTATATCGTATTTATAAAAACATTTCAGAGCAGATTTTTTTAATCACAGAGACTGCATATAGTTGCACATCACTAGAGAACACACATTCTTCCTATGCAAAGATTAACATTTATTACTTAAATTTATAGATTAATTTAAATTAAATTTTAATAAATTTATAACTTACATAGATTAACAGCATTTTCTAAAATAGCCTATTAAGATAGCAATCCCTTAGCTATAATAATGGAAATATCCTTAGACATGGGGCAGTATAAATTATTGAACTGATAGTTAAGGATAGTACAAGGTTTATATGGACAGAAATGGAATCATAAAGGAACTATAAAATTTTTTTTATTAAACAGAAAAATTTTTTCTAGCCAACCTTATTAGCAACTATAAAATCATTACTAAAGGACTAGATACAAAGAATAATTTTAATGTAATTTATTTTGGCTTTGGTAGGACTTTTGATATAGCTCCACAAGAACATTTTTAGTATAGTTTGGAGCAATGTTCAAGAAGGGTAACTTACTATAGTGGATAAAAAGATGGTTAAGTGGTGGAAGGTAATTGATTATTTAATGAGGATTTGGTTATGACTACAGCAGGAGCAAGGCACCTTGGCCACCCTTCCCCAAAATTGTAGGTGGAAAAATTAAAATATTTTCAAAAAAAAAAAAAATCAAAATTATATTTTAGAAAAAAATTTAAAACACTTTAAAATGGTCACTGGTTTGTGATAGGTTAACTTTTAAATTACAATCATATTCTTACCAAATTTGAGCATTTAAAAATACTAATTGCAAAATGCACTTCTCACAACAGCTGTTAATTGGATAGTGACTAAGCACACTTGATAGATGGAATCTTTGCTTAATTATGTATCTGTGTATTTCATTAATCTTTATACAAGTGTCAGGGAGGTAGATTTTGTAAACAAATCTACTACCAAGGGTAGGTAGGTTTGTGCTAGCTATTTTTGGCACATGTCCATTACTGGTTTTCACTGTAACAGAATAATAATAGCAATAAAATAAATTAATAATTGCAATAAAGTGTGATGCATGTCAACACAATTTGACCACCCCTTTTAATTAGCTGTTTCTGAAACTACTCATGTAACACTTTATGAATAATTAGTGAGGAAGACAGAGTAACAGCAACTAATCTTGAACCACTGATTAACATAGATATTTTGTTGACATGTACATCAGATCAGGCATCATTACTGTTTGGTTAATGCAGTTGCTTGTTTTCATCTTTTCAGTGTCATGTTGTGTCTTGTATGTTTGGCTTGGTCACAGCTGAATACAAGCTGAAAATTTACAGGTTACATTGGTGAATAAGAAGCAGCTATGTTCAAGTGAGCCTCAAAAATGAGAAATAACAACAGAAAGAAAAGCTGCAACATGATGAAAAGTGGCAGTAGCAGTACTCCTATGAGCTTTTATCAAAATAGTTTAATAGAATTGTTGGAATCAAGCAATTTCAGCAGCTGCTCAAAAAACTGGAGAAATATTCCATCTGAACATGATAATTACGAGAAGACTTCCACTTATCCACTTTTCTTTCATCTTCAAAGTGCATCAAAATGGATGAGCTCTTGCTATTGTCTTTTATTACTTTGGATTCTACCAAAGGTGTTTTACTTATAATGATCAAGTTGAATGAGCAAACTGAAAAAAGTCCATGTCAATTTGTCAAATGGTTGTCCAATGGTTCTTAAAATAAGCACAAAACAAAAGAATTTATTAATAAGAAAGCAAGAGCACATGCTTTCAAAAAGCTGAGAAAACCAAGACTTCCTACTTTTTTCCTTCAAAGTTTGTTTACAGTTTTGCTTCTTGATTTGAGTGAAAAATTACTTTTTTATCTAATTAGTATAAATATAGTTGATCCCCTCTATAACAGTGTCTAAATTATCACAAAAATTTCATCATATAGAAATTTTTCTATACAGAAACTAATCATCCCTGTAAACCATATTCTCAGAGATACATTAAGCTCCCATTATAGTATTCCTGATTATAGTGCTTTCCTACTTTTCACACTCACTCCTTTTAGCCTCGTGTCAATCCTTGAAGAGCCATACATTTTTCAGCATCTTTAACATTCCAGCTAAAAATGTTTTCCTGTTTATATCACTTTTTTTAACGTGGCAAAAAGGAATAAACCCAAATATTAACCCTTCTTCCTCTTGATTGATTTTAATTATGAGAAAGGGATGATAGCGACATTTTCCAAAATTCATTTACAGTGCAATTACTTTACTTCATAGAAAGCGTTTACAGTGCACGTGACATTCAATTATTTCATACAGTATTTTTTATTTTTTTTAAAATCAACACTACGTCTCTGATTTTCTTTCTGATACAGTAATTACTGCCCTCTTTGTGTGTGTGTGTGTGTGTGTGTGTGTGTGTGTGTGTGTGTGTGTGTGTGTGTGTGTGTGTGTGTGTGTGTGTGTGTGTGTGTGTGTGTGTGTGTGTGTGTGTTCAATGTAACATTAAAAAAATGTCTGTAAGTCATTTTCAGTGATGAAAAAAGTACTCACAAATTTCATGGATGACAACATTATTGTGATTATTAGGTTAATACTATATTTTTCAGTTTATAATATTCAGTTTAATTGAACAGAATCCTTTTTAAGAATTCCATTCTTTTTAATAACATTAAAAAAAAAAAAAGGATGAAAGTGTTAAAAAAAAGAAAAAAAAACAAGCATAGTATATTTAGTGTGCAGATTTTCAATATCTTCATAAATAATGCTAAAAAAATAAAAATTTAACATTATTACCAAAAATATTGATGGAATATGAAAAATGTCCCCAAAGAGGGAGATTGTACTAATAATGTTCTAAAAGTACTATAACAAAAGTTTACTTGAAGATTTTCAACCCAAGGATGAATTTGTGGGTTGGTCCTTCACACACTAGCAAAGCTTTTGTGGATTTATTCGATGATGGTTTTCTTCATCAGCATGTTCGGGAGGCAACTACAAGGAGTAATACTCTTGATCTGATTATCAGTAGTGATTCTTCATGCATAAAAATCTACAGATAAAGGAACCACTAGGTGGCATTTATAGAATTGTATAGAATTTAAATACTGAGACAGTATTTAAATTCTATACAGTGGAACTAACTGATGATGGTACCAACATCATCAGTTAGTTCAAAATGGGAGGCATTCAAAGCTACTAGGCTTTACATACCAACTAAGAAATATTGTTCAACATTTAGGCCTAAACGGAGATCAAATGAACTAATGAAACATGTGGCAGAGAAGAAAAATGCATGTAATACAAATAAATTAATGGGTGACATGGAAGCCTATCATAGATATAAGCTGGTCTGAAACCAAGTCACAAAGCAGATTAGGCAGGCAAAGAATGCAAAGAAAAACAGCAAAGAGTTCTTTACCTATACAAACTCTAGAAGGAAATGGATGAATCAGATTGGTACACTGGATATTGATAGTTCAACTGTTGATGATCCTTCTCAGGTGGCTAACGAACTAAATGAGTATTTTGCATCTACATTCACACATGAGGAATTATTCAGGGAGGGTAATGGCAGAGGTGAAAAAAGGCACCCGGGATGGATGGGATCTATCCAGTTATATTAAAGGAGGCAGCAAAGGAAGTAAGCAAATCCTTAGCCATAATTTATGAGAGCTTCCTTGGACTCCGGGCAGGTACCCATGAACTGGAGAAGTACAAATGTGACCCAAATTCAGAAAGGAGGATCAAAGGGCGACATAAGTAATTATAGACTAGTTAGTTTAACTTCCATTCCAGGGAAATTAATGGAGGCACTGGTTAAAGAAGCACTGCAGAATCATCTAGACAAGACTTCAATTATAGCTCAGACACAGCATGGTTTTTTTAAGGGGAAGTCTTGTTTAGGCCTAAATGGATGTCAGATGAACTGATGAGGCATATGGCAGAGAAGAAATATGCATGGGATACATACAAATTAACACATGACACCGAAGCCTATGATAGATACAAGTTGATCTGTAACCAAGTTACAAAGGAGGTTAGGCAGGCGAAGGCAGATTACGAGAAATCTTTGGCAAGGGATGCAAAGAAAAACAGCAAAGAGTTCTTTACTTATGTAAACTCTAGAAGGAAGGGGATGAATCAGATTGGTCCACTTGATATCGATGGGTCAACTGTTGATGATCCTGCTCAGGTAGCTAACAAACTAAATGAATATTTTGCATCGACATTCACACATGAGGAGTTATTTAGCGAGGGGAAAGCCAGAGGTGTATTCAACTCTAGCAGTAAGCTAGAGAATCTTGTAATAACTGAGAGTAAAGTGGAGGATAGATTGTTGAAGATAAACACAAGAAAGGCACCTGGGGTGGATGGGATCTATCCAGTTATATTAAAGGAGGCAGCAAAGGAAGTAAGCAAACCCTTAGCCATAATTATGAGAGCTTCCTTGGACTCAGGGGAGGTACCCACTGACTGGAGATGTGCAAATATCACCCCAATTCACAAAGGAGGATCAAAGGCTGACACAAGTAATTATAGAGAGTCTGCTGACAAGGCTATTAGGAGACGGTCGTGTTCAAAGCCGCTAAGTGGATTTTTCTTATTTATTTATTTATTGATTTGAAATTATTGTTTTCTAAAACTTTTGATTTAAATTTAGTAGTATAACATTATTTTGTGATTTTCTGATTAATTTGGTGTATTTATTCTTTACTCGGCCTTGTAATTGCATAAAAGTATCGGTAAGGGTATCCACGTGTTTGCAACTCCGCTGAACGAGAAGTTCTTTAGCCATATTTAGCCGCTTGATTGAATATTTTTTACATTGAATTATTTCTGTAAGTAGCTTATAGACCTAGTAAGGATCATTAGTTTATTCTGAATTGAGACAGCGAGATTTGAAAGTTAATTAATACTTAAGTGTCCGTAGATTTACCGTTCATAACTTTCCCGCCTTTGTGATACGATAGTTATATATCGTACTAGATAGGGTTAGTTGAACTTCGTTAGCAGTTAAATTGTACTTTTAAATAATTACATATAACGACTTAGATTACAAACGTAATATAATTAATTATATTTAACATAATTAATAACATAACATAATTAATTATAATTAATTAATAAATTAATAAAATCATGACTCAGACCAGAGCAGCAAAGCAAAAGGCTCAAGCTAATGGAAGTGCTGTGGCTCAGAGCAGAACTGTGGGCGGCAGTTGTCCTCTGACTCACAGCCTTATAAAATGCACTGTTTGCTTGATGTTTTCAGAGCAATCGGGTACGGGACATGATAGTGCCATGGGGGATGTCTTTGTGTGTGCGCGATGCAAGGAGTGTATCGATATCAGGCAACAACTCAGCGTTCTTGTGGGTCTATATGAGAGCTTGAAGGACAGGGTGGATGCCCTCGAAGAAACTAAATTGAGGGGCCCATCAAGCTCTCAGCTGCCCACATCAACGCCAGAGCTTGCACTTGGGCATCACGTGACACAGAGGCAACCCCCAAGGCAGAATGCGCTGGTCCCAAAGGAACTAGTAGTTGTTGGTGATTCTATTGTCAGGGAAACGGGGAACATGCTTTGTAAAAAGGATAGGTGGAACAGGACCAGGGTATGTCTGCCAGGGGCAAAGGTTGATGACGTTGTAGAGCGAATATCATCTTTTAAGGGCACAAAAGGTGATATAGTTGTACACGTTGGCACTAATGATATTAAGAGTAGGAGACCAGCAGAATTACTTAACAAGTACAGGTCACTGTTGAACAAAAGCTGAGAATTAGGGTTGAATTTGAAAGTGTCTGCAATTCTGCCCAGACACGATAGGAGGGAGTATATGATGAGAGCCTTGTCGATCAATTCGGCCCTGGAAAGATTGTGCAAGGCTCGAGGGGTAGAATTTTTTTCAGCCTTGACTGTACTTGTTAACAGGAGAGATTGCTTCTACAGGGATGGGATACACTTAAATAGAAAGGGTGCAAGAATATTTGCTGATGCTATCGAGGCAGTGTTAGGTGGGTCGGAAAACTGCTAGCTTGGGGGGGAGACAAAGACCAATAGATTGACAGTAGCCACTGGCAGAGGTGAAAGAGATTCTTGCACTGCTTCTATTAGAATGAGCAGAAGCCTGAAAAACAAGATGCATGATATTTCAGAGACTGCTGGAAGTCATTGCGGTACAAGTAAACACATGGGTTGTGTTAGGGTAGCTAAGAATAGAAACAGGTGCATGTATACTTGCGTGTACACCAATGCTAGGAGTTTAGTAAATAAATTTGATGAATTTGAGGTATTGTTCAAAACATCAAAGGCAGATATTGTTGGGATATCAGAGACGTTGTGTCACACAGATATAAGGGATGCAGAACTGGAATTTGGGGAGTACAACGTCTACAGAAAGGATAGACAGGATAGGAAGGGGGGGGGAGGGGTTATGCTATTAGTTAAGAAACACATAAAAACCAAGGAAGTGAAGCCAGTCGACATCGCTGGACAGTGCAGTGTTGAGTCAGTTTGGTGTGACATAAGCATTGGGAGATCAAAACTGAGAGTAGGAGCGCGTTATCGGCCTAATGACTCTGATGAGTATAATAAGAAACTGTACAGGGAAATAGAGTGGGCCAGTAAATCAGAGAGTCTTATAATGGGAGATTTTAATTTCCCAGATATTGACTGGAATTTGTGGGTTGGTCGCTCACACGCTAGCAAGGCTTTTGTGGATTTATTGAATGATTGTTTTCTAAATCAGCATGTTCGGGAGGCAACTAGAGGAAGCAATACTCTTGATTTGATTATTAGTAGTGATTCTTCATGCATTAAGAATCTGCAGATACAGGAACCACTAGGTGGCAGTGATCACAGTGTGCTGAAGTGGGATTTACTCAAAGAGGTAACTACCATTAGGGGTAAAGGGAAGGGTTATTGCTTCCGTAAAGGCGACTACGATGGACTGAGACAGTATTTAAATTCTATACAGTGGGACCAACTGATGATGTTACCAACAGCAAATTCAAAATGGGAAGCATTCAAAGAACTTATCTTGGAAGCTACTAGGCTTTACATACCAACTAAGAAATATTGTTCAAGGTTTAGGCCAAAATGGATGTCAGATGAACTAATGAGGCATATGGCCGAGAAGAAAAATGCATGGGATACTTACAAATTAACACATGACACAGGAGCCTACGATAGATACAAGTTGATATGCAACCAAGTTACAAAGGAGGTTAGGCAGGCAAAGGCAGATTACGAGAAATCCTTGGCAAGGGATGCAAAGAAAAACAGCAAAGAGTTCTTTACTTATGTAAACTCTAGAAGGAAGGGGATGAATCAGATTGGTCCACTTGATATTGATGGGTCAACTGTTGATGATCCTGCTCAGGCAGCTAACAAACTAAATGAATATTTTGCATCGACATTCACACATGAGGAGTTGTTCAGCGAGGGGGATGCCAGAGGTGTATTCAACTCTAGCAGTAAGCTACAGAATCTTGAAATAACTGGGAGTAAAATGGAGGAGAAACTGTTGAAGATTAACACAAGAAAGGCACCCGAGGTGGATGGGATCTATCCAGTTATATTAAAGGAGGCAGCAAAGGAAGTAAGCAAACCCTTAGCCATAATTATGAGAGCTTCCTTGGACTCAGGGGAGGTACCCATAGACTGGAAATGTGCAAATGTGACCCCAATTCACAAAGGGGGATCAAAGGCTGACTCAAGTAATTATAGACCTGTGAGCTTAACTTCTGTTCCAGGAAAATTAATGGAGGCACTGGTTAAAGAAGCACTGCAGGATCATTTAGACAAGACTTCAGTTATAGCTCGGACACAGCATGGTTTTGTTAAGGGGAAGTCTTGCCTGACCAATTTGATTGGATACTATGATGCAGTCACAAAAGAACTGGATGCAGGGAATAGCTTTGATATTATATACTTGGATCTTAGAAAGGCTTTTGATACTGTTGCACATGGAAGACTGCTACACAAATTGGAGCAGTGTGACATTGGTGGCAAATTGCTGCTATGGATAAAGGGGTGGTTGAGGGGGAGAAGACAGAGAGTGGTAATCAATGGACACTGCTCATCGTGGACTAATGTTATTAGTGGAGTCCCTCAGGGCTCAGTGTTGGGTCCATTATTGTTTTCTGTATTTATAAATGATATTGATGATGGTATATCAAGCTTAATGTCCAAGTTTGCAGACGATACAAAGGTTGGCAGGGTTGTCAAGGACACTACTGACACTATGCTGCTGCAACAGGATCTGGAAAGGTTGAGCAGATGGGATGAGAGGTGGCAAATGAAGTTTAACATTGACAAATGTAAAGTACTACACATGGGAAACAGCAACTCCAGAGCAACGTATCAACTCTGTGGTACTACACTGACAGTGGTAGAGAATGAAATGGACTTGGGGGTGGTTGTGCAGGCAGATATGAAGTTCTCTGAGCAGTGCAGACGGGCTGCAAGAGTAGCTCATGGAGTATTGTCATTGATATACAGGAATTTTTCCATCAGGGATAAGGAGGTGATTATTCCCTTGTATAAGGCAATGGTCAGGCCACACCTAGAGTACTGTATACAGGTCTGGAGGCCTCATTTCAAGAAGGATGTAGATCTGTCTGCTGGAACGAGTACAGAGAAGGGCAACAAGATTAGTGAATGGAACAAAGGGTGCTCTTATGAAGAAAGGCTTAAGTTTTGCAAATTACAGTGTCTGGAGACTAGGCACCAGCGAGGTGATCTGATAGAGGTGTATAAAGCCTTGAATGGTTTAAGCATGCTCAATGCTGATGGGATTCTTCCTCTAGCTCAGAAAAATCACCTGAGAGGGCATAAATCAAATTGAGGAAAGACAGATGTAGGATAGACGTGCGGAAATTTGCCTTTAGCCAGCGGGTGGTTGGTTGGTGGAACAGACTTCCATCCCTTGTCGTGGAAGTTGATAGCCTAAATAAGTTTAAGGCTCAGCTGGACAGGTATTTTGAACGAACAGAGGGGTGAAGTGGAAGTGGGTTTTTTTTTTTTTTTTGGCTGATGCTGCATAAGCTTGCTTTCTTGCATCAAATGCCTCTACTAATGCTAATGCTAATGCTAATGATGTGGTCACAAAGGAACTGGATGCAGGGAATAACTTTGATATCATATATTTGGATCTTAGAAAGGCTTTTGATATTGTTGCACATGAAAGACTGCTGAACAAATTGGAGCAGTGTGGCATTGGTGGCAAATTGCTACTATAGATAAAGGGATGGTTGAGTGGGAGAAAACAGTGGTAATCAATGGACACTGCTCATCGTGAACTAATGTTATTAGTGGAGTTCCTCAGGGTTCAGTGTTGGGTCCATTGTTGTTTTCTGTATATATAAATGATATTGATGATGATATATCAAGCTTAATGTGCAAGTTTGCAGATGATACAAAGGTTGGCAGGGTTGTTAAAGACACTACTGATGCTATGCTGCTGCAACAGGATCTGGAAAGGTTGAGCAGATGGGCTGAGAGGTGGCAAATGAATTTTTTTTTTTTTTTGGCTGATGCTGCATAGTATTAGCATTAGTAGAGGCATATAATGCAAACTTGGACATTAAGCCTGATATACCATCATCAATATCATTTGTAAATACAGAAAACAACTATGGACCCAACACTGAACCCTGAGCATCAGCCAAAAAAAAAAAAAAAAAAAAACACTGCTCCTATTTCACCAATCCATTTGTACAAGCATGCTCAAACCATTCAAGGCTTTATACACCTTAATCAGGTCACTTTGCAGTTGCCTACTCTCCAGACACTATAATCTGCAAAACTTAAGTCTTTCTTCATAAGAGCACCCCTTCATTCCATTCACTAATCTTGTTGCCCTTCTCTGTACTCGTTCCAACAGCTCTACATCCTTCATAAAATGAGGCCTCCAGACATGTATACAGTACTCAACGTGTGGTCTCAATCAGATCACTTCGCAGGTGCCTAGTCTCCAGACACTGTAATCTGAAAAACTTAAGTCTTTCTTCATAAGAGCACCCCCTTCATTCCATTCACTAATCTTGTTGCCCTTCTTTGTACTCGTTCCAACATCTCTACATCCTTCATAAAATGACGCCTCCAGACCTGTATACAGTACTCAAGGTGTGGCCTGACCACTGTCTTATACAAGGGGGTAATCACCATTATCCCTGCTAGAAAAATTCCTGTATATCATTGACAAGACACCATTCTTGCAGACCGTCTGCACTGTTCAGAAAACTTCATATCTGCCTGCAAATACAATTACTCCCAGGTCCTTTTCATTCTCTACCACTGTCAGTGTAGTACCACAGAGATGATACATTACTCTGGGGTTACCGTTTCCCATATCTAGTACTTTTCATTTGTCAATGTTAAACTTCATTTGCCACCTCAAAGCCCATCTGCTCAACTTTTTCTAGATCCTGTTGCAGCAGTGTACTGTCTTTAGTGTCTTTAACAACCCTGCCAACCTTCGTATCGTCTGCAAACTTGGATATTATGCTTGATATACCATCATGAATATCATTTATAAATACAGAAAACAACAATGGACCCAAAAATGAACCCTGAGGGACTCCACTAATAACATTATTCCACGATGAGCAGTGTCCATTGATTACCACTCTCTGTCTTCTCCGACTCAACCATCCCTTTTGCCATAGCAGCAATTTGCCTCCAATGCCACACTGCTCCAATCTGTTCAGCAGTCTTCCGTGTGCAACAGTATCAAAAGCTTTTCTAAGATCCAAATAAATGATATCAATGTGATTCCCTTCATCCAGTTCCTTTGTGACCACATCATAGTATCCAATCAAATTGGTCAGGAAGACTTTCCCTTAACAAAACCATTCTATGTGCGAGCTATAACTGAAGTCTTGCCTAGTAGATCCTGCAGTGCTTCTTTAACCAGTGCCTTTATTAATTTTCCTGGAACAGAAGTTAAACTAACAGTTTATTATTACTTGTGTCGCCCTTTGATCCTCCTTTGTGAATTGCAGTCACATTTGCTATCGGTACATCCTCTGAGTCCAAAGAAGCTCTCATAATTATGGCTAAGGGTTTGCTTACTTCCTTTGCTGCCTCCTTTAATATAATTGGATAGATCCCATCCACCCATGGTGCATTTTTTATGTTTATCTTCAACAATTTCTCCTCCACTTTCCTCTCAGTTATTACAAACTCATCTAGCTCACTGCCAGAGTTTAATTCACCTCTGGCATTCCCCTCCCTGAATAACTCCTCATGTGTGAATGTAGATGCAAAATACTCATATAGTTTGTTAGCCACCTGAGCAGGATCATCAACAGTTGAACCATGATTATCCAGTGGACCAATCTGATTCATCCCCTTCCTTGTACAGTTTACATAGGTAAAGAACTCTTTACTGTTTTCCTTTTCATCCTTTGCCAACGATTTCTCATAATCTACCTTTGCCTGCCTAATCTCCTTTGCGACTAGGTTACAGACCAGCTTTTATCTATCCTAGGCTTCCATGTCACCCATTAATTTATATGTATCCCATGCGTTTTTCTTCAGTGCCATATGTCTCATTAGTTCATCTGACATCCATTTAGGCCTAAACATTGAACAATATTTCTTAGTTGGTATGTAAAGCCAGTAACTTCCGAGATAAATTCTTTGAATGCTTTCCATTTTGAATTTTCTGTTGGTAACATCATTAGTTGGTCCTACTGTATAGAATTTAAATACTGTCTCAGACCGCCTTAGTTGCCTTTACGAATGCAAAAACCCTTCCCTTTATCCCTGATGGTAGTTACCTCTTAGACTAAATCGCACTTCAGCACGTGATCACTGCCACCTAGTGGTTCCTTTATCTTTAGATTCTTAATGCATGAAGAATCACTATTGATAATCAGATCAAGAGTATTACTCCCTCTAGCTGCCTCCCGAACATGCTGATGTAGAAAACAATCATCCAGTTAATCCACAAAAGCCTTGCCAGTGTGTGAGTGACCAATCCACAAATTCCAGTCAATATCTGGTAAATTAAAATACCCCATTATAAGGCTCTCTGATTTACTGGCCCACTCTATTTCCCTGTACAGTTTCTTATTATACTCATCAGAGTCATTAGGCCGATAACGCGCTCCTACTCTCAGTTTTGATCTCCTAATGCTTATGTTACACCAAACTGACTCGACACTGCTCTGTCCAGCGATGTCAACTGGCTTCACTTCCTTGCATGGATTTTTTGTGTTTCTTAACTAATAGCATAACCCCTCCTTCCTTCCTATCCTGTCTATCCTTCCTGTAAACATTGTACTCCCCAAATTCCAGTTCTGAATTTCTTATATCTGTGTGACACCATGTCTCTGATATCCGAACAATATTTGCCTTTGATGTTTTGAGCAATACCTCAAATTCATCAAATTTATTTACCAAACTCCTAGCATTGGTGTACATGCAAGTATACATGCACCTGTTCCTATTCTTAGCTACCCTAACAGAACCCATGTGTTTACTTGTACCGCAATGACTCCCAGCAGTCTCTGAAATATTCTGCATCATGTTTTCCAGGCTGCTGGAAAACAAGATGCAAATATTCGATAGCATCAGGAAATATTCTTGCACACCTTCTATTTAAGTGTATCCCATCCCTGTAGAAGCAGTCTCTCCTGTTAACAATTATGGCCTTAGCTGCCAATGTGCCATTAAAAATCAAATCAAATCAAATCCTGTTAACAAGTGCAGACCAGGCTGAAAAAAATTCATATGCTTGCTTTCTTTCATCGTATGCCTCTGCTAATGCTAATGCTAAGATGGAAAGGACAACTTGCTACTCCTACCACTATTCTAGCGATATTTGTTGTGAGAATATGGTAGCATAATCAGTTCAGAAGAATGGTAGGGTTTTAATTGTAATAAATACTGTATTTTTTGCCTGAATATTGTAGCATAATCAGTAGCTCAGAAGAATAGTAGGGTTTTAATTGTAATAAATAAATGAATATTTTGAAGGTTTTAATACTGTTTGGGCATATATCTTTTGTATTTAGCTAACAATATAACTAATTTAGCATTGTGATCGTTACCGTATAGCGTAACTTGATAACGTATATCTCATATTTGCCAGCTAATACATATTACTGCACAAGTTTAATATAGTATTGTATAGTCAAGTATGGTATAGTAAATTAATCAACTAAATTAATAACCTTATTAATTTTCATTGTTAATTAATCAAATCGTATTTAAATGGAAATAATGCTCCAGAATAGAGCAGCAAAGCACTACTTTATGTATGTAGTAGTGGGAGTACGGTGGCTCTGGGGAATACCAAAGGGAGCAATTCTCCAATGCATCATAGCCTAAAGAAATGTGCGATTTGTGAAATAATTGCAGGCCCTTCTGGGATGGGACATGACGTTGCCAAGGGGGATATCTTTGTGTATGCTCAATGTAAGCAGTGTGAAGAAGTTACATGCCAACTCAGTGTTGTTACGGGCCTTTATGAGAGCTTCAAGGATAGGGTAGATGACATCGAAGGACTTAAATTGGGGAACCCATCAAACTCTCAGCTGCCCATATCAATGCCAGAGCTTGCACTTGATCATCAGGCAATACACCAGCAACCTTCAGGGCAAATTGCACTGAGCCCACAGGAGCTAGTTATTGTCGGTGACACAATTGTTAGGGATATGGTAAATATATGGTGCAAAAAGGATACTGGTGTATGTCTGCCAAGGGCAAAAGTTGATGACGTTATAAAGCAAATATCATCTTTTAAGGGAATAAAGGGTGATATTGTTATACACATTGGCACTAATGACATTAAGAGTAGCAGATCTGCAGACTTACTTAACAATGTTGAAAAAAAGTCGTGAGTTAGGGTTAAATTTGAAAGTGTCTGCAATTCTGCCCAGACGTGATAGGAGGGAGTATATGATGAGAGCCTTTTCAATCGATTCGGCCCTGGAGAGATTGTGCAAGGCTCATGGGTGGTATAATTTTTCTCAGTGTGGTCTGTGCTTGTTAACAGGAGAAATTGTTTCTACAGGAATGAGATTCACTTAACTAGAAAGGGTGCAAGAATATTTACTGTTGCTATTGAGGCAGTGTTAGGTGGGTCTCAAAGCTGCTAGCTTGTCGGGATTCACAGACTAATAGATTAATGGTAGCCACAGGCAGAGGTGAAAGTCATTCTTGCACTGTTTCTACTGGAATGAGTAGCAGCCTGGAAGGCAAGGTACTGGGGATTTCAAGAGCTGCTGGGAGAACAGGTAAATCATGGAACAGGTAAATACATGGGTTGTGCTAGGGTAACTAAGAGTAAGAATAGGTATTCATATACTTCCATATAGACCAGTGCTAGGAGTATAGTAAATAAATTTAATGAATTTGAAGTGCTGGTCAAGACATCAAAAGCGGATATTGTTGGAATATCAGAGGCATGGTGCCACATGGATATAAGCAGTGCAAAATTGGAATTTGGGGGAGTACAATGTGTATAGGAAGGATCGACAGGAGAGGAGAGGTTTTGATTTTAGTTGAAAAAAATACATAAAATCTAAGGAAGTGCATCCAATTGACACTGGTGCACAATGCAATATTGAGTCAGTGTGGTGTGACATAAGCACTGGAAAAGGGAAATGATAGAAGGTGTGTGTTATTGGTCTAATGAATCTGATGAGTATAATGAGCAATTGTGCAGAGAAATAGAGTGGGCCTGCAAATCAGAATGTCTTATAATGGGGGGGATTTTCATTTTCCAGATATTGACTGGAACTTGTGAATTGGTCACTAACTCACTAACAAGGCTTTTGTGGATTCATTGGAGGATTGTTTACTATAACAACATGTTTGAGAGGCAGCCAGAGAGAGTAATACTCGTGATCTGATTATCAGCAGTGATTCTTCATGTTTTAAGAATCTGCAGATAAAGGAACCACTAGGTAGCAGTGATCACAGTGTACTGCTTTGGGATTTGCTTAAAGATGTAACTACCATCAGGGGGTAAGGGGAAGGGTTTTTGCTTTCGTAAAGGTTACTACAGAGGTCTCAGGCAGTTTTTAAATTCTATACAGTGGGATCAGCTGATGATGTTACCAACGGTAATTCTAAATGGGAAGCCTTCAAGGACTTAATCTTGGAGGATACTAGGCTTTTCATACCAACTAAGAAATACTGTTCAAGGTTTAGGCCTAAATGGATGTCAGATGAATTGATGAGGCTCGTGGCAAAGAAGAGAAATGCATGGGATCCATAAGTTAGGGTGTTCATGGTTTTATAGTTTTCTTTTTCTTCTGTTTTTGTCTCTAATTCTGCCTTTAGTACTCTGTATTTAGTTCAATACAGTTTTCTTCTAATATGGCCCAATAATTGACTGTTTGAAATCTTTGGCAGCAGTTATTCTGTTTGTCTGTTTAAACATATAGTCCTCCAGACCAAGCTTAGTTTCCTTTATTAGTCTTATTGGCTCAGTTATTTTTGCCAGGGATTCTGAATGGCTGTCTTCTTCAGTCTTTTGTGATTCTACCTTTTCTTCCTACAGAAGAGCTTGAAAGTGGTCCACCAGGCCCCCCTAAAAAGGGGGGCCTGGTGGACCACTTTCAAGCTCTTCTGTAGTGTCCTCTCCCCGCGAACTCGATTAATCTCAATCCCAGGGAGGTTATCCATGTCTGTATCATGATCAATAATCTGTTCTTTTGGTCATTTTTCATTTGAAATTTTGTCCTTCTCTGTCATATTGGTATTATAGCCTTTTAGTAGATGCCGTGATGAATATTTTGATATATAATTTATATCTGTATCTCTATTAATTTCCAAATTATAGTGGTTCAATGGTCAGGAGTGGGGAGGAATTCTCGGCCATTGCAACTTCTCAATAAATAAAACCATTCGAATTAACGAGTATAATGCTAAAACACAAATTTCAGCTATTTTCCCATAATCCAAAGCATGTCTACAGCTATTATTTATGTCTAAAAAGTTCAATATTTTGTGATTCCTGAACAGTTAAATAATCGTTGTTTGTTTGCTACAATAGTCTCGTTACCTATCTCTACCGCTATCGCTGTAGAGAGCATATTGTAGCTGAACACATTCAGCAATCCAAAAAACACTAAAAAATAATTAACAAAAATAGCTATACTCCAGAACACGGGTATCACTTTGTGGGCGTCGCCAAAGAACAGACTGATATTGTCCAGTCAAATTCTATGATTGGCTGATTATTGGGAATGTGTAATTTACCTCATTTTGCATTTCTTATTGTTTGATTGGATACAAATTTGTTTCTGATTTTTCTTATTTTAGCAGGAAATGCGAAATTATTGTACTGTTGTTTAGTTGTCATTTTGCTGCTCTGCCCCTTAGTTACAGTATGTTATTGTTATTCTGTGTTCATGGTTTTCAAAAGGATTGATGTAAGACTGTAATTGAATGGTGTATATGTTGTTATTTGGTTTTTAGGAGCATTTAGCAACTAAGGCCATATTGCTCCGGGAAATGTGGTGGTCATTCCCTGACCTTTCCGCATCCTCCGTATTTGGTGGTGACAGGCTCGAACCTCGGTCTAATCAAGAAGCGTGTGTTACGCACTGCTGTTCCTTCCCACCCGGCTACGGATGCCTTGAGTGGTGTATGTGTTTGAATTTGATAGCTTTGGAATACAAGTGTTTTCAGTATGGATGTTTGATGAAGTGTACCAGCTGGCATGCGAGGACCAATGAGGTGAGTTTTTTGTTTTCAAGTTTTCTTGACGATTTGATTTTTTTTTTTTGCAGTAAATGCATTAGTTTTTATTATCAGGTTCTCTTTATATTAGTGGGGGTGTGGGGGAAGCTGCCCCAGAACAAAAAGAAAAAGAAAAAGCATTTCTGTTAATGTGCATGAGCAATTCTCATTGTTAATGCATGTGAAATCATCTAGTAATGTACGTGCGAGAAGAATCAGTGGTCGCATGTGGCGTTAATTTTTGTTAGTTGCTTAAAAAAAAAAAAATTGCCGGTTCTTTTTCTTCATTTAAGCTCTGACATATTGTGATATCACATGACATATCCCATTAACATGCAGGTGAGGGGGAAATCGGTGCATGGAAAATGCCTTCACCGACCTATAACTGCCTTCTTTCTCTCTTTCTTGCCGAAGTATAGGGGTTGTACCCATGTTCTGGAGTATAACCACAAAAACACCCTTACGTCTTTAATTATGAGTCCTGTCATTTGGAACTACCTTCAATAGGTGAAAATCCTTTATGAAAAGTCCTACAAAGATCCAAGATCCCAGTCAAAATCCTTCTGCCGTCTACTATCAAGCAGACCCACACTCGTGCACGACTGCTCTCACTGGCATCCACAGGCGAACTCTGCATGGCTGTGGGAAGCTCTTCCCTCAGACTGAAGGATTCGTTCTTGCCATCCAAGACCAGGTAATCAACACCAAGAACTACAGGAAATACATCACCAAGGACCCCATAGTGGCAGATAATACATGTTGATGATGCTACCTGGTCCCAGAAAAAATCAGCACATCACCGCAGGGTGATGACTCAGATGGAATTCACAGAAACATGACCAGGTCGCATGAATAATACATCAGAAGCTATCACAAAAATACTAGAGACCCTCCTGCTCACAAACTATAGCATTAGCATTAGTTAAGGCATACAATGCAAGAAAGAAAGCTTATGCAGCATCTTCCAAAAAAAAAAAAAACCTTCCCATCCATTCACTCAAATGCCTGTCTAGCTCAGCCTTAAATTTATTTAAGCTATTAACTTCCACAACAAGAGATGGAAATCTTTCCAGCAATCAACTACCCGCTGGCTAAAGGAAAATTTCGGCACATCTATTCTACAACTGTCTTTCCTCAATTTGAACCTATGTCCCCTCAGGTTTGTAATCTGAGCAAGAGGAAGAATCCCATCAGCACTGAGCTTGCTCAACCTGTTCAAGGCCTCTTATACACATCAATCAGATCATCTCGCAACTGCCTAGTCTCCAGGTGCTGCAATTTGCAGAAATTAAGCCTTTCTTGGTAAGAGCACCCATTTGTTCCCTTCACCAATCTTGTTGCCCTTCTCTGTACTCATTCTAGCAATGCTACATCCTTCCTAAAATGAGGCCTACAGACCTGTACACAGTACTCGAGGTGTGACCCGACCATTGCCTTGTACAACAGGATAATCACCTCCTTGTCCCTAGTGCTAGCAAAATTCCTATATATCATTGACAAGACTCTATGATCTGCTCTGGCAGACTGACTGCACTGCACTGCTCAGCAAACTTCATATCTGACTGCACAATTACCCCCAGGTCTTTTTCATTCTCTACTTCCCTGAGTGTGTTTGGTACATTTCCATTTCTCTTGGGTTACTACTACCCTTTAGTTAATCAATAGAACTTCTTAATATACCGTTATTTGAGATTCAACTTGATGAAATAATAGCAAAGCGTAATTGAACACCTAGCTACTATTGAACACCAAGTACTCCAACATTTTCCTTCAGGTATCAAGCTTTATATGCACTACACTGATGAAGTGTTACTAATAGGAGATAAGTCCACTTTTGATAGTCTTTATATTAAATTTAATTCAATACACGAAAGACTTAAATATATCTTTGAAATAGAAGCAGATAATGAAATCAATTTTCTTAATCTTACAGTATACAAGACAGGCACTATTATTAGGAACTAAAATGTATAGGTATAGGACACACACACACACACACACACACACACACACACACACACACACACACACACACACACACACACACACACACACACACACACACACACACACACACACACACACACACAGGGAAATACTTACACTTTCAATCACATCACCCACTCAGTACAAAAAAGTTCGTTCTTTACACCCAGGTTCACAATGCTATAAATTACAGTTCTCTACATGATGATTTAGAGTCACAGTATCTCACAAAAACATTTACAGCTAGGAAATATCCTTTGCAATTGATCCGACACACAATCTCCACTGCAAGGAATAGGGTCAACAATTGGCATAATCACAACATCAATCAGAACTCCAAACAAAACACACGCGTTGTTCTCCCCTATCACAGTCAACTTGCGAGACAACTTCATCAAGTATTTACTAATACAGATATAACATTAATATTTTCATCATACAATAAACTGGGAACTATGTTTAATGCATATAAAGAAACACATGAATATTCAGTAAGTGAAATCAACAACATTGTTTACTTGATTAAATGCCAATCTGATTGTAATGCATGTTATATCGGGAGTACTACCACTAAATACGGCACAATTAAAACTTCAAATACATGTGCATATTATCACTACAACAGCTTTAGGACTAATCAAGCCAGCATGGAACATACACAACACCTGCATTCCCATAATCATGACCCTCTAATCGATTCAGCCATTACAATCATTTAATTAAAATCAAGTTATAAAATTCTCCAACAGGAAGCACTTGCCATAGAATGTTGTCGCCGTAATACCAAGTTACATGTTCTAAATACGAAACTTCCAGTAAACTTTTCCCCCATCTGGAACCTTGCACATGTCCTGAAATGCATCATGGGAACATAGGATTTCTTTAAATACACAAACCCTTTCTCTTTCATCACTTCCAACCAAAGACGTTATCACAAAAGTCATCCATCATGACTATTGGCTTTATTTATTAGTTCATTTAATTAAAATTTAATTAAAATCAAGTTATAAAATTCTCCAACAGGAAGCACTTGCCATAGAATGTTGTCGCCGTAATACCAAGTTACATGTTCTAAATACGAAACTTCCAGTAAACTTTTCCCCCATCTGGAACCTTGCACATGTCCTGAAATGCATCATGGGAACATAGGATTTCTTTAAATACACAAACCCTTTCTCTTTCATCACTTCCAACCAAAGACGTTATCACAAAAGTCATCCATCATGACTATTGGCTTTATTTATTAGTTCTTCACAGTTTTAATCATTTTTAATTATTTTATAGAGGACAACAACAGGATGAGGCACTGCACTTCCTCCTCCTTAGGGCAAACTTTTAATCAACTTTTAACTCATGCTTCCTTTTAAACAACTCTATTCTTACGTAATTTAATTGAATTTCCATAATTTTTGCTTAACACCATACAACTAAGCGGATTATCTGAGGTGAGTACCATCAGTTAAGCTTTGCTATTATTTCATCAAGTTAATGCTATCCATATGCAGTACTTCACATTTGTCAATGTTAGACTTCAGTTGCCACTTCTCAGCCCATTTGCCCAACTTATCTAGATACTATTGCAGTAGTGTACTGTCTTTACTGTCATTAATAACCCTGCCAACCTTTGTATCATCTGCAAACTTGGACATTAAGCATGATATACCTCCATCAATATCATTGATGAATACACAAAACAAATGGGACCATGCCATAATAATGGCCAAGACAATCCTGCACAACAGACCAGACGTAACCCTCATGAACAAGAAGGAAATGGCTACCTACCTGAGCAACTTAGTGGTAACCAACACACCAGAAACCTCCAGAAAACCTGAGGAAAAATTCAGGGAGTATAGACTTTAGACAGGAAATCAAAGAAATGTAGCATATGGAACAAGTAATGATCCCAAGCATGGTATTATCAACATATGCATGGTGCCAAAAAGTCTTCATAAGAACTTACATGGAACTCCTGAAAGTACCAATTCTGAACATGTCTAGGATAGTAAGAGAGATTTCCTCAACCAACAGTATTAATAATAATAATAATAATAATAATAATAGTAACTGGACAACCAATCACTTCATGCACTTCTTAGCAGTACCTGTCATGGAGTAGAAAAAATCCCATAAAGGAGGAAAAGTTTTTTAAATAAAAATAATAATGCAGGTTATAAAGGTCCTAAATGATACAGGCTTTAGACAAAACAGTTTTATCTCAGTAAATGAAAATCACACCATATGTATCGATTTCTGATCTAATCTGGTGCATTATAGCCATAGATGCTCTGTTGAACCAAAAACTCCAAATAGAAAACCAAAAACTAGCAAAATTTAAATAAAGAAACTATGAAAAATTATCTGTAACTGTATCGCAAAGTGCATTCTGTTAGATTGATCTGAATCTTTACATCAGTCAGTCTCTTAAATGTACGATATCATAGTCTATAAATCCCACACTTTTGCATACTCTTATTTGCTGTTATGATATATAATGTTAATTTTATGCAGCTCTCCTGTGAACTGGAAATAAAGGAAAAAAATGAAAGGAAGAAAGTCTCCACATCTTCAGTTTGTACTTGACACAACTGTTTTAACAAAACTATAAACTTGAGAACTCATCACATTATCATTTTGTTAAGGTAGCAGAAATTTCAAGTCTGACAGGAAAAAGAAAAAAAAAAACAGTGACATGGCATGACTAGTCCAACTGTTGTGTTGCATGGATAACACATCCTTTTTTAGCTCTTGTCCTGTGCAAACTTGTTTAGGTCAGTATTGAGTTTGAAGACTTGACACAGTATTCAGAAGGGAAAAAATGGTCTGTAAGGAATTGTGTAGTATTCTAGGATGCCTGTCTTGGAATAGTGTCCACAAGCTGGGTGAGGAATTCTCCAGCAGCATGAATCCCATAAGAATTGTTCGCAAATTAGGCCCACAACCATTTTTACCACGATGACCAGCCTCTGGGAATCACTAAGTTGGGAGAGTAGGGGAACTCCCATTGCATTTGCTAATGCTGTCATTCTGCTTTGAGGTGGCAGATTGGATTTCAGTTGGCCTGCTTTAGTACCCAATAGTCAGATACCATTAGAGGTTTTTTGGTTATCAGGGTGACCGATACTCATACTTCTGAAGTGTACAATAATGGTGGGTAGATAATGGATCTGATGTATTTCTTTATGATTCCAGGATCTTTATTATGCAGATTTTGTTTTGTCGTTGAATGCAGACACAAGGTCTATGACATGAGTTTATCCAGCTAAACACTAAAACAGAGTTTTTGGCTGAAAATTACATCTAAGTTGGAGTGAGCAGTTATAACAGGGATTTGGGCATTACCAAAAGTAGGTGACATCACTGTAGGATTTGTCTTCAGTGGGAATAGCGTAACCTTGGTCTTCTCTGGGTTGATCATCAGGCCAAAATGCCGAAGAAAGGGTACAATTTCCATGAGACTGTTATTGATGTGGTTAATGGTGAGGATTAGGTTGGAACTTGGCCGAATTAGGTAAGAATTATAACATCATTGGCATAGGAGATGATTTTATAATTACATTCCACTGGTGCAGTTATTCCACACCAGGAATTGTAATTGCTGTGAATAACAATCCTAAGGGCCCTGGAGAACTTTAGCAGTTATAACCCTCCTTTGGCATTTTCCTTCTGTGTCTGGCTGCAACAACCTCTTACTAAGGAATTATGCACAGAATTTTGTAGTAAGAGAGCAGAGATAAAGCTCAGAGTGTCTCCCTTAATATGATAGTATGGTTCTAATAGCCTTAATAGAGAAGGGACATCCACAGCACCAAACGTGGTCTCTATAACCAGTAAGTTTTGGCCAGTATTTGAGTGCATTCAAATGTTGATAATATGGCATTTGTGGTTGTGAGGAGGATTGTAGTCATAGATTGTATATATTGTATATATGATGGATATATGAGTATATGATATATTGGATATATGAGTATATGATGACAGCCCTGTCGATCAATTCAACCCTGGAAAGATTGTGCAAGGCTCAAGGGGTAGAATTTTTTTCAGCCTGGTCTGTACTTGTTAACAGGAGAGACTGCTTCTACAGGGATGGGATACACTTAAATAGAAAGGGTGCAAGAATGTTTGCTGATGCTATCGAGGCAGTATTAGGTGGGTCGGAAAACTGTTAGATTGGGGGATACAAGGACTAACAGATTAACAGTTAATGGTGAAAGTGATTCTTGCACTGCTTCTATTGGAATGAGCCGCAGCCTGGAAAATAAGATGCAGGATATTTCAGAGACTGCTGGGAATCATTGCAGTACAAATAAACACATAGGTTGTGTTAGGGTAGCTAAGAAAAAGAACAGAATAGAAATACACCAATGATAGGAGTTTAGTAAATAAATTTGATGAATTTGAGGTATTGCTCAAAACATCAAAGTCAGATATTGTGGGGATTTCAGAGACGTGGTGCCACACAGATATAAGGAATGCAGAACTGGAATTTGGGCAGTACAATGTCTACAGAAAGGATAGAGAGGATAGGAAGGGAGGAGGGGATATGCTATTAGTTAAGAAATACATAAAATCCAAGGAAGTGAAGCCAGTCGACATCGCTGGACAGTGCAGTGTCGAGTCAGTTTGGTGTGACATAAGCATTGGGAGATCAAAATTGAGAGTAGGAGTGTGCTATAGGCCTAATGACTCTGATGAGTATAATAAGAAACTATACAGGGAAATAGAGTGGGCCAGTAAATCAGAGAGTCTTATAATTGGGGGATTTTAATTTCCCAGATATTGACTGGAATTTGGGGGCTGGTCACTCACACACTAGCAAGGCTTTTGTGGATTTATTGGATGATTGTTTTCTACATCAGCATGTTCGGGAGGCAACTAGTGGGAGTAATACTCTTGATTTGATTATCAGTAGTGATTCTTCATGCATTAAGAATCTGCAGGTAAATGAACCACTAGGTGGCAGTGATCACAGTGTGCTGAAGTGGGATTTACTCAAAGAGGTAACTACCATTAGGGGGTAAAGGGAAGGGTTACTGCTTTCGTAAAGGCAACTACGATGGACTGAGACAGTATTTAAATTCTATACAGTAGGACCAACTGATGATGTTACCAACAGAAAATTCAAAATGGAAAGCATTCAAAGAATTTATCTCGGAAGTTACTGGCTTTACATACCAACTAAGAAATATTGTTCAATGTTTAGGCCTAAATGGATGTCAGATGAACTAATGAGACATATGGCACTGAAGAAAAACGCATGGGATACATATAAATAAATGGGTGACATGGAAGCCTAGGATAGATATAAGCTGGTCTGTAACCTAGTCGCAAAGGAGATTAGGCAGGCAAAGGTAGATTATGAGAAATCGTTTGCAAAGGATGCAAAGGAAAACAGTAAAGAGTTCTTTACCTATGTAAACTGTACAAGGAAGGGGATGAATCAGATTGGTCCACTGGATAATCATGGTTCAACTGTTGATGATCCTGCTCAGGTGGCTAACAAACTATATGAGTATTTTGCATCTACATTCACACATGAGGAGTTATTCAGGGAGGGGAATGCCAGAGGTGAATTAAACTCTGGCAGTGAGCTAGATGAGTTTGTAATAACTGAGAGGAAAGTGGAGGAGAAATTGTTAAAGATAAATACAAGAAAGGCACCTGGGGTGGATGGGATCTATCCAGTTATATTAAAGGAGGCAGCAAAGGAAGTAAGCAAACCCTTAGCCATAATTATGAGAGCTTCCTTAGACTCAGGGGAAGTACCCATGGACTGGAGATGTGCAAATGTGATCCCAAATCACAAAGGAGGATCAAAGGGCGACACAAGTAATTATAGACCTGTTAGTTTAACTTCTGTTCCTGGAAAATTAATGGAGGCACTGGTTAAAGAAGCACTGCAGGATCATCTAGACAAGACTTCAGTTATAGCTCAGACACAGCATGGTTTTGTTAAGGGGAAGTCTTGCCTGACCAATTTGATTGGATACTATGATGCAGTCACAAAAGGACTGGATGCAGGGAATAACTTTGATATTATATACTTGGATCTTAGAAAAGCTTTTGATACTGTTGCACGTGGAAGACTGCTGCAGAAATTGGAGCAGTGTGGCATTGGAGGCAAATTGCTGCTATGGATAAAGGGGTGGTTGAGGGGGAGAAGACAGAGAGTGGTAATCAATGGACACTGCTCATCATGGACTAATGTTATTAGTGGAGTCCCTCAGGGTTCCGTATTGGGTCCATTATTGTTTTCTGTATTTATAAATGATATTGATGATGGTATATCCAGCTTAATGTCCAAGTTTGCAGACGATACGAAGGTTGGCAGGGTTGTCAAGGACACTACTGACACTATGCTACTGCAACAGGATTTGGAAAGGTTGAGCAGATGGGCTTCGAGGTGGCAAATGAAGTTTAACATTGACAAATGTAAAGTACTACATATGGGAAACAGCAACCCCAGAGCAACGTATCAACTCTGTGGTACTACACTGACAGTGGTAGAGAATGAAAGGGACCTGGGGGTGGTTGGTCAGGCAGATATGAAGTTTTCTGAGCAGTGCAGTCGGGCTGCAAGAGTAGCTCATGGTGTATTGTCGATGATATATAGGAATTTTTCTAGAAGGAATAAGGAGGTGATTATTCCCTTGTATAAGGCAATGATCAGGCCACACCTAGAGTACTGTATACAGGTCTGGAGGCCTCATTTCAAGAAGGATGTAGAGATGCTGGAACGAGTACAGAGAAGGGCAACAAAATTAGTGAATGGAACAAAGGGGTGCTCTTATGAAGAAAGGCTGAAGTTTTGCAAATTACAGTGTCTGGGGACTAGGCACCAGCGAGGTGATCTGATAGAGGTGTATAAAGCCTTGAATGGTTTGAGCATGCTCAATGCTGATGGGATTCTTCCTCTAGCTCAGAATAATCACCTGAGAGGGCATAAATTCAAATTGAGAAAAGACAGATGTAGGATAGACGTGAGGAAATTTGACTTTACCCAGCGGGTGGTTGGTTGGTGGAATAGACTTCCATCCCTTGTCGTGGAAGTTGATAGCCTAAATAAGTTTAAGGCTCAGCTGGACAGGTATTTCGAACGAACAGAGGGGTGAAGTGGAAGTGGTCATTTTTTATTTATTTATTTATTATTATTTATTTATTTTATTTTATTTTTTTTTTGGCTGTTGCTGCATAAGCTTGCTTTCTTGCATCAAATGCCTCTACTAATGCTAATGCTAATATTACCAAAACAAACATGATTGATTTGCCATGGGGGCTTTTTTTTTTGATTTTTTCAATTGGCCATTCGAGTTACATTTGACAATGTTCAGCAGTTAGTTATACGAGCTGCGGAACACTGTCAAATATGTTATCCAAATGGCACAAAAGATACTTAGTTTTTCACTTTTTATTCAGCAGAATTCTCAGTATTGGCACTCGCTTAATATTAATATTATTCTTGGTACTTCACTTACAACTGGTCAGCTAAGTCAATCACAGAATCACAAATGACCATCTTTACTTTACTTTATACAACAGTATATGTGAGGAAATACTACACCCCCCCCCAAAAAAAAACATTCATTTGAACAAAAAGACATGGGAGGAGTACTATTCACCTCTTTTTTCCTTGTATAAAAGTAGGGAACTATAATTCACTTAACAGTGTCATGAACTGTTAAGTAAATTACAGTTATTATCTTTTCTAATAAGCATATTAGCAAAGATAATATAAATATCAAACAAGGGCAAAATCAAATAAAAAATACAATATCAAACAAGTTAAGTGAATTATCAGCGTTTCCCAAATTTTATACAAGGGGGGAAGTAGTAGTAGTGCTCTCTATCTCTCTGTTAAAATGAAAATAGACCTGTTATTTACTAAATATAATATCAAACAAGTCTCTGATACTTGACATTATACCATGCAGCCGTGTTCCATGGTAAATTCTGTGTTCCTTTGTTAACAGGAGAGACTGCTTCTACAGGGATGGGGTACACTTAAATAGAAAGGGTGCAATAATATTTGCTGATGCTATCGAGGCAGTGTTAGGTGAGTTGAAAAACTGCTATCTTGGTGGGATTCACAGACTAAAAGGTTAAAAGTACCCGCAGGCAGAGGATAAGGTGATTCTTGCACTGCTTCTATTAGAATAAGCAGCGGCTCCAGGCCGCTGCTTATTCTAATTATTCTAATAGGTTGGAACTTGGCCGAATTAGGCTGGGGTTTCAGGGACTGATGGCAGTCATCATGAAACAAATAAATATATGGGATGTGTTAGGGTAATTAAGAATAAGAATAGGTGCATGTATACCAATGCTAGAAGTATAGTAAATAAATTTGATGAATTTATAATGTTGGTCAAGACATCAAATGTGGATATTGTTTGGATATCAGAGACGTGGTGTCACATGGATATCAGGAATGCAGAATTGGAATTTGGGGAGTACAGTGTGTAGAGAAAGGATAGACAGGATTAGAACGGAGGAGGCGTTATGCTGTTAATTAAGGA
The DNA here is from genome assembly GCF_048544385.1 of Mastigoproctus giganteus. Lineage (NCBI taxonomy): Eukaryota > Metazoa > Arthropoda > Arachnida > Uropygi > Thelyphonidae > Mastigoproctus > Mastigoproctus giganteus. The sequence continues at coordinate 128,329,532 of NC_143582.1, forward strand.
AAACATAAAGTCGAAGGAAGTGCATCTAACTGATGTTGGTGGACAGCAATGTTGAGTCAGTGTTGTGTGACATAAGCACTGGGAAAGCAAAAATAAGAGTAGGAGTGTGTTATAGGCCTAATGACTCAAATGAGGACAGCGAACAATTGTACGGAGAAATAGAGTGGGCTAATAAATCAGAATGTTTTATAATGGGGGATTTGAACTTCCTAGATATTGACTGGAACTTGTGGTTTGATCACTCGCACACTAGCAAAATTTTCATGGATTTATTGGATGATTGATTTCTGCAGCAGCATGTTCGAAAGGCAACCAGAGAGGTAATACTATTGATCTGGTTATCAGCAGTGATCATTCGTGTATTAACAATTTGCAGATAAAGGAACCACTAGGTGGCAGTGATCACAATATACTGATGTGGGATTTACTTAAAGATATAATTACCATCAGGGATAAAGGAAAGGGTTTTTGCTTCCTTAAGGTGACTACAGTGGTCTCAGACAGTTTTTGAATTCTGTACAGTGGGACCAACTGATGATGTTACCAACAGCAAATTCTAAGTGGGAAGGAATTAATTCAAGGAATTAATCATTTCATACTTATTAAGAAATATTGTTCAAGGTTTAGGCCTAAATGCTTGTCAATTGAACTAATGAGACTCATGGCAGGAGAAGAAAAATGCATAGGATGCATATAAATTATCAGGCAACACAGAAGCCTATGGCAGATATAAGTTAGTCTGTAATCAGTTCACAAAAGAGATTAGGCAAGTGAAGACAGATTACGAGAAATCTCGTAATAATCGGTCTCAAAAATCTCAAATCTCGTGAGGGGCCCATCAAGCTCTCAGCTGCCGACATCAATGCCAGAGCTTGCACTTGGTCATCATGCAACACAGTGGCAACCCCCCCAAGGCAGAATGTGCTGGTCCCACAGGAATTAGTAGTTGTTGGTGACTCTATTGTCAGGGAAACGGGGAACATGCTTTGTAAAAAAGATACGTGGAACAGGACCAGGGTATGTCTGCCAGGGGCAAAGGTTGATGATGTTGTAGAGCGGATATCATCTTTTAAGGTTGTTGTACAGATATCATCTTTTAAGTTATAGTTGTACACGTTGGCACTAATGATATTAAGAGTAGGAGACTGGCAGAATTACTTAACAAGTACAGGTCACTGTTGAAAAAAAAAAAGCCGTGAATTAGGGCTGAATTTGAAAGTGTCTGCAATTCTGCCCAGACATGATAGGAGGGAGTATATGATGAGAGCCTTGTCGATCAATTTTGCCCTGGAAAGATTGTGCAAGGCTCAAGGGGTAGAATTTTTCTCAGCCTGGTCTGTGCTTGTTAACAGAAGGGACTGCTTCTACAGGGATGGGATACACTTAAATAGAAAGGGTGCAAGAATATTTGCTGATACTATCGAGGCAGTGTTAGGTGGGTCGGAAAACTGCTAGCTTGGGGGGATACAAGGACTAATAGATTAACAGTAGCCACTGGGAGAGGTGAAAGTGATTCTTGCACTGCTTCTATTGGAATGAGCAGCAGCCTGGAAAACAAGTTGCAGGATATTTCAGAGACTGCTGGGAGTCATTGCAGTACAAGTAAACACATGGGTTGTGTTAGGGTAGCTAAGAAAAAGAACAGGTGCATGTATACTTGCGTGTACACCAATGCTAGGAGTTTGGTAAATAAATTTGATGAATTTGAGGTATTGCTCAAAGCATCAAAGGCGGATATTGTTGGGATATCAGAGACGTGGTGTCACACAGATATCAGGAATGCAGAACTGGAATTTGGGGAATACAATGTGTACTGAAAGGATAGACAGGATAGGAAGGGAGGAGGGGTTATGCTATTAGTTAAGAAACACATAAAATCGAAGGAAGTGAAGCCCATCGACATGGCTGGACATTGCAGTGTTGAGTCAGTTTGGTGTGACATAAGCATTGGGAGATCAAAATTGAGAGTAGGACTGTGCTATAGGCCTAATGACTCTGATGAGTATAATAAGAAACTGTACAGGGAATAGAGTGGGCCAGTAAATGAGAGAGTCTTATAATGGGAGATTTTAATTTCCCAGATATTGACTGGAATTTGTGGGTTGGACACTCACACACTAGCAAGGCTTTTCTGGATTTATAGGATGATTGTTTTCTACCTCAGCATGTTCGGGAGGCAACTAGAGGGAATAATACTCTTTATTTGATTATCAGTAGTGATTCTTCATGCATTAAGAATCTGCAGATAGAGGAACCACTAGGTGGCAGTGATCACAGTGTGCTGAAGTGGGATTTACTCAAAGAGGTAACTATCATCAGGAGTAAAGGGAAGGGTTATTGCTTTCGTAGAGGTAACTATGATGGTCTGAGACAGTATTTAAATTCTATACAGTGGGACCAACGGATGATGTTACCAACAGAAAATTCAAAATGGGAAGCATTCAAAGAATGCTTCCCATTTTGAATTTTCTGTTGGAAACTACTAGGCTTTACATACCAACTAAGAAATATTGTTTAAGGTTTATGCCTAAATGGATGTCAGATGAACTAATGAGACATATGGCAGAGAAGAAAAATACATGGGATACTTATAAATTAACACGTGACACAGAAGCCTATGATAGATATAAGTTGATCTGTAACTAAGTTACAAAGGAGGTTAGGCAGGTGAAGGCAGATTACGAGAAATCTTTCGCAAGGGATGCAAACAAAAACTAGAAAGAGTTCTTTACTTTTGTAAACTCTAGAAGGAAGGGGATGAATCAGATTGGTTCACTTGATATCGATGGTTCAACTGTTGATGTTCCTGCTCATGTGGCTAACCAACTAAATGAATATTTTGCATCGACATTCACACATGAGGAGTTATGCAGCGAGGGGAATGCCAGAGGTGTATTCAACTCTGGCAGTAAGCTAGATAATCTTGTAATAACTGAGAGTAAAGTGTAGGAGAAATTGTTGAAGATAAACACAAGTAAGGCAACTGGGGTGGATGGGATCTATCCAGTTATATTAAAGGAGGCAGCAAAGAAAGTAAGCAAACCCTTAGCCATAATTACGACTAAGTCCAAGTCCAAGCCTGAGTCCAAGCTTCCTTGGACTCAGGGGAGGTACCAATAGACTGGAGATGTTCAAATGTAACCCCAATTCACAAAGGAGGATCAAAGGCTTACACAAGTAATTATAGAGTTTAACTTCTGTTCCAGGAAAATTAATGGAGGCACTGGTTAAAGAAGCACTGCAGGATCATCTAGACAAGACTTCAGTTATAGCTCGGAAACAGCATGGTTTTGTTAAGGGGACGTCTTGCCTGGCCAATTTGATTGGATTCTATGATGCAGTCACAAAAGAACTGGATGCAGGGTATAACTTTGATATTATATACTTGGATCTTAGAAAGGCTTTTGATACTGTTGCACATGGAAGACTGCTGCACAATTTGGAGCAGTGTGGCATTGGAGGCAAATTGCTGCTATGGATAAAGGGATGGTTGTGGGGGAGAAGACAGAGAGTGGTAATCAATGGACACTGTTCATTGTGGACTAATATTATTAGTGGAGTCCTTCAGGGTTCAGTATTGGGTCCATTATTGTTTTCTGTATTTATAAATAATATTGATGATGATATTTCAAGCTTAATGTCCAAGTTTGCAGATGATACAAAGGTTGGCAGGGTTGTTAAGGACACTACTGATGCTATGCTGTGCATCAGGATCTGGAAAGGTTGAGCAGATGGGCTGAGAGGTGGCAAATGAAGTTTAACATTGACAAATGTAAAGTACTACATATGGGAAACAGTAACCCCAGAGCAATGTATCATCTCTGTGGTACTACACTTAAGGTGGTAGAAAATGAAAAAGACCTGGGAGTAATTGTGCAGTCAGATATGAAGTTATCTGAGCAATGCAGACAGGCTGCAAGAGAAGGTTATGAGGTATTGTCAATCATATACAGGAATTTTGCTAGCAGGGAAAGGAGGTGATTATCCCTTTGTATAAGTCAGGCCACGCCTTGAGTACTGCAGTCAGGTCTGGAAGCCTAAGTTTAGGAAGGGTGTAGAGTTGCTAGTACGAGTTCAGAGAAGGGCAACAAGATTGGCAAGGGGAATGAAGGGATCCTCTTATGAGAAGATCCCTTCATTCCTCCTCAAGAGAAGCTTGAGAACTTAAGAGAGGCTTAAGTTCTACAAATTGCAGTGGCTGGAGACTAGGCACTTGTGAGGTGATCTGATTGAGGTGTATAAGGCCTTGAATGGGTTGAGCATGCTGAATTCTGATGGGATTCTTGCACTTGCTCAGATTAAGAACCCAAGGCGGCATAAATTGAAATTGAGGAAAGACAGTTGTAGAATAGATGTGTAGAAATTTATCTTTAGCCAGTGGGTGATTAATTGCTGGAACAAACTTTGATCTGTTGTTGTGGAAGTTGATAGCCAAAATAACTTCAAGGAAGAACTGGACAAACATTTAGAGGGAATGGTTGTGTGAATTTTTTTTTTTTTTTTTTTTTTTTTTTTGGCTGTTGCTGCATAGGGTCGTACTCTTGCTTTCTTTCATCACATGACTCTATTACTATTACTATAAATTTTTGCAACCCGTGTGCCCAGTGGTAACAGCAAACTGATATATCACATTTTTACCAGTGTTGGAAAAATTAGGTTTCCTTTTATGTGACTGAAAAAAATTGCAATTCTTAATTCTAATCACTTTGCCATTGGTAAAAATTTGGCAATTCAGTTTGTCATTACTGTTGGGTGCAGTGGTAAACATTTGTGATAAAATTTGACTGTGGTGGCAATGCAAGATCTGAGAGTAAGATCACATGTAAAGCAGTTCCGATCACAGAAAGAAAAAAGTCACATAACATTTAGAAATTTTTGAACAACAACCCTGCAACCAGAAACAAATGTCAACCGTTAGATATGCCCTTAAGTCATTGTAAAGAGTAGGCGTATCATTTTGTCTTTTCCGACATTGACTGTTCACAAGTTTATTAAGATGTGGTGGGGTAAGCAAATTTGCCAGTTTCAGGTTTAATCCATATAAATGAGCTCAAGTTATGCTGCTGACCGAGCAATGATGAGAAACCCTTGTCAACAGATTACTGACTGATTGTACATGTTCTTCATTTATTGAGCGAATAACAGAATGCTGCTTGTGCAAAAGAACTCCTTTCCTCGCTGGTAGTGGGAAAGGAATTTTTCTTGCTAATGTTTTTCGCTCACATCTGTTTGTATTTTGCCATCACAGGTATTGCAACACTGCTGACTGAACACCTAGAGGGAAGAAGATATAAGTGATATGTTCTCCATTTAACAAGCTTAGCAGGAAGCTGCCAGTACCAGAAAAGCAGAGTGCCTCTGGATATGTTGTTTCTTCTTTCTCTGCCATCGCCCAAAAACCTTCTTCCTGATTTTTCACATAAATATTTTGTGCTTTCTTTTGAATTATTGCAAAGTTGACTGATATGTATGCATTAATATGTATACACTGATATGTATACACTGGTATTGATATGTATACACTGATATTGATAGGTATACACTGGTATTGATATGTATACACTGATATTGATAGGTATACACTGGTATTGATATGTATACATTGATATGTATGCACTGATATTTATGCATTGTTCATAAAATCCATATTTTCAAAAGTCTCTCCATTTATTATATTTATTAAGGGGGAAGAATTTCACTTTCTACTTATAACCCATTTTCATGTTTCATAAGTCATTATCCTTTGCTATCATGCTTGTTGTTGAACATGCTAACCCTGACTTGCAGCTAGTAGATGCCTTGCCTTCACTACTTTCACTCTTATTATTTTCATTTTCTCTTCTAAAGAGTGAATATCTTTTCATTTTATTTTTCATTCCAACTTTGTTTTTCACTCATCTGACCACATAATAAACAAAACTATTGAAAAACCCCTTCTATATGTTACTGTTACACTATAATCATGACAGAGCAGCGTGTAAGACTGCAAAATAATATCACATTAACTTCTAATCTCTAATAGATAAATAAATTCTGTTTATTCTCCAGATAGCCATGGAGATTACTGAGGTATACAGTTAGTCACTTCATTGGTCATGGTGTGCCAAACCTGTGTGACTATGCATAACTGTGGATATATGTATGCGGTGCTGCCCAAAATACCAACAGTCAAATTCCCAACAACCGAAAATCCCGACAGGCCAAAATCTCGACATACCGATTGTATTTAAAAAAAACAAAGTTAGAGTCTATATCTCAGAAATTGTATTTGCAATAAAAAAATGTTTTTCATGTAATCAAAATGGCCACTAAAAACATTAAAATTTTATTTGAACACATGGGACATGTACATTGGGGTTATGCAAACAGTATATGATAATGTTAATGTTTTATGTCATATTAATGATTAATAAATAAACAACACACACACACATATAAACCCCAGGGACTCACATCTGGTGAGTATGGGCTTGGCACACCCAGGGTCCTCAGCTGGATATCATCATTCTTCTCTTTCTTGGTGATTCCCTTCTACTTCTGACTCTTGTTTTCTCTATTTCTCTCTCTCTCTCTCTCAGGGTAACTCAGAATTTTTTTTTTTGATTGGTGCAGGAAAAGGCTCAGTCTTCCTTGCACCATATGGCTAATAATAATAATAATAATAATAATATATATATATCTACATAAGCTAAATTAAAATAGGATATTTGCTAGTAGCGTGGCAATCCAGTAGAGTGAAAAAGAACTTAACCAAATAAAATAACATAACAATAACAGAAAAAAATATATAGGGGGGATAAAGAAAAAGAGAGTAGCATTGAAGCAACATTCCTAAAATAATTTAGAAAATTAAGCCAATTCAAAGAAATTTTGCGGTGTTCCCCCCCTCCCCTGAAGGTGTCCATTTCCAAATTATGTGAAATCTCACCAAAGTGGAAACTTAGACTAACAACACTACGTGACCAATTAATAAAATGAAATAAAATAGACTGACCATTATGCCCCATCTCCACAGAGGACCACGAGGCCAATAATAGTCAGGGAATCACTGCATTTCGAACGCTAAACAAATCCATGCAACGACGGAATGATACTAAGATCAGACCGCCGATGCAATTGATTTGCATAGCAGCGGTCCTTATGCAGCGAAAAATAATAAAACAGAAAGCCTAGTACTCGCATGGCCAAACCACACCACTGACAAAACACTATTGTTTTGTCGTTTTTGTTTGAAATGCAGTGATTCCCTGACGATTATTGACCTCGTGGTCCTCTGTCGAGATGGGACATGATGATCAGTCTATTTTATTTCATTTTATTAATTGGTCATGTAATGTTGTTAGTCTACGTTTCCACTTTAGTGATATTTCACATAATTCGGAAACGGGTGCCTTCAGGGGAAGCGCGATGCGCTGCTAAATTTCTTTTAATTGGCTTAATTTTCTAAATTATTTTAGGAATGTTCCTTCAACACTACCCTCTTCTTCTTTATCCCCCCATATATATTTTTCTGTTATTGTTATGTTATTTTATTTGGTTAAGTTCTTTTTCATTCTACTGGTTTGCCATGCTACTGGCAAATATCCTATTTTAATTTAGCTTATTATGAGCAACATGTAGTGGATTGTGCTTTTCTGCTGCCACTGATGTTAACTTTTCTACTATTTTCTTATTTATTTTTATTATATATTTTTATTAATTTCTGTATATTTAATTTTTGGATTAATTGGATTATATATATATATGTGTGGACCAGGGACCAGAGTGGACAAGGGTTCAAGCCTGTGACTGCTAAATACAATTAACATTTGTATTGATTGATTTATTGTAAATTCTACTGGCCTGGTGGTCGTGCCAGGGTATAAACAAGAACATTTTTAGCTTATTATGAATTATTATTTGTCCGCACGTGTAGCACAGTGGTATCGTCACCATTCTCCCCACGCTGGGTAGAAAAGCCTGGAAAGCCTGGGTTCAAATTCTGTCGATGATGCAAAGAATTTTTATCAGCTTTTACTAACCTGAGACTGCTTCCGAAACTATCATCAACAGCCTAAAAACTCTTGTTATATACTTACACAGTTCTCTCTTCAGATTAACACAAATAAATCTGCACAAATGGTGTTCTCATTCAAATCACACTCAACTCAACTAAACTTGAAAATCCATGGAACCTCCATCCCTCCAGTAACTAAGCACACAGAGATCTTGGGGTCATCTTTGACCCTAAACTCAGCTTTAAACACCATGTCACAGATATTCACAAGGTCTGCTGATCCAGATGGCTTGCCAAACAACACCTCCTTTATGTCACAGAATCTTAGTACACTCTTCAATATATTTACAGGTTTCTTCAGCCAGTCATTATCTACAGATCTGAAATCTGGGCATCGGCAGTGAAAACCGTGCTAAAAACCATCTGACGAGTACTGGCTGCTTCAGTGGGTGCTTGTCAAGCACAAACTTCCACCCTTTACACACACTTCAGAAATGACCAAACTTCTAAACTACAGAAAAGTCTCAGAACAGATCTTCGCCCTCTGCTTACTTGCTAGCATTAAAATGATAGTGGGTGAAATCGATACACCAAGTATTGGGCAGCTGTATAATTGGAGAATCCCCCCCCCAGAAACCTTAAGAACCCTCCTTTCTTTACAATCCATATTGGATTGTAAAGAAATCGGCAAAAGATTCCTGCCAATGGAGATGCTCCAAAACGTCCAAGAGATGGATGCTGATTACAAGAAATTCATCGAGGGTAAAGCCTACAGAAGACACATCATCAGGGAGCATCTTTCATCTTCAACTGAATGAGTGTCATTGTTTTTCCTTGTTTATTTTGTTGCTGTTGTGTAAAAAAAAAAAAAAAAAAAATTGTTTTCACATGTTTACAACTTGTTTTTTGTTTCTTTACTGTTTTAGTTCCTTTTTATGTTAAACCCGTAGCATTTTTGCTCTTACAGGCATTGCAACAGGCATGCAAGAAAAATTTACTTATTTTCACTGATTGCAATAAAGATATTATAATCAGTTCACAACAACCACATTACTGACAATCACAGTTTAATGATATCAAAATCACAGATTAAAATTTGCAAAAAATCATTATTATTATTATTATTATTGCTCGTATATTATTTCTCCCTGATTGGGGATTCCACCTCATGACGGGTATTGCTACCAAGTACACAGGGTGGTTGTTGTTATATCTGGTGTTACTGTTGATTGAGGAACTCTCTGATTATCCTACAGGTGTTCAGGATTACAACTTTCTTGAGTTCCTTGTAGGTGATAATATTTATATCAACTACAAGCAAATAGGTGTTTGGTGGGAGACCTATAGCTGCTAGGCTGTTATGTAGGGTCTTTGGCACCATATCTGTGGCTGACACAATGATCAGGATGGTCATTACTTGTTGCATATGCCACATCTCTTTGATCTCCTATTTTAGGTTCGTATACTTCCTGAATTTTTTCCCCTTGGGTTTTCTGCAGGTTGCCAGTGTTGGGTACCACTATGTCGATCAGATAGGTAGCCTTTTCCTTCTTGTCCACAAGGGTTATGTCCAGTCTGTTGTGCAGGATTGTCCTATCCGTTATTATGGCGCAGTCCCAGTACAGCTTGTGGGTTGGGGTCTCTAGTACTGCCTGGGGTTCATACTTGTAGTATGGTAAACTTTCTTCGATCAACTGGTATTTCCTTGCTAGCTTCTGATGTATTATCCTGGCTACCTGTTCATGTCTATGAGTGTACTCAGTCTGGGTGATCACCTTGCATTCCGTGGTGATGGATCATTTCTGAGGCCAGGTGGCATCGTCGAAATGTGTCATCGAACACTCCAGGCTCCTTGGCAATGTATTTTCTATAGTTCCTGGTGTTGATTACCTGATCTTGGATGGCGAACATGAATCCTTCAGTCTCGGGGAAGAGCGTCCCACTCATGAGCCATGGAAGCTATTTTATCTATGTGATCTTGATGGAAATCATTGTAGTGTCTGCCATGGAGTGTCTTCTCTACCCATCTTTCTAGCTTCGTTTGTACCTCCTGGTTGGGGGAGGACTCCTCGCTTAGGTTGAGTGGGTATGCCACTTGTCTATCTTCCTTATGGCCTGGTGGAGTGCTGCTGCTGTATGTTTCTGGAAGTAATCCTTCAGGTTAACTATCACTGTCTTCTGTTGTTCAATGAGGTCTATCAGGCCCTTTCCTCCTTCTTCTTCCTGGACAATTGTCAATCGCTCCACGGCAGATTTCGGGTGGTATTGGCTGCTCTTGTCATCATTGTCCTTGTCTTTCTCATGATATCCTCCAGCTCGGTGTTAGTCCAATCTATGACTCCGAAGGAGTATGTTAGCACCGGGACTACATAGGTGTTTATGGCTTTAACTGTGTACCCTCCATTCAGCTTTGCTTTCAGCAAGCTTCTGAGTCTCTGATGGTAATTTTTGATCAGGCAGACCAAAAAAAATACCATTTCCTTGTGCTGTAACTGCTGAGCCTGCATCATCCCCAAGTATTTGTAGGCCTCTCCCTCTGCCATGGCTTCGATCCTTTTACCACTCTGCAGCTGGTAGTTTCGGTTTTTTCTACTTGCTGAATGAAAGTAGATTCCTCTCCTTGCTGAGTGCAAGGAGAGGAATCTTTCGGGGAGATGGTTGTGGTTATGAGGCCTGGTTGTGATGTTTTCAACCTTAATGGTGGTACTCCATTTTGCCATCGTTTCTCCTAGGAAGTGTGTCACTATTGGATTGACTTTGTAGATGTTCAGCACCTCTATAAGCCAGCTATGAAGCACGGATTTGAAGGCCTTGCAGTAATCGATGTAGGTTTTGTACATGTTGCGACACTTCTTGAAGGCTTGCTCCATAACCACGGCATCTATGGTTAATTGTTCCATGCATCCTTTCTGCTGTTCGGCCATTATGTTCTGGTTCTCCAAGTGATCTGATATCTTCCTGGTTTTGCAGCTGGTCAGGAGGCAGGTGATTGGCCTATATTTCGCCGAGTTTCTTGTGTCTTCATCTTTAGGCTTCAGATATATGATTCCTTGAGTGAGAAACTTTGGGATTATCTCAGTGTGCCTTATCATTCGGGTGAACTGCTCTGCCAGGTCCTTGTGTGTGTGCAAGTGAGCTTCTTGTACCAGTAGTTGTGGACGTTATCTATTTCTGGAATTCGCCAGTTGTGATAATTCCTCATTGTGTGTTTTACTTCCCAAATCTCCCACCCTCTCATTTCTTGTATGTCCTTGGTTTTCTTGCATTCTAGTTCTATCCAGATGGCTCAGCTTTTATGTCTTACTTCCCTGCTCCATATGTTTTCCCTGAACTCCTCAATCGTTTTCTTCTTGGGTGATCCGTTCCCATCATTCCCGTCTTCTCCGAGATTCCTGTAGAAGCCTCTTTGGTCCTCATCGAAGATTCGGTTGTTTATTTTCCTCTGGGAGCTCTCTTTGTATCGGCGTAGTCTCTTGCTGAGGGCAAGGAGGTTCTGCTTCAATGTGTCCAAGTTATTATTATTATTATTAGCTATATGGTGCAAGGAAGCCTGAGGCTTATGCTGCACCAGCCAAAAAAAAAAAAAAAAAAGTCTCAATTACCCTGAGAAAGAGAGAGAGAACAACAGTCAGAAGTAGAAGGGAGTCGCCAAGCAAGAGAAAAATTATAATATCCAGCTCAGGACCCTGGGTGTGCCAAGCCCATACTCACCAGATGTGAGCCCCTGGGGTTAAATTTTTTTTTTTATGAAAACCCAAACACGACAGGTACTAAAACCTATAGTACTTGGTACCGTGCTTGGGTTGGAGGTTGAGAAGATGAAAGAAGATATTTTTTGACATTAGACGTGAACTTCTGTAGACTGGAATTTTCAGGAAATACATATGAAGGAAGGTTGTTCCAGAAAACTGCAGTTGAATGAATAAACGAAGAAGATGAAAAGTTGGTTCTGTGATTTTGAAGTTGGACAGTAAATGGATGTTGGCTGGTGGCAACACGTGTTCGGACTGTTTTGAAAGAGAGAGAGAGAGAGCAGGAATTATAGAAGCCAATTCAGAACAGTGACCATGGAAGTATCTGTAGAAAAGGCATGCAGCACACACAGTACATCCATGAGACAGCGAGTGGAGAGACTGTTAGAGAGGAGTCATTAATTAACCTAACTGCCCTCTTCTGAATGGAATCTAGAAGCCTGAGAGAGGTTTTGGGGGCACCGCCCCAGATGTGGGAACAATATTCCATGGTAGGGCAGATTTGCAATTTGTACAGAGTGAACAGCTGTTTGGAAGAAAAGTAACGGCGAGAGCAAAAGAGAAAACCAAGTTTTTTAGATGCAGAGGAAGAAATATTTGTAATGTGCCAAGAGAGATTAGAAGTCGGGGTAATCCCCAAAAGAGATATATCAACTTGTCTAGAAATCGGAGTGTCACCAAAGTTAAGCATAGGAGCAGAAGAATCCTTTTTGCGAGATATAAGACAAGACTTAGTTTTAGAAGGATAGAATTCAACTAGAATTATCTGGAGATCGGCATTTAGGGAATTGGTAGCGGATATTTGAGAAGTTGATGCTGATTGAGCAGGGCAAGGTTTCACAAAATGGAAAGAGGAATGCAATGTGCTATCATCGGCAAAACTATGGATAGGATTTCCAGTCAAGGAAAAAAGGTCATTAATATACAAGAGGAAAAGAACTGAACCTTGAGGTTTTTTTGTTTTTTTTTTTAGAAGCATTAGCAACTAAGGCCATATTGCTCCAGGGATATGAGGTGGTTTCTCTGACCTTTCTGCATCGTCCGTGTTTGGTGGTCACGGGCTCGAACCCCGGTCTAATCAAGAAGTGTGTGCTCTGCACTGCTGCTTCGGCCCACCTGGCTACAGAGGCGCCGAACCTTGGGGGACACCAGCATTAGTGGAGAAGTTAGAAGACAGAGAGCCATCTACCATCACCCTCAGCGAGCGATCAGAGAGAAAATTGGATAACCAATTACAAAAAACAATTGACAAACCATAAGATGGAAGCCTGTTTGGAAGACCTTTAGGCCAAACACGATCGAAAGCCTTTGAGATGTCAAGAACAACTGCTAACGAACTTTTCCATTGAATTTGGCCATAAATGGGTAACATAAGCCAGAATATCATCAGTGGATCGACACTGATGGAATCCATACTGGCGATCGTTGATCAGATGGAAGGTTTCTAGGTAGTTTAAGATTTCGCAGTTAATTGATTTCTCCATTACTTTAGAAAGAGTAATTGCAATGGGAAGATAATTAGATGGGAGGGATTTGTCACCCTTTCAAGGAATTGGTTGGATATGAGCAAATTTCCAACAGAAGGAAAAACCTTTGGAATAAGAAAGTGAAAAAAGACTGACATCCTGTTGATGGAAGACCACAGGAGGCATTGAATGGAGCGTGTTGGGAATAGTGGGAGGTGTTTTACCAAGATCATTAATACATGAGTTGGAAGAAAAATGGGATGCTATCAGGTCAGCTTTATCCTTGGCTGTAGTGACAACAGAACCATCTGGTTTTGACAGAGGTGGGAGCAGAGATGGGCAAAAGTTGGCGGCCAATAGCTTTGGCAAGAGATCAGAATGCTCGGCAACCATTCGGGCAAAAAGCAAGCTTTCTACTCTTAGCTTGTTCAAATTCTAGTTTGGACTGATTAATAACTGCTTTGCAATTGTTGCAAGCTTTGGTGTAGGGAGAAAATGAAACTGAAGAATTGGAAGCAAGTCAATTACGATATGCAACATTCTTCTCTTGAACAGCCTTTGCACATTAATTGGAAAACCAAGGTTTAGACGAGATTTTAAAGTGGAGTGTGGAATAAAGGATTCCATTCCTACAAGAATAATTTCAATGACACGATTTGAGCAAACATTGACATCAGAAGTTTCGAAACAGTAATCCAACCAAGGAAAAGAAGAAAAGAAATCTCGCAAGTCTTCCCATTTTGCACTCTTGTAATGCCAAACAATACGAGGTTGGGAATAGCCATGAGATAAAGGCTCCATTGGAGAAGAGACAATCACCAAGTTGTGATTTGAGGTGTCTAAAGGACCACTCACTTCAACCGTTTACTTAGAAGGGTTGTTTGTGAGAAAAAGATCAAGCGTGTTGGCTGTATTGTTAGGATTGTCCGGTATTTTTGTAGGTAAATGAACAATCTGTGCAAGGTCATTAGTAATTGCAAAAGCCTCAGCATCTCGACCAGCTGTGTCGGTGTGACTAGAAAACGGAAGCCATCTGAAGTTGTGAACATTAAAATCACCAAGGAAAATTACCTCAATGTTAGGAAAGTTGGACTGGAGAAAGACTTCCATCCCTTGTTGGGGAAGTTGATAGCTAAGATAAATTTAAGGCTCAGCTGGACAGGTATTTCGAATGAACAGAGGGGTGAAGTGGAAGGGGTTTTTTTTTTTTTTTTTTTTGGCTAATGCTGCATAAGCTTGCTTTCTTGCATCATAAGCCTCTACTAATGCTAATACTAATGCTAAAGTCAAGTTGCAAAGAGAGGAAGTCAAAGAGCTCCAAGTGATTAGTGAAGTTGGGAGAACGGTAGAGACAACAAATGAATTTGACATGAGATAGAGATTTTAAGCCGGAGAAGATCAAAGAGAGGAGGTTCCAAATTACCAAAAATCTGACAGGGAATATTGGAACTGTATAATAAGTATAATAATAAGGCAAAAGGAATCATACAGCAAATAATTTGGGCAAGTGAGATGAGCAGTAGTTGAATCAACCAATAACTGAGATTCTGTCAGGAAAAGTACATGGGGTTTGGCAGACTGCAAATAGAAATGGACATCGTTGAGATTAGAATTGAGACCACGTATATTTGTGAAATGAACTAGGAAGTGTTTGGGAGGTTAAGATCTTTTCACAGATAAGCTTGCTCTATTAGTTTGACACTTCATGGTGTATTCAATAGTAAGAAAAAGCGGTGGGGGGGGGGACATGCTGTATGAAGTAATGAAATTTTTGGATATGGCTTACACATGTTAAGAATATACCCAGATCCTTGACATAACGTGACCTTGGCAATGCCCCCTGCATACACACTACTCGGACTCCCTCCAGTCACTATCTGGCAGAGTAGAGGTAGCAAGATTATACACTAGCTGATCCGGAAGCCTCCTAAAGAGTTAACAATAGGTTCTGTCCGGTGTACTAACTAGCGGGTGGCCTGCAAACACCGTTTTAGAGCTGTACCCTTGAAATGGAAGGAAGATTGGATCTCGCCTTGATGTTCATCATAAATTCAAAATTCAACAGTCATACTGCATGATGGATGAGATGGGGAAGAGTTGACCGGAACTTAGCTCTGGAGACTAAACATGGGTTCCACCACTTCAAGTCTCCAGTAAGCAAAGTGGTGGTATTGTACCAGTTGATGAGAGTCATCTACCACCTAGTATTGCCTGGTAACACAGAGGGCCATCATTCCTCCATGTGGTGTGGGTGCCACACCTCGACCCCTGCTTACGTCGGTTCACACCTGGGTGGTCACCCACAGTGCTTATGCATGGAGTTTATACCCAGGATTACTAACAATCCCACCATCGTGAAGGTGCAAGCAGAGGATTTGGCTGTCACAGACCATCCGGACTTCACCGAAATTGGGTCCACTTGACTTGAATGTCACTCGAACATCAGTTCCATAAGCGTTTTAGACTCCCAGGTAGCAAGTACAACTTGTCAGACATATCTGAGAGAATGTCTGTGACAACCTCAAGGACAAGTCTGTGACATACAAATTATAATCAAACGTTTAAGTATTATAATAATCTTAATGTACTACAATAATCTTAATAATAATACTGAAATAATCTTAAGTATAATAATAATAATAATAATAATAATAATAATAATACGAAGAAGAAGAAAATGGGATATTTTTTCCTGTTACCCCTTTCAATATATCCTACTGGCGCCGATGGTCATGCCTAATGTACTTGTCAAAGAAATTTGTAAAAGTACAGCTAACAACAAATACCTGTATAATTACAGTTTTAGTTATGTTAATGATATCTATGACAAATGTTACGCAGCTGCCAAAGTACATTACTCTAAATTTTCATATTCCGAAAGTATTCTTATTTCATATTTTTTTTCGTTAAAATTTTTATTTTTTAATATTCTTTCTACAAAATTAATCTAATATGGTCAATTTTTAATTACTAAAAAACTAATAAATATATGGAATTATATTCATATATTTTTACAATATTGTAGATACTGTCTGGATTCTGGCCTGTTCGGATTCTGTTTGTTGGGATTTTGGGCCAGACCCATATGTATATATACACACAAACAATATCAATATGGTATGCACATATCACCAGATATATCATAATTCAGTATAAAATGGATTTCTTTGTATTTGATAGTTTTTTTACCCCATGCCCCCATGAAAAATTTTATCACTACAGATAACAGTATCAAACAATTTAAAACCTTGCTCCTTCATATTGTAATGGAGCAGTATAATACTCATATAGTACTTATCAGGTAACTGTGTTATCTGATAATAAACAAATTAAAATTATATGCTTATTAGCAACGATTTATTAGCAGTTGATTGAGATAGTTAACAATAATCATTTGACGATTACAAACAATGCGAATTATGTAATAATTTTTTGGTTGCTAGAACTTCTTTAAATTGATTTTATTAATTAAGAATTAATATTTTAATTTCTCATGTTATCTGCTTTTTAGTAATAAGCAATTATGGACCCCAAGGATTTGCTCCACCAACTTCTCCAGCTAACAGCCGTGGTTTCCCTACTGCCAATAGTCCAGGTCCCATAGATCTTTACAGCTCTAACCAGGATAGTGTGGGTTATGTACAAGCTGCTAGTCCACAGCCTTCAGGCTTCCCTCCTATTGCTGTTAGCAGAGTAAGTTAATAGACTTTTCTTTTAATTGCTGGCACAGCATGCTATTTGATTTATATTCTCATATAAATCATCTGCTATTCTCATATGATTGAATTTGTAAAATTTATTCTGTACTTTGTCTTAGAACATTAGGATTATGTTCACAAAACACAGTTCTGAGAAAGAAAGGAGTGTGTGTGTGTGTGTGTGTGTGTGTGTGTGTCTTTTGATAAATATGTTTAAGCATATTGTTGGATTAGCTGTTTGAGCATGGAGCCCATCGTTATTATTGATATTGCCCATATGCACTGAGTGTTCACTGAATAATGTTGTTGTTATTTGGTTTTTCGAAGCATTAGCAGCTAAGGCCATATTGCTCCAGTGATATGCGGTGGTCATTCCATGACCTTTCCGCATCCTCTGTATTTGGTGGTCATGGGCTCGAAGCGTGTGCTATGCACTGCTGCTCCTGTCCACCTGGCTACGGAGGCGGCTCACTGAATTATGACCACCTTCCTATTACCATGTTGGGCCACCATTCACATAGATAACAGCAGCTATTTCCCTAGGCATTGACTCCACTAGATATTTGAAGATATGTGTAGGGATGTCTTCCATTTTCCAACCAGCTTGTTGTTGATGCTACAGCATTCTTCATCGATAATGATCAGCAGTAAGGAGAGGGTGTCACTTGGGTCATCTGTGGTGGAACCCCTTATGTTTAAGTGTGGGGCATATTGTCATTTGGGATATTGTTCTTGCATGCCCCAGATTGTATTGAAAATGTCAACTATTGCACAGTGACCTACCATTGATCCTTTACAATGTGCTGCACCCTTTGTCCATCACAAACATCCACCTTGCATAATCCTTTCAATTCTGTTGGCAGAAGACAGTTTGATCCATTCAACTCTATTCTTAGTACACCTTAACCACAGTAGGCCATGAGCAACCAACTTGCATGACCAGATGTGAATTACCACTGCTCTGGCATATGAAGCTGTTTGCCTTTTTATACTGCAAGCCATGCAGCATAGTCCATTATGGATGGGGGTCATAATTCAGTTATCACTGAGTGTAAATAATAATGAAAAAAAGTTATTAGTGTGGGCCTGAAAATGCCTTCTTCAGTAAAGTTTTGGGAAATTTTGTTAATCAAGTAAGTAGCATTGAAACAATAATTTTTTAGTGGGGTGGGGGGAAGTGGTTTGTCATATTAATGATTGTCATTAAACATTATATAAATTATAATAATTCTTCTTCTTCTTTATCTTCGCCCTCTTCCCATGTTTATATGGGGTCAGCATTTCCATCCTTAATTCTTTTCCTCCATTCCTCCCTATCCTGGGCTTCCTCTCTCCTCCATCCTCTCTCTTTTAAATCCTCTGCCACCTTGTCCTTCCATCTCAGCTTAGGTCTCCCCCTCTTCCTCTTCTGGCACCTCATAGCCAGGTGGGAAGGAGCAGCAGTGCGTAGCA
The DNA here is from genome assembly GCF_048544385.1 of Mastigoproctus giganteus. Classification (NCBI taxonomy): domain Eukaryota; kingdom Metazoa; phylum Arthropoda; class Arachnida; order Uropygi; family Thelyphonidae; genus Mastigoproctus; species Mastigoproctus giganteus. Next base: position 128,347,896 of record NC_143582.1, read on the forward strand.
CACGCTTCTTGATTAGACCTGGGTTCGAGCCCGTCACCACCAAATATGGAGGATGTGGAAAGGTCAGGGAATGACCACCGCATATCCCGGAGCAATATGGCCTTAGTTGCTAATGCTCCTAAAAACCAAATAACAAACAATCTTCCTCTTCCCTATCACCTCCAACTTTTCGCACCTCTTCCCCACATACTCTTCACTTCTTCGTTCCACATGTCCAAGCCACCTCAACCTAGATTCCTGCATTTTTTTACTCAGAGGCCCCACCTTAACCGTACTTCTGATGTAGTCGTTTCTTATCCTGTCCTTCCTCATCACACCACACATCCATCTTAGCATCCTCATCTCCGCCACTTCCATCTTTTTCTCCTGGGCCCTTGTAATCGCCCATGTCTCAGCACCGTACATCAATGCAGGTCTAACCACAGTTTTATACACTCTTCCCTTCATTTTACAATTTACTTTCTTATCACACAGCACCCCACTCATCTTTCTCCAGTTCAACCATCCACATTGCACTCTATGCTGTATTTCTGCACTCAGTTCTCCATCCCTCTCAACGTTCGATCCCAGATACTTAAATTTCGAAACTGATTGTAGCTTTTCTTCCTGCAGTTTTATAGAGCTCTCATCTTCTCCATTTAATACCATATATTCTCTCTTTGTTCTACTTATCCTCATTCCTCTCTCTTCCAATGCTTTCCTCCATTCCTCCAATTTCTTCTCTACCTTTCCTTGAGATGGTTCGCACAGTACGATATCATCCACGAACAGCATACTCCATGGTGCTCTACTCTTCACTTCTCTCACCAACACATCCATTACCAGATCAAACAGATATGGGCTGAGAGCTGATCCCTGGTGCAGTCCAACTTCTGCAGAGAACCCCTCAGTCATACCTACACTACTCTTAACCTGAGTCACCGCTCCCTCGTACATTTCCTTCACAAGCCTTATGTACTTTTCTGATGTACCCTTCTCCCTCATGCATCTCCATACTTCTTGTCTGGGCACTCTATCATATGCTTTTTCCAGGTCTATGAACACCATGTGCAACTCTACTTGCATCTCCCTGTATCTTTCCATCACCTGCCTTAAAGCAAAGACTGCATCTGTTGTTCCTCTTCCCGGCATGAAACCAAACTGTTCCTCTCCTATTTCCGTCTCCTGCCTTATCCTTCCTTCCACAATTCTTTCCCAGATCTTCATCGAGTGAGACATTAACTTTATTTCCCTGTGGTTCCCACAATCCTGCACATCCCCCTTTCCTTTATAGATTGGCACAAGTATACTTTCCTTCCACTCATCGGGTATCCTCTCCTGCTGCCACAGTTTTTCCATAAAGTCCCATAGGATATCGATCCCTTCTTCTCCCAGACTTCTCCATACCTCTACTGGTATCTGATCAGCACCTACTGCTTTCCCCTTCTTCATTTTTCTGAGTGCTCTTTCCACTTTTTTCCTGCTTATGCCTTCCACTACTCTTTCATTCGTCTCCCCATCCTCGCATAGTGCTCTTGGGTTTTCCTCATTTAGTAACTTCTTAAAATAGTCTCTCCACCTTTCCTTAACCTTCTCCTTGTCCTGTATAACCACTCCCCTCTCATCTTTAATCTGTTTTATTGATGAGAAGTCCTTTGATGCCTTGTCTCTCGCTTTGGCTATTCTCATCAATTGCCTATCTCCATCTTTCCGGTTCCCCATAGGCCTCATCCACTGCCCTTGCCTTTGCTATTGCCACAGCCCTTTTTGCCTCCTTATTTGCTAATTTATATGCTTCTTTATCTTCCTGGCTACCTGTTAAATCCCATCTTTTCTTCTTCTCCTTCTTTTGTTTTATCACCGCTTGCACTTCCTCATTCCACCACCAGGCCTCCTTTCCCTCCAGCACCCCCCTTTCCTGATGTTTTTCCCAACAACTCTTCTCCAACCTTCCTTATGATACAACTATTTAACTTCCACCACTCTTGCACGTCTTCCGGTAACTTTATTCCTTTTAGCACCTTTTCCCTAAACTCCTTCTTCAAACCCTCCTCTTTCAATCTCCACCATTTTATCCTTTTCTCCCCGTCTTGAATATTTCCTACTTTTGTCCACTGCAACCTCCCAATCGACCACGAGCAATCTATGTTGTGCAGACACACTCAGGCACCTCCGTAGCCAGGTGGGAAAGAGCAGCAGTGCGTAGCACATGCTTCTTGATTAGACCGGGGTTCGAGCCCGTCACCATCAAATACGGAGGATGCGGAAAGGTCAAGAGAATGACCACCGCATATTCCCGGAGCAATATGGCCTTAGTTGCTAATGCTCCTAAAAACCAAAACAACAACAACAGCAGACACACTTTCTCCGTTTATCACCTTGCTGTTCCTCATTTCCTTTAGATGCCTCTTACGGCACATGATATAGTCAATCTGGCTTGTCCTTTCCCCACTCTTGTATGTTATCAGCTGGCTTTCTTTCTTTTCAAAGTAGGTGTTAACTGTTGCCAGGTCGAATGCCACTGCATGTTCTACTATCCTCTCCCCTTTGCTATTTCTTTCCCCAAATCTCAACCTTCCATTTACTCTTCCTTCCTCTCTCTGGCTTCTTCCTAAATGTCCATTTAAATCACCCCGAACAATCAACCTCTCCTTCTGATCAAATGGTACTGCCATGACCATTTGATCCATTTCCATCCAAAAACTTTCCTTTTCTTCTTCCCCACATCCTACTTGTGGGGCATACGCACATACTATTGTCGTCAATTGTCCACCCACTTCCAGTTTCACGCTCATAATCCTATCACTCCTTCTGTTAACCTCACACACACTCCATCTTTTAACTCCTTACCAACTACAATACCTACTCTATTTCTTCCTCTCTCATCCGCTCCCCTAAAGAACAACTTGTACCCTTCACCGAGCTCTTTTGCTTTATTTCCCTTCCACCTTGTCTCTTGTAGGCATAGGATCTTCACTCTTCTTTTTTGCATCAAATCCACAATCTCTCTACTCTTTCCATTCATCGTCCCAATGTTCAATTTTCCTATTCTAATACTTTTCATCCTCTTCTTCTTCTCTTGCTGGACTAACTTCTTTAACTGAACCCGTCCTTTGTTCGGTAGCCCTGACCCTTTTCTCACAGTTTCCGGGCGACGTGACTGTGCATCGCTTATGGGATACGCCCTAGCCATTCCAGATCTATTTTCTGTCATTCTATCATTTTCTTTTGTTTTGGCATAGTTTTTTTACGGCCGGATGCCCTTCTTGATGCCAACCCTCACCATTTTATCTGGGCTTGGGACCGGCACCTATTGAGGCTGGCTTGCCCCCCTTGGTGGCTGGCTTATTTCAATTTCTCTCATTTAAATTATAATAATTATTAAATATTATATCATAAAAATATTAATGATTTGTCATATTAATGTTTGAGATAGTATTAGCATTAACATTAGTTGAGGCATATCATGCAAGAAAGCAAGCTTATAGAGCATCACCAAAAAAAAAAAAAAAACTCATCCCATTTCACCCATCTGGTCACTCCAAATGTTCGTCTAGTTCAGCCTTAAATTTATTTAAGTTATCAACTTCCACAACAACAGATGGAAGTCTGTTCCAGCAATCAACTACCTGCTGGCTAAAGGCAAACTTCCGCACATCTATTCTACAACCGTCTTTCCTCAATTTGAATCTATTCCATCTCAGGTTCTTAATCTGAGGAAGTGGAAGTATCCCATCAGCATTGAGCCTGCTAAAACCATTCAAGGCCTTGTACACCTCAATTAGATCACCTCACAGGTGCCTAGTCTCCAGATGCTGCAACTTACAGAATTTAAGCCTATCCTAGTAAGAGAACTCCTTTGTTCCAATTACCAATCTTGTTCCCTTCTCTGTACTCATTCTAGCAACTCTACATCCTTTCTAAAATGAGGCCTCCAGACCGGTATGCAGTACTCAAGGTGTGGCCTGACCATTGCCTTATACAAAAGTATAATCACCTCCTTGTTTCTGCTAGCAAAATTCCTATATATCATTGACCAAACTCCATGACCTCCTCTGGCAGCCCATCTGCACTACTCAGAGAACTTCATATCTGACTGCACAATTACCCCCAAGGCTTTTTTCATTCTCCTCCTCCCTGAGTATAATACCACAAAGTTGGCACATTTCTCTTGGGTTACTGCTACCCATATGCAGTACTTTGCATTTATGAATATTAAACCTCAATTGCTCCTTCTCAGTCCATCTACCTAACTTTTCTTGACCCTGTTGCAGTAGTATCATTAACAACCTTCTAACCTTTGTATCATCTGCAAACTTAGACATTAAGCCTGATATACCTTCATCAATATTATGATAAATACAGAAAACAATAATGGGCCCAAAGCAAAACCCTGGGGGACTCGATTAATAACATTAGTCTGCGAATAGCAATGTCCATTGTTTTCCACTCTCTGTCTTCTCCCAATGAACCATCCCTTTATCCATAGCAATAACTTGCCTTTAATACCATACTGTTCCAATTTGTACAGCAATCTACCATGTGCAACAGTATCAAAATCTTTGGTAAAATCCAAGTATATGACATCAAAATTATTTTTTTTTCATCCAGTTTCTTTGTGAATACATCGTAATATCCAATCAAATTGGTCATATAAAACTTCCCTTAAACGCATGCTGTGTCTTAACTGTTACTGCAGTCTTGTCTAGGTGATCCTGCATCACTTATTTAGCCAGTGACTCCATTATTTGGAACAGAAATTAAACTAACAGGTCTATAATTATTTGTGTCACCCTTTGAACCCCCTTTGTGAATTAGGGATACATTTGCACATCTCCAGTTCATGGGGACCTCCCCTGAATCTAAGGATGCTCTCATAATTATGGCTAAGGGTTTGTTTACTTCCCTTACTACCTCCTTGAATATAACTGGATATAACTGGATAGATACTTTCTGCCCCAGGTACCTTTTTTGTTTAACTTCAACGATTTCTCTTCCACTTTGCTCTCAGTTATTACAAAATCATCTAGCTCACTGCAATAGTTTAATACACCTCTGACATTCCCCTCCCTGAATAACTTCTCATGTGTAAATATAGATGCGAAATACTCATTCAGTTTGTTAGCTTCCAGAGCAGGTTCGTCAATAATCAAACCATCGATATCAAGTGGACCAATGTGATTCATTGGTCCACCCTTCCCTTCTAGAGTTTAAATAAGTAAAGAAGACTTTGTTTCTTTGCCAAGGATTTTTCGTAATCAGCCTTCACTTGCCTAACCTCCTTTGTGACTTTATTACAGACTAGCTTATATCTGCCATAGGCTTCTGTGTCACTTGCTAATTTATATGCATCCCACGCATTTTTCTTCTCTGCCATGAGCCTGATTAGTTTATCTGACATCCATTTAGGCCTAAATCTTGAACAATATTTCTAAGTTGGTATGAAAAGACTAGTAGCGTCCCAGATTAATTCCCTTGAAGGCTTCCCATTTAGAATTCACTGTTTTTAACATCATTAGTTGATATCACTATATCGAATTCAAAAACTGCCTGAGACCACTGTGGTCTCAGGCAGTTTTACGAAAACAAAAACACTTCCCTTTACTCTTGTATTAATAGTTGCAAATGATGCAAGAAATCATGCTTATAAACCAAAAAAAAAAAAATTCCCACATCACCTGTCCATCCCTTCCAATAATTTGTTTAGTTCTTCCTTGAATTTATTCAAACTATCCACTTTTAGAACAACATATAGATATTTGTTCCAACATTCAACCACCCACTGGCTGAAGGCAAAATGCTGCACATCTGTCCTGCAGCCATCCTTTCTCCAGTTTGAATTTTATGCCCACTCACGTGTGTAGTTTTAGGAAGAGGAAAAATGTCATGAACACTGAGCTTTTTCAATCTATTCAAAGCCTTAAGTATCTCAGTCAGATCACCTCACAGGTGCCTAGTCTCCAGATGTTGCAATTTGCATAACTGAAGCCTTTCTCAGTAGATCATCCTTTTGTTCCCTTCACCAGATCTGAAATTACACCTTTAGAGCCCTGAGGTGCAAAATTGCCTTGGTGTCCCTTGTAGTTTTGGATATTTTAGATTTAAAAAAATTAATATAAGAAAAACTTTTTAATATCATAATTGATAACACGGTACATGTACACATGCTAATATCAAGTAATATATTCACAAAATTAAAAAATCAGAGATAATAGATATAATAATAATTAAATCACAAATAAGGTAAACGTACACAAGTGTACTTTTATGTAAAAGTGTGTAGTATAATTACAAATCAGAAAGAAAATCTGGTATCAATTACACTTACAAAATAATAATTAAACAATAATCACAAATAAGGTATTTTTGTTCACCAATACTAAATATAACTAAAAACACTTTTTCTGGCCTTTGTCTTTAAAAACAGTTATATCATTATAATTTTTCAAGTTCTTTCATACTGTTTTAATAAATAATAAAGATAAATCAGACATTTTGTTTTATATTAAATTATTCCTTTAATAATTCTTGATCCTTTTCAAACCGAAAATGACTGTTCTACACTTCCATTTGTTACAGGCATTGTTAAAATTAGAGTAGTTTCAACATTAGGAAAGGTAGATCTAAAAACTATCATTTATAATATTATACATATCTTTCATATTCAAAATATTTTACTCCTTAGAAAATATTAACAACTGTATAACTTCATCTTTAAAATTATTGGCATCAGTGTCATTTTTGTAACTATTTATCGATTTTTCAATATTCACATTAAATTCATTTTCATTAATTTCATTTTTAAAAATATGTTAAATATGTTTAGGATTTCACTGTATAATTCTGTTTGATGACTAATTTCCTCAATAAGTTTATCATGAATAACATTTACAGTATTAGCAATAACAGTGCGTGGCACACGCTTCTTGATTAGACCGGGGTTCAAGCCCGTGACAACCAAATACGGAGGATGCGGAAAGGTCAGGGAATGACCACCGCATATCCCTGGAGCAATATGGCCTTAGTTGCTAATGCTCCTAAAAACTAACATTAGCAATAAACATTTCTTTTCTACCTAAAGTAACTTTGTGACATGTTGCATCGTCATCATACATAATTTTATATTTTTTTATTTTATTTTTTTCATCTTTGTATTCTCTTCTCCATTAAAAATTTTTCTTCAATTTCTATAGTTTCAAAATCATTTCTCTTATCTAAAAGAAATCCATTCTATGATTTTAAAGAGTATTTGGTGTTTGTATTATTCTGTCCCACGTTATTGTCATTAATGCAGTTTCATATTCATCAAATTTTTTGGCCAGTTTCAAACTGTCTAATGAAATAGGTTTTTCACTTTCACATGTAGATAAATTAAAGATTGCTGAATTTGTTTATACCCTCTTTTTAATGCCAATACAGTATCTGCACTAACTGACCATCTTGTATTGCTTAATTTTTTTTTAATATAACCGAATTTTCTCCTAAAAACTGGTATAGTATACTCCATCTTCTTGTAGAAGCAGAAAAAAAATTGCACAAATTTTGTATTAAATAAAAGTAATGCACTGCTTCAGGACAAGATTCTGCCACATTTATTGCCAATCAAATGTAAAGAATGATTGGTACACAGTATGTAATGTGATGTAGAATTGTGTTGTTTCAATCTGGCCTGTATTCCTGAATGCTTTTCTGCCATGGTGGAAGCATTGTCATAGCTTTGTCCTCTGCAGTTTTTAATATCTATAGATAAAGCATTTAATTTATTTATGATTATTCTTCCTAAGTATTCTGCATTGTCCCATTGTATTGGTAGGACACCAAAAAATCTTTCTTTAATGTTGCCATTAGTTGTAACATACCTATAAAAATTATTGGATCTTCTTGACTAATATCTGGTGTTGAATAAACTAGTAGCAAAAAATAAATTGCTTCCTTTACTTCTGATATTAAATTTCTTTTGTTTTATTTTTTATTATATTTATAAATTCATCACAAGTTTTGTTGGGAAGGTAATTTGTTCTACCAGGTCCACAATTTGCATACATTTCTAAATGATACTTTGAAAATTTGTAAAAATTATTTAAGATATTCCAAGCAAGTTAAATAATTGCTATTATGTTCAGAATGTATATTATCATTGTTATCAGTAAATGCTAAACCCAACTTACTTGCCACAGTTTAACAGTAGCAATGATTCTTTTCAAATGATCTTGCCAGTAGTTTTCTTCAGATTGAATTTGTTTTATTAATTCTGTTTCAACATGCTCTTAAATTAAAGCCTTTTCCTATATATACACACAGCATATATGTTATTTTTAAATTCTGTATATGTTATTTTTAAATTTTCTAATTTTTCCAAAAATGTTTAGGTTTATTTATTAAAAAATATTTTATAAACTTTTCACTTATGTTTATAGGCAACTTTGCAATATCGCTGGGGTACTCTTCAGGTGGTTCTTCATTTATATATGACAGTTATGAATTATATTGTTTTCCATTTGGTTTTCTTCTCCACTTTGATTCATAAATTATTTTTATAGTGTTGTTTCTGGTTATTGTACTTCATTAGCTTCTGTTTTTTCATCTTTAATTTCACATGGCTGCAAAAAAAGATAAAATGATATTCCTTTGAATTTTCTGTTGACCTTCCCTTAGCAGCTCCTGAATCATATCTTCTTTGCATTATTTGAAAAGAAAGACGGTGCCTTGTACACAATAAAATATTACCAAATTTATTATGAAATAAAAACTTATGACATAAATCTATAATCCTATAGCAACAAAAAGAAATAAACATTTTAGAAAATGTACTTTTCCCTGTAGCATTTCCCTGTAGTGGTATGTAAGGATGCGTACACCAAACGTGAAGGCAAGTTCGTGGCAAGCAATGGGTGGTTTAATAGGTTCAAGCATCGTGCTGGTTTCCAAAACATTAAAGTATGCAGTGAAGTCACTAGTGCTGATTCTGCAGCTGCAGAGAAATTTTGTGATGTGTTGGAAAAAAACCCTTCTAAATCTCCAGTCCTCAACTTCTGCAGTGGCATGCTTATCAGCTGGAGAGTTAATTCTGGCAATGATACTCGAAAGATAAAACGTTTTGATGTTATGCCTGTCTCCTCTCTCTCTTTGTAATTTTATAATTTTGAAATTTTCGTAATTTTGTACACGCTTGTAATTTTTCCTGCGCATGAGATAAAAAAATTGAATAAATAATTCTATTTACATGTTCATCACACATTTCTTTTTTGCTACAATCAAATTCAGCACGCATAGTTGTGAGTACTGAATAAGCATTTGGGGAAATTTCAACTTACGTACAGCTCCGTGGAACGCCACCCTTACATAAGTCAGGGAGTGGCTGTATATCTGCCACAGGTTTCTGTATTACTTGATAAATTATATGCATCTCATGCAATTTTTCTTCTCTGCTAAAGTCTCATCAGTTCCTCTGACATCCATTTAGGTCTAAGCCTGGAACAATATTTCTTAGTTGATATGAAAAGCCTAGTAGTCTGTATGATTACTTCCCTGAATACTTCCCATTTTGAATTTGCTGTCAGTAACATCATCAGATGGTATCACTGTATAGAATTTAAAATTGGTCTGAGACTGTTTTTAAACTGTAGTCACCCTTATGAGAGCTAAATTTGTTCCCTCTACCCTTGACAATAATTGTGTCTTTAAGTAAATCCTACTTCAGCATACTGTTATCACTATCACCCAGATGGTTTTTCTTGCAGGTTCTTAACTCATGAAGAGTTGCTACTGATAATCTGATTGACAGTATTGCTTCCTCTTGTTTCTAATATACTGCAGTAGAAAACAGTCATTCAATAAATCAACAAAAGTCTTGCTAGTGTTAAGTGACCAATTCACAAATTTTATTCAGTATCTGGAATGTTAAAATCCCCCATTATAAGACATTCTGATTTATTGACCCATTCGGTTTCTCTGTAGAGTTGTTTGTTATACTCATCATGGTTAGGCCTATAACACACTCCTACTCTCATTTTTGTTTACCCACCAAACTTACTCAACAGTGCCCTCACCAACCATGTTGACTGGATGCATTGTTTAAGATTTAATATGTTATGCTTCTTAACTGTGAATAAATCCTTCCTTCCCTCCTATCCTGTCGATATCCTGTTATTAATAATATTACTGCACCCTTCTGTTTAACTGTATCCCAGCCCTGTAGAACAGTTTCTCCTTTTAACAAGCACAGACCATGCTGAGACAAATTCTTCCTCACAAGCCTTGCACAGCCTCTCTAGGGCTGAACTGATTGACAAGGCTCTCAACATATACTCTGTCCTATTGTATCTGGGCAGAATTGCAGACACTTCAAATTTAATCCTAACTCAACTTTTTCCCAGCATTGCCCTGTGCTTGTTAAGTAAGTCCTCAGATCTACTCTTAATATCTTTAGTGCCAATGTGTAAACAGTATCACCTTTTGTGCCCTTAAAAGATGATATCTGCTCTACATCATCTACTTTTGCCCCTGGCAAACATACCTTGGTCCTTTTCCACCTATCCTTTTTGCCAACATATTTCCCATTTCCTTGACAGTAGTGTCACTAACAATTACTTTCTCCTGTGCTGCTAGCACATTCTGCCTTGGGGATTGCTGTTATGTTGCCTGATGGAGAAGTGAGGGCTCTATTGCATTGAGTTGGGAAGGTGAGAGCTTGTGGGCCCCATTTTAATTCCTTTGAAGGTATCCACCCTGTTCTTTAAGCTGTCATAAATGCCCATCAGAACACTGAGTTTGCACCTAATTTCCTCATAATCTTTGCACCAAATGCACACAAAAATAACCTCCTTGGCTGTATCATATCCTATTCTAGAGAAAAAAAGCGACGATTTTTTTTACATTTTTTTTTGATTTTTTAAAAATCCTGATTTGATTTTTACTTTAATGTGAAATCATGTTATTAAGTAAGAAGAAATTAATATAGTTAAGGACGGACATTACATGGTTGTTTTCCATTAAGATTATTACTGTAATTAATGCCACTCATATACTATATGAAATAAATAATATAGTTTATTAAGCTAATTGCCTAAACCACTATACAATTTAAGGTGACATTTCTGGCATCTTACCAATACCCATCATCAGACCATGCTGCCGACAGACTCTCCACTTTCCGATGCGCCCAGAAACCTATATGCACTTCAGGCTTCTGTTAGCATTTGAAAGTGGAGTCTGTCAGCAGCATGGTCTGATGATGGGTATCAGTTAGATGCCTGAAACATCACCTTAAATTGTATAGTGGTTTAGGCAATTAGCTTAATAAAGTATATTAATTATTTCACATGTCACGAGTGGTATTAATTATAGTAATCTTAAATAAATTAATATTTTTACAGAGTTTTCATTTTTATAAAGACTTCATTAATTAAACTTCATAGTATAATTAATTGTGAAGTTCACATATGTTTGAGAAACTCACTTAGGAAAGGGTTAATCAAAGTATTATTTTGTGACATGAATTTTTCTAGTCCACATTTCTTTGAGAATCACAATTCAAGTATCAAAGCATTTCATCACCATTTGACTATGCCTGACATATATACAAGTACCGTATTTCCCCATGTATAAGACGCACCTTTTTTCGAAAAATTTGGAGTTTAAAAACTGTGTGCGTCTTATACAGTGGTTGTAGATTTTTTTTTTTTACTTGCATTTCCCCGCTTTTTCGCGCTTGTTGTCTTTGCGCTCATTGTTTCGCACTTGTTACCAGTATATTAGGTTACGTTTTGCCACGTTCTGCCCAGAAATGGCTCAGAAAAGATTTTCGTACAGTGCTGAATTCAAGTTAAAAGGATCCAGTTTGCAAAAGTGCATGGAAATCGTGCTGCTGAACATAAGTTTGGTCCTCCTCCAACTGAGAAAACAATCCGAGACTGGCTACGGGAAGAAGAAACCCTACTGAAAACGCCACGGTAGAAGAAGGCCATTAGAGGCAAGTCAACAAAATGGCCTGATTTAAAGAGAGAATTGAAGATGTGGATTGAGGAGCAAAGGGAATTGGAATTCCTGTGTCCACAAAGATGGTTCAGCATGAGGCAAGAAGAATTGCTGATGAAAAAGAAGTTACTGATTTCAAAGGAGGGCACAATTGGTGCTTCCGGTTCATGAAACGGAATGAACTCAGCATGCGTACACGCACCAGACTTGCCCAAAAGATGCCTGAAAGCTATGAGCAGAAGGTCCTTGAATTTCATCGTTTTGTCATTCAATGTCGGAAGACATATCAGTTTGAGTTGGGACAGATTGCAAATATGGACAAAAGTCCCTCTTCAATTTGATGTCCCAAGTAACAGAACTGTTGATAAGAAGGGGGTGAGAACTGTAATTGTGAAGACAAGTGGACATGAAAAGAGCCATTATACAGTTATTCTAGCTTGTTGTGCTGACGGAACCAAGCTGCCTCCTTTGCTGATTTTCAAACACAAAACAATGCCAAAAGAAGACATTCCTCGAGGAGTGATTGTCCACGTTCATGACAAGGGTTGGATGGATCAGGATGGGATGAAGATCTGGTTTGAGAAAGTTTGAAGCAGGAGACCAGGTGGGCTCTTATGCAAACTTGCCCTATTGGTGCTTGATCAGTTCAGGGCACACAACAAAAAATACAAAAAAGATTGCTGCAGAGCAAAAAACAAAACTTGCCATCATACCCGGAGGCTTGACATCCCAGCTCCAACCACTTGATGTCAGCATTAACAAACCCTTCAAAGCTGCCATGAGAGACGAATGGAACCAATGGATGAAGTCTTCTGGGGACAATTTGACACCATCAGAAAGAGTGAAGAAACCAACTATAGGAGAAGTTTGTACCTGGGTGAAAAGATCCTGGGATAATATCAAGATTGAGATCATTGTCAAGTCATTTAAGAAGTGTGGAATTTCAAATGCCATAGATGGAACTGAGGACGAGGCACCAGACACAGATGAGGACAAGCTAATGGATGAGAGTTTTGACAGTGATGAGCAATTGTATGAATTTTATGATGAATAAAACTTGAGTTCAATAACTTTATGTAATACATTTTTTTTCAAATTTCGGGCTCCAAAATTAAGGTGCGTCTTATACACGGTAACGTCTTATACATGGGGAAATACGGTATATACACTAATGTACTGTTGGCTGACATTAAAGGGTGTAAAGGTTACTCTACTGAATGCATCATGAATAACCAAATGTAACATAAACTTAACTGCAAAAAGATCTCAATGTCACAAAAACATCCTCATTCATTTTGCAAATATACATGGTCTGATTTCTGATCTCAATGGTGTCTATTTCTGATGACTAAAAAACCCTTGGAGGTCAGAAATCCCAGGGGCTCACATTTGGTGAGTATGAGCTTGGCACCCCCAGGGTCCTTAGCTGGATATCGTCATTCTTCTCTTTCTTGGGGATTCCCTTCTACTTCCAACTCTCTCTCTCTCTCTCTCTCTCTCTCTCTCTCTTTCTCTCTCTCTCTCTCTCTCTCAGGGTAATTCTGAAATTTTTTTTGGCTGGTGCAGCATAAGCCTCAGTCTTCCTTGCACCATATAGATAATAATAATAATAATAATAATAAACTAGTTACAAGAATAATTCTTGACTACTCTGACCAGATATCAGAATATATTTCTTTATTATTAAAAATATACAAATAAAATCTAAATAACTTCAATTAAAATATTACTAAAATATTTTAAATATACTGAAAATATACTACTCCGTTTCTTTTCATAACTGGTATAGGGGTTTTTAAAAGGGATTACATATTTTATAGTTTCTTATCAGGAACTTGCATAGCATTAATATTGCAACTATGCAAAATCCTAGCAATACAGTGAGATACCCATGGGTAGAAAGGAATATGAGCCATACTGTTAGCACATTTCAAGGCAGATATAGGGTTCTATTATGGGGGATAAAAGCAACTCCCAGTAATTTAACTTTTCTTTTATTTTTTCACATCTTTCTGTTTTTGATTGACAATGTGATCATGCACTAACCATGAATGTGCAGACAGTACAGTTGTGGTTTGAGATGGCATGACATGACCTGTAATTGGTATATTGGCCCAAAAATATCTGTTTATGATATACTGAAGTTGTTAAGGACAAGCCTGCCCTCTTTACCATTACATCAAAGAAGGTCAGGGCATGGTTATTCACAACCTCTATAGTAAATATTAAAAAATTGGAACATCCATTGTGATAAGCTAAAAATGCTGCTTCATCCCTCTATTAGAGAATGGTGAGTGTATTGCCTATATATCTCTTCCATAAGGTGATAGGGAATGGGTAATTGGGAGAGAACTTCAAGTTCAAAGGTTTCCACAACTAAATATGCAATCTGTGTTCTAAGTGGGGAGCCCATAGCTAATCCACATTTTATTAATTAGTTATGGATTCAACGGTTAGTCCACAAATTGCCAATTTAGTTATAGAAATTTATCGATAGTTATAGACATTCCAATTTTCTAAAATTTACTGTAGAGATTGAGAATGATGGTGCCCTGCCCTTCCCTGACATAACATTAAAGTGGGCAGGCTTGTGCTTGACAACTTCATAATTGGATCAGGGTAGGTCTGCCAGGGGCAAAAGTTGATGATGATGTAGAGCAGATCTCTTTTAAGGGGAAAGGTGATATTGTTGTAATGTTGGAACTTGTGATATTAAGAGTAGGAGATCTGAGAACTTACTTAACAAGTACAGGGCAATATTGAGAAAAAGTTACAAGTGAGGGTTAAAATTGAAAGTGTCTACAACTCTGTATGTACTGTCAGTAGGCAGTACATACATGATTTGAGCCTTGTTAATCAATTTGGGCCTGGAGAGACTGTACAAGGCACATGGGGTAGATTTTTTCTCAATATAGTTTGTGTTTGTTAACAGAAGAGACCTTTTCTACAGGGATGGAATACACTTGAATAGAAGGGGTGCGAGAATATTTGCTAATGCTGTCAGGGCAGTGTTGGTGGGCTGGGAAACTGCTAGGCTGGAAGTAGGATACACAGGTTAACATATCTGTGTATCCTACTTAATAGATTAACAGCAGCTGCAAGCAGAGGTTGGTTCTTGCACTACTTCTATTGGAACATGCAGCAGCATGGAAAGCAAAGTATTGGGGATTTCAAGGCCTGCTGGGGATCCTCATGGAACAAGAAATACATGGACTGTGTTGCAGTAACTGAAAGTAAAAACAGGTGCAGGTATACTTGTATGAACACCGATGTTAGGAGTAAAGTAAATACATTTGATAAATGTGAAGTGTTCGGAAGTCATCAAATGCAGCAAGGATATCACAGAAATGGTGTCACTCAGATGTCAAGAATGCAGAATTTGAATATGGAGAGTACATTTGTACAGAAAAATAATATCTGTATGTGTACCCAGTATAAGGTGGAGATAGTTATTTCTTCACACCAGAAATAATCTATCTCCACCTAGTTACTGAGTTCTGAAATACAGAACTCAGTAAAACAGGCTTGACACGTGAATTAATGTATATTAGTGAATATTCTGTAATGTGTATGTGTTGATTGTGTCAGGCCTCTTTGCCATCAGGGAGCAGCCATCAACTGCACAATGCTGCCTGGTACCTGTCCACCAGCACGAGGAGCTGGGCCTGTGTACCAGTCTTTAACAGCATACACTGGAGGTAGTGCTAAACCAGTGGGTGCTGATCCCCTATACCTATACCCAAACCTGTAAATTAAAAAAAAGAACACTTTGTTTCAACCTGTTGTTGCCATTTTA
Organism: Mastigoproctus giganteus; assembly: GCF_048544385.1. Lineage (NCBI taxonomy): Eukaryota > Metazoa > Arthropoda > Arachnida > Uropygi > Thelyphonidae > Mastigoproctus > Mastigoproctus giganteus. The sequence continues at coordinate 128,363,647 of NC_143582.1, forward strand.
GGCAAGCAATAATCACTTACAAAAAAGGAGTGTAATATCTATAGGCAAAAAAATAGTAAATGAAAAATAATAGTAAGTAAGTAAATAAATAAATAATAATAAAATAAAAAAATAGTAATAATAAATAAAAAATAAAGTAAAATCTATCCTGTACCCTTAGGTACCAGCAATCCGATGCTCAGTATTACCTTTTATACTGAGCACGGGATTGCTACCCTGAGCAGGGGTCAGCATCCTACCCAGAAAGGGGGGGATAGCAACGATTGTATCCTGCCTTGTGTCAAGGCCAGCATGATCCCACACTGGATGTAGTGCAGGATCAGCAGTGATGATCCACCCTTTTTTGACCAAGGGTCATCAGTCTAGTTCAGTAGTTAAGTTTAGGTGGCCGTCATGTAGGTAGGTGGTCATAGTAGGTGGTATTCTCTTCTTTAGTGGTTGTTCCTTGACTGGGTCAGGTCATTCTTATTATTGAATGCCTTCTGTTTCACTGGTTGTTTATCATTGAGCCACATTGTCAGTGCTCTTCTTTTGAAGATTCTTGTTGCGTAGGCTACAAAATCTTTGTATGTCTGCTGGTTGGATATAAGTAAATGCTCTTGGTCTTGTTGAAATGTTCCAACCTCTATTTCTAGGTCATGCCTTATGTCAGAATATTGCCAACAGCCATATAGCATATGTTTCCATGTCTCCACTTCCCTGCACGTGCAGTGGGGATCCCTATGAGTTTAAATCTGTATAGTCTCTCTTTGATCGACTCATGTCCTGTCAGCAGAGTTGTTGCCTGGAGATTGGGGGCAAACCATGATCTATTTTCTTTGGTAATTTCAATAACAAAAGAGATATATTTGTGAGTCACTCTGCCTAAGTTATCAGCATCCCAATTCCTCTGCCACTTGCCAATTAATAGACTTTTGGTTCTTGTCATTTCTAATTTAGTAGCAGCCCTTTTATTGACAGTTATGCTGTTATGGTAATGCCCATTCTGTGGTGGTATTTTAGGTAATGAACTTCTACTTCCAAGTTGACTGGAAGTGTTCCCATTAGAACCCTGCAGGGTAGAAGTGGCCACTGTCCTACAAGCTCTGGACATTGCCAACAGCATTGACATTTATGCCTGCTGAAGATGTTTGGTGGGGGCAAATAGGCTTGCCTTGTGTTCCCAGGCTCGTGCTGCATAAGTGAGTTTAGGTACTATCAGTGTTTTTTAATAGAGGTGGAGTGTTCTGTGTTTGAGACCTCATTCCTTTTTGGCCACTCTTTTATTTTTCCTATTGTCTTCTTAGTTTTGTCCTTAAGATAAGTGGTATGCAGAAGAAGTGTTAGATTCATGTCTACTGTCACTCCAAGGTATTTAATCTTGTGTGTTTGAGTTAACCAGATTGCTGCATATGTTATTTGCGGTTGTCTGGCTAGTTTGCATTTGAGTAACAAGTAATTTCTTTTTTGCTATTGAGACTGTTAGTTTATTGTTGCTGGTCCATTGGGCTAGGTCTTGTAAGATGTTGGTTGTTTTCTCTAGGGACACATGTGATTGTCCTGCAACCAGGATGACAAAGTCATCAGCATGGGGGCAATGAACTTTGTTTGTGGGAATGATTGTTTGAGACATTCGTCAAAGACCTTTTTTTTTTTTTTTTTTTTTTATGTGAACCCCAAACACGAGAGGTATTAGAACCTATAGTACTTAGTACCATGCTTGGGTTGGAGGTTGAGAAGACGAAAGAAGATATTTGTTGACATTGGATTTGAACTTCTGTAGATTGTAATTTTCAGGAAATATGTATGAAGAAAGGTTGTTCCAGAAAATGGCAGTTGAATGAATAAATGAGGAAGATGAAAAGTTGGTTCTGTGGGTTTGGAGTTGGACAGTAAATGGATGTTGGCTGGTGGCAGCACGTGTTCAGACTGTTTTGAAAAAGAGAGCGGGAATTATAGACGCCAATTCAGAAGAACAGTGCCCATGGAAGTATCTGTAGAAGAGGCATGCAGCAGAAACAGTACATCTATGAGAAAGCGAGTGGAGAGACTCTGTTAGAGATGAATCATTAATTAACCTAACTGCCCTCTTCCAAATGGAATCAAGAAGCCTGAGAGAGGTTTTGGGGGCACCACCCCAGATGTGGGAACAATATTCCATGGCAGGGCGGATTTGCGATTTATACAGAGGAGCAGCTGTTTGGAAGAAAAGTAACGCCGAGAGCAAAAGAGAAAACCAAGTTTTTAGAAGTCAGGGTAATCCCCAAAAGAGAGATATCATTTTGCTTAGAAATCGGAGTATCACTAAAGATAAGCATAGGAGCAGAAGAATCCTTTTTGCAAGTTATAAGACAAGACTGAGTTTTAGAAGGGTTGAAATCAACTAAGTTGTCTTTGTCCCACTGGAAAATTACCTGAAGATCGGCATTTAAGGAATTGGTAGCAGATTTTCGAGAAGTTGAAGCTGATTGAGCAGGACAAGGTTTCTCAAAATGGAAAGTGGAATGCAATGTGCTATCATCGGCAAAACTATGGATAGGATTTCCAGTCAATGGAAGAAGGTCATTAGTATACAAGAGGAAAAGAGTGGGGGAAAGAACTGAACATTGGGGGACACCGGCATTAGTGGAGAAGTTAGAAGACAGAGAGCCATCTACCATCACCCTCAGTGAGCGATCAGAGAGAAAACTGGATAACCAATTGCTAAAAACAGTTGGCAAACCATAAGATGGAAGCTTGTTTAGAAGACCTTTATGCCAAACACGATCAAAAGCCTTTGAGATATCAAGAGCAACTACTTGTGTTACACCGAACCTTTCCATTGAATTAGTCCATAAATGGGTAACATAAGCCAAAATATCACCAGTGGATCGACACTGACGGAATCCATACTGGCGATCGTTGATCAGATGGAAGGTTTCTAGGTAGTTTAAGAGTTGGCAGTTAATTGATTTCTCCATTACTTTAGAAAGAGTAGAAGTAATTGCAATGGGACGATAATTGGATGGGAGGGATTTTTCACTCTTTTTAGGAACTGGCTACATATGAGCAAATTTCCAAGAAGAAGGAAAAACACCTTTGGAATAAGAAAGTGAAAAAAGGCGGCAAAGGATAGAAGTAAGTTCAGGAGCACAAGTTCTCTGTTTTGAGAACAAGTGGAGAAATACCATCAGGACCTGGAGCTTTCTTAACATCAAGATACATCAAAATCCTTCTGATATCCTTTTGACGGAAGACCACAGGAGGCATTGAATGGAGCGTGTTGGGAATGGTGCGAGGTGTTTTACCAAGATCATTAATACATGAGCTGGAAGAAAAATGGGATGCTAGCAGGTCATCTTTATCCTTGGCTGAAGTGACAACAGAACCATCTGGTTTGGACAGAGGTGGGAGCAGAGATGGGCAAAAGTTGCGGCCTATAGCTTTGGTAAGAGACCAGAATGCTCGGCTACCATTAGGGAGAGAAACAAGTATTCTACTGTTAGCCTGCTCAAACTCTAGTTTGGACTGATTAATAACTGTTTTACAATTGTTGCGAGCTTTGGTGTAGGCAGAAAATGAAACTGAAGAATTAGAAACAAGTCAATTACGATATGCAACATTCTTCTCTTGAACAGTCTTAGCACATTTATTGGAAAACCAAGGTTTAGATAAAGGACGAGATTTTAAAGTGGAGTGTGGGATAAAGTATTTCATTCCTGCAAGGATAATTTCACTGACACGATCTGAGCAAACGTTGACATCAGAAGTTTTGAAACAGTAATCCGACCAAGGAAAAGAAGAAAAGAAGTCTCGCAGGTCATCCCATTTTGCATTCTTGTAATGCCAAACAACACGAGGTTGGGAATAGCCATGAGATAAAGGTTCCATTGCAGAAGAGACAATCACCAATTGTGATCTGAAGAGACAATCACCAATTGTGATCTGAAGTGCCTAAAGGACCTCTCATTTCGACAGTGTACTTAGAAGGGATGTTTGTGAGAAAAAGATCAAGCGTATTGGCTGTATGATTAGGATTGTCCGGTATTCATGTAGGTAAATGAACAATCTGTGCTAGGTCATTAGTAATTGCAAAGCCTCAGCATCTCGACCTGCTAGGTCGGTGTGACTATAAAACGGAAGCCAGCTGGAGTTGTGAACATTAAAATCACCAAGGAAAATTACCTCACTGTTAGGAAAGTTGGATTGAAGAAAGTCAAGTTGCAAAGAGAGGAAGTCAAAGAGCTCCAAGTGATTAGTGGAGTTGGGAGAACGGTAGAGACAACAGATGAATTTGACACAATGAGGTAGAGAGATTTTGAGCCAGAGAAGATCAAAGAGAGGAGATTCCAAATTGCCAAGTCTCTGACAGGGAATATCAGAATGGACATATGCACAAGTACCAGCTTTGAGGCGAAAGGAATCATACAGCGAATAATTTGGGCATCTGAGATGAGCAGTTGTTGAATCAACCGATAACTGAGATTCTGCCAGAAAAAGTACATGGGGTTTGGCAGACTGCAAGTGGAAATGGATATCGTTGAGATTAGAATTGAGACCACGTATATTTGTGAAATGAATTAGGAAGTGCTTGGGAGGTTTAGATCTTTTCGCAGATTAGCTTGCTCTATTAGTATACCCAAATCCTTGACATAACGTGGCCTCGACAATGCTCCCCGCATACACACTACTCGGACTCCCTCCAGTCACTATCTGGCATAGTAGAGGTAGCAAGATTATATACTAGCTGATCCGGAAGCCTCCTAGAGAGTTACCAATAGGTTCGGTCCGGTGTACTAACTAGCGGCCAGCCTGCAAACACCGTTTTAGAGCTGTACCCTCGAAAAGTAAGGAACATCGGATCTCGCCACAACGTTCATCATAACCTCAAAAGTCATCAATCATACTGCATGATGGAAGAGATAGGTCCATGTTCCAGTAGAAGGGTCCCAGAATGAACTCCTGTGGACACCCTCTTGTAACTTGTTTGCTGATCCTATTATTATTGGTGGTTATCATGACTGATCTGTTGATAATGGAAAAGGACATGTTCGTGTGTTGATATTGCAGACCACAGGGGTTTCCCCATTAGCTGCAATTGTACGTCTTGTGGTGAAGCTTACGCCAAAACCGGCCATTTGTATGTAGTGTGTTGGGTGTATAAATATAATGACATGTTCTGTTGTAGTGTTGTTGGTCACCATGTCCACCCCCATCCCCACCACAAGAAGGGGACAGGATGTACTATCATCATGCTGCACCAACCTGGGACAAAGTCCCAGGAGAGCACGATTAAAGGTGAATAGTGAAATTTGAGTAGAAGGAAGAATATGGGAACTGGAAGTGGGATGGAAAGAAATAGCAAAGAGAGGGATCAGATGAAGGGTTCTGCCAGTAAAAATGAAGAGAAAGAAGTTAAAGCAGGGCCAAAGGAAAGAAGAGGAGAGTTCTTCTTTCTTCTCCAATATATATCTTTATAATCATCTCCTAAATCGTCAGGATCCAAAAAGAAAAGTTCCTTGATGAAGATTTCATCTAGAAAGACAATTCAGTTTCAAGGTGAACAATGCAGCATCTTTGCCGCTAACAGATAATTACACTCTGAGGTAGCTATTAACACAATCACATTTCAACATATTATATATACAAAAAACTATTCTGAAGGTTCCATCAGCAGACCATCACGCTGAGATGACACTAAGTACCTTCAAACATCTTCAAGACTGTGAAAGGTCATTTAAAAAGAAGAGCTATCTGTCAATATCTTCCAAGGTGAAAAATTCACTCAGACATAGACCCCAAGCCTATGTCTGAGTGAATATTCACAGAACATATATACAAAGAAATAAGTTTCTCCTAACGTATTACAGGATGAAAGTTCATCAAGAGTAGGAGGAGGAGGGGAAGGAGATGTTCCAATGGCACATGAAAGAAAATTCACTTGCAGATGTGTATGATTAATAAGATACCTTGAAAGGAATCAATGCTTATAACTAATTCCATTCCAGTTGATCCTCATAGCAGGGAGGACAGCAGGGATCATAACATCGGCTTGCGGAGAATTTTCCAATGTCTAAACCTCTAATAAGAAATTAGTTGCAGCTTTAGTCACTTTACTGTTTTTGCTTGTCATGTAATCAATAACCTTTTTCTTCAATTTTGTTACAAACTCATAAATAGTTGAAACATCCAGGTATCTCTGCCTCTGCTCCTGTATGCTAGCAACAATAATCTAACTTTCACACACATTAGTGCCAGTGCTTCTTTTGTCTGATTCCAAATGAAAGCTATCTATATCAGAAACAACATCCTCTGCCTGAATAGCTGGAAAATCAGTTATTTTAACATTCAACAACACATTTGTTAAATCAGTAACTTCTTCCTCAAACTGGACACCCCGTTCTGTTGTACAAGCCAACCACATTGACTATACCACCTGCTTGGGAACTAGAACCAATAATTCCAAAAGCAACAAGATTTATATTCTCACTAACAGTACTCATTACACTGCTAACTCCACCACTAGGTGCACTATTTGCTTCAGTATTTGCTTCCTTGCACCATATAGCTAATAATAATAATAATAATAATAATAATAATGATCCAACAATAATTATCCAAATAATTTCTCCACCAACTTTATAACACACAGAATAAGACAAAAAACTTCTTTCCCAAAAACAGTTAACCATATACTTCTGTAACATTAAGTGAAGGTAAGACGAACAATATCTTTAAAATGGCAGCCTAAACACAGGTTAGATAATGATGATACACAAATTAAATTTAAATTAAACTACTGATTAGTATCAATTAGCCATTATAATATGCCTTGCAGAAAACGCCTTTCCTGCTTGCTGGAAAACTGTCTGTCTCAAAATCTCAAACCTGACATGTTCACTATTTACCTGAAAGTGTATTGTACTACAGCACTACTTACTAACATAGGTAATCTGGAATGCCTGATGGCATTCATGACATCAGTGACTCACCCACCAACACCTCTCCTCTGATAGACAATTTAGTTTCGGTCCTGGCTATTCCTGCAAGCAGGCTCTTTAATATGACTTTGTCAGTCATATTAAATTCTCAAACTATATGTTCTTGCATTTTTGTGGATTTTGAGGCCTATCTCATTATTCAGTTAATTTATTGACAGAAGGGCTATTGTTAAAGCTAAATATCAATTATCACCAGTCTTGCCTCTAGGGAGTGGCAGCAGGGCTCTATTCTTGGAATCTAGTGTTTGTTGGATGGCTGAAAAAGTGATTTGATAGCATCACCGAACATTTATCAGATTGCCTATGCACATAACCTTACCATCTTCTTCCACAGTAATGCAGGGTGCAACTAGAAAGAAATGCAAACCAGGTTCAGATTTAAGTATTTAAATAGGCTGCTCAAAACAAATTAACCATATCCCACTCTAAAACCAAAGTGATGCTTCTTAAAGGAAAGAGACAACATACCTGGACCTCATCATCGTTCTTCCCACATCTGCAGCAGCTAACAATAAAGTAAAAAAAAAATTCGCTGGAATCCACATCAGTGTTATGAGACAAGATTGGAGACTAAAACAGAAAATGCTACAAATCTTCTATAAAGCAATCTTCATACTTGTGGCTCAGGAGCCTGGTTTAAATGTATGACAAACATCAGATTTCAAATGAAAATACTTTCTATTGAAAGAGCAATACTCCTAGCCATCACAATAATTTCATGGACAGTTCTCATCCCTGCTTTATAAGCCATCTTTGGCAGGATGCCCTTAGATCTGCAAATAGAAAACAAGGAGTCCCAGCCCTTATTTATTTATAAGAGAGAGAACTTATTATTTGCAAGGGAAATACCTTGCAAGTATTTTTGCCTGCAAGATCTTTCTGAACAGACAATGTCTCAGACTCAGTAATGCAGTGAATTCATCACCTCATCCCTGAATTTTTTTTTGGGTTTCTCTCTTGACAATATCGATTCCTTTGGGATCAATTCTGATAGTACTATTAAGTAGAATAGTATTCTGATAGTACTACTAAGTAGAATGGGATATTAATTTTTTAATATCCCATACCTGGCAAACTTGACGACCCCTGGCCCTTAGGTAGGCAAGTGCCGGCACTCAACAGAACCAAACACACAACACACCCACTCTCACTTACCACCAGCTTTGGCATATAGCTTATAGACGAAATCGCAGCGTATAGGAGAAACCCTGGAGACCGCCTGTAAAACAAAAATACTTCGTCCATTAATGACCATCTTACATCACTGTAACCCTCTCATCTCAGGGAACAGCAAGAAACATAATACTGGCAAGTCCACAGTTCTTATACAACCAGTGACCACAATACAATAACAATCAAATATATTAGCATTAGTTGAGGCATATGACACAAGCTTATGCAGCATCAGCCAAAAAAAAAAAAAAAAAAAACTTCCCATTTCACGCATACATTCACTCCAAATGTCTGTCTTATCTCAGCCTTATATTTATTTAAGCTATCAACTTCCACAACAAGAGATGGAACTCTCTTCCAGCAAATCAACTACCCACAGGCTAAAGGCAAATTTCTGCACATCTATTCTACAACTGTCTTTCCTCAATCTATGCCCCCCTCAGGTTCATAATCTGAACAAGAGGAAAAATCTCATCAGCATTGAGCTTGCTCAACCTGTTCAAGCCCTTATGCACCTCAATCAGAACACCTCGCAGGTGACTAGTCTCCAGGTGCTGCAATTTGCAGAACTTAAGCCTTTCTTGGTAAAACACCCCTTTGTTCACCTCACCAATCTTGTTGCCCTTCTTTATACTCGGTCTAGCAACTCTACATCCTTCCTAAAATGAGGCCTCCAGACCTGTACACAGTATTCAAGGTGTGGCCTGACCATTGCCTTGTACAACGGGATAATCACCTCCTTGTCCCTGCTAGCAAAATTCCTATATATCATTGACAAGACTCCATGACCTGCTCTGGCAGACTGTCTGCACTGCTCAGAGAACTTCATATCTGATTGCACAATTATCCCCAGGTTTTTTCACTCTCCACTTTCCTGAGTACAGAACCACACAGTTGGTACATTTCTCTTCAGTTACTGCTACTCACATGCAGTACTTTGCATTTGTCAATGTTAAACTTCAGTTGCCACTTCTCAGCCCATTTGCACAACTTATCTAGCTCCTGTTGCAGTAGCATATTGTTTTTACTGAAGTTAACAACCCTGCCAACCTTTGTATCATCTGTAAACTTGAACATTAAGCCTGATATACCTTCATCAATTTCACTAATAAATACAGAAAACAACAATGGACCCAACACTGAACCCTGGGGAAATCCACTAATAACATTAGTCCACGAAGAGCAGTGTCCGTGATTACCACTCTCTGTCTTCTCACACTCAACCATCCCTTTATCCATTGTAGCAACTTACCCTTAATACCATTTTGCTCCAATTTGTACAGTAGTCTTCCATGTGAAACAGTATCAAAAACTTTCCTAAGAGCCAAGTATATGATATCAAAATTATTTTTTGCATCCAGTTCCTTTGTGACCATGTCATAGTATCCAATCAAACTGATCAGACAAGATCTCCCTTTAATAAACCCATGCTGTGTTAACTATTACTGCAGTCTAGTATAGATGATCCTGCAATGCTTCTTTAACCAGCGATTCCATTATTTTCCCTGGAACAAAAGTTAAACTAACAGGTCTATAGTTACTTTTGTCACTGTTTGAACCCTCTTTGTGAATTGGAGATACATTTGCACACCTCCAGTTCATGGGGACCTCCCCTGAGTCCAAAGAAGCTTTCATAATTATGGCTAAGGGTTTGCTTACTTCCTTTGTTTCCTCCTTTAATATAACTGGATTGATCCCATCCACTCCAGATGCCTTCCTTATGTTTAACTTCAACAATTTCTCCTTCACTTTGCTCTCAGTTATTACAAAATCATTTTGTTCCCTGTTAGAGTTTGATAAACTTCTGGCATTCCCCACCTTCAATAACTCTTTGAGTGTTAATGTAGATGCAAAATACTCATTCAGTTTATCAGCTACCTGAGCAGGATCATCAATAGTCGAACCATCCATATTAAGTGGACCAATCTGATTCATCACTTTCCTCCTAGAGATTACATAAGTAAAGAACTCTTTGCTGTTTTTCTTTGCATCCTTTGCCAAAGATTTCTCATAATCTGCCTTTGCCTGTCTAACTTCCTTTGTGGCTTGATTACAGACTAGCTTATATCTACCACTGGCTCCTTGTGTCGCCTGATAATTCTTATTATGTGCTGATTAATCAGATCAAGAGTATTACTCCCTCTGGTTGCCTCTCAAACATGTTTCTGTAGAAAACAAGTCGTCTAATAAATCCACAGAAGTCTTGCTAGTGTGCAAAGTGACTAACCCACAAGTTCCCTCAATATCTGGAAAGTTAAAATCCCCCATTATAAGACATTCTGATTTACTGGCCCACTCTATTTCTCTGCACAATTGTTCATTATACTCATCAGAATCACTAGGCCTATAACCCAAACCAGATAATCAACCCCAGACAGGAAACTAAAAGATGGAAAGAACAACCTCGACTAAGAAACATCCTGGACTTGACACAATCATTATGACTAGCCGACTCTGCTATGCAGGGTGGGCTCAATGATAGCCTCATCTTGAGACAGGATTGAGTCAGCACCACTTTACCTGTGTATCAGGATGAGATGCCCATTGCTGACACCCTCCAGGGGGTGGGATCATTGCTGACCCTGAAGGGCCACTCATGGTGAGATTGCACTGTTCTATCTTCCATTCCTCCCTTACTAACTTCCTTTTCTGGGGGAACCTCTTACTTACACTCCCCATTTTTACGCTTACCTTTCTCTTCCCCCTACGCCCATACGTCTTCCACTAGTCTCTCTCTTTTCCTTCACAGGGCCCGCCCAGCGCCAGTCTCTGGCGGACCCATTATGAGATGTGTACAACCTGGCACACCTCCGGCAAAGGATGAGAGGCAAGGAGCACCTGACCAGGTGTTGGATGCTCCATGACTGCTAAGGTACCAGACACTGGTCGCACAACACACCAACAGAACACCTCACAACTCTTACACATCCTACACTACACATGTATGACCGGATGTGGCAAAAGCCTCATCACAGATGCACTAAAGTGGCAAATGGAGGAACCCTGGTGTCTGCAACAGCAACACATTTGACATTTGTTCATTAGTGAGACTTCGGAAAGTGCAGTTGTGTTTGCTATCACTCTTGGAATTAGTGATCATGTATTCTAATTATTGGGTTTAAATTTCCCACTAATTAAAGGGGAATTTATAGTGTTTTCTTTAATTTTTGAACTCTTAATTGTGAATTCATACTAATCAGTAGTTTAATTTAAATTTCAAAAGATTTTTTGATAAATGTATTCTCAAAAGAAGGTGGTCAAGGCTTGGGCATTTATTTATTCTGATTTTGGCAAAAGCAGCTGAAAACTCTTATATGGTGGAGAGAGGGGGGGTTTCCTTCTGTGAAGTACTGATTATTTAATAGCCTTATGTTTTGGTGTTCTGGTAGGTCTGTTGTTGTGTCATCCATAAGTATTAATATGTCTAGAATGGTGTTCAGACCTTCCAGGTTTGTGTTTCCATATTTATCATATTCACTGCATAATATAGATGTATTCCTTTTTTTTTTTAAACTCGACATGGGTAACAGGACCCCCCCCAGTGATGCTGCTGGTCCTCCAATTAGCATCACTAGGATCCAACACCCACAACCTAGGTTCCAGGCTAACACCTAGGAATCCGGCGTGTTTGCCATGTGCTGTGACCCATGGAAATTTGGAAAGGAGAACCTGGTGATTGAAGGACCCAGCTTCAACACACCACTTTGGCACCTGCTTCGACAAGACGGGCGGTCCTGGAAAACCCGGCCAGAATCAATCAGCTGGTGGGTTCTTCTGCAAAGATCAACAGTGTCAATGTCATACCCTACTCTTATAATCCGAAGGACAGCATTCAGGTTGCTGGTGGTGCATGTATAGTGTCTGGGTTGCCCATATTTATTGCTTGCTGGGTAGTGGATGTCCCCTTTGGGCTCCATGGTTAGGGTGGGGAGCTCAGTCACTGAACACGTTCAAAAAACCACAAATCCTAATAAGGTTCTTTCTTCTAGGGCCCTAACACTGTCCCTATCCAAAAAATTAGAAGTTGACCCTGCTGATGTCACTTCAGCAAAAAAGACAGAAAACTTAAAACATATCAGGTCCAACGCCCCATTACCTGATAATACACTCTACAAGTGAGAAAACTATAGGAAAAAGTCACCTTTCTTTATCCAGAAGGGTTTGGAAGGGTTGGCAGGCTTTCCTAAATCAGTAAAACAGCTTTGATCAGGAGACATCCTTGTAGAGACTAGAAGTACAGAATAATACGGAGCAGAAGGGAATGAGTATGTCGACATGCACACAAAGATTTTACGGCTCCAGCAAACACTAAGTTTTTGATAAATGTTTGCTGTTTTGTGTGGTCACAAAGGAACTGGATGCAAAAAATAATTTTGATATCATATATATGGATTTTAGGAAAGCTTTTGATACTGTACAAATCAAAGCAGTATGGCATTAATGGCAAATTTCTGCTATGGATAAAGGGGTTATGTTATGTATTGTTATGTTATGTTATTTGGTTTTTAGAAGCATTAGCAACTAAAGCCATATTGTTCTGGGGATATGTGGTGGTCATTCCCTGACATTTCCGCATCCTCCATATTTGGTGGTCACGGGCTTGAACCCCAGTCTAATTAAGAAACATGTGCTATGCAATGCTGCTCCTGCCCACCTGACTACGGAGGCGCCAATAAAGGGGTGGTTGAGTTGGAGAAAACAGTGCGGTAATCAATGGACATTGCTCTTCATGGACTAACGATATTTATGGAGTCCCCCAGGAATCAGTGTTGGCCCACTGTTGTCTTCTGTATTTATTAATCATATTAATGAAGGTATATCAGGGTTAATGTTCAAGTTTGCAGACGATAAAAAGGTTGGCATGGTTTTTAATGTCACTAATACCAGTACGCTACTGCAACAGGATCTAAAGAATTGAACAGATGGGTTGAGAGGTGGCAACTGAAGTTTAACATTGACAAATGCAAAGTACTGCATACGGGTAGCAGTAACTCCAGAGTAATGTACCAACTGTGGAGTACTATGCTCATTGTCGTGGAGAATGAAAAAGACCAGGGGGGGTAATTGTGCAGTCAGATATGAAGTTTTCTGAGCAGTGCAGACAGTCTGCAAGAACAGCTCACAGTCTCTTGTCAATGATATACAGGAATTTTGCTAGCAGTTATTAGGAGGTGATTATCCCCTTGTATAAGGCAATGATCAGGCCACACCTTGAGTACTGTATACAGATCTGGAGGCCTCATTTTAGGAGGGATGTTGAGCTGCTGGAACAAGTACAGAGAAGGGCAGTGAGATTGGTAAGGGGAACAAAGGGTTGCTCTTACGAAGAAATGTTAAGTTCTGTAAATTGCAGCGTCTGGAGACTCGGCATCTGCAACGTGATATGATTGAGGTGTATAAGGCCTTGAATGGTTTGAGCACGCCAAACTCAATGCTGATGGGATTCTTCCTCTTGCCCGTATTAAATAACACCTGAGCGGACATAAATTCAAACTGAGGAAGTTGTAGAATAGAAGCAATGAAATTTGCTTTAGCCAGCCTAAATAAATTCAAGATAGAACTAGAGAAACATTTGGAGTGAATGGATGGGTGAAATGGGAAGGCGTTTTTTTTTTTTTTTTTTTTTGGCTGATGCTGTATATGCTTCCTTTCTTGCATCAGATACTTATGCCTCTGCTACTCTACTAATGCTAAAGTTACATGATATGTTCATGTAACTAAAGTAACAGACATTCATTACAGCGCCTCCGAGCCACATCTATCGGGGGGATGCCTATTGCAGTTATCCCTAATAAGACACTTAACTCATCCCGCGATATCATTGCTGAATGCGATCTCATAAAAGTGTCAGAAGAGGAAATCTGTTCTGAATTAAAAACCCCAGGGAATGATAGCTGCAAAACGAATCATCATGCATAGGGATTGGATGGGAAACTTATTCCCACTAGAAATGTCATCCCGACCTTTAAAATCACAAACCTCTCCTAATGAGATCTAAGCTGGATGTATCAACTGCCAGTGCACTCATATGTACCAAATCCATTAAGGTGCTTTAAATGCCAGAAATATGTACACTTGCAAATGGCCTGTAATGGAGCTATTGCATGCACTCGATGTGCTGCAAAGGACCATGAAACTACATCCTGTTCACCCACAAAACCCACCTACATTAACTCCCAAGGAGAACACCCTATGTACTCACAAGCATGCCAGAGGTGGAAGGAAGAAAAAGAAATACAAAACTTAAAGCAAAGCTGAACTTATCAATCATATCATCATCAAGAGGAGTGTTTCCATTTACAATGGGTTTCCTCAGCCTACAAGTTATTTCTTGTTAGGAATTTTTTCCCGCCATAAAGTGCGGTTCTGGGTGTCTTGGTCGGTTAAGCCTCGGGCTATCATGCACTCCTGTACTCCATCCATCCATGTCCTCCTAGGTCTTCCTCATCTCCTTCTTCCAGGAGGTATCCATTCCAGGATAGCCTTTGGATATCTGTTTTCTTGCATCCATTTTACATGTCCATACCATGTTAGACACTTATCTTTGATGGTGTCAATAATATTCTTTTTCACTTCCATTTTTTCCCTTATGTCTTCATTCCGTTTTCTGTCTCTTCTAGAAGTACCTGCTGAGCATCTCCAAAAATCCATTTCTGTGGACAGCAATTTGTTTTCCACTTGCCTATTCAATGTCCAGGTTTCCGCTCCATACAATAGAAGACTTTGTACAATCGTTTTAAATATAAGTTTCTTTGTTTTATTTAGGATATTTTTGCTCCACAGAACAGAGTTTAACATGCCAATAGCCTTTCTGCCGTCTGCAATTCTTCTATTGATCTCTGCTTGGGATGATCCATCATTTTGTAAGATTAATCCCAAATATTTGAATTTAGCGACTTGTTTGATTTTAAAACCTGCAGTATTTAGAACGTGTCCTGATCCTGAAGAAAACATTTCAGTCTTGCTAAAATTGATTTTTAGACTCCATTGTTTATATTCCTCAAACAATTGACGACATGCATACTTTGCATCTGATCGTCTGCAAAAAGTAAATTATAAATATAGGTGTTCTTATTATTTGGCACCCATTTTATTGCATTTTTTTGACCAGGATCATAGGCAGATGTCAATATAAATTTTGAAAAGTGTTGGAGATATGCAACAACCTTGTAATAAGCCTTTTGAATTGTGGAATTCAGGTGACAAAGCTGATCCCACTTTAATTCTGCATCTATTATTCCTGTAAATTGCCTTAATAATGTTAATCAGTTGTCCATCAATATTTTCCTCTTTCAGTGCTTCCCATAAGAGTTTTCTTGGAACACTGTCATATGCCTTTTCAAGGTCAATGAAAATCATAAAGATTTTTTTTCCTTTTGATTAGCATTTTTCAAGGATCTGCCGTACTGTTGAGATATGGTCTATACATGACCTCCCGGCTGACCACTTTGTTCTTCTGATATCTCGATTCGGGCTTCTAAATTGTTTCTGATCCATTTTCCAAGGATCTTTAACAGCGGGTCAGGACACATATTCCTCTGTAATTTGAACAGCTTTTCCGATCGCCCTTCTTATAAATTGATGTAATATATCCTGTTATCATTTCTTTCGGTATTCCTTCTCCTCTCAGTATACTATTTAACAGTTTTTGTATCAGAACAGCCACTCCTCTTCCTCCATATTTCAGAAGTTCCATATAAACTCCTCCAAGTCCAGGTGATTTGCCATTCCTTCCTTCCTTTAGCAGGAATTCCACTTCCCTAACAGAAACTTTTAAGCCTGAGTCATCTACACCAAAATCCTCCATCGTTTAGCATTTTAGCATTAGTAGAGGCATATGATGCAAGAAAGCAAGCTTATCATCAGCCAAAAAAAAAAAAAAAAAAAAAAAACCACTTCCATTTCACCCCTCTGTTCGTTCGAAATACCTGTCCAGCTGAACCTTAAATTTATTTAGGCTATCAACTTCCACAACAAGGGATGGAAGTCTGTTCCACCAACCAACTACCCGCTGGCTAAAGGCAAACTTCCGCACATCTATCCTACATCTGTCTTTCCTCAATTTGAATTTATGCCCTCTCAGGTGATTATTCTGAGCAAGAGGAAGAATCCCATCAGCATTGAGCGTGCTCAAACCATTCAAGGCTTTATACACTGCTATCAGATCACTCGCCAGTGTCTAGTCTCCAGACACTGTAATTTGCAAAACTTAAGCCTTTCTTCGTAAGAGCACCCCTTTGTTCCATTCACTAATCTTGTTGCCCTTCTTTGTACTCATTCCAGCAGCTCTACATCCTTCTTGAAATGAGGCCTCCAGACCTGTATACAGTACTCAAGGTGTGGCCTGACCATTGCCTTATACAAGGGAATAATCACTTCCTTATCCCTGCTAGAAAAATTCCTGTATATCATTGACAAGACACCATGAGCTACTCTTGCAGCCCATCTACACTGCTCAGAGAACTTCATATCTGCCTGCACAATTACCCCCAGGTCCTTTTCATTCTCTACCACTGTCAGTGTAGTACCACAGAGTTCATACTTTTCTCTGGGATTGCTGTTTCTCATATGTAGTACTTTACATTTGTCAATGTTAAACTTCATTTGCCACCTCTCAGCCCATCTGCTCAACCTTTCCAGATCCTGTTAAAAATCTCCCATTAGAAATATCCTTTGTTCTTAGGGATTTTTTCTATTAGTTCTCTTAGATCCTCCCAAAATTCATCCTTCAAGGTATCAGCGGTGTCAATAGTCGGGGAATATATATTCTCTTGAACTCTTTCTGGTCTTCTTTTAAAAGTCCTTCATAGTACTCCCTCCAGTCTTTCAAAGGTATTAACTGCAAACCAGCGTTGTGTTTATTCTGTTTTCTCAAGTCTTTAAGAACCTTCCACGATTCCGCTGATTGCTTGAAGCCCAATTTGCTATTAATAGTTGCGCATTTCCTTTCCCATTCTTCATTTTTTGCTTCTACTACCAATCAATTGGCTATTTTCTTCTTTTCAACATAAATGTTCCTATATGCATCATTCCTATCACCCAGCCATTTCTGATATGCAAGTTTATTTTCCTCTACAGCAGCTCTTACTTTCTCTGTAATCCAGGCCTTTTTTGGTCCTTGGCTCTTCTTTTTGCTAGGATTTCATGAGCTATTTTTTTAACAGTATTTTTTAAATATTCATAGATTTCTTTAGTATTACCTTTTATCTCTATGTTAATTGCAACATCCAGTCTCTGGGTGAAGTGGTTTCTAATGCTGCCATCCTAGAGTAGGTTAATGTTAAATTGATACACTTGTAGCATTTCTCCTTCCCTGCATTGTTGGTTGTCCACACATATTTTCTTAATCCAGGTCCACCTCAGTGTTGTTTTAACAAGAAAATGGTCAGATCCACATTTGGCTCCTCTATAAACTCTGACATCTTTCAATACATATGTCCCTGAATGTTTTGAAATAATGTAATCTATAACTGATCTAATTTGTCTTGTCTCCTGTGACCAAGTATATTTATGGATATCCTTGTGTTGGAAAAATGTGTTGTTTATTCTCAAGTTGAACTGTTCACAAAGATTGCATAGTCTATCTCCATTGTCATTGCTCTCTCTCTCTCCAAATCTTCCAATAACTTTGCTGTTTTGTTCAGTTCCTACTCTTGCATTGAAATCTCCCATTAGAAATATCTCTTTGTTCTTAGGGATTTTTTTCTATTAGTTCTCTCAGATCCTCCCAAAATTCATCCTTCAAGGTATCGGCGGTGTCACTAGTCAGGACATATATTCCTAAAATACATATTTCTCCATACAGTGTCAGTTCCAATGAGATCATTCTTTCATTAATAAATTGCCAGTTTTTGATGTTGTGTCTCAGTTTCTTTTTAACAGCAATAGAAACTCCTGCTCTTGCTCTTTCACTCTTATCGACTCCACTCCAAAAATGGTAGTATTCTCCCATTATTTCCTCTCCACATCCCTTTTTCTTTGTCTCTGATAGCACGACGATGTCTAACTTGAATTTTTGCAGTTCATCCGGAAGAAAGTTTCTTTTAGTTGTGAAAGGCCTTGAATATTCCAGCATCCCAAAAAATCATAGTCCTTTTCCGTTTGCCGAGTCGTTTCGAAAGTGCAGTCCGTTTTCATTTTCACTTGTAGGTCATTTAGCATTTGTGTATTTTTTACACTGAATGAGGAGCTAGCCCGTTGCAGCAACCCCAACGTAGAGGGCTGGGGTATCTCTCTTAGTCTGGCCCCTACCCTTTGACCTGTCTGGCTTGGGAGGCCCTACCAGTAGCTAAGCTACCGTCGACTTAGCTCTCCGGGTCATCGGGACATGCAAGCCCCCCACCACCACGACAAGGTGGAGAATATCATCGGGGGAGATCATCAATCATATCAGGAGGCAAAAAAGCAGTGAAACCTCTGAATGCAAATAAACCTGCCTACCCGGAAGGTGTAGGGAGATGTTGCAATGGAACATCTCCCTACACTACTTGCTAAGTTCAATAAAATCTGCACAGAACAATCAATCAGCTGCTATTCCTACTAGGGAGTATCAGAAAGTTCATACTCTTACCTAGAAATAATAGCCCTAGAAAGGTGAAACCACAGGAACTTTAATCCTTTTCTATGTACTCTCCATGTTTAGTAACACATTTCTCCCATCAATGGATCAGTTGTTTAATGCCTTGATCATAGAAGTCTGCACCTTTTTGCCTGAAACCACGATTACACTTCATTGATGACTTCCTGAGATGAATCAAAGTGGCATCCACACAATGGTTTCTTTAGTCTCAACATGTCTTTAGTTTCCAGATCATACTAGTACACCCAGCATTCATCACTTGTCACCAACCGATCCAAAAAGTTCTCAACATCCACATTACACAAATCCAACAGTTGGTCAGAACATTGCATTTGACATTGCTTCTGCAAAGGCATCAGCAATCCTAGAACCCATCCTGCGGAGACCTTAGATATGTGCAGATGGTCATGTAAAATACCGTGGGCAGACCCATTACTAAATCCCACTGTATTTGTGATGAAATGAATTGTCACTCAGCACCAGCTGCTCAACCTTTGCAACCGTCTCACTGTCTGTGGATGTTGATGGCCTTCTTTCGCTTGGCTTGTCAAAGACACCTGGAAATCCCGTTTCCACTTTTTTATAGTGCCATAGGATGGACAATTCTGCCCATACACAGCTTTCATTTATTCGTCAATTTCCTGAGCTTTCTTGCTCTGCAAATGCAGGAACTTGATCACTGCTCGATACTTCACTTTTCCAACCATAGTGTCATTCCTGTGATTGCGGGCTCCACCTCTGGTGTACGATCACCTATTGGGATGAAATTTCACATGTTAGTTATGGAATATGTAGACAACTTAAATTAAAAACGGCATCTTCTTACTGATGTTTTATCTAGGTCAGGTTACGAACTTTTTGATACCCCCTCATATGTCCGTACATCCTAAGGCTCTTCCAATAACAAATGAAATCACCAGAGAAAAGAATAAACCTGACATACATCCTAGTTCTCAAGAAAAAATGGATGTCGAGGAGAAGGATATACCTGATGAAACAGTCTTGGAACTCCTTCTTAGGAGGAAATGGACACAGGAGAGCATCCATACTTCCCCAAAAAAGATAAATCTAAGACTGACAAAAGTAAGCCCTCAACACCTCAGAAACTGTTTGATGGACCCACCCAGCCAAAATAATGGCTAAATTCCTACAGTGGAATTGCGGTGGATTGAGACAAAATACCGATGACATCAAGGGCTTCCTACACAAGCACAAGCCAGTATGCTTTTGTTTGCGAGAAAGATATATCAAGTCAAATGAAAACCTTTCCTTTCATAATACTACTATCGTACATAAGGATAGAACTGGGGCTATACCTGCCCCAGGAGTTGCCATCCTTGTGGGCAACCAGACCCCTTTTCAACCTGTACTGCTTTCCACTAACTTAGAAGCAGTAGCAGTTCATCTTATGGTTGGATTTTTATTAACAGTCTGTTTGATTTATTTGTAACCTGGGCTGACATCTCCCAAAGAGACTTTGATGATCTCATTGTGCAGCTGCCTTCCTCTTAATTTTCAGGGATTTCAGTGGATATAACAGCCTGTGCGGTGGTGCTGACATTATTGGAAGGGACGTGTCGTAGAGAATATGCTCACTAACAATAACCTCTCTCTCTTCTAAATATGGGAACTAACACCTTCTTCCATATGCCTACCCATACATTTTTTTACCATTAATCTTTCTGTCTCCTCTCCTCTCTTCACTTAATTGGGAAGTGGAGGAGAACCTGTATGGAAGTAATCACTTCCCTGTGATAACCATACTAATTAGTGAAAAACTGTCTTCCTTTTAGGTGAAAGATCAATCAGGCTGATTGGAATGCCTTCCAATACATAGCAGAATTTGACATCACTGCAGCCATTCAGGAGCCCATCAAAGATGCAGTGATGTACATCACAGAAACTATTGTTCATGCAGCTGCATCTACCATACTGAAAACATCTTCCCAGTTTCCACCTTTTCCCAAACCATTGTAGAATGTACAGCAGAAAAAAAGGCTCAAAACAAAGCTTGGGGAATATTCCGATGATATCCTACTGACCAATCTAACAGCCTTTAAATGTGCACATGTCAAAGCACACAACATCCACCATCAGAGTCGAAAGGAATCATGGATCTGTTTCAAGTCATCAATTACCCAGTCTGCTAGTAATAAGGTGTTCTGGGATAAAATCTGGAAAAATGAAGGGAAAATATACATCTCATGCTTCATCGATCCTAGTATCTAATGGATGCAATATAGCAGAGCCATAGTGCATCCATCTTGGAGAAACATTTTCTAACATCTCCAGCAATATCTTATTCCCCAGAATTCCTGGTCCTGAAACAGAAAATTGAAAAACAGGCACTTAATTTCACATAAAAGGTTCTTTATCTCTACAATGGGCCATTCACTGTGCAGAAGTTAAAAAGTGCTTTATCCCTCTCTAAGGCAAGTGCTGTTGGACCAAATGGCATCCATTATGAAATGATTAAGCACCTTTCTCAAAAATCTGTGGATCACCTACTCTTTCTGTATAACAGGATCTTTATTGATGAGCAGTTTCTGGATACTGAGTGCAAGGCAACTGTTTTTGCTTTTAGCAAGCCAATAAAAAGGATCCTAAACTTCCTACCAACTGTTGACCTCTCTGACCAGCTGTTTTTGCAAATTCCTGGAGAGAATGGTTAATGTCTGTCTTATATGGTATTTAAATCAAATGGCCTCCTCTCTAACATGCAATGTGACTTCCAAAAAAACAGGTCTACTCTTGACCATTTAATTAAATTGGAAACGTCCATCCGGGATGCTTTCCAAAAATGAGAACATCTGGTGTCTGTATTCTTTTACATGGAGAAAGCGTTTGACACAACTTGGAGATTTGGCATCTTAAAAGATTTGTATAGCCTCAATCTTAGAGGACATCTTCCCATTTTTATTAAGAACTTTCTAGCCAATCGGTCTTCCCAGGTTTGTGTAGGATCTGCCCTCCTTACCCCTTTTATTAAGAGGAGGGAGTACTGCAGGGATCTGTTTTAAGTGTTAACCCTTTCGTCATCAAAGTAAATTCAATCAAGAACAACTTCCTCCAGCTGTAAACACTGCCCTCTATGTTAATGACTTTAGCATATTTTCTCATGCAGCATGAGGGTTATTGAAAGAGAACTGCAACAAGCCATTGATCGGCTTAATTCCTGGGCACTTGCTAATGGATTCAGGTTCTCGCTGCAGAAGACCATTTTCATCCTTTTTTTCCATAAGCATAATCTTCATCCTGAACCTGAATTGAAGTTTGGATGTAATGCCATCCCAGTTGTGATGGACACAAAATTCTTGAGACTCGTATTTTATGAAAAGTTGACATTTCTAGCACACATCTGTCAACTCCGTACAAAGTGCATGAGAAGCTTGGACATCCTCCGTGCTCTCTCTCGTCCACATCTTTTGGTGCAGACTGATGCATCTTACTATGCATCTACCATGCACTTGTGCAATCTAAACTTGATTACAGGTTCCTAATATATGCCTCAGCCAGAAACAGTGTATTTTGATGGTTGGACCCTATCTGTCATGGCCACCTCCGTAGCCAGGTGGGCAGGAGCAGCAGTGCGTAGCACACGCTTCTTGATTAGACCGGGGTTCGAGCCCGTGACCACCAAATACGGAGGATGCGGAAAGGGCAGGGAATGACCACCACATATCCTCGGAGCAATATGGCCTTAGTTGCTAATACTCCTAAAAACCAAATAACAAACAAACAACCTATCTGTCATCAGGCTATCCGTATTGCTGCTGGAGCATATCGAGCATCTCCTGTCTAGAGCCTATATGTGAAAGCAAATGAACCACCACTATCGCTTCAACATAAGCAGTTGTCTTTAAAGTATGCTTTAAAACTGAAATCCCTGCCAGACCATCCTACATGGACATCTGCTTTTGAGCTGCATTGGGAAAATTTGTACAACGCCCATCAGACTGCCAATTGTCCTTTCGGTATTCATGTCCAAGAGCTACTCAGTGAGCTTAACATCACAGTAGATAAGGTTGCCCAATCAATATCTACCTGAAGCTCCATTCAGTGCACTGAGCTGATAATTCTGACTTCTTGCCAGTTTTCACTGATGGCTTGAAATCTGAATCATACATAGAATCTGCTGCTGCCTTTCCAGAAACCACTATATCAAAGCTGATTCTCCCTGAATCTAGCATATGCACTGCAGAGCTGCACGCAATAGAGTTAGCTTTGGACCACATTAGTACTTGCTAGTAATAATGGTTTATAATATATTCTGATTCCTTTAACATATTACAGGCTTTATTCACTTTGAAATACAATTCTTGTCCTGTCTTGTCCTGTCTTGTCCTGTCCCAGGTCCAGCAGAAGATACACTCTCTATGAGCATAAATTCGATATCTACTTCTGGATTCCTAGCCACATTGGGATTAGTGGAAATGATTTGGCTGATGATGCAGCAAAATCAGCAACTGCCACTAATAATCATTGCATGTTGTGAGTTCCCTGTACAGACTACAGGGAACTCACAACATGCAATGGGCAGACTACAGCCAAATAATACACAACAAGGTACCCTCCCAATAGCAAGATTCGCAGAACAGACAGACTACTACCAATAAATTACATTAGATAAAGCCTATATAATGTTGGTGAAGATACACCATAGTTTACCCATAAATTTAAACCACGTATATAGTGTAAAAGGCATCATTTTAATTGTATCTCATATTGTGGCAGCCTTCACAAAGAGATACCAGGTATTGCACTACTTTGAATAAGTAACGCTTCTCTAGAAGAGAAGACTACTGTTATTTATTCTCAGTGGATACCACCACCCAGACGGCACCATTTCAAAGCTGTTGGCCTATCATTGGTGGGTGGGCAGGTACCCTGGCAATGCTACATGCCATCACAGTTGCGAAGTGGTACCACAATATGAGAGATGCCGAATGGTATACAGATAATGTATTTAAAAATGAAATGCACAAGATATGGGTTTTAAGTGATTAACTATATAATGTCGGTGTAGATACACCATTTACCCATAAATTTAAACTACGTATGTAATGTAAAAGGCATCGTTTTAACCTAACCTATCTCATATTGTGGCCGCCTTCACAATGATTACCAGGCATTGCACTACTTTGAATAAGTAATGCTTCTCTAGAAGAGAAGACTACTGTTATTTATTCTCAGTGGATACCACCACCCAGATGGGGGCGCCTCCGTAGCCAGGTGGACAGGAGCAGCAGTGCGTAGCACACACTTCTTGATTAGACCAAGGTTCGAGCCTGTGACCACCAAATACGGAGGATGCGGAAAGGTCAGGGAATGACCACCGCATATTCCCGGAGCAGTATGGCCTTAGTTGCTAATGCTCCCAAAAACCAAATAACAACAATAACAACCACCACCCAGATGACACCGTTTCAACGATTTTGGCCTATCATCAGTGGGTGGGAAAAGTACCCTGGTAACTGCAGAATAAAAATACCTGGTATCTCATTGTGAAGGCTGCCACAATATGAGATACAATTAAAACAATGCCTTTTACACTACTTACATAGTTTAAATTTATGGGTAAACTATGGTGTATCTACTCCGATATTATATAGCTAATTAGTTAAAACCCATATATAATTATGCCTTGTGCATTTCATCTGTAAATACATTATCAGATAAAGCCTGTAGATGAATCGTGACAGTATAGTCTGCGCTGGGATTGTAATGAGGAAGTTGTTCTTGCTTGGCTCAACATAGGACATGGCGATTTGACATATTCGTTTTTGCTAAGGGCCAACAACATTTCTATGTGTGAGTCCTGTGACACCGTTTTATCTATTAGACACATTTTAATTGACTGTCCAGATATTAGCAGCGCTTGTTTTACCACTTTTAACCATCTGACTGAGCCTTATACCCTCAGATTTTCCCCAACAATGATAATGTGTCAGCTGTTTTTAAATTTTTACACCTTATTAATTTATATAAACATATATAAAATACTGAATATATATACATACACTGAGTGATCACTGAATTATTACCACCCCTATGAAAACCCAATGCGACCTGTTGACCATGTGAGGTACGAAAATGCGGAGTTAGTCGACCTACGTAGCATAGATAAGGTGTCAGTGGTTCAGTAGGTAGTAAAATTCCGAGCATAATGGGTTAAAGGAAGGATTTATCAGACTTTGATAAAGGACAGATGGTGTGTGCTCAACAAGCTGAGCTGGTGCCTCAATTTCCCAAACGGCTGAACTGGTGGAAGTGTTCGAGAGCCTCCGTAGTTAAAGTGTACCAGGACTGGCATCAAAATGCTCAAACACGACCCAACGGCAAAACTACAAAGGTTATTTGGTTGGTTATTTGGTTTTTTTTTTTTTTTTTTAGGAGCATTAGCAACTAAGGCCATATTGCTCCGGGATATGCGGTGGTCATTCCCTGACCTTTCCGCATCCTCTGTATTTGGTGGTGACGGGCTCGAACCCTGGTCTAATCAAGAAGCGTGTGCTACGCACTGCTGCTCCTTCCCACCTGGCTACGGAGGCGCCTAACTACAAAGGTCAGTGAAAGGTTGATGCTAGAGGTGAGCGTGAGGTCTGATGACTCATACAGGTGAAACAGGAGCACTTAGGCATACTGTACATCACTGGTTCAGAGCCTATATGCTGAAGTGCATGAAACACCCTTGCATCTACACAGACAAATGCTTTTATTAAATCATGCAGCAAAACACAAAGGGCATCCAAAACATTCCACTTGGAATGGATTTTTTTCTCCTAAATGGGGAACCTTTATAGAACTTACCCATCTATAAACCCACCAACCGGGATATGTCTTTACTGACTGGCAAATTGACCAGAGTAAGATATAGTCTACTGCCTCTCATACAATCCCACCTTGGATGTATCATATACTGCTGTGTGACTTTTCATTCACAGCCTGGGGAAAAGCACACCATGTCCCAACAGAACATGCTACAAATACATGCCACACTGAGAACACAGCATGGCCAGTACACACCGATCTACACAGATAGATCTAAAACTGATAAGCAAGAATGTTAGGAAATACTGCAACAGCACTATTTCCTAACATTACCATATCCAAAAAGCTCCCCACTGAATGTAGCAGCTATACTGCAGAACTCGGTGCTATCCACATGGCCTTAAACTACACACTCTCAAGAACCATATATACCGACTCCATTAGTGCTATGTAAGTGGGCAGTTTGAATAAGTTCAAGGAAGAACTAGACAAATTATTGGAGGGGTGAACTGATGCTTATAGACTTGCTTCCTTGAATCATTTGCCACTGATAATAACATTCATTGACTATTGCAAGAATGTTTTATGCTTTGCCTGTTGCACAAGAGCTTTTTTCTAATGTTTGTAAAACCTTAACAATGAAACTGTGAACAGGACAGTTTAAAGGTGCCATAATGACTTAATTTGCACAGAAATATTCATACACAGCATGAATATTTCTGTAAAGTATGTGAAAAATCAGCATTTTCAACCAATTACAAAATAAATAAAAAAACGCAAGTAATTCCATTATGATTATAATATTGTAATATTACAGCAAAGTGTTACTTTGACCAGAAAAAAAAATTCAATAAGAAATATTCAAAACTGCCCATGCTATATGCATTTTAAGATTATATGGAAAATCTATCACCTGAAAATGATTTATTTGATAACATATTTTTTTTTGATGCAGTATTAAAAAATAGATTATTACATTAAAAATAGCTCACAGCAATACCTCACTTAGCATGGCTTCAAACAACACAGGTTTCACTATAACATGGTTTTCAATTAAGTGGAAGTTGAAAATTTACTGTACATATTAAAACTCATTCAGCATAGACCCTTACTCTATATATATGCTGCGGTGCCAACTCTATTGTCTCACATGCACATGTGCCAATAGCACTCCCCTCAAGCAGTCAGTGGCAATGTGCAACAATGTTCAGTATTCTTAATTCTATCCTGACGAGACACGACGTGATACCTTTTCATTTCACAATTTATTTTTACCCCTTTAAATATGATCGAAAATATAACTGCATCTTGCCTATAAATCACTGCCAACAACATGCATTCTGTTTGGCAGCATGTTTTGTCCCACTTGGCAAATGATTTCACTGGTTTTGAATCATAAGTTCAGACAATTGCCGAAGACATTGTGAAGATCAGAAAAGACTTAGAATTCAAAACTTTGGACACTGCCAATGTACGTGACTGCATTGACTCACATGCAAATGACTTAGATGATGCAACTCTCCTTGAAATTGATGAGCAAACTGCATGTGAAGAAGAGGGAAACAATTCTGAAGTGGCACCAAAAGAATTTTCAAAAGAAGAATTGGAGAAAGTTTTTTGGGGATTGACATGGCCTGCGATGCGATCGTCAATGGAGATCCGAATGTTGAACATAGCATCAAGTTATGGCAAATTTTACAAGATGGGATTCGATGCTACAAAGACTTGTACACCGAAAAAAAGCAGAGATGATTTCGCCAGACTTCATTATTAAAATACCTAAATAAACAATAAAGCTTTTTTCTCTTCTCTCATGACATTATCTTTTCGTTAATAAAATTTTTGCAATATTTTTTATTTTAAATCCTTTTAATTGTCTATCAAGTGCAAATTCTTTATAGATTTATTATAATTTGTTTATAGACTATTTCTCTGGTATGCATTCAATTAAAACCCATTATAATTATACCTCAATCAGCATGGAACAGTTTTGGTACTAATTATCAGTGCTATGCGGGATATTGTTGTATATCACTGCAGAAATAGAACAAGGTTACTTATTTAGCATGAACCGAGTAATTTCAGAACTTTTTCTTTAAAAGTTATTAATGGTGAAATGAGTTTATCACTTGTTACTACCACATCGAAAAAAAATCTGAAAAAATATTTTTAATTATGTTCAGTTCTCATCACAGACGACAGGAACACCCTATCTGGGCTTCTTTTTTTTTCAAGTAAAGTATGGAGGTTAGTTATTTCATTCATATATAAATCAACTAGCCTGAGAACTCAATATTTTATATATTTCAAAACGTTAGTCTCTGGCAACTCACTCACAGAAAGCTTTTCTAGTTACATCTCTGTCTCAGAATATAAAATAAAATATTAGGCATTAAGTTTTCCCACATTTATAAAAAAAATAAAATAGTTTGGTGATCATTTAATACAGATATTTGTTGAACTCTCCTTGTGATCTGTCTTATGTATTGCGTTCTTTCAGTTTTATCTAATTTAATTTTTCTCCACCATAGGGACCCCTGATTGCTGCTGCTTTCACTAATGGTTATCATTGAAGGATAATTATAAATAAAGGTAGGTAAGAGATAAATATGTATACAATTTCCATTGGTATTACAACTCATTAAATATGAATAAGATTTTTACTTATTCATTCTTTCAGTCTCATTTCTGGATTTGAGTCGCCCCACTACACTTCAGATCTGTAACTTTGGGGCCAAAGGTGCCACTTTATGGAATTTCTGTTTGTGGGAATCCATACATCCACATATCAGTATACAGGGTGTCTCAAAAATATTGGTACAAACGTTTAGGGGAGATAGGTAACATCTAAAGGAATGTGAATCGCATAGGAACCCATAACCGGAAACGTCACGGGAAAGTAGTAGCAGAGGCACAAGAAGCAGAAATGACACAAGACAGTAATATTAACATAATATTAACAATGGAGTACGAGATGGATGCATTTCATGATGTTACAACAGATGCTCGAAGGTTCCACCATGAACTGTGATGCATGCATGCATGACACTGACGCAGCATGGATTGGCGGACACAGTCGAACACACCTGGAGTTTCTTTGACAGTAGCAGCAGCGCAGACGAGTCTCGCCACGAGATCCATTTCCGTCTCCACAGGCGATTCATACACGATAGATTTGAGGGCCCCCCCATAGAAAGAAATCAAGGCTCGATAAATCAGGTGAGCGTGGGAGCCAGGCAACGGGACCACCACGGCCAATCCATCGACGCCCAAAATGCCTGTTCAAATGGTCACGAACACACCTTTCATAATGGGCAGGTGTCCCGTCATGTTGAAACCAAATGTTGCGTCTCACATTTGCTGGAACATCATCAAGTAACCCTGGTAGAACTTGTTCAAGAAAGATTCAATATTTAGCAGAGTTCATGCGGGATGGTAACAGGTATAGGCCAACTTAGCAGTCACCGACCATACCTGCCCACACATTTATTGCAAAGCGATGTTGTCCGCATGGGGGGTGCACACCGTTTGGGTTGTCGTGAGCCCACACATGAGCATTGTGCTGATTGAATGAGCCTTCCCGAGTGAAATAAGCCTCATCCATGAACAAAACATTGAAATTTTCCCTCTCGCGAACTGATGAACAGCGCCGTCTGCCGACTTACGGTGACATTTCCGGTTATGGGTTCCTAAGCGATTCACATTCCTTTAGATGTTACCTACCTCCCCTAAATGTTTGTACCAATATTTTTGAGACACCCTGTATATATATATATTGAAATGCAAATAATATGTATGTTATTTAACTTTTAATAAATAAAAAAAAATACATTATTAGCATTAGTAGTGGCAAATGATGCAAAATTCAAAGTTTATACAGTACCAGCCAAAAAAAAATATAAGACACTTCCTATTTCACCCATTCATTCCTTCCAATAGTTTGTTTAGTTCTTCCTTGCATTTATTTAATCTATCAACTTCCACAACAACAGATGGAAGTTTGTTTCAGCAATCAATCACCCACTGGCCAAAGGCAAACTTCCACACATCTATTCTGCAATAGACGTGTGGAAGACGAGGAATACCATCAGCATTGAGCTTACTCAGATTCAAATTTAGTCAGCTTAAAACTTGTCCCATGAGAAAGATACAGACCCTTAAACAGAATTTAAATAATATATCTGAATATGCTATCCTGATAAGATATATTTTAAACACATCTTTCCATAATGATATATAGTGCTGAGGCCTGGTTGGTAGCTTCGTCTTCATCTTCATCTCAACTTGCCCTTGCTGGAATATGTGGCTGGCAAATTCATAGATGGACAAACTTTAATTGTGGGCATCAGCACATCAATTTCATTCATGAAACTTTGCTCTGTTTTCTGGCATTCTCACTTAATTCCCGCTAAACAAACCATCACTTTCTCTGATCATTTTTCTCCCATTTCCTCTCTCAGGTTAATTAACATGCTTCAGTATTGAACCTCGCTATTCTGTAGTGTTTTTAATATAGGAAGGATGTTCCCAGAGCCAAATGGTCAGGAGCAAGAGTGCAGCAGCACACACCCTTTGAGGGGACCGTGGTTCAAGCGCGTGACTGCTAAATATGATTAACAGTTGTATTCTTATTTTATTGTATACTCCTCTGACCTGATGGTTGTGCCACAGTTTAAATATAAAACTCTTTTTTTTTTAATAAAAACTGTCATTATTAGTATCGGCAATATAACACAAGAGAGCAAAGCTTAAAAAGCACCAGCAATAAAAAAGAATAAATAAAAATACGAGATGGATGCATTTCATGATGTTACAACAGATGCTCGAAGGTTCCACCACTTTATATGCCTATTCCTCCCAATAATTGTCCAAATCTTCTTTAATTTTGATGAAGGCAAATTTTTTCACATGCGTCCTGTAACCATCCATCCTTCCACAGCTCCATTATTGACTATTGTGAAGATTACTCAGCTTGAGCAGATAATTACTGGTGATGAAACCTGGTAGTTTCTGCACAATTCACAAACAAAATGCTGATGCAAGGTGGGTTTTTTTTTTTTTTTTTTTTTTTTTTTTTGTCAGTCGAGTTATCATACACTACAACATTAATTCTTGAATAGTGGACTTTTAACAAGGCCATGCTACATTTATATTTTCCACCATCTTCACAACACAGTCAGACAAAAACATCCTGATCTGAGCAAAGAATTTGATTCTCCATCACAATAATGCTCCAATTCATTAGTCACTTACTAATATCTAGAGAAACACAAGGTGTCCACCCATCCAGCTCTTTAAATCGATGGATGTAGCCCCCTCTTTACCTCTTCATGAAAGCAAAAGAAGTAATGCAGAGTGAATATTTCAGATTAGTGAGGGAGATACACAGTGCTGTGATGAACATACTTAAGGAAGTTACACAGAACAGATGGAAAAACCGTTTACAACAGTTATGATGAAATTTAGTGTTGCTTAGACCAGTGCTTCCCAACCTTTTTCGTGCCAGGGCACACTTGGAAAATTATAATTTTTGTATGGCACACAGAGAAAAATGGACAGATTTTGGGTTGTCTATAAGGACTTCGTGAAAAAATTTATTACATTTGCATAATAATATATATGTCGTTATGATAAGAAAAGTAAAATATAAATACTATGGAAGATATTAAATATTTAATACTATTTTCCTACAGAACTTCAAAATAAAATCCTTTCAAATTTTTTTAATGAGAAACTTGAGCTTGCTTCTGTGAACATAAAATTTTTATATCAGGTTTTATTCTTGAATTAGCTATGTGTAACTCATGATCCAGACTTTTTAATGATGATGTCTGTTCGAATTCTCGATAATCCCCATCAACAAAAAACTTTGTTCGCTGAAATAGGTCGTAGCAAATGGAAGAAGAGTGCCAATTGCTTTTTCTCTGATTGAAGGAAACTCCTTTCTCACCATTAACGAAAATTCAGATAACTCAATTTCTTTAAATTGTACTTGA
This sequence comes from Mastigoproctus giganteus, assembly GCF_048544385.1. Classification (NCBI taxonomy): domain Eukaryota; kingdom Metazoa; phylum Arthropoda; class Arachnida; order Uropygi; family Thelyphonidae; genus Mastigoproctus; species Mastigoproctus giganteus. The sequence goes on from NC_143582.1 coordinate 128,395,125, forward strand.
AGGGTGAAAACATTTCTTAAATCTAACAGTCTTCTTTTTCTTTCATTGATAAATGTAATGCTGAAATTTCTAGGGATAATGTAAATGGATTTCGAATCCAATCAAATTTTTTACATCAGGTATTTCAAAATAGTGAAGAAGTTTTTCCTCAAGCAAACACAAATGCTGCTCTGCTAATCCAATAGTTCTTCTTTAGGATTTAAATTATAACACTGATTAAACATGATTTGTCATCATCATCCAGTAATTCAGTCTTGTGACTAGTCACTTCCTCTGATGGGCTGTCTCCACCTTTGTCTTTTCCAGTTCATTCAGTCTTCTCTTGCTCACTCATCTTTCAATTTCTTGGGATATGTTTACTTTACAGGGTAGTTTTCCATTGCTTTCCCTGTTGGTAGTAGCTTCCTTTAACTGAAGCTGCATTTGCTGCTATTGACCTGTTTAGATTCCTCCACCACCAAAACTCATATTACCAGCCTACCTACTGGTAACCAGATATGTAGGCCCTGTCTTCATAGCATGTTGATGGGAAGGCCCTACATATCCTTCCTTCTCTCATCTGCACCTGACCTAGATTCCCTCTGGGGTTGAAACCCAGCCTTCCTGTAGGTTGCTCAGGTCCCTGGGGCCACCCTGTGGGACTGAGAATGGAATTGGGATAGAGAGGCTCAGTGAACCCATTGGTGGGTTCATGTATTCTGCTTGCACATCCCCTTGGCCCCTTAAATATCATTAGTGATCCAATTTTAACCTCTTTTTTCCAAAGTTGAATTTTTTCTTTGAATTCATAAACTTTGTTCTCAATCTTTTTCCATGAAAAAAATTAAAGTAATCTCTTAATTCTTTTTATATAAACTTTGTCTGTACACATTAGTGTGTTTTCTTGTGATCCTTGCAATTTTCAATTTAGCTCATTCAGGTGCTCAAAAATATCAGTTAAGTAAGCTAGTTTTTGGAGCCAATAACTATCATTCATTAAATCTGCAAAGTCAGAATTGTTCACAAAAATGTTAATTATTTATCATTAACTTAATAAATCTGATTGAAAGATCCATTTATTTCTGATTCTGTTAAGTACAGTATACATGTGCATTATGTTTCTCAAGTAACTGCAATTTTTATTAAAGTTTTAATGATCAGCTGAATAAATATTTTTCATCCATATTCACATGTAATGAAGTAGTAGTAGTAGTAGTAGTAGTAGTAGTAGTGGCATGTGATGCAAGAAAGCAGGTGTATGAGCTTATGTAGCATCAGCCAAAAAAAAAAAAAAAAAATCACACCATTCCCTGCAAATGCCTGTCCAGCTCCTCTTTAAATTTATTTAACCTATCAACTTCCACAACGACAGATGGAAGTTTGTTCCAGCAATTAACCACCCGCTGGCTAAAGCAAATTTCCGCACATCTATTCTACATCTGTCTTTTCTTAATTTGAATTTATGCCCCCTAAGGTTCGTAATCTGAACAAGTGGAAGGATCCCATCAGAATTCAGCGTGCTCAACCCATTCAAGGCCTTATACACCTCAATCAGATCACCGTGCAGGTTGCCTAGTCTCCAGCCACTGCAATTTGCAGACCTTAAGCCTCTCTTGGTAAGAGGATCCCTTCATTCCCCTCACCAATCTTGTTTCCCTTCTCTGTACAAGCTCAAGCAAATCAACATCCTTCCTAAAATGAGGCCTCCAGACCTGTACGCAGTACTCAAGGCGTGGTCTGACCATTGCTTTATACAGCGGGATAATCACCTCCTTTTCCCTGCTAGCAAAATTCCTATATATCATTGACAAAACCCAATGACCTACCCTGGCAGCCTGTCTGCATTGCTCAGAAAACTTCATATCTGACTGCACAATTACTCCCAAGTCTTTTTCATTTTCTACTACCTTAAGTGTAGTACCACACAGTTCGTACGTTTCTCTGGGGTTACTTCTACCCATATGCAGTACTTTGCATTTGTCAAGGTTTAACTTCAGTTCTGCAATAATTACACTCAAACACCAGCCAAGCGATTAAAAATTTTACTATAAAATAAAATAAAATACTATGATACAAATATCGGGAGACTAACCTATTACAATAAAATAAAATAAGTTACGATAAAACAAATAAAAACAATGCTAAAATCGTTAAAATTTACTAAAATACCGAAGCTTTCGGAGACTGCTGTCTCCTTCTTCAACAGTTTACTATTACTGCAGTGACACATCCTTAAGTAGCAGGGCCATGGCACTCAAACAAGTGATTCACCAGGCACAGGGTCGGCATTCTCCACATGCGCATCGGAAACGGAAGTGGCTCGGGAGCATGTCAAATGGAACCGGCCATCCTGTCTTAGGATAACCGCCTCAAACAGGGGGTGTAAACGCATACCCCTGTCCCTGTTAATAGTATTATGACTGGATGAACCGATTTGCAAGCTCTCAAGCCACTTGCGTTCCCATAATTCATGGGCACAGTCAGTAATGACCGCGTCCTCAGGACCATGCCCATGGATTTTGGGAACGCAAGTGGCTCGAGAGCTTGCATATGCGTTTACACCTCCTGTTTGAGGCGGTTATCCTCAGACAGGATGACCGGTTCCATTTGACATGCTCCCGAGCCACTTCCGTTTCCGATGCGCATGTGGGGAATGCCGACCCTGTGCCTGGTGAATCACGTGTTTGAGTGCCATGGACCTGCTACTTACGGATGTGTCACTGCAGTAATAGTACACTGTTGAAGAAGGAGACAGCAGTCTCCGAAAGCTTCGGTATTTTAGTAAATTTTAACGATTTTAGCATTGTTTTTATTTGTTTTATAGTAACTTATTTTATTTTATTGTAATAGTTTAGTCTCCCGATATTTGCATTATAGTATTTTATTATATTGTATTTTATTTTATTTTATAGAAAAATTTTTAATCGCTTGGCTGGTGTTTGAGTGTAATTATTGCAGTATGGAATTTCCCAGCCCATAGGCTTGTTTTAAGATATAAACTTCAGTTGCCACTTCTTAGCCCATCTGCCCAAATTATCTAAATCCTGTTGCAGTAGCACACCACCATTACTAACCCTGCCAACCTTTGTATCATCTGCAAACTTCGACACTAAGCCCGATATACCTTCATCAATATCATTGATAAATATACAAAACACCAGAGGACCCAACACCGAACCCTGTGGGACTCCACTAATAACATTAGTCCACAAAGAGCAACACCCATTAATTACCACCCTCTGTCTTCTCCCTCTCAACCATCCTTTTATCCATTGCAGCAACTTACCCTTAATACCATTCTGCCCCAATTTGTACAATAGTCTTCCATGTGCAACAGTGTCAAAAGCTTTCCTGAAATCCAAATATATGATATCAAAATTATTTTTTGCATCCAGTTCCTTTATAACCACATCATAATATCCTATCAAATTTGTCAGACAAGACTTTCCCTTAGCAAACCCATGCTGTGTCTGAATTATTGCTGCAGTCTTGTCTAGATGATCCTGCAATGAATCTTTAACCAGTGACTCCATTATTTTACCCGGAACAGAAGTTAAACTAACTGGTCTGTAATTACTTGTGTTACCCTTCGATCGCCCTTTGTGAATTGGGGATACATTTGCACATCTCCAGTCCATGGGGATCTCCCCTGAGTCCAAGAATGCTCTCATAATTATGGCTAGGGGTTTGCTTAGTTGCTTTGCCACCTCCTTTAATATAACTGGATAGATCCAATCCACCCCAGGTGCCTTTATTATGTTTAACTTCAACAATTTCTCCTCCACTTTGCTCTCAGTTGAGGATACCAGTAATCTAACCAATACCAATTGGAATTTAAATGATTTTTTTGATAACTGAGAAGGGGCTAAAAGCAAAGTTGTGTCAGTCAAAAGTGAATAAGGCATCAAGAGTAGAATGTATTCGATTATATTGAAGGAAGCAACAAAAGACGTAAGCAAACCTTTACCTGTCATAATGAGAACATCCTTTGATTTAGGCAACATCTCTATAAACTGATGATATGCAAATGTTTCTCCTTTTCACATAGGATTTCACGAAAGCTTTTAATACTGTTGCACATAAAAGACTGCTGTACAAATTGGAGTAGTGTAACATTAAGGACAAGTTGCTGCTATGGATAAAGGGATGGTTGAGTAGGAGAAGACAGAGTGGTAATCAATGGATATTGCTCTTCATGGACTAATGTTATTAGTGGAGACCCCTCAGGGTTCGGTGTTGGGCTTATTGTTGTTTTCTATATTTATCAATGATATTGATGTAGGCATATTAGGCTTAATGTCCAAGTTTGCAGATGATACAAAGGTTGGCAGGGTGGTTAATGACAGTAATGACAGTATGCTACTGCAACAGGATCTAGAAAAGTTAGGCAGATAGGCTGAGAAATTGAAAATTGATAAATGCAAAGTACTGCGTATGGGTAGCAGTAACCCCAGAGTAGTGTGCCAACTGTGTAGCTCTACGCTCGGGTGGTAGAAAATGAAAAAACCTGAGAGTAATTGTGCAGTCAGATATAAAGTTCTTTGAGCAATGCAGGCAGCATGCCAGGTCAGCTAATGGGGTTTTGTCAATGATATACAGGAATTTTGCTAGTAGGCATAAGGAGGAGATTATCCCATTTATAAGGCAATGGGTAGGCCACATCTTGAATACCACACACAGGTCTGGAGGCCTCATTATAGGAAGGATGTGGAGCTGAGGAAAACAAGATTGGAAAGAGGTGCTCTTACCGAGAAAGGCTTCAGTTCTGCAAATTGCAATGTCTGGAGACTAGGCATCTGCAAGTTGATCTGATTAAAGTGGTTAAGGCTTTGAATTTGAAGAATCCCATCAGAAGTTGACCATCCTGCTCTCTTTATTAGAGGTCAGAAATAAAATTTCCTGGTAGATTGCTTCCCATAGTGAAGAATGAGAGAAATTGAATGGCAGAATCTGATGTTTTAGAGTGTGCAGAGTGGTCTTGTCTTTGGATCACAGTAAGGATGAAGGAATTGAAATTGGATCCCAGTCTTTCATCCGTGTTGATAAACTAGAGCAGAGATACGTCATCCAAGTACTTTTCTTTTAAACAACAAATATTGAAGTTGTCAGATCTAAAATACATATACTGACAAACTTAATCACAAAGTTGGGGATATTATATAGACCAGGAGGATTAGAAATGGGGAGCTTATTATTAACTTTCTTAGGATATCATTATTAAATATAAAAGAGTAAAAAAGGGTAGTCATAATAGAAATTGGAAAGCCAGGAATTTCTATTAGCAGTGCAAAATCCAAAAGCTGACAGAAACATGTTCCATTAATTTAAATTAGCAGTTTACTGAGTGGAACCTGAGAGGTACCCACTTTTTTTTTTTTTACAAAGTTTCTTTAAATTCTTCTTGCAGTATATCAATATTTCTTTTCTTAATGGAATTGCAGTACTTATTGTATGTCATTTTTTAATTTTTAATAAAACAATTGTTTTTCTTATGTTATTTTAAGAAAAAAATATTAATTCTACTGAAAATGAAAAAAACAAAGCTACAGTCAAAATGTAAACATGAAAGTAATATCCACTTCCATTTTCCAGCTCAGAGAACTGCCAAGAGTGCAAATTTTAAAACTTAGGTATGTGCACACATTAATGTGTTTTGTCAAATAATAAAAGAAAAAACATAAATAATAAATAGTCAAGACAAAAAAAAAAACAAAAAAAAAAAACTTGAACATAAAAAAAGAGTAACTACTTCCGTAGCAGATGCCTCTGCTACACTTCAGCTAACACACTACAGGAACTCCCCGACTTACATAATACTCAACTTACGCAAATTTGACTTTACATAAGTTTTTGCCAGCTGGTGCAAACTTTAAAAAATCATGGAAACTTATTTTGCATCCTGTAGGAATAAATGGAGATATCGTGAAAATATCATAATGTAACCCCAATAACACATTGGTTTTTTTTTTTTTTTTAATTCATTCCAAGTCCTTGGAAGTTGAAATTTTCACTATATAACTAAGCTATTTATCTCTCTAAAAGGTCACATTTATAATTGTTTGTTTATTGTTGTTTTTTTGTAGCATTAGCAACTAATACCATATTGCTCCGGGGATATGCGGCGGTCATTCCCTGACCTTTCCGCATCCTCCGTATTTGGTGGTGACGGGCTCGAACCTGGGTCTAATCAAGAAGCGTGTGCTATGCACTGCTGCTCCTTCCCATCTGGCTACGGAGGCTCCCATATTTATAATGGAAATTGCACTACCCTTTCATCATTATATGTTCCTATTATACGAATCAATTTTGAATGGCTTTGTGATATTTTTCTAAAGCATGTTTCAGGAGGTCACGACCAAAAAACAATAAAAACAAAACAATTTACACTTTCCGGTTTATTGGGCTTTTCTGTTAGTGCATCTAATTTTTTTATTTATTTTTTTTTTATTTATAAACAGGTAGTACACTCGATCTTATTGCATTTGCGATAATACCAATAACTGCAGTTGTATGGGTTTTTACACTATTGTGGTGAAATGTATTCCCCTTCACTAAAATCTTCAATCATACAAAAAACAAATTTTCAGAAACTTCTCTACGTTCCTATTTACATATTACAATGATGAAGGGAAAGCAACAAATGGAAAGCGCAAGTGGTGGTAGTGCCAGGAAACGAAACAAAATTGATTTAGAAATGAAGATGAAAATGATTAAGAAGCACAACGCAGGACAAAGTTAGCATTAGTAGAGGCAGATGATGCAAGAAAGAGTTTATGCAGCATCAGCCAAAAAAAAAAAAAAAAAAACTTCCATTTCACCCCTCTGTTCATTCGAAATACCTGTCCAGCTGAGCCTTAAATTTATTTAGGCTATCAACTTCCACAACAAGGGATGGAAGTCTATTCCACCAACCAACTACCCGCTGACTAAAGGCGAACTTCCACACATCTATCCTACATCTGTCTTTCCTCAATCTGAATTTATGCCCTCTCAGGTGATTATTCTGAGCAAGAGGAAGAATCCCATCAGCATTTAGCATGCTCAAACCATTCAAGGCTTTATACACCTCTATCAGATCACCTCGCCGGTGCCTAGTCTCCATACACTGTAATTTGCAAAACTTAAGCCTTTCTTCGTAAGACCAACCCTTTCTTCGTAAGAGCAACCCTTTGTTCCATTCACTAATCTTGTTGCCCTTCTCTGAAATCGTTCCAGCAGCTCTACATCCTTCTTGAAATGAGGCCTCCAGACCTGTATACAGTACTCAAGGTGTGGCCTGACCATTGCCTTATACAAGGGAATAATCACCTCCTTATCCCTGCTAGAAAAATTCCTGTATATCATTGACAAGACACCATGAGCTACTCTTGCAGCCCATCTACACTGCTCAGAGAACTTCATATCTGCCTGCACAATTACCCCCAGGTCCTTTTCATTCTCTACCACTGTCAGTGTAGTACCACAGAGTTCATACGTTTCTCTGGGATTGCTGTTTCTCATATGTAGTACTTTACATTTGTCAATGTTAAACTTCATTTGCCACCTCTCAGCCCATCTGCTCAACCTTTCCAGATCCTGTTACAGCAGAATAGCATCCATAGAGTCCTTAACAACCCTGCCAACCTTTGTATCATCTGCAAAAGTTTGTCATCTATTGCAAGGGAATTAGGTCTTGCTGCTTCAACAGTGAATACTATTTTAAGAGACACTGCACATATAAAAGAACATGCTAAAGGATCAACAGTGATCACAAAACAGCGTTCAGGTGCTATATCGAAGATGGAATAGCTGTTAATAATATGGATGGAAAATTATATTCAGAAGCAAGTGCCCCTGAGTGTAATGACCATTCAAGCAAAAGCAACAAGTATTTATTAAGATATTACAGATAAGTATGGCGAACCCTAACTGAAGTTCGTGGCAAGCAATGGGTGGTTTAATAGGTTCAAGCATCGCGCTGGTTTCCACAATGTTAAAGTATGCGGTGAAGTTGCCAGTGCTGATTCTGCAGCTGCAGAGAAAATTATTGATGAAGGCAGCTATTCAAAGCAGCAAATTTTTAACGTTGACGAGACTGCTCTGTATTGGAAAAAAATGCCAGATCGAACATACAATGCCAGGTTTCAAGGCGTAAAAAAATAGGGCCACACTCTTGCTTGGGGCTAATGCTGCGGGAGATTACAGATTAAAACCATTGCTTGTGTACCATTCTGGAAATCCTAATGCATTTAAGGGCATCAATAAAGCCCCCCTTCCCGTGCATTTCTGATCGAACCAGAGAGCATGGATAACAATATCTCTCTTTGAGGATTGATTTAAATGCTGCTTCAATCCCGAGGTTGAAAAATATTGTAAAGATAATGACGTTCCTTTCAAGATTTTGCTTCTATTAGATAATGCTCCTGGACATCCTACGCATCTAGATGATTTCAATTCGAACATGAGAGTCATATTTCTACCTCAAAACACAATTCACTCATCCAACCTATGGATCAGGGTGTTATTTCGAATTTAAAACCATACTATTTACACACAATGTTTGCTCAGGCATTGTCTGCAGTAGACGATAGACGATGAGAAAAATTTTACGTTAAATTACTAAAAGTTGTTTAAATGGCGCATGGGAGAAAATATGCCCATGGCACGTAAAAGGCTTTGAAGGATTTTAAAAAGACGAATCATATGAAGAGGTTACAAATAAGATTGTAAAGGTTGCTGAGCTACTTCAGTTGGAGGTTGATGCCAAAAACGTGCAGAAGTTAATAGAGGAAGAAGAGAAGGAATTATCTAATGAAGAACATATTGACTTGCAGGCAGCGATAATGAAAGAAGAAAATGTTAATGAAGCTCAAGATGAACAAAATGAGGAGCCAAGACGCTTCTTCACCAGAGAGATGATAATGGCATTTCATGAAATTGCATCGGCATTGGCGAAGTTTGAGAAGATGGATCCTGACAGTGAACGATTCTTAAAAGTTAAGAGAGGGGTGAATGATATATTTGCTTGCTACAAAGAAATCTACGATGAAAAGAAAAAAAGCCACCGTCCAGTCATCCATTAATATGTTCTTTTGTAAGGTTGAGTGGCTGACCCCTTCTAAAGCTCCCTCCCCACAGCCACAATCTCCTAAACCTCCACAGCAGTGTACTTATCAGATGAAGATGTCGATTCTGGCAACGATTCTTGAGAGAAAAAACTTACTGACGTTAATCCCATCTCCTCTTTTTTTTTGTAATTTTATAATTTTGAAATGTTTTTAAATTGCACACTTTTGTAATTTTTCCTGCGCATGAGATAAAAAATTGAACAAATACCATAAATAATTCTATTTATATGTTCATCAAACATTTCTTTTTTGATTCAATCAATTCAGCGAGCACAGTTGCAAGTACCGCACAAGCCTAGGCGGAATTCCGACTTACGTAACATTACGTAAGTCAGGGAATTCCTGTAATTTCAAACTACATATGTGAACAACAGTTTGTTTATGAAATTTTGGCAGAGAAACTGGCATGTTGAAGTGAAAAGCAAAAACTTAAATAGTCTCACAGGTCCTCACAGATTCTTTTCATTTTTAATTCCAAGTAAACAATACCTTTCACATCCAAAACATCTCAGACTCAAACCCTGAGTGTCCAGCATTAGGCAATACCAAAGTGATTTCAAAGCAGTGAAACTTGAGACAAAGTGTCTCAAGTTTCACTACTTTGAGACAGTTCTTTTTTAGTTAGTGTTTCCACATTAAATAATTTATTTATTTATTTCACAGTAAAAGTAAATTGAGGTCCAGAAAAAAATTAAATCTTTTTTTTCTTGTTATCTCTACTAATAAACTAACATTCTAACTTATACAGCTGCTTGATCACAAAGTGGACCACTCCTGTAGCAGGATTGAAAACTTGAGAGGAAAAGCAATCACTTCCTGAACAAAAAGGAGCAACAGTGACGAATAAAAATTTTTCAACTAGCAGAACCAAAGATGTAGCAGCCATAGCCAATTGCAAAATTGAAGAAACAGACATAGTATACAAAAAGAGACTGAAAAACTTAATTCAAGCTCCAACATTTTTGATTATTTACTCAACTACTGAGCAAAGAATTGGAAAACTTTTCACTTTTCCTCATTCAAAAATGCCTTGAGAGCTCTGTTGGACCTTAAAAAAATGCCAAATGCATAAGATCAGGAGATCTCTTCTTAGAATCTTATAAGTGCACAACACTCTGAGCAACTTCTTTAAATGCCAACTTTTGGTGGTATCTCTAAAACATACCCCTGCATAACACTCTAAATGCATCAAGAGGTGTTATAAGTGAATGGTACTCCTCATTAAACTGAGGAAATTTAGTGCGGAGATATCACTATCACTGATGAAGAGATTAAAAGTGAGCTACAAAGTCAAGGCATAATTGACATAAAGAAAGTTCTTTATGTACTGACGAATATATACCTGTAGTCCATAATTATGTAAATCTCAAAGAATTCCATGCCACTATGCAATATAAGAAGCTTTTTTTTATGTCAAAACAAATCATAACTTGATGTTCCTTTCTGATAAATGCATTTTGTATATTGTTTCGTAACTTTCTAAGTAGCTTGAGTGTTGAGTGTTTTATTTATTCATTTTTTTTTTTTCAGAAGCTACATTGCAATGGACAAAGGCTGTTGTTTTCTTTGAAATAGCACATGAGTCTTGTATTAGTTAGTTTCTCCATGACCTTTCCAGGCAGTTAGTTAATGCATTAGAATGGTAGTTTCTTGGGTTTGTGAGATCCTTGTTTGGTTTTGAGAAGGCTAAGACTATTGCATAGTGCCAACTGTCTGGAAACTGATTTTCTAAGAAAATTTTAGTATATAAATTGAATAAGGCTATTTGGGACTGGTTATCTGGTTGCTTCAATGTCACGGAATGTATTCTCTCAGGAATGTCTTACAATGCCTAGAAGTACAGTGCAAAAAGAGTTTGTTCAATTGGAGTCAGATTCGGCTTCAGATGAGTCAGAAGAAGAAGGTCTTCCAGACATCCAAGATTCATTCCCGTGCTCTAGGAAATCTATTGAGCAGGGTCAGAAGACTGGGGCCTTTTGCCAGGGTGATGGGTGCTAGGCTGAGGCTTTGGAAAATTATTTTTGATGAGGACTTGGATCTCTCCAATAACATTCAAGTGGATATTCTATTGATGTTGGACAAAATGGAGACTATAGTTTTGTAAATGGAAATTGAAAACCAGAGGCTGGTGACAATTTAGTCCCAATCCCAAGATGTTGTCCGCAAGTTGTTTCCAAGGACATTTGCTAATGTGTTCTGCATTGAACAGCTTTATGAGACAATGAGAAATTCAAAACTGATAGTTAAAGCTGTGTTGGATAGATATGGCACCAGTGAACAGATTAAAGCAGAATTGCTTAAATCTCTGTGTCCTGCTACAGGATGTAAGTTCTGTCAATAAGACTCAACAACTTTGGATTCTGATGTCCAGGGCTAGGATTGACATAGACTGGTCCTCGCTTAGGGTGCGGGACCTAATGGCTCCTACTCGGTGTTACCACTGCATGGCCCATGCCCATGTAATGTAGCATTGTAGGAGCGATGCCTTCTGTAGACATTACAAACATCACTCATACAAGGAGTGTCTAAAATTAAAAGAATCTCTCAGGTGTAAATTGCTGGAGGAAAAAGCTCCCCTTAGAGCATCCTGCTGTTTGTAGGACATGTCTGGACTTTGGGTGTGTTTTTGATGCTCTTTGAAGAAGGACTGATTATGAATAACTCAGTTCTGGGGTTGAGGTGACCCAGTGGTTCACCCTAGGAGAGGCACTTAAATGGCAGATGATTGCCATTTTTATGGAACTGACGTGATGTCTCAGAAAGCATTGCTTTGTCAGATTAGATCTTGCCACAGGACTTAGTCCTATTTTGCTGGCCTTGGATTCCCGGCCCTGTGCTGTAAACAAGAAATATCTGTTAGGACTTAATGGATGTTAGTAATCTATTTTTGATAGACCACATAAGTTTTCATTTATATGGCATCTGAGAGCATAGATAGTAGTAACCTACCTCCTCATAGTGGGGGAATTATGATCCATCCCTGCCACAAAGCTGAAGGTTGCTCCCCTGATTTTACTTTGTTTAATTTGACCCAAATATTTGTGATTTCTGCTTTGTTAGATAAAACTACTAATATGTTTCTCAAGAGTTTTGTTATTAAAAGCAGATGAGCTCTAGTCACACATATGCAGAAGCATGTGGCACAACTAGCTTACTGGCTTGCTTAAATGTAAATGAAAATGGTCATCTAGTTGTTTCATGTAATGTTGTCTGTCAGGAATGACTGCATTTTTATTATAGGGAAAAAAGGCTGTTTTGACTCAGGTAGATTATATTGTTCAATTTTTTTAGTGGTAAATTTTAAGGAAGATTTTTCACAGTTTGATTTATATTTACTAGGTGGCAGATGACTCTCATCAACTGGTGCAATACCACCACTTTGCTTATTGGAGGTTTCACGTGGTGAAACCCATGTTTAGTCTCTAGAGTAAAGTTTCCGGCATCCCCTCCCTCCCCATCTCCTTCAACCCATGCATGGTACTAAGTACTATAGGTTTTGATGAAATGAAATAGGAATTCTGATAGGAATGAAAACCCCAAACACTAGTACTATAGTGTTTGGGGTTTTCATAAAAAAAAATGTATATATATATGTTTGGAAGGCAGATGTCTAGGAAGTAATAGCTGAAACTTATTTGCTACTTTTGTAGGTTCAGGTATACTTGTCCTTTCCAGTTTGGAAATGGTGGCAGTATTATCTAGTATCTTCTTGTTCATCTTTCTTATTTTGTTCCAGCCAGTTTGTATTGGGGAAATTCTGCTTGTGATTTGATGCAAATTTGATTGGGATGCTCTTTGAGTAGCTCTTCTGATACATCAAGCCTTTGCTCTTACCTTTTTGGAAAGTAGGAGATTGTCTGTAGTAGGATGCTTATAAAAAACATTCCAGACTTTCTTTTTCATTTGGTTTAAAGACCTTTTTCATTTGGTTCAATCCACCAAAATTTGGAATGGACCATTCTGCAGCATGAATTATCATGTGATATACATAATATCTTTTCCAGTCAATTTTGTCTATTTTCCATCTAGGATTTCTCAAGAATTGGTATGTTGTCTTTTTCATCATGTTAATGATTACTGGATAGTGGTGACTATTGAAAGGATTGTTATGATCAGCTGAGCATTTAGAAATAAAGTGGCAGAGCAAATGTACATATCTATTGCCAAGGTACTTTCTGACAACATGTACCGTCATTTAGTAGTGAGGTTGTTCTGTTCAATCTGCTGACTTCTTGGATTAATATCTATAATATTAATAATAAAATTATAATTATAAATAATAAAATCTTAGAAAATCATTTCCCAGACATTTAGCACCATGCAAATTCTTAGCCTTCCCAAAACCAAACTAAGATCTCACAAACCCAAGAAACTTATTGCATTAACTGACTGCCTTGAAAAGGTCATGGAAATAATGATTAATACAAGACTTGTGTGCAGTTTAGAAGGAAACAACAGTCTCTGTCCATCAGAATGTGGCTTCTGAAAAATACATCTCATCAGTCAATCTACCCAGAAAGTTAGGATATATATGAAATGCATATACCTAGAAAGAAACATCAAATCGCAATTTGTTCCGACATCAAAAAAGCTTATGATTCTGCATGGTAGCATGGAATTCTTCAAGATTTACATAAATGTAGACTACAGGGAGAAACATTCCTCAGTACATAAAGAACTTTCTCTATCACTGGACTTTCCAGGTACATATGAATACCACACTGAAGAGTTTTTCCCCTAAGGAAGAGGCCCACAAGGTTTGGTACTGAGCACTACCCTATTTGTCATTAAAATAAACAGCCTAATCAAACAACATAAACAAAGCTCTGCACTTAGTTGATTTTCGGTAACTCCTATAATCTCAAACATGACAACTGCCAAATGACAGACACCAGAACTGCTGAATATTACACACAATGATAAACAAAATAAATGAACATAAACAAACAGCTTTCAAATCTATGCACAGAAAACCACATTTATACGTTTCTGCAGGAAATAAAACCCTCACACTGACCCCAAACTAAAATTAGAAAGCCAGGTCTTAGAAAGGAAATTGCGACACTGACTTTTAAGAACACATTAAACAACTCCATGTTACATGCTTAAAGAAGTTGAACACCCTGCAAATCCTGTTGGCAATGAAGTAAGGAGTAGATAGATGTATGTTACCCTAATTATACAGGCACTATTAAGATCTCAGTTTCATTATGGTGCAACAGTTTATGATTCTGCAAAACAAACTACTTTAAAATGGCTAAATCCCACATATCACAGGGCACTTCATGCATTTTGGATCATTCCACATGTCTCCTTAGAAAGTCTCTACATTGAAGCACAGAAACCATCACTGCTGCTATGGAGGCAAAACCTTTTAATATACTATGCTACCAAGGCTATTCCCAACCATTCATCATTCTGGCAGCTGTTTTCACAAAGATATGAAAACATCTATCAAGTGAATGCAAAGGTGCATTAGTCCTCAGAAATATGTTTAAAAGAACTGCTATTAAACAGACACCTCAATCTGGACAATACTGAAAATGACCCTACAAATGACTGCATCATGGGAATGGGTGGGGGGGATAGAAATCGCTTGCTGGTTAGTTCAACCAGCAGGCGATTTCTACTTTGAACACTGGAATTAAATATTATTATCCAAAGTAACAATTCCATTAGTTGCATTCAGTATATAAAGCCAATACCCACACTATACCCAGATATCTATACTGACAGCTCAATAATTGAGACCAAAGGTGGGGTAGCAGTCTACCATCCTTTCCCAGAAGCTCCAAAATGAATGCACTATCCACACTGCCAAATTGCAAGCCATTCTACTAGCTTTAAACCCTATCTAGGTAAAGTCTATTGCAAAATGTATAATTTTCACTTACTCACCCAGTTTTCTCAAAGCCAAAGAAATACAAACACCACTACACACCTTGTTATCAGATTTTCTTGGATCCTAGAACATAGGAATAACTGGAAATGAGCAGGTAGATAAGGCAACAAAACAAACAGTTGCAACAATTCACTCATCCTGTAGAATATGTGACTGACTATAAACCACTCATATATTCTAGAGATATGAAAAAGAAACAGTGACAAGAAAAATGAATGGCAATTGAAAAAAAAAAAAAAAAACACTTCAAAAATGGGCCTCAAGCTTTCTTTCCTTTTTTTTTTTTTTTTTTTTTTTTTTTTTTTTTTATGAAAACCCCGAACACGAGAGGGTATTAGAATTAATAGTACTTTGTACCATGCATAGGTTGGAGGTTGAGAAGACAAAAGAAGATATTTTTTGACATTAGACTTGAACTTCTGTAGACTGTAATCTTCAGGAAATATTATGAAGGAAGGTTGTTCCAGAAAATGGCAATTGAATCAATAAATGAGGAAGATGAAAAGTTGGTTCTCTGAGTTTGAAGTTGGACAGTAAATGGATGTTGGCTGGTGGCAGCACATGTTTCCCAGTGCCGATCGAAGTATCCATAGAAAAGACATGCAACAGAAACAAGACATCTATGACACAGAGAGGGGGGGGAAGACTCTGTTAAAGATGAATCATTAATTAACCTAACTGCCCTCTTTTCAATAGAATCTAGAAACCTGAGAGAGGTTTTGGAGCATTGCCAAAGATGTGGGAACAATATTCCATGGTAGGGCAGATTTGCAATTTGTACAGAGTGAACAACTGTTTGAAAGAAAAATAATGATGAGAGTAAAAGAGAAAACCCAGTTTTTTAGATACAGAGGAAGCAATATTTGTAATGTGTTTATGCCAAAAGAGATTAGAGGTCAGGGTCATCCCCAGTAATGCCTTGAACGGTTTGAGCAAGCTCATTGCTGATGGGATTCTTCCACTTGCTCAGATTATGCACCTCAGGGGGCATAAATTCAAATTGAGGAAAGACAGTTGCAGAACAGATGTGCAGAAATTTGCCTTTAGCCAGCAGGTGGTTGATTGGAATAAACTTCCATCTGTCATTGTGAAAGTTGATAGCTTAAATAAATTTAAGGAAGAACTAGACAAACTTTTGGAGTGAATGAATGGATGAAATGGGAAGGTTTTTTAATATGCCTCTACAAATGCTAATGCTAATAGAGATATTATGATTTTGCCTAGAAATTGAGTGTCGGAAAAGATTAGCATAGAAGCAGAAGAATCCTTTTTGCAAGATATAAAACAGGACTGAGTTTTAGAAGGATTGAAACCAACTAAGTTATCTTTGCCCCAATGGAGAATTACCTGGGAATCAGCATAATACCCAGTTACAAAAAACAGTTGGCAAACCATAAGATGGAAGCTTATTTAGAAGACCTTTGTGCCAAACACAATCAAAAGCTTTTGAAATATCAAAAGCGACTGCTTGAGTTTCACCAAACTTTTCCGTTGAATTTGGGTAAAATAAGCCTGAATATCACCAGTGGATCAAAACTGACAGAATCCATACTAGCGATTGTTGATCACATGGAAGGTTTCTAGATACAGTGGATTCCGGTTATTTGGGCCACCGGTTAATCGGGGCAGCCGTTTATTTGGAGCAAATCTTAAAAAACAGAATCCAATCAAGAAAATAGCTAGGGTTTACCTCGCTTAATTGGGACAACATGCCGTTTAATCGGGGCAGGAGACCGCAGCACTGGAGATTACCCTATGATTGTCTCCAACTGTCCCACGTGGTTCAGTTGGATTTCTGGAATTCACAACCATAAAACAATAAAAACAATTAGCAGTCACCTGTTTATTGGGCTTTTCAGTTAGTGCAATTTTTCATAAACGGATAGTAAACTTGATCTTATTGAATTTGTGATAATACTAATGGCTGGAATTCTGTGGGTTACCCCTCACTGAGATCTAAAGCCCATACCTTGGTTCCAGGGTTACATTGTTGGAATCTGGCATGTGCAGCCATGCGCCGTGACCCGTGGAATTCGGAAAGGGGGATCCTGGTGGTTGAGGGGCCCAGCCTTAATACACACCACTTTGGCCCCTGCTTCGACAAGATGGGTGGTCCCGGACCGGCCCGACTGGGATCAGTCGGCGGGTGGATCTTACTGCTAGGGTCAACTGCGTTCCGATAAGTCTCCTTCCCTTTGGTCCTGGGATGGGATCAAGGCTTATTGGAAACGTGGGTATGGTTCTCCTAAGCGAAATTGGCATCCCATTCGTGTATGCAGTACCTGCTAGTTCACGAGTGGGCATCCCCTTGTAGGGCTCCATGGTGGGTGAGGTACTTCGGGCATCGGAAATTTTTATCTTACTCTTATAAGTATTATAAATTCTAATTCTTCTGGGGCCCTAACAAGGACCCTACCTAATCAAGATGATAGCACAGATAACACTTCCGTAAAAAGAGCCAGAACTGAGGACACACCACCGTCAGTGATGCCACTCTTCCTCATTCTCCATTCCACCTGGGAGCAGTCAATCGGAAAGATGTCGCCCTTCTTTATCTGGAAAGGATTAGAAGGGTTGGCAGGTTCACCAAAATCCGTTAAATGACTGCGTTCTGGCGACCTTTTGGTCGAAGCTTCCAGTGCAAAACAAGCGGAAAAAATCTTGAACTCTATATCCATAGGGGGAATACCTATCACCGTAACCCCCCACAAACTCTGAATTCTTCACGAGGTGTTATATCAGAGTGGGACCTTCTTCATGTCTCTGAAGAAGAGATCTGCTCTGAATTAAAAGACCAAGGAGTGACAGCTGTCAAGAGAATATCGATACGAAAGGATGGGAATCTCGTCCTTACCCAAGTTCTTATCCTCACATTCAATACCCCACGGCCTCCAAGTTCCATCAAGGCAGGCTATCTAAACTTCCCAGTGAGGAGTTACATTCCAAACCCACTGAGGTGTTTTAGATGCCAAAAATACAGCCACTCACAAACACCTTGTCGTGGTAACCCTGCCTGTGCTCGATGTGGTGCTAAAGACCATGAGAGCAAGGAATGCTCAGCTTCAAAACTGACCTGTGTCAACTGCCAAGGAGAGCACCCCACCTATTCTAGAGCATGTCAGCGGTGGAAGGATGATAAAGAAATCCAAAAATTAAAAACAGAGCTGAATATCTCCTACCCAGAGGCCAGAAAACGTATCCAACAAATAAATAGTGGAAAACCTTCTTATGCCCGGAAGGTTTCTGCTAAGTGCACTATCGGTACACAAACTGAGATGACTGTACCACCTCAAGAGTCATTCACTCCGACTGCACGCTATTTATTGAGTTCAGAAAAACCCACCAAAAAAACACAGTCAGCTGCTACTCCTATATCTGTACCTCCTAGTGCTCCACCACTACCAAAATCAAGTGGTAAAGAAAAGCCAAAAAGATCAGAAGAGCCACCCATAATATCAGAAACAATGGATGTAGAGGATAAGGAGGTACCAGACGAATCAGTCTTGGAACTCTTTGTGGAGGAAGAAATGGATACGGGACAGCATCCATACATCCCCAAAAAAGATAAATCCAAGATCTCAGCACCTCGGAAGCCGCCCGATGGACCCACCATGCCAAAATAATGGCTAAATTCCTACAATGGAATTGTCGTGGATTCCGGCGAAATACTGATGATATCAAGGCCCTCCTGCAAAAGCACGAGCCAGTTTGCTTTTGCTTGCAGGAGGCTTATCTAAAGGCAAATGATGACTCCAGCATGCATAACATAACATTTTTTCATAAGGACAGAATTTCAGATCGTCCTACTCATGGAGGAGCGGCTATCCTTGTGGGCAACCACACCCCAATTCAGCCTTTGCTACTTACAACCAGCATAGAGACTGTTGCAATTCGACTTACAGTGGGATTTTTATTAACCGTCTGTTCTATTTATTTGCCACCTGGGACTGACATCTCCCAGGAAGACCTTGATGATCTTGTAACGCAGTTGCCTTCCCCTTTCTTACTTCTTGGGGATTTTAATGGACATAACACCCTGTGGGGTAGTACTAGCAACAATGGAAGGGGACGAGTCATAGAGCATATGCTAAATGACAATGACCTCTCCCTTCTAAGTGTGGGAACCAACACATTCTTCCACATGCCTACCTGTACGTTTTCTGCCATTGATCTTTCTATCTGCTCCCCTTCTTTACTACCTTCACTCACTCAGTTGGGAAGTGGAGAACCCATATGGAAGTGATCACTTCCCTGTGATAACCTCGTTACACAGTAGGAGACCGTGTCTTCCTTTCAGATTACCACGATGGAAGACTGATCAGGCTGACTGGACTGCCTTCCAACAACAGGCAAATTTTGACCTCAGTGCCGTCAGTCAGGAGCCTCTCAATGATGCAGTCACATACATCACAGAAAATATCATCCAAGCAGCTGCAAATGCCGTTCCAAAAACATCTTCCTGATTTCCACTATTTCCCAAACCTTGGTGGAATTCACAATGCACAGCAGCAAAAAAGGCACAAAACAAAGTCTGGGGGATATTCCGACGATATTTCACCATGGCCAACCTTATAGCCTTTAAACATGCACAAGCCAAAGCACGCTACATCCGCCGTCAGAGTCAAAAGGAATCGTGGATCCGTTTTACTTCATCAATTACTCAGTCCACTAGTACTAAGTTGGTCTGGGACAAAATCAGGAAATTAAGAGAAAATATACATCCACAATTCTTCAATCCTAGATTATAATGGATGCACTATTGCAGATTCAACTGCAATAGCCAATTTTATTGGGGAAACATTCTGTAACATCTCTGCGACATTAGTATTAGTATTAGTAATGGCCACATGGTGCAAGAAAGCCTATGGCAAAAAAATAAAAATCCGAACAAAACAATGATAAAAAATAATAATAATAAATAAATAATAAAAATTAATAAAAAAAAAAAAAAAGGAAATTAAACCTATCATCCTATGCGCTTCCCTTACTTGAAAGTACTATCCAGATGACCTTTGAATTTTCCCAAACTGTCGGCCTCTACCATCCATGAAGGCAACTTATTCCAGTAATTTATAACTCGCTGGCTAAAATAAAACTTCCTGCAGTCCAATCTAAACATTTCCCCCCTTAACTTGAATTTATGTCCCCTAGTTCTAGCATCATTTATAATCTTGAAAATTTCGTCCTCATTCATTTTACTGATGCCTCTCAGAGCCTTAAACACCTCAATCAAATCTCCTCTAAGGTGTCTAGTTTCCAAGCTCTGCAACCCACATATTCGAAGTCTTTCTTCATAAGGACGCCCTTTTGCCGATCTCACCAGGCGAGTTACCCGTCTTTGCACCCTTTCAAAAAGCTCGATGTCTTTCTTTAGGTGCGGCGTCCATACTTGAACACAGTATTCCAAGTGTGGTCTAACATAAGCCTTATATAATGGGATTATCACGTCCCTATCTCTACTTGCAAAAGTTCGATAGTTCATCGATAGGACACCATGGGCCTTCCTTGCAACCTGTTTACAATGCTCAGAGAATTTCATGTCTGACCGTATCGTAACACCCAAGTCCCTTTCCTCCAGTACTGGGTTTAGTTGAACTCCACCAAGTGAATAAGTTATTTTGGGATTACTGTTTCCCAGGTGTAATACCTTACACTTTGCTGGATTAAAGCATAGCTGCCATTTTTCTGACCATTCCTGAAGTCTATCTAGGTCTCTCTGAAGAAACTCAGCTTGACAGTGATCATTAACTACTCTACCAATTTTAACATCATCTGCAAATTTAGACATCACGTCCTCTATCCCTTCATCAATGTCGTTTATGAAAATTAAAATCAACAGTAGTTCTAATACTGATCCTTGGGGAACCCCACTTCTTACATCAACCCAATCTGAGGAATAGCCATTTATCACAACCCTCTGCCTCCTGCCCTGACACCATCCTTCTATCCATCTAAGATTTCCCCAATGATTCCAACCTGTTCCAGCTTATAAAGCAACCACTCATGTGGGACTGAGTCAAAAGATTTTCTGAAATCTAAATAAACAATGTCGAAATTATTCCCTAAATCCAGCTTGTGAGTGACCCTTTCAAAATAGCAAACCAGATTTGTTAAACATGATTTTCCCTTTACAAAACCATGCTGAGTATCCTTGAGAATTTCAATTCGATCCAAATGATCCTGAATTCCACCCTTGATCATTGCCTCCATGATTTTCCCTACCACTGAAGTCAGACTGACAGGTCGATAATTTCCCACTTCACTCTTAGAGCCACCCTTATGTATTGGAGATACATTGGCACTTTTCCAATCCAAGGGAATCTCCCCAGAGTCTAGTGATGCTCACATAATTAGCCTCAATGGTTCAATGCACTCGCTTGCCGCCTCCCTTAAGATTATAGGGTATATTCCGTTAACTCCAGGAGCCTTACTGGTCTGTAGGCTCGAAAGTTTTTTCATTAAATAATCTTGCAAAATTTCAATATCATTAATTACATATTTTTTAACTTCGCTCCCACAATTTCCCATTGCCACAAAAGGCTTTTCATTTGTAAATATCGATGCAAAATAACTGTTGAGTTCATCTGCAATGATAGCTGGTATTTAATACTATCCCCTTTCCCTTACGTAAAGGTCCGATCTGGTTTGTTCTGCTCTTCTTGGCATTTATATATGTGACAAATTCCTTATCTTTGCTCTGTTTGCTAGTGATTTCTCATAAACTGCCTTTGCCTGTCGAACCTTTTCTGTGGTTCTATTACACATCAGCTTGTAGCTGTTATAGGCTTCAATACTTTTTATTGCTCTGTAACCTTTCCATGCCACCTTTTTCTGTTCAAGTAATGTGGCAACTTCACTATTTATCCAACTTGGAACCCTCCTCGTGGAGTATTTTTTTAATGGTATATACGCATTCAAGGCATCTGTGATTAATGTTTTAAAAGCGTACCACAGTTCAAATGTATTCATTTTCTGCACAATATCTGCCCAGTTAATAGAGGCCATGTAGTACTTTAAGGCATCGTAATTTCCTTTTCTGAAATTAAAACCCATTCCTTTGCCTTTTACTTCTGCTACCTCTCTCTTCATCATCCACCGTAGAACTCCGTGATCACTTCCTGCTACTGGTTCCTCTACTGTCAGCCCCGTTATGTCATCTGATTCATGTGTGATGATGAGGTCTAGGATATTCTTTTCTCTAGTACTTTTCCTGACATGTTGATACAAATAACTGTCCTCTAGTTGATTTAAAAAATTTGTTCCCCATGTCGAGTTTCCTTCCCATTTACTCCAATCAATTAGAGGCAAATTGAAATCACCCATAATAAGACATCTTTGTATTCCTCAGAGTTCCTGGTCCTGAAACTTGAAGTCTAAAAGCCTTTATCCCTACAACGGGCCATTCACTATACAGGCCATTCACTATTCGCTGAAAAGAGCTCTCACTCTTTCCAAGGCAAGTGCTGTTGGACCAGATGGCATCCATTATGAAATGATTAAGCACCTTTCACCAAAAATCTATAGATCACCTGCTTCTTCTATATAACAGAATCTTTATTGAAGGGCAGTTTCCGTTTCCTGGCACAAGGCAATCGTTCTTGCCTTTGCTAAGCCAGGAAAGGATCCTAAAGTCACTACTAATTATCGTCCCATTTCTCTAACTAGCTGTCTGTGCAAAATCCTAGAGAGAATGGTTAATTTTCGTTTAATGTGGTATTTAGAATCAAATGACCTTCTGTCTAACATCCAGTGCGGCTTCCCTTACAATCAAATCGTAACGTGATTTGATTGTACAGTGAACCAATTGTAAAGCAGGGATCCATTGTAATTTTAACTTTTTTTAAGTGAAACTTCAGATAATCGGGACAGCCACTTAATCGGGCCAAAATGCACTAGTCCCGATGTATCCCAAATAACCAGAATTGACTGTAGTTAAGAGTTGATTTCTACATTACTTTAGAAAGTGTAGAAGTGCAATGGGATGATAACAACACGATTTTTACCTTTAAGAACTTAAATGCTGTTTTTAATAAATTTTTATGCATAGATTTCGAAAATCTCCATGATAGTTTCACATCACATCACAGTAATTAAATATTATCTTTTTCCAAAACGGCCTCCATAGTCGAGTGGTCAGGAGCGGGAGTGCAGTAGCACACGCTCTTTGAGTAGACCAGGGTTCAAGCCCCTGACTGCTGAATACGGTCGATCTGCCAACCCGCACTGGACCAGGGTGGCAGATTATGTTCCATTTCCCTCAGCATGAATTGTTGAGGAGGCTTCCATCCTGCAGTGGGTTGATAATGGCTGCACTTTACTTTTTACTTTTTCCAAAATATGCCAATTTCATATAATCTAACCAGTAATGTATGATGTACTGATTTATTTTAAAGATATAAGCTAATTCTCTTAATTTTAGTAATCGATTCTGGCCTCGGTTTTCCAAGTATTAACTGATCGTGATATGTTCTCAGGGTTGTAAATCTATCCTCTAAACCAGGCGTCGGCAACCTATGACCCGCAAGTCACCAAGTGACCCATTTGATAATTTCAAGTGACCCACTTGAGTTCCGCAAATAAAGTATAATATATAAAAATAAATTATAAAACATAAACATGAAACAAACACTTTGAGAAAATATAAATAATAAGATTAACATTTTAGTTTGATTACAAAGTTGCAGAAATGAACATAGGCGGAATACAGTGACATTGTCCGAACGAATCTCATCATTACTCGACAAGCGTTTATTCATTCCTATTGGTCAGCTGGGCTCTCTGACTGCGTGCCACCTGTAGCCGACCAATAGGAGCCCTGCCCACCTGCTGATCACGCATCTACTCTTGTTTACGTTTACTTCGTCTTTAACATGAATAAACAGTAGTTCAGTTCAGAAGCGCAAGAACAGTTACCTAAGCTAAATAATTATTATTTTTATTACCACGGACAAACAAACAGCAAAAAAGAGATTATTTCAAGATGTGTGGACTGAAAGGTATGGATGTATGGAAAATGGTGACAAATTGATATGTACTTTATGTACAGATATAATTACTAGTATAATAGTAGTATAATAATAAGAGGAGTTTACCTCAATATAGTGTGTAGAACACTTCCGTATGATACCCTCCAGAAATTAAAAAATCGGCAACTTACCGTAGTACAGTAGTACAGCTCTGACTCCTACTATCTAAGATATAATTACTTCCAGGACTTACAATATTGAGCAACACTTTTCTTCAAAACATAAAGATGTGAGTGAAATGCCAAATGATGAAAAATATGAATACATTGCTAAACGTGTATTAAATTATGGAAAACAAAATAAATTTTTGAAGAGATTTGTTACCAGCCACAATTACTATGAGAGGAAAAAATGTTGGATTTGTGAAACTAATGGAAAATGAATTTGGCCGCCCAACTTTATCGTTCCACATTTATTAAAAACAGCATTTAAGTTTATTTATACATGAATAAAATTTATTTGCAAAGGCATCTACGCAACAACTTAAGGATGTAATGGAAAAGGTTGTTAAAATCGTAAACATAATAGTAGCATGATCTGCACTAACACACAGGCGCTTCAAAGCTTTTTTGGAGGAAATTGAATCGAAATATGGAGATTTGCTGTTACAAATTAGATTTGCAGCAAATTAGATTTGCTGATTTGCTTTTTTGGAGGAAATTGAATCGAAATATGGAGATTTGCTGTTACATGCTGAAGTACAATGGTTAAGTCGAGGCAAAGTTCTTAATAGATTTGTAGAGTGCTTTGATGATATACAAATATTTCTTTACGAAA
Source organism: Mastigoproctus giganteus (assembly GCF_048544385.1). Lineage (NCBI taxonomy): Eukaryota > Metazoa > Arthropoda > Arachnida > Uropygi > Thelyphonidae > Mastigoproctus > Mastigoproctus giganteus. Next base: position 128,419,916 of record NC_143582.1, read on the forward strand.
TTGGTGAAAATTATCTCTAACTGAATGATAAACAATGGTTTTTAAGACTTTTGTTCTTACCAGACATAATGAACCATTATAATGATTTCAACGTATGACTCCAAGGAAATAACCACACAATTTTGAAAATGTACGAGGAATGAAAGAGTTTTTGTTCGAAATTAATATTATTTGAAACTGACATAAAAACTAAAATATTTCTTTTCTTTCCCTTACTAAAAAGCCAATATGAGAAAGAAAATATCGATGAAAGCAATCTAAATATGTTCGAAAGTTGTATTTTGAACATTAAAAGTGAATTTGGAAGTATATTTCAAAGTTTTAAGAAGCACGGCGAAATGTTTACATTTATAATACAGCCCAATGAAATAGCGGAAAATGTTTTAGATTTGCAGTATTTTGAATATCTTAAAATTGACAATTTAAGTTTAGAAATGATTGATTTTAAAAGTTCAACGTTATGGACGGACAAATTCAAGACATTGCGGAAAGATTTAGAAAACACGGAAGATAATCATCTCATGATATCATCATGTTGGGCATCACTTCCTATGAAGTTTTCATCTTTGAAAAAAATTGGCTTTGCCATTTGTCCGCATTTGGTTCTACTTATGAATGTGAGCAAATATTTTCACACATGAAATTTATTTTAAGTAAGAACAGGAGCAGATTAACTACCGAAAATTCAGACGCTTGTATTCGTCTTAAGGTGACAAAGTATGAATCAGACTTGACTAAATTGACATCACAAATTCAGCATCAGGGGAGCCATTGATAACGAAGAGAACGCTTATAAATAAAGTTCATAAATTATTAATGAACTAAAACTTGACAATTATATTTGTTTTTATAATAATTAGAATTATAATTTTGGTTTTTTTTATGTTTAGTTTAAAAAGAGTTTAAAAGCATATTGTAATAGTTTTCTCAATAAAATTTATCTTATTATTCACTAACGGACTGTTTTAAAATGAAAATACCCATTGACCCGAACCGTCTTCTTAATAGTCACATTTTGGTTGATTTTGACCCGCAGCCAAAAAAGGTTGCCGACGTCTGCTCTAAACAAACAGCCCCTCAAGAGTAGGAGGGTGTGGCCCACAACCCTTGCAGTAGCAGTAAAATAATTTTTGGCTCTTCCTGCCAATTTGCAAATATTTTTTCTTTCAGTGTTTTCACAGGAATAGAACTAGTATTTTGCCACTTCTGTGTACTGTGTAGTGATAAAAATGGAATTTGTGTTGTTTTTATATTGTAGTGTTCAAAACTGAATTTAATTTTTTTATGTTTTCAGAAATTTATGCTTCAATGAATAAGCAGACACATAGGAAGTGTATCAATCATCCAGACAATTTTTGTTATGTTTGTGGATGGTTTACCCCAATGACTCAAAGGAAAAATATCAATGACATTACAAAACTTTTGTATTCTTTTTATTTCAGATGTAAAATTGGTGATCAAGACAGACCTTGGATGCCTCACAAGTGCTGTATTACCTCTACGACAAACCTTAGGAAGTGGTTACATGGCAAACTCAAAAAGTTACCTTTTGCAGTCCCTATGGTTTGGCAAGAACCATCCAACCACATTAATGATTGCTACTTCTGTATGACAAATATATTTGGTATGTCTAAAAAAAGCAAACACGCTCAAATATATCCAAATATACCTTCTGTAATTCAGTATGTTCCACGCAGTGGAATGGGCTGAATTACAGAATTGCCCAAGTTTTAGGGCCAGTACCAGTGCCCCCCAAAACTTGGGATAACAGTAGTGGGGAAGATAATAGTGATCAAGTTCAAGTTTAAGATTCCCTGGAAGCTTCCACTTAATCAAATAAGATGAGTTGAATGATTTAGTTTGAGACTTAAATTTGCTGAAAGAACAAGCTGAACTGTTAGGTTCTAGGTTACTGCAGTGGAATATACTCGCTGCAGGAACAAAGATTTCAATGTTTCGAAAAAGACATGAAAAGTTTTCAAAATACGGAGGACAGTTTGTGCTTTTGCAAAGACATTATTGGACTGAAAGAACTAGGCATTGTGCATAAGTCAGATGAATGGCATTTATTCATAGATGCATCAAAATTAAGTTTAAAAGTAATTTTGCTTCATAATATGGCAATGAAATTCCATCAGTTCCTGTGTTTCATTCAGTTGGACTTAAAGTCATAAAAGCATGTCTAAGGTTCTACGTGCAATAAAATACTAAGATTATGGTTGGAACATATGCAGTGATCTTAAGTTAATGGTTTGCAAGGGGGTTTCACAAAATATTGTTGTTTATTGTGTTTGTGGGACAGCCGTGAGAGGGAAGAACATTATGTTGTGCAATATTAGACAAGCGGGATGAGTTCATACCAGGACAATCTAATGCAAAATATATTCCTTTACACTGCAATCAAACAAGGTTCTTCTTCTTCTTCCATCTCTGCACATCAAATTTGGATTGATGAAAAATTTTGTTAAGGGACTAGATAAAGAAGGTAATGGATTTGCATACTTGAGAAGTGTGTTTCCTAATTTAACATATGCCAAACTCAAGGAAGGAATTTTCGTAGGACCTCAAATTAGGAAACTCCTGAAGACAATGTGTTTGAAACCCAGTTAAAGGAGGTTGAATTGACAGCTTGGCGATCATTTAAGGAGGTAGTACATGGTTTTTTTGGGTAATGGGAATGAAGTAAACTATGAAATGTTGGTGTATAATTTACTTGAGTGCTACAAAAACATGGGCTGTCCAATGTCGCTGAAAATTCACTTTCTTCATTCCCATCTAAAATTTTTCCCTGAAAATCTGGGAGATGTGAGTGATGAACAAGTGGAGCAGTTTCATCAAGATGTTTGCACTATGGAAAAGCAGTACCAAGGTCGCTGGGATCCTGTAATGATGGGAGATTATTGCTGGTTCTTTGTGAGGGAGAATAAGCAGAAATACAAAAGAAAATCCCTTAGAAGCAAACATTTTTAAGAACAATTGCAGGTATGCTGATTATATATTATTGAAAAGAACTATTTCACTATGATTTATGATATTTTTTCTGAAGTGAAATGAGTTATAGAGAATGTATAATATTTTTTTATGCTTGTATTATAAACTTGAATTATACGTATATATTCCTTTATTTTAACATTAAATGTTGGTACATCTTTTGATGTTGACGTGACAGAGAGACTTTTTATGGTTATTTTCAGAATCAGTGCATTAATTTCCTGAAGAATCACATATTTTCATTATGGTGGTATGACAAAAAATATTTTTTTTGTTGGCTAGTGTAATTGGATGAGTGTAATTGCCACACATTTCAGGAACTGGATGGATATGAGCAAATTTTCAAGCAGAAGGAAAAACACCTTTGGAATAAGAAAGTGAAAAAAGGCTTCAAAGGATAGGAGTAAGTTCAGGAGCACAAGTTCTCTGTTTTGAGAACAAGTGGAGAAATACCATCAGGACCTGGAGCTTTCTTAACATCAAGATTGATCAAAATCCATCTGACATCCTTTTGAAAGAAGACCAGGAGGCATTAAATGGCATGTACTGGTTATAGTAGGAAGTGGTTTACCAAGATCATCAATGCATGAGTTAGAAGAAAAATAGGATACTAGCAGGTCATCTTTATTGTTGGCTGAAGTGGCAATAGAACCATCTGGTTTTCACAGAGATGAGCAAAAGTTTCACCCAGTAGCTTTGGAAAGAATCCAGATTGCTTGGCTACCATTTGGACAAGAAGCAAGTTTTCTACTCTTAGCCTGTTCCAAAATCTAGTTTGGACTGATTAATAAGTGCTTTACAATTGTTGCAAGTTTTGGTGTAGGCAGAAAATGAACCTAGAGATTTGGAAACAAGCCAATTACGATATGCAAAATTCTTCCTTTGAACAACCTTAGCACATTTATTGGAAAACCGATGTTTAGATAAACAATGAGATTTTAAGGTGGAGTGTGGAATAAAGGATTCCATCCCTACAAGAATAATTTCACTGACACGATCTGAGCAAACACTGACATCAGAAGATTTGAAACAGTAATCCGACCAAGGAAACGAAGAAAAGAAATTTCCCGTTTTGCATTCTTGTAATGTCAAACAACGTAAGGTTGAGAATGACCACAAGAGAAAGACTCCATTGAAGAAGAGACCATCACCAAGTTGTGATCTTTGGTGCCTAAGACTAAACAGAAAAAAAAAGGTCATCCTTTCTAGACTATGGATTGGGCATACCTTCATTATCCATTCATACTTACTTAGATCTCAAAAACCTCCTCAGTGCTAAATCTGTTGTATCATGCAGAATTCATAAAAAGATAAATGATGATCAATAATCTCCATTTGACAAAGGATGGCATAACAGCTTTCAGAATGATCTTAAATAGCCATGTTGGAAAATATCTTAAGCGATCGAAACAGTATCATAAATGTCTTTTATCATATCCATATGATCAAGTATTACCATCAAATATAATAATTATTAGTATCAGAATTAGCATTAATAGAGGCAAATGATGCAAGAAAGCAAGCTTATATAGCATCAGCCAAAAAATATAAAAAAAAACTTCCCATTTCACACATCCACTTGCTCCAAAAGCCTGTCCAGTTCTTTCTTGAATTTATTTAAGCTATCAACTTCCCCACTGACAGATGGAAGTTTGTTTCAGCAATCAATACCTGCTGGTTAAAGGCAAATTTCTGTACATCTATTCTACAACTGTCTTTCCTCAATTTGAATTTATACCCCCTCAAGTGCGTAATCTCAGAAAAAGGAAGAATCCCATCAGCATTTAGCTTGCTCAAACCATTCGAGGCCTTATACACCTCAGATCACCTCGCAGGTGGCCTAATCTCCAGTTGCTGCAATTTGCAGAACTTAGCTTTTCTTGGTAAGAGCAACCCATTGTTCCCCTCACCAATCTCATTGCCCTTCTCTGTATTCGTTCCAGCAGCTCTACATCCTTCCTAAAATGAGGCCTCCAGATTGTATGCAGTGCTTAAGGTGTGACCTGACCATTGCCTTATACAAAAAAATAATCACCTCCTTATCCCTGCTAGCAAAATTCCTGTACACCATCAACAAAACCCTATGAACTGCTCTGGCAGCCTTCTGCACTACTTGGAAAACTGCATATCTGATTGCACAATTAACCCCAGGTCTTTTTCATTTTCCACTTCCCCCGAGTATTGTACCAAATAGTTGGCAGATCATTCTGGGGTTATGCTACCCATATGCAGTACTTTGCATTTGTCAAAATATGCAATACTTTGCATTCGTTAAACTTCAGTTGCCACTTCTCAGCCTATCTGCCCAACTCTTCCATATCCTGTTGCAGTAGCATAATGTCATTACTGTCATTAACAACACTGCCAACCTTTAAACTGTCTGCAAACTTGAACATTAAGCCTGATATATCTTCATCAATATCATTGGTAAATATAGAAAACAACAATGGGTCCAACACCGAACCCTGGGGAACATCACTAATAACATTAGTCGATGAAGAGCCGTGTCCAATGATTATCACTCTCTGTCTTCTCCCACTCAAACATCCCTTTATCCATATCAGCAACTTGCCCTTAATGCCATACTGCTCCAATTTGTAAAGCAGTCTTCCATGTGCAACAGTATCAAAAGATTTCTTGAAATCCAAGTATATGATATCAAAATTATTTCTTGTATCCAGTTCCTTTGTGACCACATCATACTAACCAATCAAATTGGTCAGACAAGACTTCCTTACCAAACCCATTCTGTGTCTGAACTATAACTTCAGCCTTGTCAAGATGATCCTGCAAATAAGTGAAGGGAAAGAATAATGAGACTAAGGTGTCATTATACTTTCATAGATATAATGAAATTATATCTATAATTTCATTATATTGACCAAATAAATTTAATAAAAATAACTTATACAGTAATATATTAGCTCATTTATATAAAAGGCAATCAACTCAAACAAATTTTATAAAAAGTGGAACAACGTCAAAGGTGAGGAGGTGCTACAATGAATAAAACGTTGATTAAATGATGAGAGACAAAGGGGGTTATAAAGGGCTGTGAGTGGACCTATGTCTGAAGTGTAGTTTCACAGGGTTCAATAGTGGATTGCTTGTTGTTTCTGATATTTATTGTTATCATAAAGGCATAACAGGCTTGATGTCAATTTTCGGCTGACAATAAATTTGGAAGGGTTACAAGCTGAGCTTACCGAACATGGCCGCCACAGTGACTAAGGCTAGATGACTAGTGTTTTATAGGAGGTTAGCCTAGTGGCTGTGAGGTTGAACTGCCAGTTTTTTTTTACGACTTGCAAGGAAGGATTATCACAACTTTTGACAATGACCCAGTACAGAATGGACACAACTATCATTTCCATTATTTTACATAACAAATTGGGTGAAGGAATGTGACAAAGAATTAAAATAGCCCAAAGAATCACATCTGGTTTTTGAGAACCTAATTACAAATTACTCTCCGAGTAATAGTTACCTGGCGAGTAATTTGTAATTAGGTTTTCATTCAACATTGATATAACAAACTCTACCCATTTTTAATTGATAAATTGAAAAAAAAGAATTCAAAGGTTGTTCATTTATGAAAATGTACTGTTTATCTTATGTTTATCTTTCTCTGTATACACAAGGATTGCAATGGACCATCCAATATCAAGTGTGAGGGTGACATACTGGCTGCTTTGGGTAGTTACCTTATATGAATTTAACACTAAATAGCAAGACAAATGCTGGCATTTTCACATTATCATGTGACTCAAGAAGACATGTTTTTTTTTTTTTTTTTTCTTTTGTTTTTTTTTTTTTTTGTATAAAGTCCTCCACTCCCAGGCTGGCAACTAACCTTTGGAAGTGGCATTTAGATCTTGAAAAAATCTGTTAAGGACTAGTTATAAACAATGATAACAACAACCAAGTATACTGCTTAAACAAAACAGAGAAATTATTCAGCTGGTCTGAAAAATAGTGGTTAAATAAATCGAAAAATATAATATTCTGCATTACAGTAATCCAAGATTATCTCATCACTTAAAAAAAGCAACAAAAATAAGGCAGTTGCCTGTGGCAAAGACTTAAAAATAAATGTGCAGTATAACATGAAGCTCTCTTGATAGTGTAAGACAGCCAATGATGTTTTATCTATGAAGTACAAGAATGTTGCTAGTAAAGACCACGAGAAAATTATTAAGTTGTGCAATGCCATCAATCTGGACACATCTGAATATTGTATAGGGATTTCGTCTCCCATTTCAGGAAGGATGTAGGTCTACTGGAAAAGGTGCAGTCAAGAGCAACAAGCTCAACTATCAATATAAAGGAGTATTCCTATAGTTGAGAGAAAAAAGTTAGTTTTGTGCATCATAAGGTGTCTATATAATGACTTTATCGAGATATTAAGGGCTTTAAAAGGTTTGAGAAAATTAAACAATTGAGTTATTTTTTACTTTCACAAGTGGCAAAAATAGAAGAGATTAAATATGGGAAGGGCATTTGTGGAATAGATGTCAGAAAATTTACTTTTAGCTTTTGCTAAATTGGTTATTATTAGTGTAATAAATTACCACCTTTTTTTCAGAACTAGAGATGACAGGATACTGGAACCAGGTACTTTTTTTTAAGGTTGATGTTTAAATAAGCCTGCTATTCTTGCATCAATTTGCCTTTATTAATTAATACTTTCTTAAAACTGCAGGGTTTTAGAAGTTGACCTGTTTGTTTTTTCATATGTCAAAAAACCAATGCTCAATCTCACCTGAAAACAACTATCTGCAATAAAATGACTATATCCAATTTTTTTAATATGTTAAAACCTTATTTATCAGATTATAATTCTTAACTGTGATTAATCAGAAATGGGCACAATACTTGATATGAAAATAAGTATTATTATCATACAAATTAAATCAAAATGTTACTAAAGCAAACTTACCATATTCTATAAAGCTTTCTCTCTGCGAAGCAAAGAATTGCAGCATTCATTGAATAATACAACTAGTGAATCCAATAACGTCTCAATACTGAAACTCTTACCGTTTATCCCAGTTGGTTCACTTAAAAATAACTGCTCAAGTTCCTTTAAACGCTCCTCTGGTGAACGACCTGACATTTTTTTGGATTCCATATAAAGCATTCAAATGAAATGTATACACCAAATTATGGAAGCAAAAAATTATGAAGTTAGCGTTGAAAAACGTATGATTACTTTGAATCCAAATTACTTTGCTATATAGGCAATGTAATATAGATGTACAGTAGATTTTGAGTTATTCTTGTCGTAAGGCCAGTTAATATCACATGCTTGTTTATTTCTTATATAAATTATCACTATAACATGCGAACAAAGATGTCTTCACCTACAAAGTTTGTCCAGTTCTTCCTTGAATTTATTTAACCTATCAACCTATCAACTTTGATAATGGGATGTAAGTTTGTTCCAACAATCAACCACCTGCTGGTTAACAGTAAATTTCTGCACTCCTGTTCTACAACTGTCTTTCCTCAGTATCAATTTATGCCCCCTCAGGTTAATAATCTGAGCAAGAGGAAGAATCCCATCAGTATTAAGCTTGTTCAGTATTAAGTTTGTTCATACAAAGCCTAATCCCATCAGTATTAAGCTTGTTCATACAAAGCCTTATACACCTCAATCAGATCACCTCACAGGTGCCTAATCTCCAGATATTGCAATTTGAAGAACATAAGCTTTGCATGGAAAGAGCAACAATTTTTTTTTCTTTCACCATTCTCATTGCCCTTCTCTGTACTCATTCCAGCAGCTCTACATCCTTCCTAAAATGAGGCCTCTAGACCTGTATGCAGTACTCAAGGTGTGACCTTGACCATTGCCTTATACAAAGGGATAATCACTTCCTTATCCCTGCTAGCAAAATTCCTGTATATTGTTGACAATACACCATGAGCTGCTCTGGCAGCCAGTCTTCACTATTCAGAAAATTTCAAATCTGACTACACAATTACCTCCTGGTCTTTTTCATTCTCCACTACAATGAGCATAATACTGCTCAGTTGGTACATTACTCTGGAGTTACCCATGTGTAATGTTAAACTGAAGTTCAATGTTAAACTTCAATTTCCACCTCTCAGCCTGACTAACCAACTTTTCTAGATCCTGCTGCAGTAGTGTACTATTATTATTATTTTTATTTTTTTTAGCCATATGGTGCAAGGAAGTCTGAGGCTTATGCTGTACTAGCCATAAAATTCCAGTGTTACCCTGAGAGAGAGAGAGAGAGAGAGAGAGAAGTAAAACGGAATCACCAAGAAAGCAAGAAATGATGATATCCAGCTCAGGACCCTGGGTTTGCCAAGCACATACTCACCAGATATGAGCCCCTAGGGGTATTTTGTTACTGTCAAATTTTCAACTTCCAAGTCCTTGGAAGTTGAAAATTTCGCTATATTACTAAGCTATTTATCTCTCTAAAAGGTCATATTTATAATGGAAATTGCACTATCCTTTCATCGTTATCATATGTTCCCATTACAAGAATCAATTTTGAACGCCTTTGTGATATTTTTCTAAAGCACGTTTCTAGAGGTCATGACCAAAATACAATAAAAACAATTTGCACTTTCTGGTTTATTGGGCTTTTCTGTTAGTGCAATCTATTATAAATGGGTAGTAAACTCGATCTTATTGCATTTGTGATAATCCCGATAACTGGAATTCTGTGGGTTTTTACGTTATGGTATTATGGTGAAATGAGTTCCCCTTCACTGAAATCTTCAATCCTATAAAAAACAAATTTCCAGAAACTTCTCTTCATTCCTATTTACGTATTACAATGATGAAGGGGAAGAGACCAATGGAAAGTGCAAGTGAAGGCAGTGCTAGGAAACCAAATAAAATAGATTTAGAAATGAAGATGAAAATGATTAAGTACAAACAGGACAAAGTTTGTCATCCATTTCAAGGGAATTAGGTCTTGCTGCTTCAGCAGTGAATATTATTTTAGAAGACAGTGCACATATAAAAGAACATGTCAAAGGATCAACGCACTTAAGATCAACATGATCACAAAACAGTGCTCAGGTGCTATATCAAAGATGGAAGAGCTATTAATAATATGGATAGAAAATCAGATTCAGAAGCAAGTGCCCCTCAGTCCAATGGCCATTCAAGGGCAAAAAAGCAACAAGTATTTATAAAGATATTAAGATTATGTATGGCGAATCCCAACCCAAGTTCGTGGCAAGCAACGAGTGGTTTAATATGTTCAAGCATCACGCTGGTTTCCAAAACATTAAAGTATGCGGTGAAGTCACCAGTGCCAATTCTGCAGCTACAGAGAAATTTTGTGATGTGTTGGAAAAAATTATTGATGAAGGAGGCTATTCAACACAGCAAATTTTTAACGTTGACAAGACTGCTCTATATTGGAAGAAAATGCCGGATCAAACATACATTGCCAAAGAGGAAAAGACAATACCAGGTTTCATGGCTTCAAAAGATAGGGCCATGCTCTTGCTTAGGTCTAATGCAGCAAGAGATTACAGATTAATACCACTGCTTGTGTACCATTCTGGAAATCCTTGTGAATTTAGGGGCATCAATAAAGCCACCCTACCCATGCATTTTCAATCGAACCAGAGAGCATGGATACCAGTATCTCTCTTTGAGGATTGGTTTAAATGTTGCTTCATTCCCGAGATTGAAAAATATTGTAAAGACAATGACTCTCCTTTCAAGATTTTGCTTCTATTAGATAATGCTCCTGGACATCTTACTCATCTAGATTATTTCAATTTGAATATGAGAGCCATATTTCTACTGCCAAACCCGACTTCACTCATCCACACTATGGATCAGGGTGTTATTTCGAATTTAAAAGCGTACTATTTACTCACGTTTTCTCAGGCATTGTCTGCAGTAGATGGCGATAAAAATTTTATGTTAAAAGAGACTTGGAAATATTACAATATTTACTATGCCATCTTAAACATTAATAAGGCCTGGGCAGAAATTACTAAAAGTTGTTTAAATAGCGCATGGAAGAAAATACACCCAAGGCATATAAAAGGCTTCGAAGGGTTTGAAAAAGATGAATCATATGAAAAGGTTACAGATAAGATTGTAAAGGTTGCAGAGCTACTTCAGTTGGGGGTTGTTGCCAAAGACGTGGAGTAGTTAATGGAGGAAGATGAGAAGGAATTATTTAATAAAGAACTTATTGACTTGCAGGCAGTGATAGTGAAAGAAGAAAATGCTGACTAAGCTCAAGCCAAACTAAATGAGGAGCCGAAACAATTCATCACCAAAAAGATGGCAATGACATTTCGTGAAATTGCATTGGGAGTGGCGAGGTTTGAGAAGATGGATCCTGACAGCAAATGATTCTTAAAAGTTAACAGAGGGGTGAATGATATGCTTGCTTGCTACAAAGAAATCTATGATGAAAAGAAAAAAGTCACCATCCAGTCATCCATTAATATGTTCTTTCGTAAGGTTGAGTGGCCGACCCCTTCTAAATCTCCACAGCCCTCAAACCCTGCAGTGATGTACTTATCAGCTGATGGCATCGATTCCGGCAACGATGCACGAAAGGTAAAACTTACTGATGTTATGCCTGTCTTCTCTCTTTTTTGTAATTTTATAAATTGAAATTTTTTAAATTGCACGTTTTTGTAATTTTTCCCTTTTTTTTTTTTTCTTTTTTTATGAAAATGCCAAACACGAGGGGTATTAAAATCCATAGTACTTGGTACCATGCTTGGGTTGGAGGTTGATAGGAAGAAAGAAGATATTTGTTGACATTAGACTTGAACTTCTGTAGACTATAATTTTCAGGAAATACGAAGGAAGGTTGTTCCAGAAAACAGCATTTGAATGAATAAACGAGGAAGATGAAAAGTTGGTTCTGTGAGTTTGAACAGTAAATGGATGTTGGCTGGTGGCAGCATGTGTTCGGACTGTTTTGAAAGAGATAGTGGCAATTATAGAAGCCAATTCAGAAAAACAGTGCCTATGGAAGTATCTGTAGAAAAGGCATGCAGCAGGAACAGTACGTCTATGAGACAGCGAGTGGAGAGACTCAGATAGAGAGGAGACATTAATTAACCAAACCGCCCTCTTCTGAATGGAATCTAGAAGCCTGAGAGAGGTGTTTGGGGCACAGCCCCAGATGCGGGAACAACATTCCATGGGTAGGACGGATTTGCGATTTGTACAGAGTGAACAGCTGTTTTGAAGAAAAGTAACGCAAAGAGCGAAAGAGAAGACCAAGTTTTTTAGATGCAGAGGAAGCAATATTTGTAATGTGCTTGTGGATTACCCTGATTTCTTTTGGGGATTACCCTGATTTCTGATCTCTCTTGTGCCAAGAGAGATCAGAAATCAGGGTAATCCCCAAAAGAGATATATCATTTTGCCTAGAAATTGGAGTGTCACCAAAGATAAGCATAGGAGCAGAAGAATCCTTTTTGCGAGATATAATACAAGACTAAGTTTTAGAAGGATTGAAATCAACTAAGTGGTCTTTGCCCCACTGCGGTATTACCTGGAGATCGGCATTTAAGGAATTGGTAGCACATATTCAAGAAGTTTAAGCTGATTGAGCAGGGCAAGGTTTCTCTAAATGGAAAGTGGAATGCAATGTGCTATCATCGGCAAAATTATGGATAGGATTTCCAGTCAATGGAAGAAGGTCATTAATATACAAGAGGAAAAAAGTGGGGGAAAGAACTGAACCTTGAGGGACACCAGCATTAGTGGAGAAGTTAGAAGACAGAGAGCCATCTACCATCACGTTCAGTGAGCAATCAGAGAGAAAACTGGGTAACCAATTACAAAAAACAGTCCGCAAACCTTAAGATGGAAGCTTGTTTAGAAGCTTCATGCCAAACACGATCAAAAGCCTTTGAGATGTCAAGAGCAACTGCTTGTGTTTCGCTGAACTTTTCCATTGAATTTGTACATAGATGGGTAACATAAGCCAGAATATCACCAGTGGATCGACACTGACGGAATCCATACTGGCAGTCGTTAATCAGACGGAAGGTTTCTAGATAGTTTAAGAGTTGGCGGTTAATTGATTTCTCAATTACTTTAGAAAGAGTAGAAGTAATTTCAATGGGACGATAATTGGATGGGAAGGATTTGTCACCCTTTTTAGGAACTGCCTGGATATGAGCAAATTTCCAAGCAGAAGGAAAAACACCTTTGGAATAAGAAAGTGAAAGAAAGCGGCAAAGAACAGGAGTAAGTTCGGGAGCACAGGTTTTGAGAACAAGTCGAGAAATACAATCACAACCTGGAGCTTTCTTAGCATCAAGTTTTGTCAAAATCCTTTTGACAGAAGACCACAGGAGGCATTGAATGGAGCATGCTAGGAATGGTGGGAGGTGTTTTAACAAGATCATTAATACGTGAGTTTAGACTGATTAATAACTGCTTTACAATTGTTGCGAGCTTTGGTCTAGGCAGAAATCAAAGCTAGAGATTTTCATACAAGCCAATTACGATATGCAACATTTTTCTCTTGAACAGCCTCAACACATTTATTGGAAAACTGAGTTTTAGATAAAGGACAAGATTTTAAAGTGGAGTGTGGAATAAAGGATTCTATGCCTACAAGAAATTTTCACTGATACAATCTAAGCAAATGTTGACATCAAAAGTTTTGAAACAGTAATCCAACCAAGGAAAAGAAGAAAAGAAATTTAACAGGTCATCCCATTTTGCATTCTTGTAATGCCAGACAACACGAGGTTTGGAATAGTGATGAGATAAAGGCTCCATTGGAGAAAAGACAATCACCAAGTTGTGATCTGAGGTGCCTAAAGGAGCACTCACCTCGACCGTATACTTAGAAGGGTTGTTTGTGAGAAAAAGATCAAGTGTGATGGCTGTATGGTTAGAATTTTCCAGTATTGTGGTACGTAAATGAACAATCTCTGCAAGATCATTAGTAATTGCAAAAGCCTCAGCATCTCGACCAGCTGGGTCTGTGTGACTAGAAAACGGAAGCCAGCTTGAGTTCTGAACATTAAAATCACCAAGGAGAATTACCTCACTGTTTGGAAAGTTGGACTGTAGAAAGCCAAGTTGCAAAGAGAGGAAGTCAAAGAGTTCCAAGTGATTAGTGGATTTGGGAGAATGGTAGAGACAACAGATGAATTTGACAGAATGAGGTAGAGAGATTTTAAGCCAGCGGAGATTCCAAATTACCAAGTCTCTGACAGGAAATATCAGAATGGACATAGACAAAAATACCTCCTTTGATGCGAAAGGAATCATACAGCGAATAATTTGGGCAACTGATATGAGCAATGGTTGAATCAACCAGTAACTGAGATTCTATTAGAAAAAGTACATAGGGTTTGGCAGACTGTAAGTGAAAATGGAAATCATTGAGACCATGAAATCATTGAACTGAGCCCATGTATATTTGTGAAATGATCTAGGAAGTGTTTGGAAGGTTTAGATCTTTTTGCAGATAAGTTTGCTCTCTTAGTTTGACAATTCATGGTGTATTTAATAGTAAGAAAAAGTAGGGGAGAACATGCTGTATGAAGTAATGAGATATTTGGATATGGCGTACACATGGTTAAAATATACCCAGATCCTTGACATAACGTGGTCTCGACAATGCCCCCACATACACACTACTCGGACTCCCTCCAGCCACTATCTGGCAGAGTAGAGTTAGCAAGATTATACACTAGCTGATCCAGAAGCCTCTAGAGAGTTACCAATAGGTTCAGTCTGGTGTACTAACTAGCAGCTGGCTTGCGAACATCGTTTTAGAGCTATACCCTTGAAATGTAAGGAAGACTGGATATTGCCATGATGTCCATCATAACCTCAAAAGACATCAATCATACTGCGTGATGCAAGAGATTAGGCGGTTACCAGAGTTGTTCTCTTGAGGCTAAACATGGGTTCCACCACTTCAAGCCTCCAGTAAGCAAAGTGGAGGTATTGCTCCGGTTGATGAGAGTCATTTATCACCTAGTAAACATAGTGATCATTTCCCAATTATATGCAGAATTCAAACATTACAAACTGAATGCTCTGATCATTGAATAATATGGAAATCTCCAAGGAAGTGAAGCCAGTTGAGACAGTGCAGTGTTGAGTCAGTTTGGTGTGACATAAGCATTGGGAGATCACAATTGAGAGGAGGAATGTGTTATAGGCCTAATGACTCTGATGAGTATAATAAGAAACTATACAGGGAAATAGAGTAGGCCATTAAATCAGAGAGTCTTGTAATGGGGATTTTCATTTCCCAGATATTGACTGGATTTTGTGGGTTGGTCACTCACACACTAGCAAGGCTATTTTGGATTTATTGGATGATTGTTTTCTACATCAGCATGTTCGGGAGGCAACTAGAGGGAATAATACTCTTTATTTGATTAGCAGTAGTGATTCTTCATGCATTAAGAATCTGCAGATAAAGGAATCACTAGGTGGCAGTGATCACAGTGTGCTGAAGTGGGAGTTAGTTACCTCTTTTACTCAAACCTGACTTTTACCTGACTACCATCAGGGGTAAAGGGAAGGGATTTTGCTTTTTTAAAGGCGACTACGGTGGTCTGAGACTATGTAAATTCTATACGGTGTGACCAACTGATGATGTTACCAACAGCAAATTCAAAATGGGAAGCATTCAAAGAATTTATCTTGGAAGCTACTAGGCTTTACATACCAACTAAGAAATATTGTTCAAGGTTTAGGACTAAACGAATGTCAGATGAACTAATGAGACATGTGGCAGAGAAGAAAAATGCATGGATTTACATATAAATTAATGGGTGACATGGAAGCCTACAATAGATATAAGTTGGTCTGTAACCAAGTCACAAAGGAGATTAGGCAGGCAAAGGCAGATTATTAGAAATCCTTGGAAAAGAATGCAAAGAAAAACAACAAAGAGTTCTTTACCCTATGTAAACTCTAGAAGGAAAGGGATGAATCAGATTGGTCCACTTGATATTGATGGTTCAACTGTTGGTGTTCCTGCTCAGATGGCTAACAAACTAAATGAGTATTTCGCATCTACATTCACCCATGAGGGGTTATTCAGGGAGGGGAATGCCAGAGGTGAGTTAAACTCTGGCAGTGAGCTAGATGATTTTGTAATAACTGACAGGAATGTGGAGGAGAAATTAGCATTAGAATTACCATTAGTAGAGGCATATGATGCAAGAAAGCAAGCTTATGCAGCATCTTATGTCAGCAAGCTTAAAAAAAAAACAAAAAAAAAACCAAAGTTTCCATTTCACTCCTCCGTTCGCTCGAAATTCCTGTCCACCTGAGCCTTAAATTTATTTAGGCTATCAACTCTGGGATGGAATTCCTCAACAAGGGATGGAAGTCTGTTGTTGTGGAAGAATTGTTGAAGATAAACATAAAGAAGGCACTTGGGGTGGATGGGATCTATCCAGTTATATTAAAGGAGGCAGCAAAGGAAGTAAGCAAACCCTTAGCCATAATTATGAGCACTTCTTTGGACTCAGGAGAGGTACCCATGGACCGGAGATGTGCAAATTTGACCCCATTCACAAAGGAGGATCAAAGGGCGACACAAGTAATTAGAGACCCGTTAGTTTAACTTCTGTTCCAGGAAAATTAATGGAGGCACTGGTTAAAGAAGCACTGCAGAATCATCTAGACAAGACTTCAGTTATAGTTTGGACACAGCATGGTTTTGTTAAGGGAAAGTCTTGCCTGACCAATTTGATTGGATACTATGATGTGATCACAAAGGAACTGGATGCAGGGAATAACTTTGATATCATATATTTGGATCTTAGAAAGGCTTTTGATACTGTTGCACATGGAAGACTGCTGAACAAATTGGAGCAGTGTGGCATTGGAGGCAAATTGCTGCTATGGATAAAGGGATGGTTGAGGGGGAGAAGGCAGAGAGCAGTAATCAATGGACACTGCTCATCATGGACTAATGTTATTAGTGGAGTCCCTCAGGGTTCAGTGTTGCGTCCATTGTTGTTTTCTGTATTTATAAATGATATTGATGATGGTATATCAAGTTTAATGTCCAAGTTTGCAGACGATACAAAGGTTGGCAGGGTTGTTAAGGACACTATTGACAGTACGCTGCAACAGGATCTAGAAAAGTTGAGCAGATAGCTGAGAGGTGGCAAAGGAAGTTTAAGATTGGCAAATGTAAAGTACTACATATGAAAGAAGTAACCCCAGAGTGACGTATCAATTCTATGGTACTACACTGAAAGTGGTAGAAAACGAAAAGAACCTGGGAGTAATTGTGCAGGCAGATATGAAATTTTCTGAGCAGTGCAGACAGTCTGCAAGAGTAGCTCATAGTGTCTTGTCAATGATATACAGGAATTTTTCTACCAGGGATAAGGAGGTGATTATTCTCTTGTATAAGGCAATGGTCAGACCACACCTTGAGTAATGGAGGCCTCAGTACAGGTCTGGAGGCCTCATTTTAAGAAGGATGTAGAGCTGTTGGAATGAGTACAGGGAAGGGCAACAAGATTAGTGAATGGAACAAAGGGTTTCTCTTACGAAGAAAGGCCTAAATTTGCAAATTACAGTGTCTGGAGATTAGGCACCTGCGAGGTGATCTGATTGAGGTGTATAAAGTCTTGAATGGTTTGAGCATGCTCAGTGGTGATGGGATTCTTCCTCTTGCTCAGAATTATCACCTGAGAGGACATAAATTCAAATTGAGGAAAGCAGATGTAGGATAGATGTACAAAAGTTTGCCTTTAGCCAGCGGGCAGTTGGTTGGTTGAACAGACTTCCAACCTTTGTTGTGGAAGTTGATAGCCTAAATAAATTTAAGGCTGAGCTGGACAGATATTTGGAATGAACAGAGGGGTGAAATGGGACCGTTTTTTTTTTTTTTTTTTTGGCTGATGCTTCATAAGCTTGCTTTATTGCATCATATGCCTCTACTAATGCTAACTCCAAACAGCACTAAATCAGATGCACCTGATAAAAACATTTAGGTAATGGTGAAAAACAACTAAACAGCTGGGTTTGAATTTATTGTTAATGTTCTGTTACTGGATTTTTCTAGAAGGCACATCACTCCATTATTTTAGCCTTTCTGAAACCAGGAAAGGAACAATCTACCAGCTGCCTTAGTAAAATGCTAGAAAAAACGATACACAGAAGTCTTACCTGCAGTCTTGAAACAAAAACACTAAAAATCAACAATCAAATTAGATACCACCAATATAGGTCTACTTTGGATCTCATGGTCACAGCCAAGACTATCATCCATAATGCTTATGTCAAAAATGAAAATTTTGTAATGGTAGGTCTCAATATTGAAAAGGCTTTTGATACTACCTGGTGGTATGGCATACTGTGAGAACTTTAATCTTTGGGATTGTGAGGTCACTTACCACAATTAATTCAAAATTTTTTCCAACACAGAACCTGTCAAACTTTCTTGGTTTTATACTCATGAAGATGGTGTTCCACAGGTATCAATACTTAGCATTACTCCTTTTCTGTTTAGACTAAATGTCATGACACAGCACATCCCCAGTACTTTAGAACTATATATGTATGCCAGTAATCTTCCAATTTATTTTGCCATTCAAAAAGTATTCATACTATTGAAACTACAACACTTTTTATTAATAAACTAGAGAAATGGATATCATTTATCAGAACAAAAATCAATTGCAATTCAATTCTGCAAGAAATGCAAGCTGCATCAAGAACCGGAACTCAAGTTAAAAAATCACATGATTCCTATCACTAGTAATTTCATTTCCTAATGAAAATGCTGTACACTAAACTGAACTTTGTTTTATATATAACATACCTCCACACTGTCTATCTGAAGAAACTTAACATACTCAGATCCATTTCTGCCATGACATGAGGTGTTACACTCATAGATACACTCTTCTACATTTTAGCATTAGCATTAGTAAAGGCACTTGATGCAAGAAAGCAAGCTTATGCAGCATCAGCCAAAAAAAAAAAAAAAAACCACCTTCCACTTCCCCTCTGTTCATTCGAAATACCTGTCCAGCTAAGCCTTAAACTTATTTAGGCTATCAACTTCCACGACAAGGGATGGAAGTCTGTTCCACTAACCAACCATCCGCTGGCTAAAAGCAAATTTCCACACGTCTATCCTACATCTGTCTTTCCTCAATTTTAATTTATGCCCTCTCAGGTGATTATTCTGAGCAAGAGGGAGAATCCCATCAGCACTGAGCATGCTCAAACCATTCAAGACTTTATACACCTCTATCAGATCACCTCACTGGTGCCTAGTCTCCAGACACTGTAATTTGCAAAACTTTAGCCTTTTTTCATAAGAGCACCCCTTGTTCCATTCACTAATCTTGTTGCCCTTCTCTGTACTCCAGCAGCTCTACATCCTTCTTGAAATGAGGCCTCCAGACCTGTATACAGTACTCTAGGGGTGGCCTGACCATTGCCTTATACAAGGGAATAATCACCTCCTTATCCCTGCTAGAAAAATTCCTATATATCATTGACAATACACCATGAGCTACTCTTGCAGCCGGTCCGCACTGCTCAGAGAACCTCATATCTGCCTGCACAACCACCCCCAGGTCCCTTTCATTCTCTACCACTGTCAGTGTAGTACCACAGAGTTGATACGTTGCTCTGGGGTTGCTGTTTCCCATATGTAGTACTTTACATTTGTCAATGTTAAACTTTATTTGCCACCTCTCAGCCCATCTGCTCAACCTTCCCAGATCCTGTTGCAGCAGCATAGTGTCAGTAGTGTCCTTGACAACCCTGCCAACCTTCGTATCATCTGCAAACTTGGACATTAAGCTTGATATATCATCATCAACTTGGCATACCCAGGGTCCTGAGCTGGATATCATCATTCTTCCTTTTCTTGGTGATTCCCTTCTACTTCTCTCTCTCTCTGTCTCTCTCTCTCTCTCTCTGGGTAATTCAGAAATTTTTTTTGGCTGGTGCAGCATAAGCTGCAGGCTTCCTTGCACCATATGGCTAATAATAATAATAATAATAATAATAATAAATAATAATAATTTATAAATACAGAAAACAATAATGGACCCAACACTGAACCCTGAGGGACTCCACTGATAACATTAGTCCACGATGAGCAGTGTCCATTGATTACCACTCTCTGTCTTCTCTCCCTCAACCACCCCTTTATCCATAGCAGGAATTTGCCTCCAATGCCACACTGCTCCAATTTGTGCAGCAATATCAAAAGCCTTTCTAAGATCCAAGTATATAATATCAAAGTTATTCCCTGCATCAAGTTCTTTTGGACTGCATCATAGTATCCAATCAAATTGGTCAGGCAAGACTTCCCCTTAACAAAACCATTCTGTGTCCAAGCTATAACTGAAGTCTTGTCTAGATGATCCTGCAGTGCTTCTTTAACCAGTGCCTCCATTAATTTTCCTGGAACAGAAGTTAAACTCACAGGTCTATAATTACTTGTGTCAGCCTTTGATCCTCCTTTGTGAATTGGGATCACATTTTGTATCATGCTCTCTTCAGGTCTTGTCTAGATTATGGTGTTGTCTATGACTCTGCTAAGAAAAGTGCACTGACAAAACTTAACACTATTCAACATAGTGTCCTTTTCATGCTCTAGGGACAATTATAATATCCATCTGTTCAGAGTCTCTATGTAGAGGCAAATGAACCTCCATTTCAACTTAAAAGGAAAATGCTGCTCCTTAATTATAGAAGCCAGACTTTTCCTTTCCAACCCATCCCATTCAACAGTTACTTTTCAACCCTGAATGGACAATGTTCCATAACAGTAAACTCACTGAAAATAGACCTACCAGCATTAGACTAAAAGATTTGATGCACACCTGGAACTTTCATTTTGACAATATACTTCAAGAGACTGATATATCTGACCCACGCTGGTCTGTAAATCTTCCTCTTTGTGATACCTGTTTTCAACAATGTGGAAAGAAATCTCTGGCAGTTCAAAATATTAAGTAATTTCATAAAGACCATGTTGTTAACAATTTTTAGATCTGTATATATTAAGCAACTCTAAAAATTTAGATAAATTTTTAGAGTTGCTTAATATATACAGATGATTTGAAAACAGACTCTGCTGTAGGTGCCACCACTGGCTTTTCTTCTGTTACAGTCTCAGTTAAATATAGCATTTACTACCAGTTAAATGTAGCAGTTCTACTGAAAAATTATATGCAATTAAATTAGCCTTAGAGAATATTAACACCTTTCACACAATTCCAGCAGTGTAATATACACTGATTCCATGAGTGCAGTGTCTGCATTGGACAATAAATTTTCAATATCTCATCACATCACAAAACAAATCCATTCCTGTTTAACTCACTACAGGATAACAATCATTCGGTGAATTTTTTCTAGATCCCAGGGCATCCCAATATCACAGGTATTGAGAGGGCAGACCAAGCAGCCAAACAACACTAGCAAATTACCAAATGTAGATTTTTTGAGGAATATAAAAAAGGTCTATACTAATGATCAGCCATGATCAAAAGTCTAGAAGTCACAGATGAACAATGAATTGCTCCAAATCAAATGGGAACCACAATTATGGAACCCTAACTTCAGGCAAAGCTGACAGGAAGAAGTTGTATAGCAAGATTACACATAGGGCATGCACACGCAACCCATATGTTTCTTCTTGTGGGGGTGGGAACAACCCTCCTTTATTCATGCATTTTTCATCATCATTCACTGTCAAATTTATACTCTTTGATTGTACATATTATTCCCATATTAGAAAAAGTATTTTCCCCTCTTTTACAATTTCAAGAATCTTTATTGCTTACCCACATTATTTCGAAATATTGCAAATCTAAATGAATTGTTTACCTTCCTTAAGTAAATATGCACATATGAATATCTCTGATGCTAAATGGGACCAAATTATTGCATAGAATCATGATATATGAATAGACACATTTTGGCCTCAGTTGTCCTTGTGCCCTTAAACATCCATACCACTACCACTCTACATTCCATTTTTCTGTAATTTTAATCAGGTTGTCAACTACTTTGTAATTTTCAATCTTAATGTTACCAAGAATGTCATTCACTAAAAGTCCAAATGATTGCCAGGCATTTTGCTCAGCATCAGCCATTTGTCTTCCAGTTCTTGTGAAGCCAACATCTGCTCAACTTTTGGACCAATAAATATGCCGCATGACAATTTTGGAAACATGAAGGTGTCACCTTGAGAATCCAGTGCTTTAACAAATTTTTTGACCAGCCCAGCTTGATGTAGAGTGGTAGAAGCAAGACTTTTTCTTAGAACCAAGTGACTGTTTACTGTATTGTGTGTGTCAGGCTGCAGCTCAATTCTAGCAGACCAATCTTTCTGTAGTGCTAACCTACTGCCCTGTTGTTGTCTCATAGTCAGGCAAAGCAAGGTAACATAGTGAAACAACTTTGCAAATCCCAGTCTTTGAAGTCCTCACAGAAATCTCACTTATAGTGGTCATACTTGATCTTCTCTAACACATGATTTTCATATCCATAATCTTCTTAAAGCTGGAAGCAGGCACACACCAAATATTAACTAAAAAAGGCACACAGGTTCTCAATTTTGTTTTTTATTTCTGGAAAAAATTTTAAGTCTTTGAAATTCTGCTTGCAGAATATCAGTGCTTTACATTTTGTGAATAGATTGCAATAATTACTATACATAACTTTTTAAATTTTAAAATTAAAAATCTTTTATTTTTTTTACAAGTCATATTCAAAAATGAATATGACTTGTAAAAGTCATATTCATTTGACTTTTTTACAAGTCATATTCAATGACAAAAATTTTATTAGTTTTGTTTCACTCTGTTCAAAATAAGAAAAACCTCATAAACATAAAATATAAGCATGAAAGTGTTAGTTATTTTCATTTTCCAATATATAAAATTTATAAGGGTGCAAAATTAAATTAAATTTCCCTTATTTCTGGCTGTACACATATATATTTGTGTACAGGCAGAAATGTGCTGAAAATAAAAAAAAAAATCCTATATAAAGTATAAATATGAAACTATTAGGCACTTCCATTTTAGTGCTGATAATATTATTAAAGTGAACAAAATTTTGAAATTACACATGCATTCATATTTCTGCTTATACAGGATGATTTTTTATTCTTCATGCTGTTTTTTTTTTTTTTTCTTTGCAGTTTTGCAGGTGTCAAATTTTTCATATCACCTACATCGTTACCCTATAGAGAAAGGTTTGGAGGTTTAGTTGGCAAAATTGAATACTATCCAGCTGATATGAAGAAAATGGCGGCATACAGCATTGAGCAAAAAGTGTTTATTGTTAAGCAATTCCACAGAATTGGGAATTTAATTGTTTCTGCTCATAGATAACTGACATTTCAGCTTGCATGATGGAAGAACAACCCTGTGTAGTTCTTACATCATGCATAACACAGGGATGGAACAACAAAACAACAGTAGATCAATTTGAGAGAACATGCAGTGTTTTTGAAGAAAGGAAAGGTCGTATAGGTCAACTGTCATTAAGAATGATTGAGGATTAAAGAAACTTAGGGAAATCTTACTGTGAAGCATAAGGAAGAGTTTGCATAAACTTTCACAACAGGTGAAGATATCTTACAGCACAGTGAAGAAGATTTATTGTCAACATATCCTTATAAAATTCAGATCAGACAGCCACTAATACCATATGTAAGAGATCAAGCACGTTGCAGTTTGCCATGGAATTCAACTCTTAGAGCAAGAATTCAGTATTATAAACAGTTTGGTTTTCTGACAAAGTTTCATTCATTTAGACAAGTGTGTGAATAAGCAAAATGCAATATTTTGGCTATGGAGAATTCATTATTGTTGACACCCCATTACATGCACAAAGGGTCATTGAGCTTCTTCATTAGCTCCATTCGTAGTGAGAGTGGTGTGCACTTTCTGCATATAGCATTTTGGACTAGCATTTGTTGAAGGAAACATCACAAGTGACTGCTAAATACATTCAAGTGTAAATTTCTGTTTCTAAACAATATTTTATGTTCTTCAGATGAATAAAATGGTATGATGAATAAAAAAAAAATCACCCTGTATATTATGTATGTAAGCAAAAATATTCAGAAACTTTTCATAATTCTTCTGAAATTTAAAGAGAAACATGTATAAATATAAAGAATAAACATGAACCTATTAGACACCTCCATTTTCAAGTTTATAAAATCAATAAGCATATGAAATTTCAAAATTAAGCACATGCATATATTTCTGGTTATATAATGTTACGTATGTATAAATATTTTAAAAATATATATATATATGATTTAAATTAATAAAGCAAATAGTAAATGAATAAGAAAACAAACAAGAAAAAGTCAGAATAGAAAACAGTAGGGGTGAACATATTGTGGCTAGTTTTTAGCTTCATTTGTAGTGATATTTCACGTAATTTGGACCTTGCATCTGTGGGAGGGTGCCGCTAAATTCTTTTTTTTTTTTTTTTTTTTAATATTATTTGGTATTATTAATTGGTATTTCTCATAAATTACATTAGGAGCAGGAGTGTTTTCCTTCTGCAATGCCCGTAATCTTAATTTATCCCCCCCCCCAGTTTGTTACTGTGGTATGTACTGGTTTAATTTATATTTGTCACTTACTAGGCTTACTATATAATTACCATAATTTTCAGTTATACTTAAATTATGTTTTTGCAAATTACAGTGTGTGTTGCTTTGCATCCACCAATGTTTGCCATACTGATTTTCTTCTTCCTTTTTTCCATTTTACACATTAGTAATCAGTTCAGATGCTAATGCACCACTAGTACTGTCATCTATAGCTTAATTTCCTCTTGATGTATTTTTATTTAACTGTCACTTTATGTCAGTGGTTTGGTGTTGTCATGAGAGTGCTCTGATCTCTTTTAGTATAATTTTTCACTGCATAAGAGCCACCATTATTCATATCTAATGCATCGTGGGTTGATTAGTGTTTTGGTCCATTCTGCGATGCATTGATTTGCTTAATGTTTGAAATGATTTCCTTGCCATTGTTGGCCTTGTGACCTTAAATAAGTTGGGGTGCAATTGTTGGTCTGTTTTATGTTTCACTTGTTGTGGTCACATTGTTATGGTTGGTTTTCAGCTCCATTTGCAGTGGTTTTTTTTTTTTTTTTTTTGGTAGTTGTTGGCACATCGGCTTCTGTGGCCATAATGCACCTCCCAAGATTTTTGTGGTACTTTGATCCAAGCCCGAGGCGGGATTCGAACCCGCGACCTTTGGGTTACTAGGCAGGCACTTTATTCACCCAGCTAGCTCAGTCAGCCCATTTACAGTGTAATTTGGATCTGCTGCCTGTGGGTGGGAGGGCATTGCTAAATTCAATTTAATTTATTTTTTTATTTATATTATTTGGTATTATTAATTGGTATTTCTCGTAAATTACATTAGGAGTGGGTGTATTTTCCTTCTGCAACACCCTTTATCTTGATTTATTTTCCCCTCCCCAGGCTTGTTGCTCTGCTATGTACTGGTTTAATTTCTGTCCATCACTTATTAAGCTTATCATACGACTGGAATATTTTTCAGCTGTACTTCAATTATATATATAAATACACACAGACAGTGAAACCTCTCTAAAGCAGACACAATTGAGTGCAAAGAAAATGTCCACTATAGGGAAGTCTGCTTTGTAGAGGTCAGTGCCAGTTTCAGTACAGAAAAATTAAATTCACTGTACTGAGTGCTTACTTGGAGTTTTTTTATTATCATTGTTTTGATTAATTAACTTTTACTAAGAACATAATTAACTTTTAGTAAAAATGAATATAAATGGCTCTATTTAGAGCATTTCATTTTCATTATGAATAATTAGATCACTTAACAGTTTTAATCCATATTTTTGCTCAAATATATTTTTTAATGTAATAAGACACCCTCTCATTTAATGGGTAAAAAACTCCTCCCTTTTTAAATTTCTGAATTACAGCCTTGTTGCAAACAGCAAGAAATTTAATTTCTTAAAAAATTAGCATACAATCAGTGTAATGCCCAGGAAAATTTCAACCAGTATTCCAAAGAAAAATCTGCACACACAAACAAATTTTTATGTAGCTACTTAAACAACCACTTTCTCACTGCCAGGTAAAAGTGATATGTGACAGCACAGGAAAATTGTCATTGTCCCTCAATCAAAAATCTGGACACTGCTGTCCTAAGACAGTAATGAAAGTAATGTCAAACTTCGAAACATTTTTATCAAATACACAGGATGTCCACAAAGCTCCTTTAAAAAACTAAAATGTTACTGTATGAATAGGGTACATAATACAAATTTGAGAACCCGCTTCCAACTGAGAGAGGATATCTTCAAGTTTTTATTTGCCAATCAGCAAATGTGCATGTTGCGGTAGATGGTAACATAATTGCAAAACTCTAATCACAGAAAAATTTATCAATAAAATTCCATTCTTTTGGCTTTGCCATCAATAATCAGCTTCTATATGGGCTGTAACTTGTATGGTTTGATCTTTGGATGAATGACATAACATGTCGTCATCTGAGGATCAAACATACTGTTGATGTTGTCACGTTACACTCCTGACTGGCATGTCATATGAATTTCTCTGGGCTTGACATAAAACTTCTCAAACTAGATCTAGTGCACCCTAATCAGTGTTTGTTTAGCCACTACTTCTGCCAGGATGATGCACAAACAGGTGTCCTTTATGAATTTTCCATATCATTGCAAAATTAGAGGTCTACTTGGTGGTGGCTCCTTTTTAAACTGTGTTTGAAATTTATGCATAACAGCAGTGGCGGACTGCAGCTCTCTGAATCAAATTATGCTCGCTGCCTACTCAGAGTTGATAAATTCCACCATGGTTACAGTTTGCAATTATGCTGTCAACTATGGCAGAGTTCACTTTCCTGGTTGATGAATCAAAACTTGAAGGTATCCTCTTTCACCAAGAAGTGGTTTCAGATTTGTATCATGTATCCTATTTTCACAATAATGTTTTAGTTTTGTAAAGGGGGTTTGTGGATACCCTGAATTTGTAGATGTGGAAAATCCTCATGGGCTACTGGTCAAAATTATCTGTGCAGTCCACTGGTAGGTGTGGTTTTTTTTTTTTTTTTTTTTTTTTGAGGGAATGTATAATGGCTCTATTCCCACACTTTTCTGGAAACAGCATCTCCCATTTTTACAATTTTATTTCCTTGCTTAAGTGCAATGGTGAAACTGCATTGGACAGCCCAAATAAGTTTATAAACATTCCTTACCAGCAGTGGTAAGTGTGCTAATGACATATTGGCCATCAGCTCCACAAGTAATCCTTGGCCATCACAAGTCTACTTAGTAGTACAGTAATTATTAATGACCTTGACCTTCATTGCAAATGTAGTTGACCAACAAAAATGTGTATACATGTCAGTTACTCTTAAAATGTCCCATGGAAGTTGAAAATACTAAAACTGTCTGCATCCATATTAAAGAGTGTCCATCATTTTGGACATATCATCTAACATGTAATTTCTAATACTTCTGGCTAGGACCCAAGCCTGAATATCTACAAGAAGTGTCCCCTTATAAAGAGATGTCTTAAGGGAGTTTTCACTGTATGTATGTATGTATTTGTGTGTATATATCTATATTACATACTATTAGTCATTTCCATTTTCAACTTTGTAAAATAGTTAAAACTATTTAGTGCAAACTTCTAAAATTAAGTGTATGCAATTTTTTTGTTTAGAATTCTGTTTTTGTATTCTGCTGGAAGAAGTCTACAGACTTTAATAGTCTCTAACAGAAATTGAAAAATGTTGGGTTGTTTGACTACAAAAGCACTAATTTTTTTTTTTAAACAAAATATTTATTAATTGTGCTGAAAAATATAAAAAAATATACATATATTACAATATAAACATACAAAGGCTATCCCAAAAGTAATGCACAAAAGTCAAAAATTTAAAATGATTTTATTTTAAAACATAATTTATATTAAAAATCTTCAATGTAGTCTCCTTCATGTCTTATGACTTCTTCCCAAGATTTGGGTAATTTTTTTTTATTTTTTTTTAAATGATATTTAAACTGTCTGTAAAATTTTCTGATGCATTAGGTCACAGCTGTGTGTTTCAAAAGACAGAAATCTTTGTACACTCAATGGTTCCTTAAGCTTGGGGAATAGATCGTAATCACAAGGATTCATATCAGGACTATAAGGGGATGCGGTAGTGCTTCCTACAATAAGTAGTCAGGAAAAAAAAAATGTGTATATGCTGTGCAATATGAAGCCTTGCATCATCATAGAAGAACATACCAACTTCCAACATCTGTGGCCACTTAAGACAAATGTTCAGGTGTAATTTCTGACAAAGAAATGTTGCATAGTAGTCTCAATTTACTGATCTTCCAAGTGACACATGATCAGTGGCAGTAATGCCTTCATAACTGTAGGTCATGATAACCATTTTTTTCACCTTTGATTGTGTTGACATTTATTGAGGGTGGGAAAGATGGATACTTCTACTGAGGTGACTGTGGCTGCAGTTCAGGCTCAAAGTTTTAGGTCCATGTTTCATCAATAACAATGCATTTTAAAAACTCTTCACCTTCTTGTCAGTAATGTGCAAGTGACTGCATTGCAATTTCTTTACAGTTTGCTCATTGTTCGTCTGACAGCAACCTTTCATTTTTGTTACATCTTAGTAAAAATTTGGTAAAAAGATGATTTTGGTATTCCTAATTTTTTGGCTATTTCTTGACAGGTTATATGTCTGTCTTCCTCCAAAATGTTGATAATAATGACTGCTGATGTCTTGTCTGTAGATGTTCTTGGTCTACCTGATCGTTTCTTGTCTTCAACACTAGTCTGACCTTGATAAAACCTTTGCTAAATGACCTGCTTTTGACTCACCACACACCTCTTGTTCAACAATTGTGTTGGTATTTGACCACATAAAGTTTCATTAAAATATATTCACAAAACACTTTTGACCTGAAACTGTAGTCTGACCTGAAGCAATATCACAATCCATTTTTAAAATGCCTCTCCACAAACATTCACTCTAGGAACTTTGTTTCAAACACACTAATGTTGAAGTTAAACTTCAAATTATTATCTTGATAAATGTCAATCATACAGGCATATGGAATGAGGAGCACATACACAGTGTATATTATCCCAAAAATAAACCTTGTATAAAATACAAACAAAAGTATCATTTTCCTTCCTGAAGTTTTTGGAAGCACTCAGAACATGCACATGACAGGCATTGTGCATGTTTTTTTTTAAAAAAAAAACAGAAATGGCATCTTTCCTTACACCTGGTTTCTGTTTTGCAATAATTTCACTGCTTGTTGCTTTGACTGCTGCTTCTCTTTTTCCTCGAATCCTAGGGAATATTTGTCTTTAATGATCATCTTTTCACTTTCTCATTTGTGAGATCTAGCTATCTCCTCAAAAAAGCCTTCTTACTAATTTATTGCTTTCCTTTGCATTTTGAAACATCTGCCACTACAGTTTATGATGCTTCATTTCTAAAAATCAAAGTCATAGCAGAAAAATATAAGATAAATTTCCAAACTACCCAGTCTCTAGCCTACACTCAACCTTTTCATCTTTTTGAACTCCAATCAGCATTAAACAGATCACCTAATAGCACTGCTGGAGCTGATGGAATCTTTTATGTAATTCTAAAACATCTAAACAATATAGCTTTGAATTTGCTAATAACGTTCTTT
This sequence comes from Mastigoproctus giganteus, assembly GCF_048544385.1. Lineage (NCBI taxonomy): Eukaryota > Metazoa > Arthropoda > Arachnida > Uropygi > Thelyphonidae > Mastigoproctus > Mastigoproctus giganteus. The sequence goes on from NC_143582.1 coordinate 128,449,623, forward strand.
AACTGGTTCTTTCTTGAAAGTACATATTCCTCTACCTTGGATCACTCCATTATTTTAGCTTTCCCAAACCAGGAAAGAATCAATCAAACCCACAAAATTACCAACTAATCTCCCTCACCAGTTGTCTAGGTAAAACTCTAGAAAGGATGATACACAGACAACTCACCTGGGTTCTTGAAACTCAAAAGCTGCTAAACAACAATCATTTTGGATTCCGACAAAATAGACCCACTTTGGATCTCATGGTGAAAGCAGAGACTAATATCCATAATGCTTATGTGAAAAATGAACATCTTGTAATGGTAAGTTTGGATATTGAAAAGGCTTTTGACACAACCTGGAGGTATGGCATATTGCGAGAACTTTATTCCCTAGGATTGCGAGGACATTTACTGAAATTTATTCAAAACTTTCTCCAAAACAGAACTTTTCAGGTCCATTATCAAACAGTACTTTCTCATATCTATACCCAAGAAGAAGGTGTCCCACAAGGGTCAATACTTGGCGCTACTCTTTTTTCACTGAGGCTGAACAGTATAACCCACAACAATACTGTAGAATTATATATGTATGTTAATGATCTTACTATATCTTCCAGTTCAAAAAATATTCATACTATTGAAAGACAGCTACAACTGTCCATAAATAAGCTAGAAATGTGGACACTGCAGAATGGATATCGTATGTCAGAACAAAAAACAGTTGCAATTCACTTCTGAAAAAAATGCATGCTGCATCCAGAACCAGAACTTTGGCTAAAGAACCACCTGATACCTCTCACCAGTAATCTTCGTTTCCTAGGTTTAATGTTAGACACCAAACTTAACTTTGTTTCTCACATACCTCCGAACTGTTTGCATTAGCATTAGTATTTAGCATTAGTAGAGGCATTTGATGCAAGAAAGCAAGCTTATGCAGCATCAGCCAAAAAAAAAAAAAAAAACCAACTTCCACTTCACCCCTCTGTTCGTTCAAAATACCTGTCCAGCTGAGCCTTAAACTTTAGGCTATCAACCTCCACAACAAGGGATGGAAGTCTGTTCCACCAACCAACCACCCGCTGGCTAAAGGCAAATTTCCGCACATCTATCCTACATCTGTCTTTCCTCAATTTGAATTTATGCCCTCTCAGGTGATTTTTCTGAGCTAGAGGAAGAATCCCATCAGCATTGAGCATGCTTAAACCATTCAAGGCTTTATACACCTCTATCAGATCACCTCGCTGGTGCCTAGTCTCCAGACACTGTAATTTGCAAAACTTAAGATTTTCTTCGTAAGAGCACCCCTTTGTTCCATTCACTAATCTTGTTGCCCTTCTCTGTACTCGTTCCAGCAGTTCTACATCCTTCTTGAAATGAGGCCTCCAGACCTGTATACAGTACTCTAGGTGTGGCCTGACCATCGCCTTATACAATGGAATAATCACCTCCTTATCCCTGCTGGAAAAATTCCTGTATATCATTGACAATACTCCATGAGCTACTCTTGCAGCCCTTCTGCACTGCTCAGAGAACTTCATATCTGCCTGCACAACCACTCCCAAGTCCCTTTCATTCTCTACCACTGTCAGTGTAGTACCACAGAGTTGATACGTTGCTCTGGGGTTGCTGTTTCCCATGTGTAGTACTTTACATTTATCAATGTTAAACTTCATTTGCCACCTCTCAGCCCATCTGCTCAACCTTTCCAGATCCTGTTGCAGCAGCATAGTGTCAGTAGTGTCCTTGACAACCCTGCCAACCTTTGTATCGTCTGCAAACTTGGACATTAAGCCCGATATACCATCATCAATATCATTTATAAATACAGAAAACAATAATGGACCCAACACTGAGCCCTGAGGGACTCCACTAATAACATCAGTCCACGATGAGCAGTGTCCATTGATTACCACTCTCTGTCTTCTCCCCCTCAACCACCCCTTTATCCATAGCAGCAATTTGCCTCCAATGTCACACTGCTCCAATTTGTGTAGCAGTCTTCCATGTGCAACAGTATCAAAAGCCTTTCTAAGATCCAAGTATATAATATCAAAGTTATTCCCTGCATCCAGTTCTTTTGTGACTGCATCATAGTATCCAATCAAGTTGGTCAGGCAAGACTTTCCCTTAACAAAACCATGCTGTGTCTGAGCTATAACTGAAGTCTTGTCTAAATGATCCTGCAGTGCTTCTTTAACCAGTGCCTCCATTAATTTTCCTGGAACAGAAGTTAAGCTCACAGGTCTATAATTACTTGTGTCAGCCTTTGATCCTCCTTTGTGAATTGGGGTCACATTTGCACATTTCCAGTCTATGGGTACCTCCCCTGAGTCCAAGGAAGCTCTCATAATTATGGCTAAGGGTTTGCTTACTTCCTTTGCTGCCTCCTTTAATATAACTGGATAGATCCCATCCACCCCGGGTGCCTTTCTTGTGTTTATCTTCAACAGTTTCTCCTCCACTTTACTCCCAGTTATTTCAAGATTCTGTAGCTTACTGCTAGAGTTGAATACACCTCTGGCATTCCCCTCGCTGAATAACTCCTCATGTGTGAATGTCGATGCAAAATATTCATTTAGTTTGTTAGCTACCTGAGCAGGATCATCAACACTTGACCCATCAATATCAAGTGGACCAATCTGATTCACCCCCTTCCTTCTAGAGTTTACATAAGTAAAGAACTCTTTGCTGTTTTTCTTTGCATCCCTTGCCAAGGATTTCTCGTAATCTGCCTTCGCCTGCCTAACCTCCTTTGTAACTTGGTTGCATATCAACTTGTATCTATCATAGGCTTCTGTGTCATGTGTTAATTTGTATGTATCCCATGCATTTTTCTTCTCTGCCATATGCCTCATTAGTTCATCTGACATCCATTTTGGCCTAAACCTTGAACAATATTTCTTAGTTGGTATGTAAAGCCTAGTAGCTTCCAAGATAAGTTCTTTGAATGCTTCCCATTTTGAATTTGCTGTTGGTAACATCATCAGTTGGTCCCACTGTATAGAATTTAAATACTGTCTCAGTTCATCGTAGTCGCCTTTACGGAAGCAATAACCCTTCCCTTTACCCCTAATGGTAGTTACCTCTTTGAGTAAATCCCACTTCAGCACACTGTGATCACTGCCACCTAGTGGTTCATTTATCTGCAGATTCTTAATGCATGAAGAATCACTGCTGATAATCAAATCAAGAGTATTACTCCCTCTAGTTGCCTCCCGAACATGCTGATGTAGAAAACAATCATCCAATAAATCCACAAAAGTCCTGCTAGTGTGTGAGTAACCAGCCCCCAAATTCCAGTCAATATCTGGGAAATTAAAATCTCCCATTATAAGACACTCTGATTTACTGGCCCACTCTATTTCCCTGTACAGTTCCTTATTATACTCATCAGAGTCATTAGGCCTATAGCACACTCCTACTCTCAATTTTGATCTCCCAATGTTTATGTCACACCAAACTGACTCCACACTGCACTGTCCAGCGATGTCGACTGGCTTCACTTCCTTGGTTTTTATGTGTTTCTTAACTAATAACATAACCCCTCCTCCCTTCCTATCCTGTCTATCCTTTCTGTAGACGTTGTACTCCCCAAATTGCAGTTCTGCATCCCTTATATCTGTGTGACACCACGTCTCTGATATCCCAACAATATCTGCCTTCGATGTTTTGAGCAATACCTCAAATTCATCAAATTTATTTAGTAAACTCCTAGCATTGGTGTACACGCAAGTATACCTGCACCTGTTTCTATTCTTAGCTACCCTAACACAACCCATGTGTTTACTTGTACCGCAATGGCTCCCAGCAGTCTCTGAAATACCATGCATCTTGTTTTTCAGGCTTCTGCTCATTCTAATAGAAGCAGTGCAAGAATCTCTTTCACCTCTGCCAGTGGCTACTGTCAATCTATTGGTCTTTGTCTCCCCCCAAGCTAGCAGTTTTCCGACCCACCTAACACTGCCTCGATAGCATCAGCAAATATTCTTGCACCCTTTCTATTTAAGTGTATCCCATCCCTGTAGAAGCAATCTCTCCTGTTAACAAGTACAGTCCAGGCTGAAAAAAATTCTACCCCTTGAGCCTTGCACAATCTTTCCAGGGCCGAATTGATCGACAAGGCTCTCATCTGGGCAGAATTGCAGACACTTTCAAATTCAACCCTAATTCTCGGCTTTTGTTCAACAGTGACCTGTACTTGTTAAGTAATTTGCCGGTCTCCTTTGTTTGGTTTGTTTAAAGAAACTAAATATTCTTCAGTCAATTTCTGCTATGACATGGGATGCTGATAGATATACTTTTATACATTTGTATTGTGCTCTTATTAGGTCTCGTTTAGATTATGGAGCTATGACTCGGCTAGGTAGGAAAGTGCACTAATCAAACTGAATACCGTCCAGCACAGTGCCCTTTTTACTGCATTAGGAGCCTTTAGAACATCCCCATCCAGAGTCGGCATGTAGAGGCATATGAACCTCCACTTCACCTTAGAAAGAAAATACTGTTCCTTAATTATACAGCCAAAATTCAAAGCCTTTCATCCCATCCTGTTCAACCATTGCTTCTCAATCCTGAATGGACCACATTCTACAATAGCAAAGCTACTGAAAATAGACCCACTGGCATTCGATTAAAAGAAATGATACAAGCCTGGAACATAAATTTTTACAATATGCTTCAAGAGAACAATGTACCTGATCCACCCTGGTCTGTAAATCTCCCTCACTGTGATACCTATTTTTAGCAATGGGGAAAGAGATCCCTGGCAGATGAAAGTATTAAACAACTACATAAAGGCCATACCCTCAACAATGCTCAACGCTGTATAATATATACAAATGGTTCGAAAACAGACTCTGCTGTTGGTGTGGCGACTGTTTTTTACACTTTCTATATCACTACCAGTTGAATGTAGCAGTTACACTGCAGAATTATATGCAATATAAACACTTTCCACAATACTAACAGTATAATATACGCAGATTCCATGAGTGCAGTGTCTACATTAGACAATAAATTTTCAATATCGCATCCCATCATAAAACAAATTTTTTCCTGCTTAAAAACCACCTACGAAGTAAGAATCATGCAGTGATATTTTGCTGGGTCCCAGGGCATTCTGGTATCACAGGTAATGAGAAAGAGAGAGAGCAGACAAGGCATCCAAACAGTACAGTACCATCACATTATCAAGTACCATATATAGATCATTTGAAAAAAATCTATTCATTTCAGCAGGCTGAAATCTGAAGGTCACAAATGAACAACAAATTGCTTGAACTGAAAGAACTAGCACTATGGAAATCTAGCTTCAGGCAAAACAGCAGGAAGAGGTTGTTCTAGCAAGATTACGCATAGGGAATACACATCCAACCCATACAAATCTACTCAAGGAGGATGACCCACCTCAATGCACACATTGTACATTACCACTTACTGTCAAGTATATACTCTTAAATTGTAAGCACTATTCCCATTTCGGAAAAAATACCTTCCTTTCACTATCACGACTGAAAGAGCCTTTATCACTCGCCCATATTATTGGAAACAATGCGAATTTAAATTAACTATTTACCTTTCTTAAGCAAATACGATTATATGATTTACTCTGATGACAAATTGGACCGAATTTTTATATAAAAACATAACATAGGAATAGGCACATTTTGGCCCCAGTTGCCCTTACACCAATCCTTTGCATTGTTTAAAAAAACAGTATTTGCACATTTATTCCTGCTATATTTAACAGTGAACAGAAAACCATTGGCCATTATCTGATGTATCTGGTAACATCATGCATTGCACATAATTCGTACACAGGGTGATTGTTGTTATGTCTGGTGTTACTGTTAGTTTATTATTATTATTATTATAAAAAATATGATTTCAGGCTTTTGAATTATCACTTGTTGAAGCATCAATTTCATCATTGCAATGCATGCTGGATTCAGGAATAACATTTTCTTTTTTTGCAACAGATACGATACAATGGTAATGTTTTTATGAAATCCAAAAAGGCAAGAATTCTTTGCTCTGTTCTTTGTATTTACAAATTAATTTCTTGCTTTACTGTATTTCCTTTATTCTAACAATTCTTGATGCTCATATACATGGCCATAGATTATCAATAACATTTTTTTTTTTGTCAGATAAATAATAAATGATAATTTCAGATAATAAATGATTTATTTATTATATATAGAACACTATTTTTTATATAATAAATCAAATATAAAACAAATAGAATCTAGCTTAGTATGTTGGGAGATTCTGAAGTTTTAGATTAAAAAAAAAACTGGAAAAATGGGGTATTTACTCACTTACAATCCCTACAAGAGAAATAATTACAAGAGTGGTAGCAAACCCTATCAAGAGTTCTCATGTCTTTTCAGCTAGTTACTCTTCAAAAACACCGAAACATCCTTCCAAGGCAATTTACAAAGTCAGAGATCAAAACTGGTTGGCAATCATTCAACATACCTTCAACATATAAACATGAAACATGAGTCAGACATATGAAGTGCTATACATCTACAAAGCACAAAAAGATCGTGTGAGATCTGTCAGGTTCTTTATGCTATTACCCTGTGAAAAACATAAAAATATTACTTGAAAACAGTTGAGTGTATCTAGATTTATATTTAGAAAAATATAAAAAATTTCAGTCATTAATCTTAAACTAACAATTAACATGCAAAAATTTTTCTCATGATGCACCTGGTGCTGGATTACCGAACAAAATACGCAACAGGAATTACTTGAATTATCTGCGAAAAATCTGCCATACAAAAGTAGCATTCATTATTATGGTTGGTGGGCTCCCTCTCACTGCATATTTGATGTATAGCAAGGGTATTAATTAGCATTAGCATTAGTTCAGGTAAATCATGCAAGAAAGCAAGCAAGCTTATACAGCATCAGCCAAAAAAAAACCTTTCCATTTTGCCCATAGGGTCACTCCAAATGTTTATATAGTTAAACCTTAAGTTTATTTAAACTATCAACTTCCACAACAACAGACAGAAGTTTGTTCCAGCAATCAACTAAAGGCAAACTTCCACACATCTATTCTACAGCTGTCTTTCCTCAATTTGAATCTATGCCCCCTCAAGTTCTTAGTCTGAGCAAACGGAAGTATCCCGTCAGCATTGAGCCTGCTCAAACCATTCAAGGCCTCATTCATATCACCTCACAGGTGCCTAGTCTCCAGATGCTGCAACTTGCAGAACTTTAGCCTTTCATTGTAAGCACACCCCCTCTGTTCCTCTCACCACTCTTGTTGCCCTTCTCTATACTCATTCTAGAAACTCTACACCCTTCCGAAAATTAGGCATCCAGACTTGTATGCAGTACTCAAGGTGTGGCCTGACCATTGCCTCATACAAAGGGATAATCACCTCCTTGTCTCTGCTAGCAAAATTCTTATATATCAATGACCTGCTCTGGCAACCCATCTGGTCTCCACTGCTCAGAGAACTTCATATCTGACTGCACAATCTCCCCCTAGGTCTTTTTCATTCTCCACCTCCCTGAGTGTAGTACCACACAATTGATATGTTACTTTGGGGTTACTGCTATCCATATGGAGTATTTTGCATTTGTCAATGTTAAACTTCAGTGCTCTCATAATTATGGCTAAGGGTTTGCTAACTCCCCTCACTGCCTCCTTCAATGTAACTGGATAGATTCCATCCACCCTAGTTGCCTTTTTTTATGTTTAACTTCAACAATTTCTCCTCCACTTTGCTCTCAGTTATTACAAAAACACTTAGTTCCCTGATAGAGTTTGATAAACTTCTGGCATTCCCCTCCTTGAATAACTCCTCATGTGTGAATCTTCATCTACATGAATTCATCTACGTGAATCTTCTGAATGAGCATTTTCATCTACATGCACACATGAGTGTGAATGTAGATGAAAATACTCATTCAGTTTATCAGGAACTTGAGCAGGATCATCAATAGACGAACCATCTATATTAAGTAGACCAATCTGATTCATCTCCTTCCTTCTAGAGTTTACATAAGTAAAGAACTCTTTTTCTTTGCATCCTTTTCCAAAGATTTCTTATATTGTGACTTGATTACACACTAGCTGATATCTGCCGTAGGCTTCTGTGTAATTTGTATGCATCCCATTCATTTTTCTTCCATGAGCCTCATTAATTGATCTGACATCCATTTGGGCCTGAACCTTGAACAGTATTTCTTAGTTGGTATGAAAAGCCTAGTAGCCTCCAAGATTAAGTCCCTGAAGGCTTCCCATTTAGAATTCGTCATTGGTAACATCATCAGTTGTTCCCACTGTATAGAAGTTAAAATCTACCTGAGACCACTGTAGTCACCGTTATGAAAGCAAAAACCTTTCCCTTTACCCTTGATGGTAGTTACATCTTTAAGTAAATCCCACATCAGTATACTCTGATCACTATCACTTAGTCTTTTCTTTATCTGCAAATTCTTAATGCATGAATAAACGCTGTTGATAATCAGATCAAGAGTATTACACCCTCTTGTTGCCTCTCAAACATGTTATAGTAAAGAATCCTCTAATAAATCCACAAAAGTGGATTTATTGGAGGATTCCTAGCATGCATGTGACAAACCCACAAGTTCCAGTCAATATCTGGAAAGTTAAAATTCCCCATTACAAGACATTCTGATTTACTGACCCATGCTATTTTTCTGCACAATTGTTCATCGTACTCATCAGAGTCATTAGACCTATAACACACTCTCATTTTCCCTTTCCCTGTGTTTATGTCAGACCAAACTGACTCAACATTGCACTGTACACCCATATCAACTGGATGTACTTCCTTAGATTTTATGTGTTTCTTAACTAACAGCATAACCCCTCCTCCCTTCCTGCCCTGTCCATCCTTTCTGTTTCCTTTTTTTTTTTTTTTTTTTTTTTATGTAAACCCCAAACACGAGAGGTATTAGAACCTATAGTACTTAGTACCATGGTTGGGTTGGAGGTTGAGAAGACGAAACAAGATATTTGTTGACATTGGACTTGAACTTCTGTAGACTGTAATTTTCAGGAAATACGTATGAAGGAAGGTTGTTCCAGAAAACGGCAGTTGAATGAATAAACGAGGAAGATGAAAAGTTGGTTCTGTGAGTTTGAAGTTGGACAGTAAATGGATGTTGGTTGGTGGCAGCATGTGTTCGGACTGTTTTGAAAGAGAGAGCGGGAATTAAAGAAGCCAATTCAGAAGAACACTGCCCATGGAAGTATCTGTAGAAGAGGCATGCAGCAGAAACAGTATGTCTATGAGACAGCGAGTGGAGAGACTCTGTTAGAGATAAATCATTAATTAACCTAACTGCCCTCTTCTGAATGGAATCAAGCAGCCTCAGAGAGGTTTTGGGGACACCACCCCAGATGTGGGAACAATATTCCATGGCAGGGTGGATTTGCGATTTATACAGAGTGAGCAGCTGTTTGGAAGAAAAGTAACGCCGAGAACGAAAGAGAAAACCAAGTTTTTTAGCTGCAGAGGAAGCAATATTTGTAATCTGCATGTGCTAAGAGAGATTAGAAGTCAGGGTAATCCCCAAAAGAGATATATACCATTTTGCCCAGAAATTGGAGTGTCACTAAAGATAAGCATAGTAGCAGAACAATCCTTTTTGAGAGATATAAGACAAGACTGAGTTTTAGAAGGGTTGAAATCAACTAAGTTGTGTTTGCACCACTGGAGAATTACCTGAAGATCGGCATTTAAGGAATTGGTAGCAGATTTTCGAGAAGTTGAAGCTGATTGAACAGGGCAAGGTTTCTCAAAATGGAAAGTGGAATGCAATATGCTATCATCGGCAAAACTATGGATAGGATTTCCATTCAATGGAAGAAGGTCATTAATATACAAGAGGAAAAGAGTGGGGGAAAGAACTGAACCTTGGGTTACACCGTCATTAGTGGAGAAGTTAGAAGACAGAGACTGATCATTGATCAGACGGAAGGTTTCTAGGTAGTTTAAGAGTTGGCGGTTAATTGATTTCTCCATTACTTTAGAAAGGGTAGAAGTAATTGCAATGGGACGATAATTGGATGGGAGGGATTTGTCACCCTTTCTAGGAACTGGCTGGATATGAGCAAATTTCCAAGCAGAAGGAAAAACACCTTTGGAATAAGAAAGTGAAAAAAGCGGCAAAGAATAGGAGCAAGTTCAGGAGCACAGGTTTTGAGAACAAGTGGAGAAAGACGATCAGGACCTGGAGCTTTCTTAGCATCAAGATTCGTCAAAATCTTTCTGACATCCTTTTGATGGAAGACCACGGGAGGCATTGAATGGAGCTTGTTGGGAATGGTGGGAGGTGTTTTACCAAGATCATTAATACATGAGCTGGAGGAAAAATGGGATTCTAGCAGGTCAGCTTTGTCCTTGGCTGAAGTGACAACAGAACCATCTGGTTTGGACAGAAGTGGGAGCAGATATGGACAAAAGTTTCGGCCAATAGCTTTGGCAAGGGACCAGAATGCTCGGCTACCATTAGGGCAAGAAGCAAATTTTCTACTCTTAGCCTGTTAAAACTCTAGTTTGGGCTGATTAATAACTGCTTTACAATTGTTGCGAGCTTTGGTGTAGGCAGAAAATAAAACTGAAGAATTAGAAACAAGCCAATTACGATATGCAACATTCTTCTCTTGAACAGCCTTAGCACATTTATTGGAAAACCAAGGTTTAGATAAAGGACGAGATTTTAAAGTGGAGTGTGGGATAAAGGATTCCATTCCTGCAAGAATAATTTCAATGACAAATTCTGAGCAAACTGATATTAGAAGTTTTGAAACAGTAATCCGACCAAGGAAAAGAAATCTCACAGGTCATCCCATTTTGCCTTCTTGTAATGCCAAACAACATGAGGTTGGGAATAGCCATGAGATAAAGGTTCCATTGGAGAAGAGACAATCACCAAGTTGTGATCTGAAGTGCCTAAAGGACCTCTCACTTCGACCGTGTGCTTAGAAGGGTTTTTTGTGAGAAAAAGATCAAGCGTATTGGCTGTATGATTAGGATTGTCTGGTATTCTTGTATATAAATGAACAATCTGTGCAAGGTCATTAGTAATTGCAAAAGTCTCAGCATCTCGACTAGTTGAGTCGGTGTGACTAGAAAATGGAAACCAGCTGGAGTTGTGAACATTAAAATCACCAAGGAAAATTACCTCACTGTTAGAAAAGTTGGACTGGAGGAAGTCAAAGAGCTCCAAGTGATTAGTGGAGTTGGGAGAACGGTAGAGACAACAGATGAATTTGACACAATGAGGTAGAGAGATTTTGAGCCAAAGAAGATCAAAGAGAGGAGATCCCAAATTGCCAAGTCTCTGACGGGGAATATCAGAACGGACATATGCACAAGTACCACCTTTGAGGTGAAAGGAATTATACAACGAATAATTTGGGCATCTGAGATGAGCAGTAGTTGAATCAATCGATAACTGAGATTCTGTCAGAAAAAGTACGTGAGGTTTGGCAGACTGCAAGTGGAAATGTACATCGTTAAGATTAGAATTGAGACCACGTATATTTGTGAAATTAATTAGGAAGTGCTGGGAGGTTTAGATCTTTTTGCAGATAAGCTTGCTCTATTAGTTTGACAATTCATGGTGTATTCAATAGTAAGAAAAAGTGTGGGGGGGGACATGCTGTATGAAGTAATGAAATTTTGAATATGGCGTACACGTGGTAAGAATATACCCAGATCCTTGATATAACATGGCCTCGACAATGCTCTCTGCATACACACTATTCGGACTCCCTCCAGTCACTATCTGGCAGAGTAGAGGTAGCAAGATTATACACTAGCTGATCCGGAAGCCTTCTAGAGAATTACCAATAGGTTCGGTCCGGTGTACTAACTAGCGGCCGGTCTGCGAATACCGTTTTAGAGCTGTACCCTCGAAATGTGAGGAATATTGGATCTCGCCACGATGTTCATCATAAGCTCAAAAGTCATCAATCATACTGCATGATAGAAGAGATAGGGAAGGGTTGACTGGAACTTAGCTTTAGAGACTAAACATGGGTTCCACCACTTCAAGCCTCCAATAAGCAAAGTGGTGGTATTTCACCCGTTGATGAGAGTCATCTACCACCTAGTACTGCCTGGTAACATAGAGGGGCAGCATTCCTCCATGTGGTGTGGGTGCCACACCACGACCCCTGCTTACGTTGGTTCACACCTGGTACTTGTGCATGGAGGTTATACCCAGGATTACTAACAGTCCCACCATCGTGAAGGTGCAAGCAGAGGATTTGGCTGTTACAGACCGTCCGGAATTGGGTCCACTTGACTTGAGTGTCACCCGAATATCCGTTCCATTAGCGTTTTAGACTCCCAGGTAGCAAGTACAGCTTGTCTGGCATATCTGAGAGAATGTCTGTGGCAATCTCAAGTGACCAACCCACAAGTTTCAGTCAATATCTGTAAAGTTAAAATAAATAAATAAATAAATTTTCTGTTTATACTCCAGGACGACCAAACGGTCAGAGGAGTTCACAAGATAGACAGAATACAAGAAACAGCACCGTATTCAGTAGTCACGGGCTTGAACCCCGGTCACTTAAGGCACGTGTACTTATGCACCCGCGCGCCTGACCACTAGGCTACCCCATTATAAGACATTCTAATTTAGTGGCCCACTCTATTTCTCTGCATAATTGCTCATTATACTCTTCAGATTCATTAGGCCTGTAACACACACCTACTCTTATTTTCCTTTTCAATCCAGTACTTATATCACACCACATTGACTGTATTGTCCACCAATGTCAATTTGATGCATTTCCTTAGATTTTACGTGTTTCTTAACTTACAGCATAGTCCCCCTCCCTTCCTGTCCTGTCTACCCTTTCTGTACACATTGCACTCCTCAAATTCCAATTCTGCACTGCCTATATCCATGTGGCACCACATTTCTGATATCCCAACAATATCTGCTTTTGATGTCTTGACCACTTCAAATTTATTTACTATATTCCTAGCATTGGTGTACATTCAAGTATACATACATCTATTCTCAGGGCCCCGCCAGACTATATAGCTGCCCTAGTGCAAACGTCTTATTGCTGCCCCGACCCACCACAACAGCCATTTTTCTTATATAAATTGTTTTTATGATTTTCAAAAAAAAAAAGGATTTCCAAAATAATATATAATTTTATTTTTTAGAAACAAAATACATTTTTTTTGCTTTGGCTGCAGACAATAAAACAAAACTATATATTAACCTAAAATAAAAATGTAATGTAAATAATAATAATAAAACAATAACAAAATATTATATAAATTCAACTTGTCTTGCTTTGGCTGTAGCAAAATCAGTCATAATATTTTTTTTATATCTAAAGAATCACAAATATCACTTTCTATTGAAAATACTACCAAATTATTAATCTTTGCTGATGCTTTGATGAATGGAGCTAATTTTTTATTATTTTGCATCCAGGTCCTTTTAATTTAAAAAAAAAAGTGCTCACCACTAGTTACTGGCATTGTTAACATTATTCTTAATGAAATAAATATATTAGGAAATAGAGTTGTTTAATTATTTTTGAATAATTAATGTATAAGTTAGTGCATTTACATCATTTCTGTACATAGCCAACTACATAAGTAGTTATAAATTGGCATCATTAAGTACATCTCATATTGTGAATACCTTCACGACGAGTTGCCATGATATTGCACTACTTCAAATAAGTAACGCTTCACCAAAGGAGAAGACTGTTGTTACTTATTCTCAGCAGATACCATCACCCATACAGCACTGTTTCGGAGCTTATTGGCTCCCAATCAGTGGGTGGGCAGATACCCTGGTGTTGCAGTGGTGACAATCCAGTTGCGAAGTATAAGCAGATAAGAAGTTATTGGCTCCTCATTAGTGGGTGGGCAGGTACCCTGCCCACCCACTAATGAGGAGCCAATAACTTCTTATCTGCTTATACTTCCAATCTGAAATGGTGCCATATGGGTGATGGTATCTGCTGAGAATAAGTAACAATAGCCTTCTCCCATGGTGAAGCGTTACTTATTCAAGGTAGTGCAATATCATGGCAACTCATTGTGAAGGTATTCACAATATGAGATATACTTAATTATGGCAATTTATAAATACTTATGTAGTTGACTATGTACAGAAATGATGCAAATGCACTAACTTGTACATTAGTTAAACTATTTACGTAACCTGAGGCTTTAGCCCTAAACTATACCTTTATTTTTTAATATAAAACTTAAAATTTCTTGTGGAGTCTGATTCATGGACATAAAATTTCGAAAAATTTTTATTTCATTTGCAAGATCAACGGCAACAATATCTTTTGGACATTCGTTATTGGTGGTGTCTGATTACTGTAATTCAAAATCTGAACAATGTTTTAAAATTTCATCTTTTGACATTTTACTTAGCTTGCTAAAACATTGTAAAAATAAAAATTGTTATTATAAACCTCAAGCTGTTCAAAACGTTCATCTATTATGTTTCTTGTAGTATCTAAAATGCAAAATAGAAATTTATTTTAAAATTTTCTTTTGGTGTTGGCACAAATTCTTCTCCAGATTCATAATTAAATATTTTTTTGTTTCCTTCCCATTCTTAAGTTTTCTTTCTGAAAATCAGTGTCCATTTCTAATGAGTTAGTAATTTTTGCTGCATTTTCAAGTACACATACAAAATGTTTATCTGTTCTAAAGTTTATAATTGTTTTCTTTAATTTTTTTAAATGCATTAGTGATGTTAATATATCCGATCATGTATTCTGTAATAATTTGTTTACAAAATTTACATTAGATAAAATGTCAAACCAAATAATAGTAGAGCACGAATTTAAAAGATCTAATTTTATTTGACAATGACTGAGACTGATATTTTGTTTTTAAGTGGAATTTATTATCATGATCTGAATATATTTCATAAAGAGCATCATCAATTTGTTGTCGATTGTATACTAGAGATTTTATAACATCAATTCGACTTTCCCAATGCATGTCTGACAAAGGTTTCAGCAGAAGATCTGAAACTTTGTTTTTTAATATTACCCACCATTTAGTACTAGTAGAAAAAAAAATTATAAAGTTCCTGTATAATTCCAAAAAAATCAATTGTCTCAAAAGGCATTTTTGCCTAATCGTCATCAGCTATTTTCAATCCACTGCAGGATGGCCTCTCCAGTAACTTTCCAGTTCCTTCTGTTTTGTGCAATCGTCATCCATTTACTACCCACAAAATCATGAATTTCATCTGTTCATCTCCGTCATTGTCTTCCATGTTTTCTTCTAGCTTGCCACATCATTCACCACTAAATTCAAAGTATGTGCAGCGCAAGGTATGAAAAGGGCTCTGGGGTTTATATCTAAATTTTTTTCCTGAAGACCGTCATGTTTTCCTTTCATATTGGCTCTGTTGTCGTAGCCTTGGCCACATATATTTTGAATATTAATGCTATATTTCTCCAAAAATTCTAAAATGTACGTTGTTAGCCCACTACCAGTCATATTTTCAATTTCACAAAAACCTAAAAAATGTTCCCTAATTTCCATTTTTTGTTTCATCATTATAAATTACACATCTTAAAATAATTGTCAATTGTTCCTGATGAATGGCATCAGGTGCACAATCTAAAATGAAAGAATAATATTTAGCTTCCTGTAACTTTTATAAAATTTTTGTCCTTATACTATTTCCTATTATATTTAAAATATCATTTGAATTTTGTCTCCTAAATAATGTGGCATGTGAAGTTTATCAATCTGAATATGTTGAATGTATTCCAATAAAGTGGAATCAAATTTGGCAATCATTAGTATTAATTGTAAAAGTTATCGTTATTGTTATCGAATAATTTTGAATTAGTAGCCCTTAAAGCCAAATTTTGTTTTGCCAAATATTGAATGCAAAGAACAATTCTCTTTAATACTGATTGCTATCTTATTTTTTCATTTATCAGTCTTTGATGATATGCATCTACTGTATTTTGTAATTCTAAGTTTTTACGCAAATTAATTAATTTACTAGTGATTCAGCATGCATATTGCTTTTTTTCTTGAATATTCAAATGTCTTGTTAAATGTTGCCAACCTTTGAATCCACCATTTACAAGTGGAATTGAAACTATTTAAAAATAATTAACAATTTTAACAAAAGACAGCATTTTGTGAAATCAAATACAGCAGGGTTTCTCAGTGGGGTGAAAATGGTTTTTGGGGGACGAAAAAATCATGGGTATTACAATGGTTTGTGGCCCTCCAAAGTTCAACCCTACCCGACGACATCTTTTTCCTTATTTTTTAATTTCTCTCATTGGATTTTCTTTTCCCTTGAAACAACTCATTTTTAACATACAGTTATATTATATTAGAAGTGAGTGAGAAATTTTAATAAAAGGAAGATAGTGGGTGTGATTTAATTCAACAACCTTTGCTTTTCATAGGCATTAAATGCCTAAGTGCTTTCAGAGGTAATTTTTCCGCAATCCTTAGCATTTGTGTCTTTCCAACAGCTGCAACCTTGGCGGTGGCATTATGGGCTTGGTTTATTTATTTATTCTTTTGTTTCATTGGTCAATATATGAGGCTTGGATGGGATGAGGAAATGTTTCAGTCTATTGTTTCTACTTTCCAAGCGACAATTAGTATTGATTTATTGTTTCCTTGTGGAAGTTTCCTTGTGGATAAGGAGATGATTGTTTCCTTGTGGATAAGGAGGTGATTATTCCCTTTTATAAGGCAATGGTTAGGCCACATCTTGAGTACTGTATACAGGTCTGGAGGCCTCATTTCAAGAAGGATGTAGAGCTGCTGGAACGGGTACAGAGAAGGGCAACAAGATTAGTGAATGGAACAAAGGGTTGCTCTTACGAAGAAAGGCTTAAGTTTTGCAAATTACAGAGTCTGGAGACTAGGCACCGGCGAGGTGATCTGATAGAGATATATAAGGCTTTGAATGGTTTGAGCATGCTCAATGTCAATGGGATTCTTCATCTTGCTCAGAATAATCAGCTCAGAGGGCATAAATTCAAATTGAGGAAGGACGGATGTCGGATAGATGTGTGGAAATTTGCCTTTGGCCAGCAGGTGGTTGGTTGGTGGAACCGACTTCCATCACTTGTTGTTGAAGTTGATAGCCTAAACAAATTTAAGGCTCAACTGGACAGGTATTTCGAGCGAACGGAGGGGTGAAATGGGAGTGGTGTGTTTTTTTTTTTTTTTTTTTGGCTGATGCTGAATAAGCTTGCTTTCTTGCATCATATGCCTCTACTAATGCTAATGCTAAGTTATTTATTTTTGATGCACAGTGCTTTTGTGAGTGACATTGGACTATGAGAGTTAAATAAAAATAGCTTATATTTTATTATTTAATTCAGTGAAGGTAAAGAAAGCCTGCACGAGAAGCATGCAAAAGTTCGGTGAAATTTACCGCTAAAAGTACCGTGCTGTAACAGCATTTGTATTGTTTCATCCTGAAAGAGGCCTCTGAGGTCGGGAAAATTCATGTCTGAGAAATAAGTGAACTCATACACCAACCATTAAATGAATTTTACTGTAACTAAAGTTTTTACAAATAAATATCAAAAAACAAATTATAATTTACTATAATTTACAATAAACTGGTGGCTGTATATACGGAATGTTAAAACTATAATAAAATCATTTACTATAAAATATGCTAAAATATAAAGATTAAAAGCGCTAAAAACCTGAAGCTTTCGAGAGCGTCAGCTCCCTTCCTCAACATCTACTTATATAACAGGCTTACGGTACCTCCACACATGGTATTCCTCCACGTGGTTCCCTCGGCGGATTTTGTATTGTTGCTCGCTTGGTAAACAGACGGTGGGGGGTGTTATCGGTCAAGAGTAGAAACTGAATCCCATGTGAGATTGAAACCCTCCAGAAGTGGAGGGGGTAACCTGACCTGTTTTTCTTTAGAATCACTGGTGGACTAGTGGATAAATTGTTTATTAACAAAAAAAAAAAGGCAAAGGAAGCCCATACGAGAAGCATGGCAAACGTCAAAAAAGTTTGACGTTTGACATCACCAGAACTTCCAATATGACTCTGTTCGTGATTCAATTAGTGATGCTAAAGAAAAAAGGTCAGTTTAACCCCCCCCACTTCAGGAGGGTTTCAAGCTCCCGTGGGATTCATCTTCTACTCCAGACAATAACACCCACCGTCTGTGTACCGAGCGAGCAACAATACAAATGCCGTTATGGCAAAGTACTTTTACCGGTAAATTTCATTGAACTTTTGTGTGCTTCGCGTGCAGGCTTTCTTTACCTTAGCCTTTATTTCTTTATAGTTATTCAACCCAACATCAATCATGTCAAGTGCTGCATAGAAAAAGTGTCAACAGTATCTGGATGACTATCTAGCTTATGGTTTTATTGAAAGCCCATTTGACTCAAACAGCCTATGTGTCTTATGTGTAATAGTTCCTTTTCAAATGGAGCTATGAAGCCATTAAGACTTTTAGATCACTTAAAAAAAAAGGAAACATCCTAATAAAGTTGATAAACATATTGAATATTTTAAAATTTAAAGCATAATTTTGACCAACGTATTCTGGCTTAAATAAGGAAGTAACACTGTTACTTCCTTATTTAAGCACATACAAACAAATGATGATGCAATGATTGCATCTTATGAAATTGCAGAAATCATTGCAAAAACTGGTAGTGCTCATACAGTTGCAGAGACTGTTATGTGACCTGCATTAGAGACTGTAATTTCAACAGTGATGTGGGAAAATCCTTCCAGTATTTTAAAAGCATTGCCATTGAGCAACAATTCAATTCAAAGACGAAGCGATGAGATGTCAGTTAACATTGAAGAGCAGCTAATTGACAAACTAAAAATGAGAAAATTTTCTATTCAGATTGATGGATCCATAGTTACTGATAATAAGGCCCTTCTAATGGCATACGTTCATTATTTTGATGATGATTGTAAATTGCGAGAAGAGATGTTTGTAAAATCTCTAGAAACTGACTGTACTGGAGCATCCATTTTTGCTGCTGCAAAAACATGGTATGATGAAAATCATGTGCCATTGGAAAATTTGGTATCCTTTGCCACTGATGGTGCTGCCTCCATTATTGGAAGACATAAAGCTTTTATAGCCCACCTAAAAGAAGTATGTTCCGAAGTTCTTGCAATACACTGCACAAAAGCATTGTGCACCGACATCATCTGGTTGCAAAAAATATTAGTCCAGTTCTTTATCAATCTCTCAGTACAGTTATTAAAACCATCAATAAAATAGCATATAACAAATATAATCACATTTCAGAAAATTTTGTGTTGATAATGAAGAACAGTATGTGAAGCTTCTTTTACATACAGAAGTCAAATGGCTTTCTAAAGGAAGCTATCTAACAAGATTTGTAAATCTTTTTGATAAGATAATTAGTTTTTTTTAGAAAGAAAAGGAGACACAAATTTAGCAAAGGAGATCAGCAAACACAAAAACAAAATATACTATATGGTTTGGATTTTTTGAGAACTTATGAAATATCACTTCAACTTCAAGGGGAAATTAATTATGGTGATAGACTGCAAACACGTATTAAAAGCCTTCACTGAAAAACAGGAAATATTTTAAAGTAATTTAATGAGAAAACAATTTCATGGTATGCAAGAGTTAGCTGAAATCAATGAATCCCTCACCGAGAATGATCTTAAGAATTATGTTTGTTTGTTTGTTTGTTTGTTTGTTATTTGGAGCATTAGCAACTAAGGCCATATTGCTCCGGGGATATGTGGTGGTCATTCCCTGATCTTTCTGCATCCTCCATATTTGATGGTCACAGGCTCGAACCCCGGTCTAATCAAGAAGCGTGTGCTATGCACTGCTGCTTCTGGCTACGGAGGCACCGATCTTAAGAATTATTCAGATCATTTGTGTTCTTTAAAAAGTGAAATGAAAAATCGATTTTCGAATTTATTTTCATTTGAGGTAAAGCTATGGATGTTATATCCAATTGGATGCAATGCCAGGTCTACTAGTGAAGATATTCAAGAACTCATTGAATTAAAATGTAATGAAGAATGCAAACATAAATTCGAAAAAGGTGGAATGGCTGAGTTGTGGGGATAAAAAAACAACTAAATTTCTTTATCCAATAATGTGGTCTGAAATGGCCAAAGTACTTCTTTGTTTTCCAATGTCCTGTATGGTTGAAAGTTGCTTTAGTTCAGTAAATAAAATATTAACAGAGGAAAGAAACAGAATTGATATACGTTGAAGAGGAGACTAGAATTAAACTTACTAACATCATACTGAACATTGAACTTTTAGCTAAGAAGCATCAGACTCAGGGATCCCATCAAAGAAAAAGAGTAAGTATAAAGTATTTTCTTGTTTAAAATTTCAAGGGAGGTGATTAGGAAAAAAAAATTGTCTAAAAAAATCCTTTAAAACAAGGTTGAGAAACATTGGAATACAGTAACCAATTACACGAAAGTGATTCACTGTTTTGTAATTTTTTAGTGTAATATTCAATAGAAAAGTTTCTTCTATTATTATCGTTATCTTTTGGGAAATCAAAAATTTTTAATTATTCTGGTTTGTTTTCAACTAACATCATTCTTATTTTATTATTTAAAATTCGTGGCCATTTACTGGGATCACTAAATGAAATTAGTTGATCTTGTATACCACTATTGTGATCTTCACTTTCCTCTTCATCTGAATTTGTGTCACTTGCACCTAGTGTTACTTGCTGAATTAGAATGTCAACATCTTGGATAGATGATGTTTCAGTTTCTTCATCAATAGTAGTAAAGCTAGAGGAAATCAAAGTCCATGGACCTGGCTGTGGCCAGGTCCATGGACTTTGATTTCCTCTAGCTTTACTGCTATTAATGAAGACTTTGATTAACAAAAGACAGTATTTTGCAAAATCAAATAAGGAATTACGCAAAAGTGATTCACGGTTTTGTAAATTTTTATCCAGAAACCTGGTAATCAAACTTGTTGCTTTTTTTATTTGGTCACATTAATTTTTTTTTCTTTTTCTGTATTCATAACCAGAGAGTCATTTCCTTCCATCAGACATCTTAGAAATATTTTTAAAAAAAAGTTTTAAATTTAAAATTCATTATTTGTTAATATAAAATATGAGAAAACACATTCTTCGATACATTGAACTTTTAATCTCCTTAGTCTTTGCCGTCTCTTTTAGTGTTTACAGAATATTTTTCTTTACCACCTCTTAGTCATTGCCGCCCTACTGCAGTACACCACTTACACAACCATTTTGGCACAACTCTGTCTATTCTTATTCTTAGTTACCCTAACACAACTCATGTATTTACTTGTTCCATCATGAAATCCCCAGTACATCGCTTTCCAGGCTGCTGCTCATTTCAATAGAAGCAGTGCAAGAATCACTTTCACCTCTGCCTGTGGCTGCTGTTCTAATTAGTCTGTGAATCCCCCAAGCTAGCAGTTTTCCGACCCACCTAATACTGCCTCGATAGCATCAGTAAATATTCTTGCACCTTTTCTATTCAAATGTATCCCATCCCTGTAGAAACAATCTCTCCTTGTTAACAAGCACAGACCACCCGAGAAAATTTCTACTCCATTAGCCTTGCACAATCTCTTCAGGGCCAAATTGCTTGACAAGGCTCTCCCCATATACTCCCTCCTATCATATCTGGGTAGAATTGCGGATTTAACCCTAACTCGTGACTTTTTTTTTTCGACATTGACCTGTACTTGTTAAGTAAGTCTGCAGATCTCCTACCCTTAATGTCATTAGTGCCAACATGTACAACAATATCACCTTTTGTACCTTTAAAAGATTATATGTGCTCTACAATGTCATCAACTTTTGCCCCTGGCAGACATACCCTGGTCCTATTTAACCTATCCTTTTTGCACAATATATTTCTCTTCTTCCTGATAATAGTCACTGACAATAACTAGCTCCTGTGGAACCAGCGCATTCTGCCCTGAAGGTTGCCCGATGATAAATGCAAGCTCTGACAGTGATGTGGGCAGCTGAGAGCTTGATGGATCCCCCAATTTAAGTCCTTCAAGGGCATCTACCCTGTCCTTCAAGCTCTCATAAAGGCCCATAACAATGCTGAGTTGGCACCTAACTTCTTCACACTGCTTACGTTGAGCACACACAATGATATCCCCCTTGGCAACATCATATCCCATCCCAGAAAGGTCTGCAAACATTTTCTTTATGCGTTGGAGAATCGCCCCTTCGGTTCTCCCCTGAGCCACAGCACTCCCTCTACTTTGTGCATGTTGCTTTGCTGCTCTAGTCTGGGGCATAATTTTCATTTAAATACGAGTTAATTAATTAACAATGAAAATTAAGGTTAATAAATTTAATTGATTAATTTGCTATACTTGACTATACAATACTATACTAAACTAATGCAGTAATATGTATTTTACTATATAGTTTTATGTTATACCTTAGCTATCAAATTCACGATATACAGTGAAACTTCCCTTTAATGGACAGCCATGGGGAACGAAAATGTGTCCGTTAGAGAGAAGTGTCCGCTAACAAGAAGTCTGAGGGAGAAAAAAAAAAGAAAGAAAGAAAAATCGTTAAATGTTTAATGTAAAATTAAATTAAAATATATACAGATTTTGAACAATATTTTTGTAAATAATATACAATTACATACACAAGAGATAAAGAAAAATCGTTAAATGTTTAATGTAAAATTAAATTAAATTATATACAGATTTTGCACAATATTTTTGTAAATAATATACATACAATTGTGCTATGCATATTATGACTTTATCTTAAGAAGGTGCAGAAGAAAATAAGTGATTACATACAGTAATCACTTATTTTCTTCTGCACCTTCTTCCCGCTGATAATTTTGTTTTCAACATTTGCTTGGAGTGAAGAAACCATCGAAATTCCTTCAGTATCTTCTTCAGCGGTGAAAAACATTTTTAAATGATTGATTTGTACGAGCGCTTCTTCTATTTTCATCAGTGGTTCGTCGTTAATATGTTCTTTGACAGAATGACCTCCTTCCATTTCTTCATCCTCATGAGGAACTTCTTGAAAAATATCAATGGTAATGTCGTTGATATCTAGAGCACCATCTTCTGTAGTGAGGTTCGAGTCTATATCTTTGTAGCCAGGGTCACTTGTAGCAGAACTATCGTACATTATCAATAGATGTTGAAGTTCTTGTTCTTCTTGATGCTCCACATTGCTGTTCACAATTCAATTTTTGCATTTGAGAAGCCAGACTTTACAAAACAGTTCACAACAGTTTGCTTTCTAATTGCGTTTACTGAAGAGGAAATCCATTGAATCGCATCTAGGATGCTGAGTTTCTTTGCAAGGTCACTCGCACATGTTACATCGTTCGTGTTTGCAATGAGATGTCTTAAAACACGTTTTCTGTAGTGAAGTTTAAAATTTTTTATTATCCCTTGTTCCAAGGGCTGACACTCTGCAGATGTGTTTGGTGGCAGAAAAACGATTTGAATGTTGGACAATTCAATGTGCGGGTGAGATGCAGCATTATCCATGAAAAGAATAATTTTTCTGTTTTGACGAATCATGTTTTGGTTAAAGTGACTTATCCATTCGCTCATGATATCTCGTGTCATCCACGCTTTTTTATTAGACTTCCAGTCAACATTCAAAAGATTCAACTTTATTCCCTTGAAACAACGAGGATTTTGTGGTTTTCCTATAACAAGAGGTTGTTCAAAGTCTCCCAGCATATTTGTATACAATAGTACAGTCAAGCGTTCCTTAGAAATTTTTCCGCCCTGGCACTTTTCGTTTTTTAGACTCATTGTTTTTTCAGGAAGAGCTTTAAAAAACAACCCTATTTCGTCACAGTTGTAAATATCCTTAGCTTCAAAATCACGACATAAATCTTCCAATTTGACGGTCCACTCTGTTATTACAACCCCAGTATCAACAGATCCACCTTTACCACTTACGGTTTTCCAAGAAATTTTATGCCGAGTTTTGAACTTGTCTAGCCATCCCACAGAAGCTTTGAACTCATTTACTCCCATAGATTTCGCAACCTCCAAAGCCTTTTCCCTAATAATAGGCCCATTAATGGGAATTTTTTTAGCACTTGCGCGACAAAACCACTCATACGTAACATTGTCAATTTGAAGTCCAACAGTTTTTGGGAATGATTTTTGAATCTGATCATTTATGTGTTGCCAAAATTGTTTGAGCAGTTAATTTTTTTTCTTTAGGATGTCGCTTACCTGCGTCTTCCCGATTTTGAATTTTTCAGCGAGATTGCGAACATTATTTTTTTGCCAATCATATGCATTAATGAGTTCGGCTTTATCTTTTAAAGTTAAATGTTTACGAGAAGACATTGTGCACTTCACACGACACTGAACAAAACTGAAAACTCAAACTCAAAAGACAAAAGGCCGACAAAATTCCCCTACACACACCGAATTCATCAGAAGTTTTACATGTGCCTTAAAATTCTTGAAAAAGGGTTTAGAACCGCAACGTAAACCTTGATAAAATTCAGAGAATCGGAAATTGAAAATAAACACACGATTGAGGCAATACGTGGAAGGAACGTTCCTAGAAAAAGGGCCGTGAGCTCGCCCGCTGTCCGTTATTGGGAGATCAAATTAAGTGCTAATCTAAACGAAACAGTGCAGCTTGCCTGTCCGCGTCCGTTACAGAGAATGTCCGCTAGACAGAAGCTGAAAACACGTTAAAACCAATAGAGGAGAGTTGGGGAATTTGAAAATGTCCATTGTAGAGAGATGTCCGTTGTAGAGAGATGTCTGTTAAAGAGAGGTGTCCGTTAGGAGAAGTTTCACTATACTTTATCAGGTTACGCTATACCATAATGACCACATTGCTAAATTAGTTACGGTTGATTCTGGTTATTTGGGACACCTCGGGACTAGTGCATTTTGGCCCGATTAAGTGGCTGCCCCAATTATCCGAAGTTTTGCGTAAATAGTTAAAAATACAATGGACCCCCCTCTTTACAATTGGTTCACTTGTACAATCAAATCATGTTACGATGGACTCACCATAGTAAAGTACCATTTACTAAACGATGTGTAGTAAGTGCCGGTCATTGTGATCACATTGTGAATTCAATTTTAATTCTATTAAACAGTGATTCTAATGAGCGAAAATAGGAGGAATATTATCCACAGGCTATAAAAGTAAAGATATATTAAGCACAGATTTATCTTTTATTACCTTACCAATTAAAAAATTAAATGATACGTGAAAATCGGAAGAATATACGTGATAATCTGAATAATTAATATGTACTGTAATATGTACATACTAATTAGTTGATTGTTCACTGACATTTGTGGGTAGAGGTTATAATTTAAAACAGTAAAAAAGATAAGCAATCAGTAACAAAGAACACAGCACACACAAATTTTAAGAAACACGATACATGCAAGTGAGAACAGAGTAACAAGTTATGAAGCTTTAAATATAGGAATGAAGAGATTATGAAAATTAAATTTTTTTTATATGATTGAAGATTTCATGGAAGTGTAAACACATTTCACCATAATAACCCACAGAATTCCAGCTGTCGGTATTATCACAAATTCAATAAGATCGAGTTTACTATCCGTTTATGATAGATTGCACTAACAGAAAAGGGCGCCTCCATAGCCAGGTGGTCAAGAGCAGCAGTGCATAGCACACGCTTCTTCATTAGACCGGGGTTCGATCCCGTCACCACCAAATACGGAGGATGTATTTGGTGGTGACGTCACCACCAAATACAATTACTAACAGAAAAGCCCAATAAACAGGAAACTGCTAATTGTTTTTATTGTTTTATGGTTGTGACCTCCAGAAATCTGACCGAACCACATGGTATGGTCGGAGACAATCGTAGGGAATCTCCAGTGCTGCAGTCTCTTGCCCCGATTAAACATCATGTTGTCCCAGTTAAGCGAAGTAAACCGTGGCTATTTTCTTGATTGGGTTCTGTTTTTTAAGATTTGCCCCAAATAAACGGTTGTCCTGATTAACTGATGGCCCAAATAACCGGAATCCACTGTATATCCTTAGCTAAATACAAAAGATATATGCCCAAAAAGTGATTAAAACCCTTGAAAATACTTATTTATTACAATTAAAACCTTAATATCCTTCTATTACTGAATTATGCTACAGTATTCCAGCCAAAACACCAATATGATAGCGGTAAGAGTATCAAGTTGTAACTTACAAAGTCATTAGCTAAATTTTTAAAAATATGATAATGAATGCCACTAAGCCTATTTAATCTATTTGTAAAACATTAATATGTTAACTAATCAAAAAATGCAACAGATATAAAAGGTGATTAACCCCTTCAAAATACTTAATTATTACAATTTAAACCCTATTATTCTTTTGAGCTACTGGTTATGCTACAATATTACTGCCGAAAACACTGCTGCGTTAGCGGTAGAAGTAGTGAGTTGTAACTTACAAAATTACTTGGCGCCTCCGTAG
The DNA here is from genome assembly GCF_048544385.1 of Mastigoproctus giganteus. Taxonomy (NCBI): domain Eukaryota; kingdom Metazoa; phylum Arthropoda; class Arachnida; order Uropygi; family Thelyphonidae; genus Mastigoproctus; species Mastigoproctus giganteus. The sequence goes on from NC_143582.1 coordinate 128,476,098, forward strand.
CCAGGTGGGAAGGAGCAGCAGTGCGCAGCACACGCTTCTTGATTAGACCGGGGTTCAAGCCCGTCACCACCAAATACGGAAGATGCAGAAAGGTCAGGGAATGACCACTGCATAATCACGGAGCAATATGGCCTTAGTTGCTAATGCCCCTAAAAACCAAATAACAAACAAACAAAATCACTAGCTAAATTTAAAATAGTAAGCTAACGAATGCCGCTAAGCCTATTTAATGTATTTGTAAGCCACAAATTAATATGCTAACTAATCAAAAATACGATAAAATTTCAATTAAAACTTATTGGCTTGCAGCAGCTACAGAAGTCTACGTCTTCACCAAGCAACACCTGGCAGCCACACTTCCCTTACTGTACCAAAAAATAAAATAAAATAATACATAAGTAAATCAATAAAGATGAATGAATCTCTTCCTTTTTTTTTTTTTTTTAGAGTGCTCAGTCTTCAACCACAGAAAACGAATCTCACCTATCTCTGTTTATATGATAGGTACAAGTGGGCGCTAGTTTAAATCAGGACATTAAAAAAAGAAATCTCTTTAAAAATTTGAGTTACAGAGGCCTTGCAAGCCCCCCCCCCCATATCATGAGGTCCAATGCTAGTGCCTCATGCCCCTATTTATAAGTACGGCCCTGCTTGCACCTAGTGACTTTTGGTTGTTGCCAACGATGAAGGATACTCTTTGTGGCAGATTTCCTAGCTGACAAGCAGCTACTTCTGCCATTTACCAGTGGGCTGAGCATAAAGAACAAAAACCCTCTAAAGAAAGGCTTTAGATGTAGTAGTAGGAGAGGCATGTGATGCAAGAAAGCAAGCATATGAGCTTATGTAGGTATCAGCAAAGAGCCAAATATAATATGTTCAGCTTGGAAGAACAGGTGTGAAAAATGTGTGCAGCTTCTAGGAGACTATGTTGAAAAGTGAGGCAAGTGTCTCCCTTATATCTTGTGTACTTTATGAGAAATAAATTTGGAGACCTTATAACTTGAATACATCTTGTATTTACCATACCCAAATTCTGCAGCCAGCATATCAGTGTCAAAAACTCATGTTTATGATATTTCTATGTTGTCATTTGTTAACTTCGACAGTACCTCAAATTCATCAGATTTATTAACTACACTCCCAGCATTAGTGTGCAACATCATCTACTTTTTTTGTTGTGACTCTCGCACATCCCTTGTAGTTGTTTATAGCAGTACTTTCTTCAGGAATTTTCCTTCTCATTTCAGCTTCCAATTTAATTAAAATATTGCTGGCATCAGCACCACGTGGTCAATTGCAAGGGTGTAGCAGCATACACATTTTAATGCCAATGGCCAAAGCCTGCTCAATACAGTTAAACTGTAATCATTATCGAAATGATTAACTGTCAACTCTTCTAATGGTCATTCTTCAAACAGGCCTCTGAGGTTGGGTATATTCATACTGTAGATTTTAGTGTTTTGCACCAACCTTACGTAAAAATAAAAACACAAAGGAAACTGGACTTTTAATAACTGTGTTTATAATAAATTATAATAAATAAATTCCACAACGCAAGAGAACGGAACGCGTGAGAATGAAACACGTGATGAGTACCATGAACCTGCTGATATTTAAAGATGTACTGCAGAATAAGAAAATACCGCTGAAGAAGAAGGCTGGAGCCTTTGAAAGCTATGGTTTTTTTTTTTTTTTTTTTTTTTATCGCTTTTAACTTGGTATATTTTAATGCATTTTATTGTTCTTAATGTAGCAGATTTTAATATTTTATATGTATAGTTTATCGTAAAGTTAAATTTATTGTAAATACAGGTTATTATAATTTATTATAAACACAGTTATTAAAAGTCCAGTTTCCTTTGTGTTTTTATTTTTACGTAAGGTTGGTGCAAAACACTAAAATCTACAGTATGTTCTAATGGTCATGTCAGAGTATAAATAGAACATTGTTTCTTTTAACATTATTCCAATATCAGAAAGCGCTCTCTTTTCCTAGCCCTCACTGAAGAATTCTTGAGGGAAGGGATGTCATAATCCCACTGTATGAGGCGATTATAATTATGAGGCGATAGAATACTATGTTCAATTATGGATACTGCATCTAAAGAAAGAGAGCCTGAAATATTACTGTTATAAATGATTCCAGAACTAGGGGCTATAAATTCAAATTACAAAGGAAGAGGTTTAGACTAGATTGCAGTTTTTTTAGCCAGTGAATTGTTGATTATTGGAATAAGTTGCCTCCATGGGTGGTTGAGGCTGACAGTTTGGTATGATTCAAAGATAAATTGGATGGGCCTACATGAGGAGGGAGTCAAAATAGGTGGTTTGTTTAATTTTTTTCTTTATTATTTTTTTGGCTGGTGAGCAAAAGCCTTGGGCTTCCTCTTGCAATCCTGATAAGTCCTTATAGTTGTCTAAGCACATTTTCCTTATGGTCTGTGACAGCTGATGATTTTTGCACATATCTCCCACTACCATCATCTTTCCTTTATTATAAGTCATCTCGTACCACACAGAATCAATATCCATTTGAACATAATCTGACTATGGAAACAATCTGGATGCTTTCAAGGAGCTGAATATATTCACTTTATTCCATATCTCTGGAGGGCATCATATATGGCACTACCATATCAACACTGGTTGAGTTAATCTAAAATCTCAAACTTATTTAATTTATTTACAAATTAAATTTTGAATTTAATTGCCTCTTGCAATCCTGATAAGTTCTTATAGTTGTCTAAGCACATTTTTTCCTGTGATCTGTGACAGCTGATGATTTTTGCACCTATTTCAGTATCTCTTTCTGTTTGTAGAGAAACTTGAAGCCACAGTTAAGTATTCTCAAAGATGGTGCAAGTGTGATTTTGGCCGATGCCAATAATCTGTGTCATTTCTATGAATGTCCCCCTAAAAAACTTAGCAGTTTTCTCAACTACTTAGAGCTTCATCAATGGCATTAGCAAAAACCCATGTACCATTCTGAACTCTGAATATCAGAGGTGCTTCTTGCAGCTGCATGATCAATGGAATAAGTGTATAATAACAGGACGAAAATACTTCTACAGAGACAAACCTTTAGTAGCTAATTCTCTTCTTTTTTTTTTTTTTTTCAATTTTAAATTATTTCAGTTATTTAATGATCATACCTTGTATCAAAGCATTGTTTATCACTTAATCTGTGGTTTTAAAGATGTGCAACTAAATTTTACAAGTTTTACCATTCTGTAATGAAACATAAATATTATAATATTTCATAATATTAATTATTCATGTCTGAATAATATTGATATACTAGAAAGGCAACTTGTTTTATATGACTATTTATGTGCAGTTTACAGATAGATACAGAAGATTAACTAACCAAGGAATATCTAGGAATGGTTTAATCACTTGGCTCTGCGCTTGACCTGAATACAACAAGCTTATTCCCACTGTCATAGACATATATATATATATATTGTGCCATCAGTGGGATGGTGTCATGGCATCACTATCCAGGCTTACCACACGCATGCCTTTCATAAAATCCTTTAATGCTTGACTATCAGTTTGTTATACAGCAAATACAGTACATTCTGTATTCAATCATGACCTTCATGGTGATTCTAGAAGAGGTCTTAAATTCAACTCTAGTTTGGCACATAACTTCACTGGTTCATTTATTTTAGTGTATACATAATATAAATACCCTTCATCAAAGTATACAGTTATTTGCATAGGCTTCTGCATCTTCATTTGTTAATATTTCCATCTGAATATGCATTAATCATCTTATCGTTATTTTGATATATTTTTAACAGCCCATGCATCAAGAGGTCCCCACCGTATCACCAATCAATATCACTGATATTTCTATGAAAGTTTCTTGTTCTGAATAGATTGTAAACTACATAGTGTTTAAACTAAAAAAAAAAACTTTTTTATTGTATATTTATTTCACAACCACTATCCTTAAAAATATACATTTTCATAGTTTGTTAGTCAGCTCCACTGACTAGTAACCACTGTTTTGCACAACAATTATAGTTGCATATAAAAAATTAAATGTAAAACATTTGTCATTTAAGTCAGAATTTAGAAATATTATTTGTAGGAAGTGATGTCTGCTTAAACAATATGTGCTAAAATTCATGAAAAATGTAAAAATGTTGCATACACAGGGTGTTTTGCTTAGAATGCAAAAGGGTATCTTGCTTATTTTTCAATTTATACTGGGCCTTTTTTGTCATATATAGGCAGAATTTTTTGAATTTGATGTTAAAATTGTACTAGTTATTGCCATGTAGATTGTATGATTTGTAAATTTAAATTTGCTTGATCAACTGTTTTTTTTTTTTATCAATAGGAAAGTTGTTCCTTATCTTCAGTTTAGTTTAAAAATGTCATCTTTGTACTTCTGAAACAAATATAAACAAATTTTATTTCAGTTAAAACCAAAACAAATACAATGGTTGTGTCATGTTCACTCTTTAGTAGACTTAGCTGTGAATTGCAGGGTACAAGTGCAGTTGTGTTGCATCTCCTCACACCACACCTTTGTATTCCTTTTTTTTTTTTTTTTATTTTTTTGTTTCAAATAAAATCAGTTTAGTATTAGTATAAAAAGTGGCAAAGTTCGGTTTGACAATTTACAGAACTGAAGCCTTTCTTGGTAAGCGTAACCTTTTGTTACTCTCACTGATTTTGTTGCTCTTCTCTGCACCTGTTACAACAGATTTATATCCTTCCTAAAATGAGACTTCCAGACCTGTTTGCAGTACTCAAGATGTGGCCTAGTTATTGCCTAATACAATGGTATAATCATCTCCTTATCCCTTCTGGAAAAATTCCTATATGTCATTTAAAAAAAAAAAACCCATGACCTGCACTAGTATTGTTTGCACTGCTCAGAAAACATCATGTCTTATTGCACAACTGTGCCCAGGTCTTTTATGTTTGCCACTACCCTGAGTGTGGGACCACACAATTGGATGTTATGCTGGCAGAACATCCAACTGTGAACCTTGCATTTGTCAATGTTAAACTTTGATTGCTACTTCTCAGCCCATCCACCTTCATATCATCTACAAACTTAGACATTAAGCCTAATGTGCCTTCATAATAAATACTGAAAACTACAGTGGGCCTAGCATTGAATCCTGGGGGCTTTAATAATATCATTAGTCCTAGAGGAGCAGTACCCATTGATAACTACTCTCTGTCTTCTCCCACTCAACCATTCCTTTATTCATAGCAGCAACTTCCCCTAATGCCACACTGCTCCAGTTTATACAGATAACTTCATGTCTTTTAACTTCTTTTATGTTGTACAATTGAAATATTTTCTGACATCTAAGTATAATGCCAAAATAAATTTTTGGGTTCAGTTCCTTTATTAATTTATCATAGTATCCAATCTGATTGGTCAGACAAGCTCCTTCCTTAAGAAATCCATGTTATAGCTGCATTCCTGTACAGATATCCTGCATTATTTCTTCAACTAATGACTATAATTTTCCCTGAAACAGAAGTTAAAAGGTCAGAAAGACATCTGTACATCTCTAATCCACAGAGACTTTCAAGGATCCAAGGATGCTCTCGTAATTATAACCAAAGGCCTACTTGTCTCTTTTAATGCTTTTTATTAGAATTTTAATGCTTTTTATTTTTTAATGCTAATTTTATTAGATAGATCCCATCAGGGCCATTTGCCTTGTATATTTTTAGCTTCAACAATTTATCTTCCACTTCTTCTCAGTTATCACAAAATCATTTAGCTCCTTGTTCAAATCTGATACACTTCTGGAATCCCCATACCTAAAATATTCCTTATGTGTGAAAATATCTATTCCATTTTTCAGCAACCTCAGCAGAATAATCAAAAGTTAGCTTCAAGCCTGCCACGTGTGTGGTAGGGGGGGAGGGGTTCAGTGAGACCACAAACAATATTTCAGCAATTCGTGCTCTTCATCTATACTACCCACACAGCTGAAATTCCTAATGGCTGTTTTTAAAAATGTTTTCTCTGATTTCTTCACTAAAATGTTTAGAAATCTGTTAATTATTTTATACAATTAGGAAAAATTCAGGAATCACTAAAACATAATTGTATGCATATCCTGAGTATCATCTCTTGCATACAAATATTGATAGTGAGCTGGCTTTAATGATGTGCATGAAACTTCAGGTGAACAAAATGCAAATCAAACAAATCTGCTAAAGGGAGTTGTAATTTCAAAAATTAATTTAAAAAATGTATTTTTTATATTTGTGTTCAGAAAAGATTGAAAATAAAGGTGCAAACAATTTTGAATTACTTTTTACTGATTTTTCAAATGTACATAATTGTTCATACATTTGTACGAAATTTGTTCATAACATGAGTTCGAAATTACCTCATACACTTAAGAACAATCTTTTCATGGGTTAAACTATTCGTATCTAGTAGACCAATGTAATTCATCTCCTTCCTCCTAGTGTTTACTTGAATAAAAGTCTTTGCCACTTTCTTTGCATTCTTTGACAGAGAGCTCTCATAATCTGCCTTAGCTTGCCTTTGCAACTTCATTGCAGACTAGTTTATAATCTATTGTAGGTTTCTTTATTGTCTGATAATTTATAAGCATCCCACACAATTTTCTTCTCTGTCTCAAGTCTCATCAGTTCAATCTTACATCCATTGTAATCTAAACATTGAACAATAAAATATCTCTTAGTATAAAGAATCTAGAAGCTGCTTCTACAGTTACTTCCCTGAATGCTTCCCGTTTGAAATTTGCTGTTGGTAACATCACCAGTTGGTCCCACTGAATAGAATTTATAAACTGTCTGAGACTATTGTTTACGAAAGAAAAAGCCCCCTTCCCTTGAGAGTTGTAAAACCTTTAAGTGGGATTCACTTAAAGATGTCACAACTCTCAAGTGAAGGGCTTTTTCTTTCTAGGATTACTGCTACCTATATGCAGTGCTTTACTTTTGTTGATGTTAAACTTCAATTGCCACTTCACAGCCCATCTACTTAATTTTTCTATATCTTGTTTGCAGCGGCACTCCCTGATTACTGTCATTAACATCTAGTTAAGATCCCCCATTATAAGACATTCTGATCAGCTGGACCACTCCTACTCCCATTTTTGTTTTCCTAGTGCTTATGTTGTATCAAACTGACTCAACATTGTACCTATACTGCTTTAAATTGTATGTGTTTCTTAACTAAGAGCTTAATTTCCCTCTCTGCCTTTTTCTGTACACATTGTACTCCCCATATTGAAATTCTACATCCCATAGACATAAGGGAAGTCTGCATAATATGATGACTGCATAAGGAAATCTGTGTTTGATGACTTAACCAGTACTTCAAATTTCAAATTTGTTTGCTATAGCATTACCCTTAGCATTACTGTACATGCAAAAATACACACAACTATTTTTACTCTTAGTAACCATAACACAGCCCATATATGTGCTTATTCCATGAGGACCCCAGTGGACTTTGTAATCCCAGCATTTTGCTTTCCAGGCTGCTGCTTGTTCCAACAGAACTAGTGCAAGGATCACTTGCATCTCTGCCTGCAGCTACTATTAATCTATTAGCCTGTGAATCACACTCCTCCCACACACAAGCTAGTTGTTTTCTGACCATATAGCACTGTCTTGATAGCATCAGCAAATATCCTTCCCCTTATATTTAATGGTATCCTATCCCAGTAAATACAGTCTTTCCTGTTAACAACCACAGACTACACTGAGAAAAATTCTACACACATGAGCCTTATACAGGGCTAAATTGATCAACAAGGATCCATCATCTACTCCCTACCATTGTGTCAGGACAGAATTGCAGAGACTTACAAATTTAATCCTAATTCGTGAATTTTTTCTCAATGTTGTCCTGTACTTGTTAAGTAAATCCTCATATCTCCTACTCTTAATATTATTAGTACCAATTATGTGCAACAATATCACCTTTTGTGCCCTTAAAAGATGCTATATAACATCATTAATTTTTACCACCATGGTTCTATTCCACCTATCCTTTTTACAAAATTTTCTCATATTCCTGACATTATAGCCACCATCAATGGCTACCTCTTGTTGGACTAGTCTACTCTGCCATGAAAGATCTTGTGCTGCATGAATGTAGTCTCCAGCTTTGTGTTGGGCAGCTAAACACTTGCAGGGTCGAGGATCCCTCTTTCTAATTTCTTCAATGGTACCAACTGTGTTCCTCAAACTCTCTTATAAGCCCATCACAATTGTGACTTGGTGCTTAAGCTCCTCACACTCTCTGCAAAAGAAGTAAAAAAACATCCACTTTGGCCATATCATGTCCCACTACAGACAACTCTGCAAAAAAAGGCAAAATTAGCACAATGAATGCTAATTTTTGCAAGAGAACTGTCATTCCATAGTTCTCTCCAGAGTCAAAGTGTTCCTACTACTTTCTTTTTGCTTTGCTGCTTTTGTTTGAGGTATCTGAAGTACAGAGGCTAAACATAAGGCAGAGAACAACTTTTCCACCTTATGTTTAAAATAGTGAGTAAAAAAAGCAGTTGATGAGGCAAAATTTTAATTTAGAAATTGTAAAATCTAAATGGTAATTACACAGTCTAATTTTAACATCAGATGCACAAAAAAATTAAAATACTTTGAATTATTATGAAGCATTACAATATGTATATATTTTTATTTATTTATTAATAAAAGAACTGTGTTCATTACCACAGTATTATTCATTCAATAAAGGAATCTACTTATGATTTGGTCTATTCCATTGTACTTCTCATTTTAACTTGGAAACACTATTAACACTAATCACATAAAAAGAAAACTTCCAATTTTGTTTTATTCTTCAGAATCAAATATTTAAACGTAATCACTTTTATCAAGCTCTCAGCCAGATAAAATGTGAGATCTTTAAATAAACCCAGTGCCAAAGAGTAACAAACCCACTGTGGTAGATCACTATCTCCAGTGAAATAAAAATACATATGTAAAAAATATAAATGGTTTTCTAATTTGTATTTTTATTTCGTAAATATTTTATTATCAGTGATATTGATAATAAAATAAATGGGGTTTCTGTAGGAATCTCGTGATTTATCTGGTTGATATGGTCAATATTATATTATCTGGTCAATAAGTGTGGTTATTTTTAAAAATTGGTTATAAATAATAAAACAAAAATGGGGAGTTTTCTTTTTGTTTCTGAATGTTTTCTAAATGTTTCTGATTAAAAAGAAGGCATACCATGAAATAAATCACATATAGATTTCCTTTATTTATTTATCATATCAGTTATAAACATTTATTAGGTTACATGCTAAAAATGTATAATTTAGTCAAGGCAATATATCGTTAAAAAACAGCCTTGTTTTGTTTTTTAGAAAGAATGTTGTTCAGTATGCTGATTGATTCTTGCATATTAAAAGAATTTGGAAATTAAACTTAAAACTTATGAATTTCTGCACATTATTTTCTGGTATCAAAAGTAAAATATGATTTTTTGTTTTAAATATGTTTTAAAAAAAGATAATGTTAAATAGAAAGGGAAGTATTCAAGTCTTTATTGCGGAATACGAGAAAAATTATTAAATAAATTCAAAACTACTAATTTTATTTTAGAAATTAAATTGAAAGAACTTGACAGAAATCTGGAACAGATTTCTGTCAAGTTCTTTCTTTCTTTCAGAAAGGCAAGTTCTTTCTGCCTTCTTATACCAATATTTTATAATGATGTTGCAGCACATTAAAGTAACATTTGTTTAAAGTAACATACTGTTTTCTTTGCAAAAAACAGAATATGATTTTTGAATACTGTAAAAGATTTATTTTCTATGCAAATGAAATTGCTATATTGTATTGCTTAATAGAGTTACATATTGTGAGATTAAAACTGCTACCTAATAACTTTCCCTCTAATTTCAAATACACACACACACACATTATGTTAACTGTAATCATGTTTTTATATAGGTGTATCCATGCCCATTTATACAGATTTATAAACATGCACATTTATACATACAATAAATATGCAAATATATCTATTGATATACCTAAATTCATTGAAAATTATTTATTAATTCCATTTTAAAGCTGTTCTAATATCATAGTATTATAATGAAATGACGTTTTGTTGTGTGTGTGTGTAGAAACACCTGCTTTCCTGGTCTTATTAAAGCAAAGCATATATTTTGATTTTACTGATATGACAACATAATAGAATGTTATTGTCTCTTGAAATTCTGTGGATTTAGATGTATAAAGTTGTGTTTAGATAATATAAAAACTAATGTAGCATGAAAATATTTTAGTGGATACTTCTTCATGTATATAAAATTCCAGTTTGTTAAACTTAAGACTCTTTGTTTTATATTTTTATCATGATATTTTTTAAAAAACAATAAATTACTTTGCAGTAAATTATTTCATTCATATATATATATGTGTGTGTGTGTGTGTGTGTGTGTGTGTGTGTGTGTGTGTGTGTGTGTGTGTGTGTGTGTGTGCATCCTTTGTAAGTTATTATTTAAACAGTATCTATTTTATTTGAACTGAATATTTATAGTCTGTTAGTTGTAACATGCTATATACTTTTACTATAACTTGTAAAGTTTGATCCTGGTTCCTAATAAGGCACTTACAAAAAATTGTTGTCCCAGAAGTGCTGTACTGTGCTCTCTCTCTCTCTCTCAGTCTGTCTGTATGTGTGTGTGTGTGTGTGTGTGTGTGTGTGTGTGTGTGTGTACATTTGCTCACATGCACATGCCCATGCATGTGCACAATGCATGCATGGTTGTAATGATTTATTTTAAGCACATCTTAAATATTTGTTTAACAACATATTTACGCATGTATTTGTGTTAAGATCAAATTGACCGCTATCAGAGTAAACCTAGTCTAACATATTAAGAATAAATGGTTCTCTACCAGAGCAATAGTAATGAATGTCTTCTGTGTGTTCTCTGTACAGTTGTTATAAAATTGGATATTGTAAAGCCATCACATTATGGCTTCCTTGTGTGTTTTGAGATAAACAAAGCAGGTTATGTGTACCTCACTTTTAGGGAAATAGTATTAGGCTTCCTACAGTATATTTACCTAATGAGGGTAGATATATTTGTTATAGGAATTAGAAAGAAAAAAAAATCAGAAAGTACACTTCTGGTTTGTGTGACTTCCCCATTGCTAGTTGAGTGTATGTCATCTAGGTATGCAGGATTGATAGTTATATCGTTTTATAAAACAAGGTTAAGTTTCTTTATTCTTTCTAGTTGTTTCTTTATAGCAATGACTTCGTATGTGATAAACTTTGCAGGAAGTGACTTTAGAATTTTTTTTCTATATAATAACAAAGATCAAAAAATAAAGTTAAGCAAGCAAAAATTTATTTGAGGCAATAAACTAAATGTTTTTAAAGGTGAAAGTTTCACTTTGTTAGTTTCTTTAGTAGTGAATTTAGCCAAAGCTCTTTAAAGAGTTTATGTGCCAGATATTTTTCTCTTAACTAATTTTAATTCAGAAGTGTACAGTAATATCTAATGTACATTTAATGCTAACTGACTTGCAACGACACCATTTGTGTATATGTGTGTGATATTTGTCTGTCCACCTGTTTGTTTACATGCATATGTATGCACATGTACTATATAATGAACATGGCCTCAGCTAGAGAGCTGGCAGCCAAAGCAATACCTATATGTCTCACATGTAACCAGAGGCCTTTCATTGTTTTTCAGAGAAAGGTGCACAATATAGCTATAGTCTGCATTTTGCTCTTGAAGCCCTAAACCAATAGAATAGGTATAGCAGTAGTGTTAGATGTTGCTGATTTTCCATCTCTTGTTACTGTTGTAACAGCACTGAATTGCATTGTTACTGCAACTGCTTAGCTTCTGTGTTGGTTTTACAATGAACTTGTTAAACAGGGGTCATCTGTTTCTTCCATGTGTTGTTGAAACTTTGTGCATTTGTATCCTATAAAACCATTACTATTGCCATGTATGTGTTGAATGTGATGTAGAGCAGTAGGGTTGGTTTTCAGAAAGATAAATCATAATGTATTACAATCCCGAAAGAATTCATCTAATTTTGTGAGTTTTATAAATGATTATTTTGTCAGGGATGAATGTAGACATCCTTCAATACTACAGGTTTGTACAGTAAGGAGCTATTGCTCAGTACTCTAGTGAGAAATTATTTCTTTCACTCTGTACCTTGCTATACAGGTTTTTTCACCAGAATTACTAGATAGGATTTGATTCTCTTTTGGTGTAAACATCTCCTGTACACACAGTCCAGGCAAATAATGTACAGAATTTGGTTAGATGGCTGTGTTTGTAAACATTAAGATAAATAGATAGTGCTTTTTTATACTTTCATTTTGTGGAATGTACAAAAAAAGCTTTCTTGTTAGTATACTTTAAAACAAAATCTGTGTACAGATACACCATAGACAACCATTTAGAAATGGCTACTGATGGTTGGACTCCTGATTACTCAGAGTCATTAATATTTTTAAGCAATTACTCGCCCCACCCCTTCTTACCCACTACACAATAGATAACCAATGCTAGTATGTTTATAAAGATTGTATATTTTCATCTGAAGCTGATCACAGAGACATTTAAAAAATAGATGTCAGGACATTTATTAGTATTCCTTAGTTTCTTGTCACGTTATGATGTGTCAACATAAAGAGAGAGAGATTGTGTAATTTATTTTCTGAATTGTATATGAAAGAAAATAGTTTAGGAATTTTGGATAATAAAATGGAACTATTGCTTTAATAAATGATGTTGCAAGGACTTGATCAGTTCAGCATTTATGATGGAATGGGATTTGTGTATACCCCTCATATCTGTTCTTGTCTCTTGTGTATAAAGTTGCTCGTTTTCTGCTATTGCTGACTGGATACATAAATAAAAGCTCTAACCTGTCTGTTCACTATACTGTTAGTCTGTTTTTCTACAGGTAAGTTCACATGTAAATGCCAATGGTAATCATCCACCAACTCTGCAAATATTTCAAAATTATGGTTCAAAAGCCATTTCAACAAGAATAAAACAAAAAAAAAATTTTGTAAACAAGTGATAAAGGGAATTACAGTATATATATTAACATGGTTCTATTAACATTGTTTTGTTTTCTACAACATTTTACCCATTTAAAAATAAGACTAAATATTGAAAAAAAATTAGACAGTACACTATCTTGAGATGTAAGAATAACTGTATATACAGGAAATAGAGGACATAATACAGACGGGCCAAATCAACATTCAAAAAGGGAAGGGGCATTCAACAGGCACATACCTTACTGTGTTAATCAAATAATAATATTTAACCCTTCAGTGGTAGTATGGCTTTTCTTAACACCATTAGTCATGATGAATTTTAATTTGGAAGACTATTGTCCTCTAAATTAAAATTCATTTTTGTACTTGCAGATTTCTTTTTAATCTCATAATAGGCATTCATAATAATCTATTCAGAGAAATGATGTACAGTTTTTAAGTTTCTGGGAGAAAGACTGCTGTCATAAATAACTTAGTCATCTGATGCTCAACTAACAGAAAATATATTAGTTCAGTGTAACTGAAAATATATTTCACATAACACTGAACAAGGAATAAAGATGCTGGTTTCTAACTTATGGCTATTATGCTATATATTTTGAGAAACATTTCTCTTGAAAAATAACTAAATTATCCTTTTAGTGCCACACTGCAGGTAAATCAAAATGGACAATAATAAAGAAAAATCTAGATATGTCGTCTGCATAGAGTGAACTTTCTCTTGTAATTTCTTGAAAGAATATCATTCATTTTTATTTGTTTTGTAGTATTTCTGTACCACTTTTTCAGTGAATACATTTTTTCATGCTATCTTAATTACACCGTAAACTTCATATGGGCTCACTGTAATTAGGACAGCAGTACAGCCAGTGAAGTAATAATAGAAGAAGTACCACAAACATCTGAGAATTACCCATTTTCCCATGGAATTTGGTTATACACATATTTGGTTAAACATGTTTGGTTTCTGCAAAGGTTGGAGGAATAGTCAGATTTTTCACTATTCTGCAAAATAATAACTGCATTGCATTTTATTACAGTAAAAATATAAAAACAATATTTTAAGTCAAAAAGAAAACTTAGGAAATAACAATTTTTTTAAAATAATACATTATAAAATACTATTATTACAGGCCATGTTTATGATACTAAAGATTTACAAAATATTTAGTCATTGAACAAGGTATAGGGTCTCTAAATTGAATATATTTTTTTTTTTTCACCAATGAGGATATAATGGTTTTGTTCAGTTGTGATTGTTAAAAATTTACATACCCATTGGTCTCTTAGCTTTAGGTGTTGTTTTTAAATTAAATTTTGAGTAAAATCATGCTTCAGACTAGAGCAGGAGAGAAATGGGCCAAAGTAGCAGAAATGCTGTGGTTTGGAGGATAATATTCAAGGGCAGTTAGCCTGCAAATCAGAATTAGGTTACACATATTACTTGTACTCCTTTTTGCGCAGCTGCCTCTAACAAGACGTGATACAGCCATGGTGGATGCCTTTGCATGTTTGTTGCAAAGAGCATGAGGAGATCAAGTGCAAATCCAGCATTCTGATGGGCATATATGAGGGCTTGAAGAATAGGGTTGATGCCTCAAAGGATTACAAGAGGATTAACTATCAAGGATTACCCAACAAGCATTCACCTGCCCAGCCCAACACTTAAACCTATGCTCCATCAGCAGACAACAATGCATCCTCTACCGCAGAGATCCTTAGTTACACATGAAGTAGCTATAGTTGGTGATTCAGTTGTCAGGGAAGTGAGATATATATTGTGCAAAAAGGTCAGGTGGAATAGGACCAGGGCATGTCTTCTAGAGGCTAAAATTGAGGATCTTATAGAACAGCTATCATCTTTTAAGGGCACAAAAGATGATATTGCTGTAACATGTTAGTACCAATGATATGAGTAAGAGATCTGAGGATTTAAAAAACAAGTACAGCACAATGTGAGAAAAAGGTGAGAGTCAGAATTGAAAGTGTCCGCAATACTTCAGAGATCCGATAGGAGGCAGTACACAGTGAGAGCCTTGCCAATCAATTTGGCAAGGAGAGACTATGCAAGGCTCATGGGGTGGGGTAGAATTTTTCCCAGCGTAGTCTGTGCTTGTTAACAGAAGAGACTGTTTTTACAGGGATGAGATTACTTAAATAGAAGAGGTGCAAAACTATTTGCTGATGCTATCAAAGCAGTGTTATGTGGGTCAGAGAATTGCTATCCAGGAAGGAGGGGATAAACTCGCATGACAAGACTGCAGCAAAAATTCAGACACAGCATGGGTTTGTTAAGGGAAAGTCTTGTCTGAAAGGGTAAGTTGCTACAATGGATAAAAGGATGGTTAAGTGGGAGAAGACAGAGAGTGGTAATCAATGGGTGCTGCTCTTCGTGGACTAATGTTATTAGTCCACGAAGAGCCCCACAGGGTTCGGTGTTAGGTCCGCTGTTGTTTTGTATATTTATCAATGATATTGATGAAGGTATATCAGGCTTAATGTCGAAGTTTGCAGATGATACAAAGGTTGGCAGGGTTGTTAATGACAGTAATGGCAGTGTGCTACTGCAACAGGATCTAGAAAATTTGGGCAGATGGGCTAAGAAGTGGCAACTGAAGTTTAACCTTGACAAATGCAAAGTACTGCATATGGATAGAAGTAACTACAGAGAAAGTACCAACTGTGTGGTACTACACTTAAGGTGAAAAAGAAAATGAAAAAGACCTGGGAGTAATTGTGCAGTCAGATATGAAGTTTTCTGAGCAATGCAGACAGGCTGCCAGGGCAGGTCATGGGGTTTTGTCAATGATATATAGGAATTTTGCTAGCAGGGGAAAGGAGGTGATTGTCCCTCTGTATAAAGCAATGGTCAGGCCATGCCTTGAGTACTGCATACAGGTCTGGAGGCCTCATTTTAAGAAGGATGTAGATTTGCTTGAGCATGTACAGAGAAGGGCAACAAGATTGGTGAGGGGAATTAAGAGATCCTCTTACCAAGAGAGACTTCAGTTCTGCAAATTGCAGTGGCTGGAAACTAGGCACCTGCGAGGTGATCTAATTGAGGTGTATAAGGCCTTGAATGGGTTGAGCACGCTGAATTCTTAAGGGGTTCTTCCACATGTTCAGATTACGAACCTAAGGGGGCATAATTTCAAATTAAGGAAAGACAGACGTAGAATTTATGTGCGGAAATTTGCCTTGAGCCAGCAGATGGTTAATTGCTGGAACAAACTTCCATCTGTTGTTGTGGAAGTTGATAGGTTAAATAAATTTAAGGAGGAACTAGACAAACATTTAGAGAGAATTATTTTGAATTTTTTTTTTTTTTTTTTTTGGCTGATGCTGCATAAGCTCATACACTTGCTTTCTTGCATCACATGCCACTACTACTACATTATAAGTGAAAGTGAATCTTGCACTGCTTCTATTGGAAGATGTAGCAGCCAGACAAATGTGGTTTTGAGGATTTCAGGGCCTACTGGATTCTTCATAGAACAGCAAATATATGAGCTCTGTGTTTTCTGTTCCATACGAAGAGTAAAAACAAGTGCATGTATGCATGCATATACACCCATGCTAGGAGCATAGTAAAAAAATTAATGAATTTGAAGTACTGGTCATGCCATCAAATGCAAATATTGTGAGGATATCAGAGACATGGAACTGCTCATACATCACATAAGGATGTAGAATTTGAATACGGGGAGAACAATGTGTGCAGAAAGGACAGAAAAGCACAAAAAATATAAGGCTGTGCATCCAGTTGAAATGAATGGCCAGTGCAATGTAGAGTCAGTCTGGTGTGACATAAGCACTAGGAAAACAAAAATGGGAGCGTGTGTGTGTGTGTGTGTGTTATAGATCCAATGATGGTGATGAGTATAATAAGCAACTGTAGACATATAGAGTGAGTAAATCAGAATGTCTTATAATGATGGACTTTGACTGAAACTGGTGGTTGGTCACTCACACGGTAGCAATATGTTTGTGGATTTACTGCACGACTGTTTCATACGCATGAATGCAACAGAGGCAACTAGGGAAAGCAATACTCTTGATTCGATTATCAGCAGTGTTCCTTCATACATTAAGAATCTACAGATAACAGACCCACTGGATGGCAGTGATTGCAGTGTATTCATCCGGAATTTATTTTAAAAAGTAGCTATTGTCAAAAGAAAGGGAAAGGGCTTTTGCTTTCATAAAAGTGGCTATAATGGTCACAGACAGTTTAAATTTCATACAGTGGGGCAAACTAATGAAATTACCAAGAGCAAATTCTTAATGAGAAGCATTTGGGGATGTAATCATAAAACCTACTAAGCTTTTTATAGCAATTAAAAAATACCGTTCAAGGCTTAGACTTAAATGGATGTCATATATAATGACATCCACCTTGTGGCAGAGAAGAATTTATGCACATAAATTTACAGGCGATACAGAAACCTACAAGAGATATAAACTGCAATTAATTCAGAAAGGAGGTTATACAAGTTAATGAACATTACAAAAAGTCTCTGGCAAAGAATACAAATATAAACAACAAAGACTTCTTTACTGATATAAACACTAAAAGAAGGAAGGGAATTATTCTCTTTGGTCCCCTAGATATGAATGGTTTACTATTGATGAAGCTGCTCAGGTTTCTGAGAAACTGAATAGGTATTTAGCACCTACATTCAAACAAGAGGCCATTAGTAGAAGCATATGATGCAAGAAAGCAAGCTCATATAGCATCAGCCAAAAAAAAAATTCCCATTTCACCCATCCATACACTCCAAAAGTTTGTCTAGTCCAGCCTTGAATTTATTTAAGCTGTCAACTTCCACGACAGATGGAAGTTTCTTCCAGCTCAACCACCTGCTAAGACAAATTTCTGTACGTCTATTCTACAACTGTCTTTCCTCAATTTGAATTTATGCCCCCCTCTGTGCAGAATCTAAGGAAGAGGAAGAATCCCATCAGCATTGAGCTTGCTCAAACTATTCAAGGCCTTATACACCTTAATCAGTTCACCTCACAGGTGCCTAGTCTCCAGACTGCAATTTGCAGAACATAAGCCTTTCTTGGTAACAGGAACGCTTTGTTCCACTCATTAATCTTGTTGCCCTTCTCTGCACTCATTCCAGCAGCTCTACATCTTTCCTAAAATAAGGCCTCCAGTCCTGTATGCAGTACTCAAGGTGTGGCCTGACAATTGCCTTATACAAGGGGATAATCACCTCATTATCTCTGCTAGCAAAATTCCTATATTTCATTGACAAGTCCCCATGAGCTACTCTTGCAGCCTGTCAGCACTGCTCATAAAACTTCATATCTGACTGAACTATTATCCCCAAGTCTTTTTTATTCTCCGCTACCCTGAATGTAGTACCACACAATTGGTATGTTACTCTAGGGTTACTGCTACCCATATGAAGTACTTTGCATTTGTCAACGTTAAACATCCATTGCCACTTCTCAGCCTATCTGCCCAACTTTTCTAGATCCTTTTGCAGTAGCATACTCTCATTAGTGTCATTAACAACCCTGCTGACCTACATATCGTCTGAAAACTTGGACATTAAGCCTGATATACCTTCATCAATATCATTGATAAATATACAAAAAAACAATGGGCCAACACCTGGGGTATTGCTGGCCACAAGCATGTTCAACCGTTTTTGTTGAACAGCACCCCATGCTCAAATTGTCTAAATGGTAATATCATCCACATCTTTTCTGCATTTTTATCAATGAGCTTACTGCTGTCTTAACATCTAGTTACCCACATTTTTGTCATTCCAGAGCACTTGCCCAAGTTAACTTGAAAATAGCTAGAAGTAGAGCATATACTTTGTTCTCAGTGTGTGTGTGTGTTATTCCATGCCAAGCTAAAAATAGTTAAAAATTATTTTCCATTTCCCAGGAAACACTATTAACTTCACTATCAATTGTTTCCATTGAAAATGACTAGCAAAAAGAATTGGTTATGACGACATCATTAATGACTTTGCAGCCAAAATGGCTAGAAATATTTTGTAATTATCCAAACAATGTTTGTGTGCAATTTTATTAAAGTAATTTTATTAATTACTTTAATAAAATCTATATGTGTGTGATTATTGGAAATAATATGTGTGAAACAATATTGTTGATTAATGTATTAAATATTATTCCTATTTAAAATTTTTGTTCAGTACAATATAAAATTATTTATTTATTACTGTAAAATTTGAAAAAAAAAAAAAATTACAAATTACAAAAACACCCCATATAAGTTTTCCAATGGGACCCCAGTGCCTGCAAGTAATTCTTGTACAGGTTCCACAAATTTTGAGACCTGCCCTGCCCTGGGGGAACTCT
The DNA here is from genome assembly GCF_048544385.1 of Mastigoproctus giganteus. Taxonomy (NCBI): domain Eukaryota; kingdom Metazoa; phylum Arthropoda; class Arachnida; order Uropygi; family Thelyphonidae; genus Mastigoproctus; species Mastigoproctus giganteus. The sequence continues at coordinate 128,495,506 of NC_143582.1, forward strand.
ACTAATAACATTAGCCCACACAGAGCACAATTAACCCCAGGTCTTTTTCTTCTCCACTACCCTGAGTGTAGTACTGCACAACTGGTATGTTACTCTGGGGTCATTGCTACCCATATCAGCAATTTACATTTGTCAAGGTTAAACTTCAGTAGCTACCTCTAAGCCCATCTACCCAACTTTTTCAGATCCTATTGCAGTAGCATACCAACCTTTGTATTTTCTACAAACTACCTTGTTAGGGTAGCTAAGAATAGAAACAGGTGCATGTATACCTGCGTGTACACCAATGCTAGGAGTTTGGTAAATAAATTTGATGAATTTGAGGTATTGCTCAAAACATCAAAGGCAGATATTGTTGGGATATCAGAGACGTGGTGTCACACAGATATAAGTAATGCGGAACTGGAATTTGGGGAATACAATGTATATAGAAAGGATAGACAGGACAGGAGGGGAGGAGGGGTTATGCTATTAATTAAGAAACACATAAAGTCAAAGGAAGTGAAGCCAGTTGACATCGATGGACAGGGCAGTGTCGAGTCAGTTTGGTGTGACATAAGCATAGGGAAATCAAAATTGAGAGTAGGAGTGTGCTATAGGCCTAATGACTCTGATGAGTATAATAATATATTGTACAGGGAAATAGAGTGGGCCAGTAAATCAGAGAGTCTTATAATGGGGGATTTTAATTTCCCAGATATTGACTGGAATTTGTGGGTTGGTCACTCGCACACTAGCAAGGCTTTTGTGGATTTATTGGATGATTGTTTTCTACATCAGCATGTTCGTGAGGCAACAAGAGGGAGCAATACTCTTGATCTGATTATCAGTAGTGATTCTTCATGCATTAAGAACCTGCAGATAAATGAACCACTAGGTGGCAGTGATCACAGTGTGTTGAAGTGGGATTTACTCAAGGAGGTAACTACCATCAGAGGTAAAGGGAAGGGTTTTTGTTTTCGTAAAGGCGACTATGATGGTCTGAGACAGTATTTAAATTCTATACAGTGGGACCAACTGATGATGTTACCAACAGCAAACTCAAAATGGGAAGCATTCAAGGAACTAATCTTGGTGGCTACCAGGCTTTACATACCAACTAAGAAATATTGTTCAAGGTTTAGGCCTAAATGGTTGTCAGATGGACTAATGAGACGTGTGGCAGAAAAGAAAAATGCATGGGATACATACAAATTAATGGGTGACATGGAAGCCTATGATAGATATAAGTTGGTCTGTAACCAAGTCACAAAGGAGATTAGGCAGGCAAAGGCAGACTACGAAAAATCCTTGGCAAAGGATGCAAAGAAAAACAGAAAGGAGTTCTTTACATACTTGAACTCGAGAAGGAAAGGGATGAATCAGATTGGTCCACTGGATATTGATGGTTCAACAGTTGAGGATCCTGCTCAGGTGGCTAACAATCTAAACGAGTATTTTGCATCTACATTCACGCATGAGGAGTTATTCAGGAAGGAGAATGATGTAGGTAAAGTAAACATTGGCAGTGAGCTGGATGATTTTGTAATAACTGAGAGGAAAGTGGAGGAGAGATTGTTGAGGATAAACATAAAAAAGGCACCTGGGGTGGATGGGATCTATCCAGTTATATTAAAGGAGGCAGCAAAGGAAGTATGCAAACCCCTAGCCATAATTATGAGAGCTTCTTTGGACTCAGGGGAGGTACCCATAGACTGGAGATGTGCAAATGTAACCCCAATTCACAAAGGAGGATCAAAGGCTGACACAAGTAATTATAGACCTGTTAGTTTAACTTCTGTTCCAGGTAAATTAATGGAGGCACTGGTTAAAGAAGCACTGCAGGATCATCTAGACAAGAATTCAGTTATAGCTCAGACGCAGCATGGTTTTGTTAAGGGCAGGTCTTGCCTGACCAATTTGATTGGATACTATGATGTAGTCACAAAAGAACTGGATGCAGGGAATAACTTTGATATTATATATTTGGATCTTAGAAAGGCTTTTGATACTGTTGCACATGGAAGACTGCTGCACAAATTGGAGCAGTGTGGCATTGGAGGCAAATTGCTGCTATGGATAAGGGGATGGTTGAGTGGCAGAAGACAGAGAGTGGTAATCAATGGACACTGCTCAACGTGGACTAATGTTATTAGTGGAGTTCCTCAAGGTTCAGTGTTGGGTCCATTGTTGTTTTCGGTGTTTATGAATGATATTGATGATGGGATATCAAGTTTAATGTCTAAGTTTGCAGATGATACAAAGGTTGGCAGGGTCGTTAAGGACACTACTGACGCTATGCTGCTGCAACAGGATCTGGAAAGGTTGAACAGATGGGCTGAGAGGTGGCAAATGAAGTTTAACATTGACAAATGTAAAGTACTACATATGGGTAACAGTAACCCCAGAGCAATGTATCAACTCTGCGGTACTACACTGACAGTGGTGGAGAATGAAAAGGACCTGGGGGTAATTGTGCAGGCAGATATGAAGTTCTCTGAGCAGTGCAGACGAGCTGCAAGAGTAGCTCATGGTGTCTTGTCAATGATATACAGGAATTTTTCTAGCAGGGATAAGGAGGTGATTATTCCCTTATATAAGGCAATGGTTAGGCCACATCTTGAGTACTGTATACAGGTCTGGAGGCCTCATTTCAAGAAGGATGTAGAGCTGCTGGAACGGGTACAGAGAAGGGCAACAAGATTAGTAAATGGAACAAAGGGTTGCTCTTACGAAGAAAGGCTTAAGTTTTGCAAATTACAGAGTCTGGAGACTAGGCACCGGCGAGGTGATCTGATAGAGGTGTATAAGGCTTTGAATGGTTTGAGCATGCTCAATGCCAATGGGATTCTTCATCTTTCTCAGAATAATCACCTCAGAGGGCATAAATTCAAATTGAGGAAGGACGGATGTCGGATAGATGTGCGGAAATTTGCCTTTGGCCAGCGGGTGGTTGGTTGGTGGAACCGACTTCCATCACTTGTTGTTGAAGTTGATAGCCTAAACAAATTTAAAGCTCAACTGGACAGGTATTTCGAACGAACGGAGGGATGAAATGGGAGAGGGTGTTTTTTTTTTTTTTTTTTTTTTGGCTGATGCTGAATAAGCTTGCTTTCTTGCATCATATGCCTCTACTAATGCTAATGCTAACTTGGACATTAAGCCTGATATACCTTCATCAGTATCATTGATAAATACAGAAAATAACAATGGGCACAACACAGAGCCCTGGGGGACACCACTGATAACATTAGTCCATAAAGAGAAGTGTCCGTTGATAACCATACTCTGTTTTCTCCCACTCAACCATCCTTATCCATAGCAGCAACCTGCCTTAAATGCCATGCTGCTCCAAATTGTATAGTAGTCTTCCATATACAACATTATTTGCTGATGCTATCAAGGCAGAGTTAGGTGGGTCGGAAAACTGCTAGCTTGGGGAGATATACAGAATACTAGATTAACAGAAGCCGCTGGCACAGGTGAAAGTGATTCTTGCACTGCTTCTATTGAAATGAGCAGCAGCCCGGAAAACAAGGTGCAGGATATTTCAGAGACTGCTGGGAGTCATTGCACTACAAGTAAACACATGGGTTGTGTTAGGGTAGCTAAGAATAGGAACAGGTGCATGTATACTTGCATGTACACCAATGCTGGGAGTATAGTTAATAAATTTGATGAGCTTGAAGTGCTAGTCAAGACATCAAAGGCAGATATTGTTGGGATATCAGACACGTGATGTCACACAGATAAGCAGTGCAGAATTGAATTTTGGGGGAGTACAATGTGTACAGAAAGAATACACAGGACAGGAAAGGAGGAAAGATTATGCTGTTAGTTAAGAAACACAACATTTAAAGAAGTGCATCCAATTGGAGTTTAGTGGGCAACAATTTTGAGTCTGTTTGGTGTGACATAAGGCCTGGGAAAGGAAAAATGAGAGTAGGTGTGTGTTATAGGCCTAATGAATTCGATGACTATAATGAGCAATTGTGCAGAGAAATAGAGTGGGCCAGTAAATCAGTGTCTTATAATGGGGGGGGGGGGATTTTAATTTCTCAGAGACTGACTGGAATTAGTGGGTTGGTCACTCACACACTATCAAAGCCTTTGGGGATTTATTGGATGATTCTTTTCTACAGCAGCATGTTCGGGAGGCAACTAGAGGGCAATTTAATGCATGAAGAATCAGTAGTGATTCTTTATGCATTAAAAATCTGAAGATAAAGGAACCACAAGGTGGCACTAACACAGTGTGCTGAAGTGGGATTTACTCAAAGAGGTAACTACCATCAAGGGTAAAGGGAAGGGTTTTTGCTTTCGTAAAGGTGACTACGGTGGTCTGAAACAGTATTTAAATTCTATACAGTGGAACCAACTGATGATGTCACCAACAGTAAATTCAAAATGGGAAGCATTCGAAGAATTAATATCAGAAGCTACTAGGCTTTTCATACCAACTAAGAAATATTGTTCAAGATGTAAGCTTAAATGAATATCCAATGAATTAATTAGACACGTGGCAGAGAAGAAAAATGCATGCAATTCATATAAATTAACATATAAATTAGGTGACATAGAAGCCAATGATATATTTACGCTGGTCTGTAACCAAGTCACAAAGGAGGTTAGACAGGCAAAGGCAGATTATGAGAAATCTTTGGCAAAGGATGCAAATAAAACCAGCAAAGATTCTTTACTTACGTAACCAAAGGAAAACAAGATGCAGGATATTTCAGAGACTGCTGGGAGTCATTGTGGTACAAGTAAACACATCGGTTGTGTTAGGATAGCTAAGAATAGGAACAGGTGCATGTATACTTGCATGTACACCAATGCTAGAAGTTTGGTAAATAAATTTTATGAATTTGAGGTATTGCTAAAAACATCAAAGGCAGATATTGTTGGGATATCAGAGACGTGGTGTTACAGAGATATAAGGAATGCAGAACTGGAATTTGGGGAGTACAATGTACAGAAAGGATAGACAGGATAGGAAGGGAGGAGGAGTTATGCTATTAGTTTAAGGTGCCTCTGCAGCCAGGTGAGAAGGAGCAGCAATGCGTAGCACACTCTTCTTGATTAGACTGGGGTTCGAGCCCGTCACCACGAAATACGGAGGATGCGGAAAGGTCAGGGAATGACCATCGCATATCCCGGAGCAATATGGCCTTAGTTGCTAATGCTCCTAAAAACCAAATAACAAACAGCTATTAGTTAAGAAACACATAAAATCCAAGCAAGTGAAACCAGTCGACATCGCTGGACAGTGCAGTGACGAGTCAGTTTGGTGTGACATAAGCATTGGGAGATCAAAATTGAGAGTAGGAGTGTGCTATAGGCCTAATGACTGTGATGAATATAATAAGAAATTGTACAGGGAAATAGAGTGGGCCAGTAAATCAGAGAGTCTTATAATGGGGGGGTGGGGGGGATTTTCATTTCCCAGATATTGACTGGAATATGAGGGTTCGTCACTTACACACTACCAAGGCTTTTGTGGATTTATTGGATGATTGATTGAGGCCTGATGTAGCACAGTGGTGAGGAGCGAGAGTGCACAGCACACATTCCTTGAGTGGACCGGGGTTCAAGCACGTGACTACTAAATACGATAAATATTTGTATTGATTGGATGATTGTTTTCTACATCAGCATGTTTGGGAGGCAACTAGAGGGAGTAATACTCTTGATTTGATTATCAGTAGTGATTCTTCATGCATTAAAAATCTGCAGATAAAGGAACCACTAGGTGGCAGTGATCACATTGTGCTGAAGTGGGATTTACTCAAAGAGGTAACTACCATCGGGGGTAAAGGGAAGGGTTTTTGCTTTCGTAAAGGTGACTACAGTGGTCTGAAACAGTATTTAAATTCTATACAGTGGAACCAACTGATGATGTCACCAACAGTAAATTCAAAATGGGAAGCATTCAAAGAATTAATATCGGAAGCTACTAGGCTTTTCATACCAACTAAGAAATATTGTTCGAGGTTTAGGCCTAAATGGATGTCAGATGAACAAATGAGACTTATGGCAGAGAAGAAAAATGCATGGGATACATATAAATTAGCATGTGACACAGAGGCCTATGATAGATACAAGTTGATCTTTAACCAAGTTACAAAGGAGGTTAGGCAGGCAAAGGCAGATTACGAGAAATCTTTGGCAAAGGATGCAAAGAAAAACAGCAAAGAGTTCTTTACTTATGTAAACTCTAAAAGTAAGGGGATGAATCAGACTGGTCCACTTGATATCGATGGTTCAACTGTTGATGATCCTGCTCAGGAAGCTAACAAACTAAATGAATATTTTGCATCAACATTCACAGATTAGGAGTTTTTCAGCAAGGGGAATGCCAGAGGTGTATTGTAATAATCTTGTAATAACTGAGAGTAAAGTGGAGGAGAAATTGTTGATGATAAACACAAGAAAGGCACCTAGGGTGGATGGGATCTGTCCAGTTATATTAAAGGAGGCAGCAAAGGAAGTAAGCAAACCCTTAGCCATAATTATGAGACCTTCCTTGGTCTCAGGAGAGTTACCATAGACTTGAGATGTGCAAATGTGACCGCAATTCACAAAGGAGGTCAAAGGCTGACACAAGTAATTATAGACCTGTGAGTTTAACTTCTGTTCCAGGAAAATTAATGGAGGCACTATTTAAGTAATCCTGCTGGTTAGGAGACCTGCAGAATTACTTAACAAGTACAGGTCACTGTTGAACAAAATCCGAGAATTAGGGTTGAATTTGAAAGTGTCTGCAATTCTGCCCAGACACGATAGGAGGGAGTATATGATGAGAGCCTTGTCGATCAATTTGGCCTTGGAAAGAATGTGCAAGGCTCAAGGGGTAGAATTTTTTTCAGCCTGGACTGTACTTGTTAACAGGAGAGATTGCTTCTACAGGGATGGGATACACTTAAATAGAAAGGGTGCAAGAATATTTGCTGATGCTATCGAGGCAGTGTTAGGTGGGTCGGAAAACTGCTAGCTTGGGGGCAGACAAAGACCAATAGATTGACAGTAGCCACTGGCAGAGGTGAAAGAGATTCTTGCACTGCTTCTATTAGAATGAGCAGAATCCTGAAAAACAAGATGCATGGTATTTCAGAGACTGCTGGGAGCCATTGCGGTACAAGTAAACACATGGGTTGTGTTAGGGTACCTAAGAATAGAAACAGGTGCAGGTATACTTGCGTGTACACCAATGCTAGGAGTTTAGTAAATAAATTTGATGAATTTGAGGTATTGCTCAAAACATCAAAGGCAGATATTGTTGGGATATCAGAGACGTGGTGTCACACAGATATAAGGGATGCAGAAATGCAATTTGGGGAGTACAACGTCTGCAGAAAGGATAGACAGGATAGGAAGGGAGGAGGGGTTATGTTATTAGTTAAGAAACACATAAAAAACAAGGAAGTGAAGCCAGTCGACATCGCTGGACAGTGCAGTGTTGAGTCAGTTTGGTGTGACATAAGCATTGGGAGATCAAAATTGAGAGTAGGAGTGTGCAATAGGCCTAATGACTCTGATGAGTATAATAAGGAACTGTACAGGGAAATAGAGTGGGCCAGTAAATCAGAGAGTCTTATAATGGGAGATTTTAATTTCCCAGATATTGACTGGAATTTGGGGGCTGGTTACTCACACACTAGCAGGGCTTTTGTGGATTTATTGGATGATTGTTTTCTACATCAGCATGTTCAGGAGGCAACTAGAGGGAGTAATACTCTTGATTTGATTATCAGCATGATTCTTCATGCATTAAGAATCTGCAGATAAATGAATCACTAGGTGGCAGTGAGCATAGTGTTGTGAAGTGGGAGTTACTCAAAGAGGTAACTACCATTAGGGGTAAAGGGAAGGGTTATTGCTTCCGTAAAGGCGACTACGATGGACTGAGACAGTATTTAAATTCTATACAGTGGGACCAACTGATGATGTTACCAACAGCAAATTCAAAATGGGAAGCATTCAAAGAACTTATCTTGGAAGCTACTAGGCTTTACATACCAACTAAGAAATATTGTTCAAGGTTTAGACCAAAATGGATGTCAGATGAACTAATGAGGCATATGGCAGAAAAGAAAAATGCATGGGATACTTAAAAATTAACACATGACACAGAAGCCTATGATAGATACAAGTTGATATGCAACCAAGTTACAAAGGAGGTTAGGCAGGCGAAGGCAGATTACGAGAAATCCTTTCCATGGGATGCAAAGAAAAACAGCAAAGAGTTCTTTACTTATGTAAACACTAGAAGGAAGGGGATGAATCAGATTGGTCCACTTGATATTGATGGGTCAACTGTTGATGATCCTGCTCAGGTAGCTAACAAATTAAATGAATATTTTGCATCGACATTCCCACATGAGGAGTTATTCAGCAAGGGGAATGCCAGAGGTGTATTCAACTCTAGCAGTAAGCTACAGAATCTTGAAATAACTGAGAGTAAAGTGGAGGAGAAACTTTTGAAGATAAACACAAGAAAGGCACCCGGGGTGGGTGGGATCTATCCAGTTATATTAAAGGAGGCAGCAAAGGAAGTAAGCAAACCCTTAGCCATAATTATGAGAGCTTCCTTGAACTCAGGGGAGGTACCCATAGACTGGAAATGTGCAAATGTGACCCCAATTCACAAAGGAGGATCAAAGGCTGACACAAGTAATTATAGACCTGTGAGCTTAACTTCTGTTCCAGGAAAATTAATGGAGGCACTGGTTAAAGAAGCACTGCAGGATCATTTAGACAAGACTTCAGTTATAGCTCAGACACAGCATGGTTTTGTTAAGGGAAAGTCTTGCCTGACCAACTTGATTGGATACTATGATGCAGTCACAAAAGAACTGGATGCAGGGAATAACTTTGATATTATATACTTGGATCTTAGAAAGGCTTTTGATACTGTTGCACATGGAAGACTGCTACACAAATTGTAGAAGTGTGACATTGGAGGCAAATTGCTGCTATGGATAAAGGGGTGGTTGAGGGGGAGAAGACAGAGAGTGGTAATCAATGGACACTGCTCATCGTGGACTAATGTTATTAGTGGAGTCCCTCAGGGCTCAGTGTTGGGTCCATTATTGTTTTCTGTATTTAGAAATGATATTGATGATGGTATATCAAGCTTAATGTCCAAGTTTGCAGATGATACAAAGGTTGGCAGGGTTGTCAAGGACACTACTGACACTATGCTGCTGCAACAGGATCTGGAAAGGTTGAGCAGAGAGGTGGCAAATGAAGTTTAACATTGAGAAATGTAAAGTACTACACATGGGAAAAAGCAACCCCAGAGCAACGTATCAACTCTGTGGTACTACACTGACAGTGGTAGAGAATGAAAGGGACTTGGGGGTGATTGTGCAGGCAGATATGAAGTTCTCTGAGCAGTGCAGACGGGCTGCAAGAGTAGCTCATGGAGTATTGTCAATGATATACAGGAATTTTTCCAGCAGGGAAAAGGAGGTGATTATTCCATTGTATAAGGCAATGGTCAGGCCACACCTAGAGTACTGTATACAGGTCTGGAGGCCTCATTTCAAGAAGGATGTAGAGCTGCTGGAACGAGTACAGAGAAGGGCAACAAGATTAGTGAATGGAACAAAGGGGTGCTCTTATGAAGAAAGGCTTAAGTTTTGCAAATTACAGTGTCTGGAGACTAGGCACCAGCGAGGTGATCTGATAGAGGTGTATAAAGCCTTGAATGGTTTAAGCATGCTCAATGCTGAAGGGATTCTTCCTCTAGCTCAGAAAAATCACCTGAGAGGGCATAAATTCAAATTGAGGAAAGACAGATGTAGGATAGACGTGCGGAAATTTGCCTTTAGCCAGCGGGTGGTTGGTTGGTGGAACAGACTGCCATCCCTTGTGGTGGAGGTTGATAGCCTAAATAAGTTTAAGGCTCAGCTGGACAGGTATTTTGAACGAACAGAGGGGTGAAGTGGAAGTGGGTTTTTTTTTTTTTTTTTTGGCTGATGCTGCATAAGCTTGCTTTCTTGCATCAAATGCCTCTACTAATGCTAATGCTAAAAAAATAAAAATAAAAAAAAGAAGCACTGCAGGATCATTTAGACAAGACTTCAGTTATAGCTCGGACACAGCACGGTTTTGTTAATGGGAAGTCTTGCCTGACCAATTTGATTGGATACTATGATGCAGTCACAAAAGAACTGGATGCAGGGAATAACTTTGGTATTATATACTTGGATCTTAGAAAGGCTCTTGATACTGTTGCACATGGAACACTGCTGCACAAATTGGAGCAGTGTGGCATTGGAGGCAAATTGCTGCTATGGATAAAGGGGTGATTGAGGGGAAGAAGACAGAGAGTGGTAATCGATGGACACTGCTCATCGTGGACTAATTAGTGGAGTCCCTCAGGGTTCAGTGTTGGGTCCATTATTGTTTTCTGTATTTATAAATAATATTTATGATGGTATATCAAGCTTAATGTCCAAGTTTGCAGACGATACAAAGGTTGGCAGGGTTGTTTAAGACACTACTGATGCTATGCTGCTGCAACAGGATCTGGAAAGGTTGAGCAGATGGGCTGAGAGGTGGCAAATGAAGTTTAACATTGACAAATGTAAAGTACTACATATGGGAAACAGCAACCCCAGAGCAACGTATTAACTCTGTGGTACTACACTGACAGTGGTAGAGAATGAAAAGGACCTGGGGGTAATTGTGCAGGCAGATATGAAGTTCTCTGAGCAGTGCAGATCGGCTGCAAGAGTAGCTCATGGTGTCTTGTCAATGATATACAGGAATCTTTCTAGCAGGGATAAGGAGGTGATTATTCCCTTGTATAAGGCAATGGTCAGGCCACACCATGAGTACTGTATACAGGTCTGGAGGCCTCATTTCAAGAAGGATATAGAGCTGCTGGAAGAAGTACAGAGAAGTGCAACAAGATTAGTGAATGGAACAAAGGGTTGCTCTTACGAAGAAAGCTTAAGTTTTGCAAATTACAGCGTCTGGAGACTAGGCACTGGTGAGGTGATCTGATAGAGGTGTATAAAGCCTTGAATGGTTTGAGCATGCTCAATGCTGATGGGATTATTCCTCTTGCTCAGAATAATTACCTGAGAGGGCTTAAATTCAAATTGAGGAAAGACAGATGTCACCCTCACTGAGAGAAGAGTGGTAATCCAGGCACCTTACTCTAAGAGTTGAAAAACAATCTACAGAGGATGCCCACAGGGCTCTGTGCTTGGACTGCTCCTTTGGAACTATGTATTCGATGGATCCTGGGGGCATCTGGGCGCTGGCTTTTGCGGACGACCTAACCCTAATCTTGGAAGCTGATTCAGGGGATCAGATGGAAACAACTGCATATGGAACCCTATCCATCCTTCAGAAAGCACCACTGGCAAATCTCTCCAACCAAAACTCAATCCATTCTCCTCAAATGCTACCTAACACCCACAAGGCTTGCACAAATTAAAATTAACAACAGTTTCATAAAACTGGCATGAAACTAAAGTAGCTGGGAATCATTCTTGACAGTAAACTGTCTTTCCTACCACATCTGAACTACGTCCAAACAAAGATTAAGAAATATGCAGCAATGGTGGCAAGATTGTACGCTGGAACTGGGGCCTAAAGGGCTGCAATCCCGCCCTCCTCTACAAAACAGTCTTCATTCCAGCAGCTACATACTCCTCAGGTGTGTGGTTTAACAAGGCAACAAAAGCGGCACATAGCAGGAAACTCAATCTTATTCACCGACCAGTTCTTACCATGGAGCAGCCTGTAACACTGTCTCCACACACTGCAGGTGATCACGGGGCGAGAGCCTTGCCTCTTGACCTGGAGGTGATATGCACAGGCATGCTGTATCAGCTTGGATGAGGAAAGAGCATGACATACAGGGACCACATCACGGACCCTGCTGAGAATCGATCTGCAAAAAAGAAATGACTGCAAAACTACCTCCAATCCGTATGGCAACAATGTTGGATGGAGTCCACAAAAGGGGGATAACTTGCAAATTCGTTCCGGACATACAAACAACGTATCCAAAATCACCTTCTTGGTTCTCCCCAGGACTCTATTGCACTTACTTATTAACTGGACCCAGTGCCATACGCTGCAAGCGAATAACACTCGGAACAGCTAACAATCCATTTTGTCCATGTGGTTCACAGGAGACCTGGTATGGACCACCTTATGTATGATTGCCGAATCTATGAGGACCTAGCTACAGTTTATCCTTAAAGACATTCCATTCCATTCCATTTATTTGTACACACACAATTATTTTATATATATATAAATATATACACAATACTTACAAAAAGATATATATACATTAATATTCTCATTACACATAAGACATTATATTGTCTCTCCCGGTGCACTTCGTACGTGTATCCCAGAATCAAGGGTGGCTCCTAGGCAAAAGCCCATCTCCACCTAGTTCATCTGTTTTGGTGTAAAACCTCAATAAATCTAGCCTAAAAACACCAGTATAAGACAGCTCTTGCCCGGTGCCTTCTCTAGGCCCGGGTTTACGTTATGTATTTGTGCCGAATGCACAAGTCTCGCACCCACCGAAAGTAGTGCAATACCAGTAGGTGTCCACAAATGAATTACTAGTGGAGAACTTCCACAAATTATGCTCAGTTACGCCCACTAATTATTATATTAAACAGATATACAGGGTGATTCACTACCAGTGCAACAAACTTGCAGGAGGTGTAGGGAGCACAAAGACGAATCGGCATTGCAGGGTCGAAATGCCTTCGTCATGCGGTAGAGGACGTTGAACGGGAGGTCGCGTGAACAGCAATCCCGCTGGAAGTCAGCATTTGCGAACCGGTTCCCGAGGCAGTAGGATGGACGAGTATTCAAACGTTGAACTGGCCGACATGCACCTCGCGTATGGAGCTGCGGACTGTAACAGGCACGCCGCTCTGCACGTACCAGGAAGGTTTCCGGCACAGGCGTGCTCCTCATCATACGATTTTCGCACGTGTGCACAGAAGGGTACGTGAGACTGGTTGTTTCATGAGAGGTACCATGAATCGAGAGCGAACGATGAGGACACCAGACAATGAGAATGTCCTACGTCTTACAGAAGGCAATCCGAGTACGAGTACTCGAGCGATAGGCCAACGATTGGGTATTTCCCAATCCACTGTATGGAGGATACTGTTAACAAACCAAATGAGTTCATACCATCTGCAACGCGTCCAATCATTGGAGTCTGCGGATTATCCACTCCGGAGGACTTTTGCTACTTGGTTTTTTCAACAGAAACGGTTCGCAAATGCTGACTTCCAGTGGGATCGCTGTTCACGCGACCTCCCGTTCAACGTCATCTACCACATGACGAAGGCATTTCGGACGCTGCAGTGCTATGTGATTCTGATTCATCTTTGTGCCCCCTACACCTCCTGCAAGTTTGTCACACTGGTAGTGAATCACCTGTATACAATACTTTTTTTTTTAAATATGCTCAGTCTCTGAATTACTGATAACCAAGAAAACAATATATAACATACGATGGACAATTAACAACACTGTACTCTGTCCACTTGAACTTTCAAACCTGTCGACAAGCACAATCAGATAACTACTAAATGGTTCTCATACACCTTGTGTTTCACAGAAACCAATCTTTACAATAACAATTGGCATAAATCTTGTCAATAATAATTGGCCAAAATCAATGCAACAATGATTAGCATAAATCAACACAATGGCAATCCATATAAGTCAACACAATAACAATTAACTTAAATCTTCTGTTCACACTTAAACCTTTTGTCTTTTGGTCATTTGTGAAGTCAATTCCCAGAAGAAGCTGAAGTTCTTAGCTGAGTCTTCAATATGAAAACTGATGTTGAGAAGGTTTGCAGAGCAGTAAAGTTATGGTTTCCAGCTAAGATATTTACATTGTTCTCCAATAAGTTTGTAACCGCAGACATTAAATCCGTTCTAAGTTGAGAGTACAATGGACAGTTCAGAAGTACATGAATCCACATTTCATATTCCCCACGTGCAGTACGGATCAGGCTCCAGGCCACACTCAAATAACTTAGCCTGGAGGGACCCATGCCCTGTTAGCAGATAAGAAGTTGTCATTATTATTATTATTATTAGCCACATGGTACAAGGAAGTTTGAGGCTTATGCTGCACCAGCCAAAAAAAAAAAAAAAAAATTCCTGAGTTACCCTGAGAGAGAGAAAGTAGAAAGGAATCACCAAGAAAGAGAAGAATGATGATATCCAGCTCAGGACCCTAGGTTTGCCAAGCCCATACTCACCAAATGTGAGCCCCCGGGGTTAAATATAAATTTTTATTTTCCCGAGGCTTGAACCCATGTCATTGTTACTGGTGGTTTGCTGCTTATCCCCACGGCTACCCTAGCAGGTCTAACCCACGAAATAACTCCAGGGGTTGTTGAGACTTCCACTTGCGCAATATACTTTCTTGTTACAAGCCCAAATTCGCTCTCACCCCATCTTTTTTGCCAGACAACAGTAAATTCCTTCCAAAGCCTTTTCTTCTCCCTTTTAACGTTGCTGGCTGGGTCAGCCATAATTCCAAGCATTGTCTTAGATTGTCCTTTTTTTTAGGTAGTAAAGCAAACCCCGAAAAGCAATATATAAATGTAAAGGAATTGTACCACCAAGTATTTGGTGTGCGTTGTTTGAAACAGTCCTTGGAATGTTATTGATCGTCAAAAGAAGTGATCTTTGTGTGGAAATAACTTTCAGTTTCACTTTTACCTTTGATACTTTTTTGGTATCAAACACTTGCTGCGTATGATATAATAGGCAAAAATATGGTTTTATAATAAAGGTTTAAGGTTTTCTTTGATAATCCCCATTCTTTCCTTGAGACTCTAATTACTTAGGCTGTGAAAAAATGGATTTGTCCCTGAATTTTGGCACATGAGGAAGAAAACTGGGATACGTATGGTATTTGGGTATTATTTAGTCGGATTCTGGGCGGTCTGTTGTGGCTAAAATGGTTCAGTTACCCAAGAATCCCTAAAGACAGAGAGTGACATCACCTACAAAGCATTCTCCAAATATTCCCAAAGTCCACAACCACCAAACCCACCTGAATAGACAGCAACCCGCTATCATGAAAACTACAGTGCAATAAACTCAAGCAGCAATGGCTTGTTGCCTGTGCAGAGGCAACTGACGACAGTAGGATGGGATGATGCCTCACGAAAATAAGAGAAAACCAGATTAAGACATACCTGTCCCCGGATGTGATTCAATATTGGAGGCGACTGACCACTGAATGCAGCGAAGCCTGGAGCAAACTCCACTTTCCCGACAAGTCAACATGAAATGTGACTAACTGAAATACGACTACTGAACGACCAACAGACCCAGCCAGTAAACTCCACTTCCCACACAACAGTGATGAAAACGCGACAAACACTGGACCTAACTACCACTAGCAAGGACTACACTCAAGACAGCAGAGACTTGACCTGAGTCTCATGAACAACTACTTGATCGGACCTCTGTGATCACTAGACGGATACCACTGGACCTGACAGTGCAGCTCTGCTGCAAACCGCCTTATTGGCGATCTAAATCGAGCTCAGTCTGGATTTACTTTATACTCTCCAACCTGGCAGGGGGATACCGTTCTCCATCTCCTCCCCTCCCTGCCATCCCTTTTTTCCTCTAGTGGGGCATGGGCAGGCTCCACTGACCACTGGCTCTTCTCCATCATCCCCATACTTCTGTCTTCGCCCCCCAGTCTTCAGTCTCCCCACCTCTACCTATATGCCAGAGTATGCTTCTCATGTCAAAATTGACCCTCGCACGACTTTTGGCTACTAATTGTAGCGTTTTCCCCCTTTTATTTTATTTAATTATTTTAATTTTTTATTTAATTTAATTTAATTATTTATTTTTTTTATAATTTTAATTTTTTATTTTCATTTGATATATTTATTATTATATATATATTTTTTTTATTAAAGTCGTAGCCACTGAAATCTCAGGAAACTGGGTGCCAGGACCTGCCAGAGTAAATAATATCTAAACTACTGGGTACCTGGTCTGCCTCCACTGGGCAGTCTGGGCAACGCATTAGGGGCCCAACGACTAAATAACCAGAGGAACAATGGTACACGACACTACATATATACAAAATCTGTACACTTTTAAACCTCTGGCATTGACAAGTGTTCTGTTTCATAGCCACAATGTATACTATACGGAGAATGGGAGAAACCTCCTGGTGCCGTTTGACATTAAACACATTCTACACTGCCAAAGCATCATTACTGACTAGGTCACCCTTTCGTGGCAATGGTCTTCACCTCTGGCGGTGGCCTCTTTCAGCACGATATTGCACCATGCCACGCCGCTCGGATTGTTCGAGACTGGTTTCAGGTATTGTCCTGACATCCAAATCAAAAGACATCAATCCCATCGAAGATCTGTGGTTTGTGTTGGAACAGCAACTCCAATCTGTGGCTTCTCAACTACGGACCTAACAGGAGTTAAAGGATCTGCTGGTTACGTGTTGGTACCAGACACAACACAAGACACATTTAGAAATCTTGTAGCATCCATGCTTCGCCTGGTTCGAGCTGTTTTCGCTGCACGTGGAGGACCAACATCATCATATCAACTCATGCATTATGGTGCAGAGCCATGGCTAATTGTCTATAAAATTTATAGCATTCTAAATTACTGCGATTGGAAATACAACGATTTTACTTCGAGTCAAAGGAGAAGTAATCGAGACACCTATTCGAAATAAAAGGTACCTAGAAGGACTCAAGTTTAGCTTAATCTCTTGTCAGCAGCTGGGAAGAAAAGGTGTGAGAACGACATTTGAAGATGCAGAGACATGCAAACTGACGGATCGCCAGTTTGCACGTATCTTTGCCACTGCAATAACTGGCAAGCTTATTGCAGTGGCAAAATAAATGGATGGTGAACTCTACAAACTGGAACTTGCTCATGAGGCTGTGTTCTACAGTAAGCAGCAGCAAGTACCTGTCCAGCTGAGCCTTAAATTTATTTAGGCTCATCTGGACAGGTATTTCGAACGAACGGAGGGGTGAAGTGGAAGGGGTTTTTTTTTTTTTTTTTTTCTGGCTGATGCTGCATAAGCTTGCTTTCTTGCATCATATGCCTCTACTAATGCTAATGCTAAAAGTACGAGATTTGGCATCATCGACTTGGACATCTGAGTACAGGTGGCATGACGAAACTTCGAGAAGGACTGGCAATGGGCATCAATTTTAAGAATCAACTTACAAGTGATGTTTGCACAGGATGCGTGAAAGGAAAACAACCCAGGCTACCATTTTCGAAACAGAAGGCAAATCGTGCTACTTGCAAACTTCGTCTGATTCATTGAGATTTGTGTGGAATAAAAATCGATTGGCGGCAAGCATTTTTTTTTTTTTTTTTGGTAGTTGTTGGCGCACATGCTTCTGTGGCCACAATGCACCTCCCAAGGTTTTTGCAGTACATTGATCTAAGCTCGAGGCGGGAATCCAACCCGCGACCTTTGGGTTGCCAGGCAGGAACTTTACCCAACCGGCTAGCCCTGTCGGCCTCGGCAAGCATTACATATTTATATAAATCAGATATAAATATGACACAAAAAAGGTTCATATACTTTCTCAACAGCAAAACAGAAGTCTTGGAGAAATTCAAGGATTTCGAGTTAAAACTGAGACAGCACTCAAGATTCGTGCAATTTGTACTGATAATGGAAATGAATATGTCAATCGCGATTTTGTAGATTTCTTAAAAAAAAACATGGGATTCAACATCAGACAACTGTGCCGTACATGCCTGGGCAAAACGGGATTGCTGAACAATTGCTGAACAAGTTCTCAATGAATCGTTCTTCGCTATTGAGCCAGTGATCGTTATTCAAGAAAAAGTAAGTGACAACAGAAGTGATCACCTCTGTTGTCAACCAGAAAACAAGGAGTATTCAGACTCCAATAAAGAAGGAAAATCTGATTTCAGAAGAGGAAGATGATATCGGAGAAAAAGAGACCACTGTCTATTACAGTGATGAATCGAGCAGTGAGAAGAGCATCGGATCATCGGACAAGGCCTTGTGCGAGGACTCTGATAACTCACAAAATGAAGGCGACAACACAGATACGAATAAAACAACAGTACCAGAAAATCGGACCAATCGCGACCACCTGTGACGTGGGCATAAATTCCCAGGAAAATATGATGATGATTATGTCGTGGCTGCAGTTATAGATATTGAGTCAAATGGTGATCCAAAGAGGAAGCCCTTTCTCGCAGCGATTCAAAGCAATGTCGACAGCAATGCAAAAGGAATATGACTCATTCATCAACAAGGGTACCTGGAAACTAGTCAACCTTCCAAAGGGTGAGAAACCTATATCCTGTAAGCGGTTTTTACGAAAAAAGAAAAACGATGCTAAAAATACGGATCGACACAAAGCACGGCTGGTCGTTCGTGGTTGTATGCAAGTTTATGGCATCAACTTTGAAGAAACTTTCGCACTCGTAGTGCAAGGATCGAGTCAGATATCTAATTTCCTTGCTACCACTTTAGATTGGGTCATCGATCAAATGGATGCTGTAACGGCATTTTTGCAACCAGAATTGGACGAAGATATCTATGTGGAGCAGCCTCACCTTTTTGGTAGACAGAAACAAGAAAAAGGCACTGAACAGAAGTCTACAAAAGGCGAAATATGGCCTCAAACAATTAGGATGTTTGTGTCACTAGAAGCAGGATAAGTAATTACGTAACATTGGTTTTACTCAGGCAAAATTCGATATTTTTGTTTATTATCTGATCGTCGAAGACAAGATCCTTATAGTAGCAATTTACGGGGGCGATTTCATGACACAGTAATTTCAAATCACAAGAAGAGAAAGAAGTGGCCCAAAGCTGAACTAATGAAGCGATTCGCTATGACGGACCTGGGCGAAGCAAATCACTGCCTTGGAACATGAATGACGACAGATCGAAAAAAGGTAGGGACTACTTTGGACCAAGAGAGCTACTTAGAAGAAATCCTCAGACGTTTCAATATGAGGATGCGAAACTAGTGGCCACACCTATAGAGTGCAGAACGAAATTGAGCAAGGACATGGCTCCGATCAATGATGCCGAAAAAGAAGAGATGCAACATGTGCCTTATCAAGTTGCAATCAGCAGTCTGCTTTTTTCCGAACAAACTCCCCGTCCCGACCGACATACCGTTTGCAGTGGGGGCGTTGAGTAAATTCAACTCCAATCCTGGAAGGCAACATTGGTCTGCAGTCAAAAGGGACATGAGGTACCTGAGAGGATCTACAAATGCAAGAATTGTCTTCACGAAGGCCTATCCAGCCAAACTCATTGGAAACGCAGATGCAGATTTCGCCGACGACTGAGACGATAGAAAACGGTTGAGCGGATATGTTTTCAAGTTGGCAAATGGAGTGATCAGCTGGTCAAGTAAAAAGCAGCAAATTATTGCTGCTTTTTACTTGACCAGCTGATCACTGGTCAGCTGGTCAAGTGAAATCCTCCGGGTCTTTTAAGGGTCCGGCGTCTTTGGCAGTCTCCTGTTTTGCAATTTTCATTAATTAAGTAAGAGCCCGAACATGTTCTTTGCCTCCGGGCCCGAAAAAGGGTAGCTAGGCTAGTGTATGGCTCGTTCAACAACCAAGGCTGAGTACATGGCACTCGCCCATCAGTGCAGCCTTAGCAAATGCGGGATCTGATTGGAGCATGCCTCTTGAAAAATTCAATATTAATCCTTCAATATTTTGAAATAATGAAAAACTACAACTATTAATAATTGTTTATTATTTTTATATTATTACAATTTTGTTAACGGTTGACCAGAAATGTTGATAATATAAGCAAAACTAATCAGAAGAATATCTTTCTTGCCCATTTATCGGCAAAATCTTTTTTTATATATATATATATATATATATATATATATATATATATATATATATATATATAGACTTTCTCAAAATTTAAATTCCTTGCTTCGTCTCTTTCAAGGCTGGTGAGTGTCTGTTGAAGCTTTGTCAACCTTAGATATGTTTTAATTAAATGATTTATTAAATAATTTGTATAATTTATAATTGAAATATTTATTATTTAATTAATTATGTTTAATAATTAATAGGAAAACAGAAAATTTCAAGGTCATTAAATTTTTAAGGAACTATAATCAGTCACTGGGAATTCTTAGTAGAATAGTTGTGCTACCTGATAGCTTTGATGTAGAAGTTTTCAGGATACTAAATTGTATTTAAAAATACTCACGTGATGCTGAGTTATACATTATTGGTATTTTCAAGGTCACAGTAATTCGACCGTGTCAGCCATTTTCCAGTAGATTAAAGAACTATAGCACTGCCACCTGCTTGTTCAGTGGTGACTAGAAATTCGGAATTAATTATTAAATTGTGACATCACGAGGAAGCTTCATCACTGAATAAGAGCTACTCCATTTATATGGCTGCGGCAAGTTTAGTAGATCGGCAGCTTAAATCCCAAGCCCGGATAGATGGTGAGGGCTAACGTCAGGAAGGGCATCAGGTAGTAAAAACTATGCCAAAACCAACAGATGTGTTCCGGTTAAGAAGTTAATCCAACTAGAGGAGAAGAAGAGGATGTAAAGTGTGAATTGGAAACATTGAATACCGACCCCATATAACGTGGGAAAAGGCTAAGACAAAGAAGAAGAAGAAGATGTTTTAATAAACTTTAATCGGGAAAAGCTTCTTTTCCCAGACGCTAAAGTCACTGGAATCGCTAAAAATATTCTTAGCAATATCAATAAATTCAAAAATCCAGTGGGTCTTTCATTAGTTGCGAGAAATTGTAAAATATTTAAAAGACCTTCGAGGCACGATTCTGGAAGAATTGGTTCCAGTGCTTCCATTTCCTCCACAAGCGTATGGCCATCAATATCTGCCACCTTCACAGATTTAACCAATTCGTTGCCCTCAATGATTTTAGTTTTGATTTGATTTGATTTATAAATCTCCAGCATGTTTTCTTAACTCGTCCTTTGGAATTCTCAGAAATTTACCCAAGAAACCAAAAAGATTATTATGTTTTAACTGCTAGAAACATGACCCTGGAGATTGCAAAGCTTGTCTACGATTTTCTTAAAGTAGTTTAGCTTGTAAGTTTCGTTAGGATTTGTTTTAGACTTAACAGTAGGCTGGTAATTGAAGTGCCTCTTCCTTTTTTGAAATCTTCGTGTGCGAAATTCTGGAGATACTTCCAATTCTGTTACAAGTTCTGTGGCACCAAGTAGTCTGCGTGGTAGCAGAGTGGTATCGTCGCCATCTTTCCCACACCGGGTTCGAATCTCGCCGACGATGCGAGGAAGTTCAATGGTATTTTTTCACTCCGTGGCTGTTTTAGTTGGCCTCAGGCATAGATAGCAAGGTTTTTT
Organism: Mastigoproctus giganteus; assembly: GCF_048544385.1. Taxonomy (NCBI): domain Eukaryota; kingdom Metazoa; phylum Arthropoda; class Arachnida; order Uropygi; family Thelyphonidae; genus Mastigoproctus; species Mastigoproctus giganteus. The sequence continues at coordinate 128,516,910 of NC_143582.1, forward strand.
CCAGCAGTAACTGGGGGGTTTTTCGTACAGCAAAATAGGCGAATCGACCAGAGAACACACAATTTACAGACACAAATACGGCTTTATGTAATCAATTTCGGGTAATAATAATAATTTTTTGTGACACCAACTAAGATTTGTTTAAAGCCAGTCACCCTAAACTTTGACATGTAGTGTGAAAGGTTTTTAAATAGTAGTAATAGTGTCATGTGATGTAAGAAAGCAAGCGTATTAGCTTATGCAGCATCAGCCAGAAAAAAAATTCACACAACCATTCCCTCCAAATGTTTGTCCAGTTCCTCCTTAAATTTATTTAACCTATCAATTTCCACAATGTCAGATGGCAGTTTGTTCCAGCAATTAACCACCCGATGGCTAAAGGCAAATTTCTGCACATCTGTTCTACATCTGACTTTCCTCAATTTGAATTTATGTCCCCTTAGTTTCGTAATCTGAACAAATGGAAGAATCCCATCAGAATTCAGGGTGCTCAACCCATTCAAGACCTTATACACCTCAAACAGCTCACCTCGCAGGTGCCTAGTCTCCAGCCGCTGCAATTTGCAGAACTTAAGCCTAAGAGGATCCCTTCATTCCCCTCACCAATTTTATTGCCCTTCTCTGTACACGCTCAAGCAAATCTACATCCTTCCTAAATGAGGCCTCCAGACCATTGCTTTTTACACAGGAACAATCACCTTCTTTTCCCAGCTAACAAAATTCCTGTATATCATTGAGAAAATCCCATGACCTGCTCTGATAGCCTGTCTGCAATGCTCAGAAAACTTCATATCTGACTGCGCACTTCTCAAATTTTCTAGATCCTGTTGCAGTAGCACACTGCCAGTACTGTCATTAACAACCCTGCCAACCTTTGTATCATGTGCAGTCTTCGACTCTAAGCCTGATATACCTTCATAAATATCATTGAGAAATGTACTCCTAGCATTGGTATACATGCAACTATTCTTATTCTTAGTTACCCTAACACATCCCATATACCCACCTGTTTCACGATGACTGCCATCCGTCCCTGAATCCCCAGCACCCTTTGCTCCAGGCTGCTGCTTATTCTAATAGAAGTAGTGCAAGAATCACCTTCACCTCTGGCTGCGGCTACTTTTAACCTTTTATTCTGTGAATCCTTGCAAGCTTGCAGTTTTTCGACCCACCTAACACCGCCTCGTAGCTTCAGCAAATATTCTTGCACCCTTTCTATTAAAATGAAGAAGGAAGAGACGTAGCAAGATCTGTATAATCATTTTGCAGTTCTTTACTTACATGAAACAAAAAAAAATCATGCTAAAGTACTAAAGAAACAAGAAACTTGTATTCCTTGATCTTGTTAGTGGTTCAGCTTCACTTCTTGGTTGGGCATTTCTGATGCTATTTCTAAAAGCGGATCATCGAAAACACCAACTTGATACCTTACATTGCATTCGACACTCCCACCTTGTTTCACAGAGAGACTTTACAGAAAGATCCTTCACATATTTTTGGAAAATGACCATTTCTTTTTTGATGCTGAAAAGAGCACACACAGACGTTGAAGTGTCGCAAAAAAGGTAAGGCCATATTACCTAGAACTAGATTGTAACTGTGACAAGTACATAGTGTGTTAAAAATGTCCTTGAATTTTCCTGTAAAAGTCCTACCTAAACACCTGAAACTTTTCCTTTCATATTAGCTCCATTGTCATAACCTTGCCATCGGATATTAGTGTTGTGTAATCCTAATATTTCGAATTCCTGTTTCAGCACATTGTACAGATTTTCTCTCGTACTGCCCTTTACATTGATAAATTTTATGAACTGTTCAAAGTAGTTTACCTTGTAAGCTTCTTTAAGATTTTACGTATTGGGCAACGTTCCATTGGAGACGTACTTAATTGTCCGGGTCGTTTGTTCCTGATCAGTGCTGGATTAAGACACAAGCTAACAGGGCAGTTGCCCGAGGAGTCATTCTTACAGGGGCTTCAGAAAAAAAAAATATTAAGGTCTCCTCTAATTGATTACATCTACCAATGTGATTTGTGTCTGTAAATTGCATGTGTTCTCTGGTCCATTTGCCTGTTGTTGCTGGCGAAAACCCACAGTTTCTGGGGGTAATACCTTGCAACCTACGGCTTAGATCGACTAACTCAGCCACGGAGTGAAAAATACCCATTAAAGTTCCCCGCGTCATCGACGGGATTCGAACCTGGGCCTTTTCCAACCGGTGTGGGGTGGACCCTAACGGTACTACTGTGCTACATGCACAGACACAGGGGCCCCAGAAGTTGATTATAGCCATGGTCGGCGCCTTTAACTACATTTCTAGGATTTAATCTTTCGCCGGAATAATCTTTCGGCCCGGGGCGCCGGAAGTGCCTCTTTCTTTTTTAGCATTAGCATTAGTAGAGGCATTTGATGCAAGAAACTGCACAACCACCCCCAGGTCCCTTTCATTCTCTACCACTGTCAGTGTAGTACCACAGAGTTGATACGTTGCTCTGGGGTTGCTGTTTCCCATATGTAGTACTTTACATTTGTCAATGTTAAACTTCATTTGCCACCTCGAAGCCCATCTGCTCAACCTTTCCAAATCCTGTTGCAGCAGCATAGTGTCAGTAGTGTCCTTGACAACCTATTTCCTAATTCATTGATTTCCTAATTCATTTCACAAATATACGTGGTCTCAATTCTAATCTCAACGATGTCCATTTCCACTTGGAGTCTGCCAAACCCCATGTACGTTTTCTGACAGAATCTCAGTAATCGGTTGATTCAACTACTGTTCATCTCAGATGCCCAAATTATTCGCTGTATGATTCCTTTCGCCTCAAAGGTGGTATTGTGCATATGTCCGTTCTGATATTCCCTGTCAGAGACTTGGCAATTTGGAATCTCCTCTCTTTGATCTTCTCTGGCTTGAAATCTCTCTACCTCATTGTATCAAATTCATCTGTTGTCTCTACCGTTCTCCCAACTCCACTAATCACTTGGAGCTCTTTCACTTCCTCTCGTTGCAACTTGACTTTCTCCAGTCCAACTTTCCTAACAGTGAGGTAATTTTCCTTGGTGATTTTAATGTTCACAACTCCAGCTGGCTTCCGTTTTCTAGTCACACCGACCCAGCAGGTCGAGATGCTGAGGCTTTTGCAATTACTAATGACCTAGCACAGATTGTTCATTTACCTACAAGAATACCGGACAATCCGAATCATACAGCCAATACGCTTGATCTTTTTCTCACAAACAACCCTTCTAAGTACACGGTCGAAGTGAGAGGTCCTTTAGGCACTTCAGATCACAACTTGGTGATTGTCTCTTCTCCAATGGAACCTTTATCTCATGGCTATTCCCAACCTCGTGTTGTTTGGCATTACAAGAATGCAAAATGGGATGACCTGCGAGACTTCTTTTCTTCTTTTCCTTGGTCAGATTACTGTTTCAAAACTCCTGATGTCAACGTTTGCTCAGATCGTGTCAGTGAAATTATTCTTGCAGGAATGGAATCCTTTATCCCACACTCCACTTTAAAATCTCGTCCTTTATCTAAACCTTGGTTTTCCAATAAATGTGCTAAGGCTGTTCAAGAGAAGAATGTTGCATATCGTAATTGGCTTGATTCTAATTCTTCAGTTTTATTTTCTGCCTACACCAAAGCTCGCAACAATTGTAAAGCAGTTATTAATCAGTCCAAACTAGAGTTTGAACAGGCTAAGAGTAGAAAACTTGCTTCTTGCCCTAATGGAAGCCGAGCATTCTGGTCTCTTGCCAAAGCTATTGGCCGCAACTTTTGCCCATCTCTGCTTCCACCTCTGTCCAAACCAGATGGTTCTGTTGTCACTTCAGCCAAGGATAAAGCTGACCTGCTAGCATCCCATTTTTCTTCCAGCTCATGTATTAATGAACTTGGTAAAACACCTCCCACCATTCCCAACACGGTCCATTCAATGCCTCCTGTGGTCTTCCGTCAAAAGGATATCAGAAGGATTTTGATGAATCTTGATGCTAAGAAAGCTCCAGGTCCTGATGGTATTTCTCCACTTGTTCTCAAAATCTGTGCTCCTGAACTTACTCCTATTCTTTGCCGCCTTTTTTCACTTTCTTATTCCAAAGGTGTTTTTCCTTCTGCTTGGAAATTTGCTCATATCCAGCCAGTTCCTAAAAAGGGTGACAAATCCCTCCCATCCAATTATCGTCCCATTGCAATTACTTCTACTCTTTCTAAAGTAATGGAGAAATCAATTAACCGCCAACTCTTAAACTACCTAGAAACCTTCCGTCTGATCAACGATCGCCAGTATGGATTCCGTCGGTGTCGATCCACTGGTGATATTCTGGCTTATGTTACCCATTTATGGACTACTTCAATGGAAAGGTTCGGTGAAACACAAGCAGTTGCTCTTGACATCTCAAAGGCTTTCGATCGTGTTTGGCATAAAGGTCTTCTAAACAAGCTTCCATCTTATGGTTTGCCAACTGTTTTTAGTAATTGGTTATCCAGTTTTCTCTCTGATCGCTCACTGAGGGTGATGGTAGATGGCTCTCTGTCTTCTAACTTCTCCACTAATGCCGGTGTCCCCCAAGGTTCAGTTCTTTCCCCCACTCTTTTCCTCTTGTATATCAATGACCTTCTTCCATTGACTGGAAATCCTATCCATAGTTTTGCCGATGATAGCACATTGCATTCAACTTTCCATTTTGAGAAACCTTGCCCTGCTCAATCAGCTTCAACTTCTCGAAAATCTGCTACCAATTCCTTAAATGCCGATCTTCAGGTAATTCTCCAGTGGGGCAAAGACAACTTAGTTGATTTCAACCCTTCTAAAACTCAGTCTTGTCTTATATCTCGCAAAAAGGATTCTTCTGCTCCTATGCATATCTTTAGTGACACTCCAATTTCTAGGCAAAAGGATATATCTCTTTTGGGGATTACCCTCACTTCTAATCTCTCTTGGCACAAGCACATTACAAATATTGCTTCCTCTGCATCTAAAAAACTTGGTTTTCTCTTTCGCTCTCAGCGTTACTTTTCTTCCAAACAGCTGCTCACTCTGTATAAATCGCAAATCCGCCCTGCCATGGAATATTGTTCCCACATTTGGGGTGGTGCCCCCAAAACCTCTCTCAGGCTTCTTGATTCCATTCAGAAGAGGGCAGTTAGGTTAATTAATGATTCATCTCTAACGGAGTCTCTCCACTCGCTTTCTCATAGACGTACTGTTTCTGCTGCATGCCTCTTCTACAGATATTTCCATGGGCACTGTTCTTCTGAATTGGCTTCTATAATTCCCGCTCTCTCTTTCAAAACAGTCCGAACACGTGCCGCCACCAGCCAACATCCATTTACTGTCCAACTTCAAACCCACAGAACCAACTTTTCATCTTCCTCATTTATTCATTCAACTGCCGTTTTCTGGAACAACCTTCCTTCATACGTATTTCCTGAAAATTACAATCTACAGAAGTTCAAGTCCAATGTCAACAAATATCTTCTTTCGTCTTCTCAACCTCCAACCCAAGCACGGTACTAAGTACTATAGGTTCTAATACCTCTCGTGTTTGGGGTTCACATAAAAAAAAAAAAAAAAAAAAAAAACCCTGCCAACCTTCGTATCGTCTCCAAACTTCAACATTAAGCCTGACATACCACCATCAATATCATTTATAAATACAGAAAACAATCAAGGACCCAATACTGAACCCTAAGTGACTCCACTAATAACATTAGTCCACGATGAGCAGTGTCCATTGATTACCACCTCTGTCTTCTTCCCCCTCAACCACCCCTTTATCCATAGCAGCAATTTGCCTCCAATGCCACACTGCTCCAATTTGTGCAGCAGTCTTCCATGTCCAACAGTATCAAAAGCCTTTCTAAGATCCAAGAATATAATATCAAAGTTATTCCCTGCATCCAGTTCTTTTGTGAGTGCATCATAGTATCCAATCAAATTGGTCAGGCAAGACTTCCCCTTAACAAAACCATGCTGTGTCTGAGCTATAACTGAAGTCTTGTCTAGATGATCCTGCAGTGCTTCTTTAACCAGTGCCTCCATTAATTTTCCGGGAACAGAAGTTAAACTCACAGGTCTATAATTACTTGTGTCAGCCTTTGATCCTCCTTTGTGAATTGGGGTCACATTTGCACATTTCCAGTCCATGGGTACCTCCCCTGAGTCCAAGGAAGCTCTCATAATTATGGCTAAGGGTTTGCTTACTTCCTTTGCTGCCTCCTTTAATATAACTGGATAGATCCCATCCACCCCAGGTGCCTTTCTTGTGTTTATCTTCAACAATTTCTCCTCCACTTTGCTCTCAGTTTATTACAACATTCTCTAGCTTACTGCTAGAGTTGAATACACCTCTGCCATTCCCCTCGCTGAATAACTCCTCATGTGTGAATGTCGATGCAAAATATTCATTTAGTTTGTTAGCTACCTGAGCAGGGTCATCAACAGTTGACCCATCGATATCAAGTGGACCAATCTGATTCATCCCCTTCCTTCTAGAGTTTACATAAGTAAAGAACTCTTTGCTGTTTTTCTTCGCATCCCTTGCCAAGGATCTCTCGTAATCTGCCTTCGCCTGCCTAACCTCCTTTGTAACTTGGTTACAGATCAACTTGTATCTATCATAGGCTCCTGTGTCATGTGTTAATTTGTACATATCCCATGCACTTTTCTTCTCTGCCATATGCCTTATTAGTTCATCTCACATCCATTTAGGACTACACCTTGAACAATATTTCTTAGTTGGTATGTAAAGCCTAGTAGCTTCCAAGATAAGTTCTTTGAATGCTTCCCATTTTGAATTTGCTGTTGGCAATATCATCAGTTGATCCCACTGTATAAAATTTAAATACTGTCTCAGTCCATTGTAGTCGCCTTTACGAAAGCAATACCCCTTCCCTTTACCCCTAATGGTAGTTACCTCTTTGAGTAACTCCCACTTCACAACACTATGCTCACTGCCACCTAGTGATTCATTTATCTGCAGATTCATAATGCATGAAGAATCACTACTGATAATCAAATCAAGAGTATTACTCCCTCTAGTTGCCTCCCGAACATGCTAATGTAGAAAACAATCATCCAATAAATCCACAAAAGCCTGGCTACTGTGTGAGTGACCAGTCCCCAAATTCCAGTCAATATCTGGGAAATTAAAATCCCCCATTATAAGACTCTCTGATTTACAGGCCCACTCTATTTCTCCGAACAGTTTCTTATTATACTCATCAGTGTCATTAGGCCTATAGCACACTCCTACTCTCAATTTTGATCTCCCAATGCTTATGTCACACCAAACTGACTCGACACTGCATTGTCCAGCGATGTCGACTGGCTTCACTTCCTTGGATTTTGTGTGTTTTTTTAACTAATAGCATAACCCCTCCTCCCTTCGTATCCTGTCTATCCTTTCTGTAGACATTGTACTCCCCAAATTCCAGTTCTGCATTCCTTATATATGTGTGACACCACGTCTCTGAAATCCCCAGTATATCTGCCTTTGATGTTTTGAGCAATACCTCAAATTCATCAAATTTATTTACTAAACTCGTAGCATTGGTGTATACGCAAGTATACATGCACCTGTTCTTTTTCTTAGCTACCCTAACACAACCCATGTGTTTACTTGTACCCCAATTATTCCCAGCAGTCTCTGAAATATCCTGCATCTTATTTTCCAGGCTGCGGCTCATTCCAATAGAAGCAGTGCAAGAATCACTTTCACCTCTGCCAGTTGATTGATTGATTGATTTGGTAGTTGTTGGCGCATCGGCTTCTGTGGCCATATTGCACCTCCAAAGGTTTTTGCAGTACTTTGATCCAAGCCCGAGGCGGGAATCGAACCCGCGACCTTTGGGTTGCCGGGCAGGTACTTTACCCACTCGGCTAACCCGGTCGGCCCCTCTGCCAGTGGCTACTGTTAATCTATTAGTCCTTGTTTCTCCCCAATCTAGCAGTTTTCCGACCCACCTAACACTGCCTCGATAGCATCAGCAAACATTCTTGCACCCTTTGTATTTATGTGTATCCCATCCCTGTAGAAGCAGTCTCTCCTGTTAACAAGTACAGACCGGGCTGAAAAAAATTCTACCCCTTGTGCCCTGCACAATCTTTCCAGGGCCGAATTGATTGACAGGGCTCTCATCATATACTCACTCCTATCGTGCCTGGGCAGAATTGCAGACACTTTCAATTTCAACCCTAATTCACGGGTTTTTTTCATTAGTGACCTGTACTTGTCAAATAATTCCGCCGGTCTCCTACTCTTAATATCATTAGTGCCAACGTGTACAACTATATCACCTTTTGTGCCCTTAAAAGGTGATATCCGCTCTACAACGTCATCAACCTTTGCCCCTGGCAGACATACCCTGGTCCTGTTCCACCTATCCTTTTTACAAAGCATGTTTCCCGTTTCCCTGACAATAGAGTCACCAACAACTACTAGTTCCTTTGGGACCAGCGCATTCTGCCTTGGGGGTTGCCGCTGTGTTGCGCGATGACCAAGTGCAAGCTCTGGCATTGGTGTGGGCAGCTGAGAACTTGATGGGCCCCTCACTTGTAATCCTTCGAGGGCATCCACCCTGTCCTTCAAGCTCTCATATAGGCCCATAACAACGCTGAGTTGTCGCCTGATCTCCTTACACTCCTTGCATCGCACACATACAAAGACATCCCCCATGGCAATATCATATCCCATACTTGACTGCTTCGCAAACATCAAGCAAATAGTGCATCTTAAAAGGCTGTAATTCAGAGGTCAACTGCCCCCCCCCCCTCAGTTCTCCCCTGGGCCACAGCATTCCCATTAGCTTGAGCCTTTTGCTTTGCTGCTCTGGTTTGAGTCATGATTTAGATTTACTTTCAATAAAATTTCAATTTCTGTACAAAATTAAATCCTAAACTTGTATCCAAACACAGTTATAACGCTATATTTATGTTTCAGTAAAGAGTGTTATCTACGAAATATTTACGTTTCAGTAACGAGTGTTATCTACGAAATATTTATGTTTCAGTAACGAGTGTTATCTACGAAATCCCTTTATATAACTTCCGTATCAAGTTATGTATTAATTATTTATTTTAACTAATTATTTATGTTACGTAACCTAAGTGGTTATGTGTATAGTTAAAAGTAGAATTTAAATGCCAATGAAGTTCGACAAGATTAATAGATTTTACTGATTAATTTTCCCGTAACAATGGCGGATATTTACGAACGGTAAACACGTGTATTTGATACCCTTTCCGATACTAAGTAATACCTACAAAATCTCTATCTAAGTTACTTTAAACTTAAGTACCGTAATAGGAATATAAAGCTACTCTAGAAAATGAGTTAATATGTCAATTTAAACTAATAAAGCAGAAAATAAATCAGAAAAAACTTCTCTGTTCCAAGAGCAGCAGAAAGGTACGTCCGCACCGGCAACCTTCGTGTGCGAAATTCTGGAGGTACTTCCAATTCTGTCACAAGTTCTGTGGCACTAACTTGTGACAGAATTGAACACCTGATGGCCGCTATCGGGTGTACAATAAAGAATAACAGCAAAATACTCGACGGATTTTGTTGCACCAGAAAAATTCTTTTTCTAGTGCTTCTCTGGACTCCCTCTTCCTTTGAACGTGACCGCTTTGTGTGCTTTTATTTTTTTTACATTCTAAAAAAGAAATTATGAGGCAACAGACGATTAGAAAAAATTTTCTTGCATGTTTTGTTTCAACTTACTTGTTATACAATAACGAAATTTATAAAATAACTGCACTTTGTGCTTTATCAGCGATGAAATGTGGAACTCCATCATTCATTAACCTATAAAGCTTCTTATATTTAGCCTGTTTAACAGGTGGATATGAGAATAATAAGAAAATCTGTTTGGTGGTAGACACTCATCGACACCGCTAGTTCAAGTGAGTGATATACACATTTGATAAGAAGCAGACAGGGAATCTCAACCTTTAATTTCTTATACATCATTGTTATTTTAAACCAATGCGAATACATTATCAGTACACGTGCAATACGTCGGTGCAATTTTAATCCATTATTTCTTAGCGACGATTCACATATATGAATTAAAGATTCATATATTTCTTCTGCAATGCATTCATTCAATTCGATTATGTCAAGAAAAGATACCACTAATCGATTCTTGAAGTTCGAATAGTACCGTATTACAATTCCCAACATTTTTATAACACTAATGTCATTACGTACTTTCATCGATAAAACTGAAGTTTCTGTTTCCTAAATCAGGTTTTAAATTATCCACGAAATGTGGAGCTATTGCATTACATATTATTAAAGTACATTTTGTTCTTCGCAGTTTGAAATCCTTATTTACCCTATTGTCCAAAAAGCTAAATTCACAAATGTCACTCAAGTGATCAACTACCCAATGCACAGCTGTGATCAACTACCCAATGATCAATTGGGTAGTTGATCAAAAACGATAAGTGTTTGCCTTTTATTTACATGATTGTTATTTTATATTGTACTTAATACGTAGTCATATAGTTATAGTTACGCTGGTTATTTTTTATTTTTAATTTACATAAAGAGTTTTTGTGGATTTTACTTACGATAAGTAAAACCGTTATTTCGTTCCATTTTTGTAGCCATTGTTTTTGAATATAGTGGTAGGGAATTCAAATTTTTTAATTGAGGTAGCTAGGTAGCTCTAACGCATAATTATATAGTAATACGCTTCACTGTTTCTATTTAATAGTTTCTATTCAAATACTATTGATATTTAATTTATTGATTTTATTAATTTAAACTACCATGCCCCAGACTAGAGCAGCAAAGCAGCGGGCACAAAGTGGCAGGAGTGCTGTGACTCAGGGGAGAACTGAGGGGGGCAATTCTCCAACGCATCACAGCCTAAAAAAATGTGCAACTTGTGAAATGTTTGCCGAACTCTCTGGAACGGAACATGATATTCCCATGGGGGATGTCTTTGTGTGTGCGCGATGTAAGGAGTGTAAGGAAATCAGGCGACAACTCAGCGTTGTTATGGGCCTATATGAGAGCTTGAAGGACAGGGTGGATGCCCTCGAAAGATCTAAATTGAGGGGCCCATCAGGCTCTCAGCTGCCCACATCAACGCCAGAGCTTGCACTTGGTCATCACGCAACACAGCGGCAACCCCTAAGGCAGAATGCGCTGGTCCCACAGGAACTAGTAGTTGCTGGTGACTCTATTGTCAGGGAAACGGGAAACATCCTTTGTAAAAAGGATAGGTGGAACAGGACCAGGGTATGTCTGCCAGGGGCAAAGGTTGATGACGTTGTAGAGCGGATATCATCTTTCAAGGGCACAAAAGGTGATATAGTTGTACACGTTGGCACTAATGATATTAAGAGTAGGAGACCGGCGGAATTACTCAACAAGTACAGGTCACTGTTGAAAAAAAGCCGTGAAATAGGGTTGAATTTGAAAGTGTCTGCAATTCTGCCCAGACACGATAGGAGGGAGTACATGATGAGAGCCTTGTCGATCAATTCGGCCCTGGAAAGATTGTGCAAGGCTCAAGGGGTAGAATTTTTTTCAGCCTGGACTGTACTTGATAACAGGAGAGATTGCTTCTACAGGGATGGGATACACTTAAATAGAAAGGGTGCAAGAATATTTGCTGATGCTATCGAGGCAGTGTTAGGTGGGTCGGAAAACTGCTAGCTTGGGGGGAGACAAAGACCAATAGTTTAACAGTAACCGCAGGCAGAGGTGAAGGTGATTCTTGCACAACTTCTATTAGAATAAGAAGCGACCTGGAGCGAGGGGTGTTGGGGGTTTCAGGGACGGATGGCAGTCATCATGGAATAGTTGGGTATATGGGATGTGTTAGGGTAACAAGGAATAGGCATAGGAGCATGTATGCTTGCATGTATACCAATGCTAGAAGTACAGTAAATAAATTTGATGAATTTGAAGTGTTGGTCAAGACATCAAAGGCGGATATTGTTGGGATAGCAGAGACGTGCTGTCACAAAGATATAAGGAATGCAGAACTGGAATTTGGGGAGTACAATGTATACAGAAAGGATAGACAGGACAGGAAGGGGGGAGGGGTTATGCTGTTAATTAAGAAAAACATAAAATCAAAGAAAGTGCACCCAGTTAATATAGATGAACAGTGCTCTGTTGAGTCAGTTTGGTGTGAGATAAGCACTGCGAAAAGAAAAAAAAGAGTAGGAGTGTGTTATAAGCCTAATGACTTGAATGAGTACAATGAACAATTGTACAGAGAAATAGAGTGGGCCAGTAAATCAGAATGTCTTATAATGGGGGATTTTAACTTCCCAGATATTGACTGGAACTTGTGGGTTGGTCACTCACACACTAGTCAGACTTTTGTGGATTTATTGGATGATTGTTTTCTGCAGCAGCATGTTCGAGAGGCAACCAGAGAAAGTAACACTCTTGATCTGGTTATTTGGCGCCTCCGTAGCCGGGTGGGAAGGAGCAGCAGTGCGTAGTACAATCTTCTTGATTAGACCGGGGTTCGAGCCCGTCACCACCAAATACGGAGGATGCGGAAAGGTAAGGGAATGACCACCGCATATCATGGAGCAATATGGCCTTAGTTGCTAATGCTCCTAAAAAAAAAAAAAAAAAACCAACCAACCAGATCTGGTTATCAGCAGTGATCATTCGTGTATTAAGAATTTGCAGATAAAGGAACCACTAGGTGGCAGTGATCACAGTTTGCTGAAGTGGGATTTACTCAAAGAGGTAACTACCGTCAGGGGTAAAGGAAAGGGTTTTTGCTTCCGTAAAGGGAAGTACAGTGGTCTCAGACAGTTTTTAAATTCTGTACAGTGGGATCAACTGACGATGTTATAAACAGTAAATTCTAAGTGGGAAGCATTCAAAGAATTAATCGTGGAAGCTACTAGACTTTATATGCCGATTAAGAAATATCGTTCAAGGCCTAAATGGTTATCAAATGAACTAATGAGACTCGTGACAGAGAAGAAAAATGCATGGGATGCGTATAAATTATCAGGTGACGCAGAAGCCTGTGGCAGATATAAGCTAGTCTGTAATCAGGTCACAAAGGAGGTTCGGCAGGCGAAGGCGGATTACGAGAAATCTTTGGAAAAAGATGCAAAGAAAAACAGCAAGGATTTCTTTACTTATATAAACTCTAAAAGGAAGGGGATGAATATGATTGGTCCACTTGACATCGATGGTTCGACTGTTCATGATCCTGCTCAGATAGCAAACAAACTGAATGAGAATTTTGCATCTACATTCACACGTGAGGAATTCTTACAATTTGAAAATGGAAGAAGGTTATCAAATTGTAGCAGTGTGCTTAATGATTTTGTAATAACTGAGAGCAAAGTGGAGGAGAAATTGTTGAAGTTAAACATAAGAAAGGCAGCTGGGGTGGATGGGATCTATCCAGTTATTTTAAAGGAGGTGGCAAAGCAACTAAGCAAACCCTTAGCCATAATTATGAGAGCATCCTTGGACTCAGGGGAGGTTCCCACGGACTGGAGATGTGCAAATGTGTCCCCAATTCACAAAGGTGGATCGAAGGGTGACACGAGTAATTACAGACCAGTTATTTTAGTATTAAATCAGCTCAGATATTGAGCTGATTTTCCCAACCTCAGAGGCCTTTTTCAGGATACAGACCAGTTAGTTTAACTTCTGTTCCGGGTAAAATAATGGAGTCGCTGGTTAAAGATGCATTGCAGGATCATCTAGACAAGACTGCAGCAATAATTCAAACACAGCATGGGTTTGTTAAGGGAAAGTCTTGTCTGACAAATTTGATTGGTTATTATGATGTGGTCACAAAGGAACTGGATGCAAAAAATAATTTTGATATCATATACTTGGATTTCAGGAAAGCTTTTGACACTGTTGCCCATGGAAGACTACTGTACAAATTGGAGCAGAATGGTATTAAGGGTAAGTTGCTACAATGGATAAAAGGATGGTTAAGTGGGAGAAGACAGAGGGTGGTAATCAATGGGTGATGCTCTTCGTGGACTAATGTTATTAGTGGAGTCCCACAGGGTTCGGTGTTGGGTCCACTGTTGTTTTGTGTATTTATCAATGATATTGATGAAGGTATATCAGGCTTAATGTCGAAGTTTGCAGATGACACAAAGGTTGGCAGGGTTGTTAATGACAGTAATGGCAGTGTGCTACTGCAACAGGATCTAGATAATTTGGGCAGATGGGCTAAGAAGTGGCAACTGAAGTTCAACCTTGACAAATGCAAAGTTCTGCATATGGGTAGAAGTAACCCCAGAGAAACGTACCAACTGTGTGGTACTACACTTAAGGTGGTAGAAAATGAAAAAGACCTGGGAGTAATTGTGCAGTCAGATATGAAGTTTTCTGAGCAGTGCAGACAGGCTGCTAGGGCGGGTAATGGGGTTTTGTCAATGATATATAGGAATTTTGCTAGCAGGGAAAAGGAGGTGATTGTCCCTCTGTATAAGGCAATGGTCAGGCCACGCCTTGAGTACTGCGTACAGGTCTGGAGGCCTCATTTTAGGCAGGATGTAGATTTGCTTGAGCGTGTACAGAGAAGAGCAACACGATTGGTGAGGGGAATGAAGGGATTCTCTTACCAAGAGAGGCTTAAGTTCTGCAAATTGCAGTGGCTGGAGACTAGGCACCTGCGCGGTGATCTGATTGATGTTTATAAGGCCTTGAATGGGTTGAGCACGCTGAATTCTGATGGGATCCTTCCACTTGTTCAGATTACCAACCTACGGGAAAAAAGTTCAAATTAAGAAAGGACAGATGTAGAATAGATGTGCGGAAATTTGCCTTTAGCCAGCGGGTGGTTAATTGCTGGAACAAACTTCCATCTGTCGTTGTGGAAGTTGATAGGTTAAATAAATTTAAGGAGGAACTGGACAGGCATTTGGAGGGAATGGTGTGATTTTTTTTTTTTTTGGCTGATGCTGCATAAGCTCCTACACTTGCTTTCTTGCATCATGTGCCACTACTACTACTACTACTACTACTACTACTACTACTAATTACCCAATGCATAGCTATGAAAAATGCTATGCTGGTTTCTGCCTTTGCACCTTCTGTATCGCCAATTTTCTTGAATGGCAATACTCTCTGGTGCTGAAAACTAACGGGCTCTTTGTCTTTCTTGTGATTAATTTGTAATTACGATGCCTCTCAATATCACTTAATTTGGGTTTCAGCGTGCACGTACAATATTTGCAAAAAACATTTTAAATAATCGCCATCTAATTTGCAGAGTGAGTTCTTGTATTCAGTGTCTCTGAGCCATTATTATTATTATTATGGTGCCAGGAAGCCTGAGGCTTATGCTGCACCTGCCAAAAAAAAAAAAAAAAAAAAAAAATTCCCTATTACCCTGAGAGAGAGTGAGAGAGAGAGAGAGAGAGAGAGAGAGAGAGAGAGAGAGAGAGAGAGAGAGAGAGAGAGAGTTAGAAAAGCAGAAAGGAATCATCAAGAAAGAGAAGAATGATGATATCCGGGAAGCCCATAATCACCAGATGTGAGCCCCTGGAGGTGTTGATCACAAAAGTTTCAGATAAAGGAAGTTGAAGAGTTCTGAGTGATTGGTGGAAATTCATATTACAATTTTTCAGGTTATAATCTTTCTCCGATCTGGGCGCCTCCGTAGCCAGGTGGGCAGGAGCGGCAGTGCGTAGCACACGCTTCTTGATTAGACTGGGGTTCGAACCCGTGACCACCAAATACGGAGGATGCGGAAAGGTCAGGCAGGGAATGACCACCGCATATCCCCAGAGCAATATGGCCCTAGTTGCTAATGCTCCAAATAACAACAACTCCGATCTGTAAATGATCCACCAACAAATTTTCAAGAAAAGAAATACTGATATCAGATAAAATTACAAATCGTTCTGTCAAATTGTAACAAAATGCAAAGAATAGTAAAAAAAAAAAATATATATATGTATGATTTTAGGGTCCCCCGTAAATGATTACATCTACGGTCTACCCCTATATTTAATGTCTGTAAACTCCATGTGTTCTGTGGTCGATTTGTCTGTTTGCTTGACGAAAAAACCCAAATTTCTGTGGAATAAACTTTGCTGACACCGTCTCAACTCAGCAACAGAGTGCAAAAAAGCCCATTCGATTTCCTCGCGCCATCGAAGGGATTTGAACGCGGGCTTTTTCCAACAGGTGAGGGGAAAGGATGGTGGCGATACCACTGTGCTACCCGCACAAGCAAAGAATAGATAAATAAAAAAATAAAATAAATCTACAGCAATCAGTGACATTAAATCCTAATTAACTCTGGTGAGTATGGGCTTCACACACCAGGGTCGTCCTGAGCTAGATATCATCATTCTTCTCTTTCTTGGTTATTCCTTTCTACTTCTAATTCTCTCTCTCAGAATAACTCGGGAATGTTTTTTAGCTGGTGTAGCATAAGCCTCAAGCTTCCTTGCACCATATGGCTAATAATAATAATAATATTATTATTATTATTATTACAAACTATACAACGTTGGAAGATCGCCGATGTCATGGGTATCCCCATTCATAGTTTGTGAATGTCCATTATGTAAACTGAAATAATAAATTCACTTACATTTATTAATAAAATCACTTATTACAGAATCTCTACTAAGTTAGCATTGCATTGCGCACAAAGCACATCATTGCAATTCAGAGGTGCACATTCATTGTTCACTAAGCGCGAAAAAAAAAAAAAAAAGTACAGACAAGAAAAATAGCTTTTTGAAATTCGTATATCTTTCTGTGATGTGTAAATGATCCTTCAACAAATTTTCAATTAAAAAAAAATTACTGACACCAGAGTAATAAAATTACAAATTGTTCTGTCAAATTGTAACAGAATGCAAAGAAAAGAAAAATATTTAAATAAATAAATCTACAGCAATGAGTAACGTATATTAGTATCAAAGCTGGACAACGTCATGGATCATTCATAATTTGTGAATGGCCCACATTCACAAATTAAGAACGAAAACGGAATAATAAATTTACTTACATCTTCAGCCTTTCTATCACGTTGGAAAAAAAATAGTGGTAATGAGTAAATTTTTTCATGTCCTGAGAAACTTAAAAATGTAGAATCACTGCACTTGAAAATGTAGAATCACAGAATGGTACATGATGCTTGATAAGAGCTGCAGAACTTTTTCTGCCAATAAAGCAAATGAAAATCTCTGTGATTGGCTGATTTTTTTTGTTTCATTTCCCACTCTCTTTTCCCAAGTTACTCCATCAATTAACTTTCCAACAAATTTTCCCACCACAAACGAAAACAGAACAGATACAGTACATATAAAACGGTTATAAAATGTATTATTCATGGCCAGTAACAAAGTCCGGATCTTGTTGGCTTATCGAAACAGAGCAATAGACAAGGGTAGAATGTTGTTGTGAAAAGGGCAAATGAAAACCTCAAAACCATAAATTTAACGAAACTTAATGCTTTGTAGTGACCGAAGTAGATGCTTTACTCTGCCTGGTCTTTGCTTATTCTCTCTCTGAACACAAATTACTATATAAGGGTTAGCCGTAAATGATTACATTAACCCGTATTAGTGTCTGTAAATTGCGTGTGTTCTCTGGTCGATTTGCCTGCTTTGCTGGACGAAAAAACCTCAGTTTCTGAGGGGAAAAAACTTGCTATCTACGCCCGAGACCGACTAACTCAGCCACGGAGTGAAAAAAGCCCACTAAAGTTCCTCGCGTCATCGATGGTTCGAACACGGGCCTTTTCCACCCGGTGTGGGGAGGACGGTGACGATACCACTGTTCTACGCACGCAGACCGTCTCTGAACACAGCGGGATAAATGCTAATTACAGGAAGAGTCTCTCCCAATACACTGGTCAGGTTCAGAACGCCATATGTGAGGATCAAACGAACCGCGATTGAAATGTGTTTTTTGTTACCATAGTAGTAACTCATTCCTAGTCCTTGCAGTTTTTAGTTTTAGATAAAAAAGAAAAAAAAAAAAAGAGCCAAATCGAGCGCGGTAGGCGTTAGAAACGACAAGAATGAGTTACACTGTTATGCAGCAAATTTGTGTATTGTAAAATAAAACATATTATCCTCTGACAATAATTAGAGTATGCACACACAAAAAATGTAAATTCACCAACACCAAAATAAAAATTCAGACTGTGGTGTCTATTTGACACTGGTGTTGCTGAATATTTCACGACTATCTTTAATTTACTAATATTTCTATAAGCTTGGAATCAGTCTAAACAATACTCGGGTGGTGGCCAGTCGCTTGGTTGATAAGAATGTGTTACATTTAATTTAAAAAACTTGCTCCTTTATGAATTATAATCGTGAATTGTCTTGAGAATTGAATCTGTCTTCCAAACTTCGCGGGCTCCCTTTCAAGCTCGGCTCAAATGCAGCTGCATTGGCATAATTATGCCACTATGCCAATGGTTTGTGTCGTGTTCCAGCTCCAACTCAATAAATAAAATGAAGAATAATATAAATTTTACTTATACAATAAGGAGCACAATTATTCAAATAAAAACACACCAACATTACAATACAACTTTATAGCGACGCGTACTGCGTTCGGCAGGGCGAGAGAGGTTGCTCGGCCATACAGCGGGAGCTAGACGAAAGTAATTAATTTTCATACATGTATACCCCACCTGGCCGATACCTTGTGTGAAAATTAATTACTTTTGATATTTCAAGGGATGTGTGAAAACTGGCCTTGAGATAATTACCTAGACAATGGCCAAATTTTCCACGCCTTTATAAGTTAATCAGACTTTGCTGTTGACATATTATGAATTAAAAAAAAATGATAATAAAAATAAATAATAAAACATTATTTTTGTCTGCGTCCTTTGTACTCATTAATAAAATGCTAATCATATTTCCTAAAGATATGTAAAAAAAAGTCATTGTTTCGAGTTTCACAGGAGCCCTTTAACTTAAAAAATAACTTTTTCCTTCTCTTTTTTTCATTTTATTTATCTAAAAGTATGGTAAGTGTCTATACTTTAAAACAGAAACAGTTTTCTTTTATTTTTCAAACGCTTAACTTTTACCATTAAATTATAAATTTAAAATTTAGGTTTACAAGCGAAATTTCTATTTGGAAGTTCGTGTTATTTCAAATAAATCTGATATTTGTAATTTGATAAGAAAGTGATAAGAGCAGAGGAGGGAAGGCGTTATTTTTTGATTTCGAAGTCTAGGTAATCGACTGTAAATTAAATAAACTGCTTATTAAAGGCACAAGAAAGAATATGACAAAATATAGTATTGCATCCCTTATTAGTGACTGGAAATTACTGAGTAGCGAATTTAACGATTTAGAAGTAAGTGTTTATCCTACTGTTACGGATATTTAACTAAAATGAGATTTTTCTTTCAGGAACCGTGCACAAATGCTCCATTTTTTATGCTAGAAAAAGTTTTTTTTTCTTTTTAAAAGAAGTAAATATAATTTCCAACTTTCATTATCATTCGATATTTTCAGAGGAAACATCAACTAGCAAATTTAAATTACTTCTGTATTTTTCTCTTAATTACTGTTGATTTATTTAAAACCTGAAACCACTTACTGAAGAAGAAAAAAAAAAAAACATTTCGAAACATTTTATTCGCTTTTCACATTACCCATGGGGAATTAACGGTAATGTCTTGGAGCACTCAGACTATTACACGAAATGGTCGCAGTCATCGACGATGTTAAGTAACTGCTGGGCTTCTCCAAGTAGCATGCAACGTGTGCATGACATACGTGCGCTAGGTTTTGAGAGGCGATGCGTAGTGGTTACAGATGATATATTTATTTTTTTTGTATGCTGAGTTATGCGGAGGTCGATAATTTATACTACGAATTGTAATTTTCAGCAAAGATTTGCCGACAGTCACCGTATTGGTACATTGTTTATGTCAATAAAAGGAGTTGAGACCCATAAGTTTTTAATTTTTGGATGTTTGAGAATGATGTAAGGGTATTTATTGAGGTGGGGGGGGGTTGATTTATTGGTGCAATGTCGACATCGACAGTTGTTATTGGCAAATTGCAAAAAATAAGAGAAATGAGTTTTAAGCGTCAATAAAGGGAGAATAAGTTGTTAGGTAGCTGTGTCTTATTTTAATTTAATGTAATACGTTTATTGATATTAGATTGTTCTTGTTTCTTCTTGCGACGGTTATCCCAAGTTTATTACAACATAAGCATATGTATAATTTTTACAATTTAAAAATGATATAACATGTATAATTTTTAAATTATAAAAGCCGTTTTCTTTGTTTAAGTAATAGTTAATAAGGTAATAGATAATGATTGTAATTTGTTTATTACTTATTAGATAATTTTATTAGAGATCTATTATTATTATTATCATTAGCCATATGGTGAAAAGAAGCTTGAGGCTTATACTGCACCAGTCCAAAAAAATTTGAGTTACCCTGAGAGAGAGAGAGAGGAGTCAGAGTCAGAAGTTGAAGGGAATCACCAAGAAAGAGAAGAATGATGATATCCAGTTCAGGACCCTGGGTATTATTAGTGAAAAAACTTGCATGTAAAAATATAACCTCAGGGGCTCACATCTGGTGAGTCAGGGCTTGGCAAACCCAGGGTCCTGAGCTGGATATCATCATTCTTCTCTTTCTTGGTGATTCCTTTCTACTTCTGACTCTCTCTCAGGGTAAGTCAGGGACAGGAATTTGGGGGCCTCATATAAAAAAAAAACTAAAAGAACATTTTCAATTTCATTTTATTGTGACAACAAAAAAAAAAAAAAAAAATCATATGACATAAAAGAAAAATATCTAACCCAGAAGAATAATTCAGAATAATACATACACCACTAATAAGTATTTTTATTCTACTTTATATGCACTTTTTTGGGCTGAGAAATTGTATATCAGTTCATTATAATCAATCCTGTTTGTGATATCATTCTTAATACAAATTATTGTCAAATTACTTTAATTTTTCTTGTCCAAGTGAATTTCTAATATAATTCTTAACTCTTTTAAGCACAGAGAACGATCATTCTGCTGACCCGTTCGAAACAGGAATTGACAAAAATATTGTTTAAAAATTATGTTCACATTAGGAAAAATTGATATTAGTTCTTGAATTTCTTTGTACATTAAAGAAGGTGAATATAAATTTTCATTTTTTGCAAAATATATAAAGTGCGTTAATTCTTTAAAAACATTAGCGTCAATGTCATCTGAATAAGTATTTATTGAATTACAGTGGCGGACAAAAAAACTGCATCACTTGTGAATTTTGCAAATACTGTAATGTGTTTTGCGCTGCACTGTGGGTTGCAGAAATGTTCAAAATGCATGTTAGATGGGATATATATCTCTGTGAATGAAATCTAGTAAAAAAACTCCACCTGATATACCTAATTGCCATAAATATCTTCCCAAAGGGTAAAATGTGTAATTAATGGAAATATGAGAAATCATGCAAATGACAATCATGACAACCAAACATACATTTTATTGCATTTATGTGTACAAACTGAAATAACAAGTTAACGTAATAGTATTATGTACTGTAAATCAACAAAATAAGTCCTCAATATTTTGTTGTTCCTCCTCGAGCTGCAATTACAGCTTTTCAAAGATCTGGCACAGTTAATCAACCTCTGGATATATGGTCGCCCAATATTGCAGTACCACACCCTTACAATGCGCTCCTGCAGCTGAATCTTACTTGTTGGCTTCTGAGCAATTTTAGATGACATTATGTACCAGCAATTTTCAATAGGGTTCAAATCTGCACTGTTGCCGGGCCATTCCAACACTGTAATGCCAGAATTTCTGAGGTATGACTGCACCTTAAGAGAGAAAAACAAGGGAAAACATTGCCGTATGTTTTAAGCCTTGTGAGACAAGAAGACAAACTCATCATTAAATCTAAGGGCTCACATCTAGTGAGTATGTACTTGGCACACCCAGCGTCCTGAGCTGGATATCATTCTTCTCTTGCTTGGTGATTTCCTTCTAAGGCCTGACGTAGCCCAGTGGTCAGGAGCGAGAGTGCATAGCACGCATTCCTTGAGTGGACCGGGGTTCAAGCCCGTGACTACTAAATACGATAAATATTTGTATTGATGATTTATTGTAAACTCTACTGACTTGGTTGTCGTGCCGGAGTATAAACAGAAAATTTAAAATTTACTTCTCTCTCTATCTCTCAGGGTTACTCAGAAATTTTGTTTTGGCTGTTGCAGCATAAGCCTCAGGCTTGCTTGCACAATAATAATAATAATAATAATAATAATAACTTACCGATTTTGCTGTGTGGCAAGGTGCTGAGGCCTGTTGAAAAATGCAGTTTTGGACATCTGTGTGGTGATCCCTAATAACGGGTTTCAGGCAATCCTCCAAGATAGCAGTGTAGGTTTTGGCATTCACCGTTCTGTTAATAAACTACTTTAATCTGCCCCACCCCTTTGCTTGTTATGCATCCCCAGACCATATGACTGTCAGGCAACTTTACGGTCGGTGTTATGCAGTCAGAATGGTATGCTCCGATTTTCATCTTCTGACATATCGCTTCCCACCTGAGCCATTCTGGTTCAATTTTGTCTGCGTGGGTAACACAGTGGTGTCGTCACCGGGTGGAAAAGCCCCTGGTTTGAATCCCATTGTTGATGCAAGTAACTTTAGTGGGCTTTTTTTTTCACTCCATGGCTGAGTTGGTCGAATCTCAGGTGTAGATAGCGAGGTTTTCCCCCCAGAAACGGGTTTTTTCATCCAGTAAACAGGCAAATTGACCCAGAGAACACATGCAATTTACAGACAAAATAAATATATGGGTAGACGTAATCATTTATGGGGGACCCTCATATCATATCATAATTTTTTTTTTTTTCTTGCAGGTTTAATTTCGATTTGTTAGAAAAGATGACAGTGTCCCATTGCTCTTTTGTCCATGAAACATGCGTTTTAGCCCAAGCAAGTCTCTTCTTCCTCATTTGTTGGGTCAACAGAGGCTTCTTCTTGGGTCGATAGGCATGCAGACCACATTCTGAAAGCTGTATTTGGATAGTTTGTGCATTTGTTTCAACACCAGAGGCCATCTCAAAGTCCAGTTTTAGATCAGGAGCACTAGCTTGGCGATTACGAAGTTTCAAATATGGATCTTGGGAATGCGTAGTCACTCTCTTACGGCCTGAACCAGGTCTTCACTTCACATCACCAGTTTCATGCTTTAATTTCAGCACGCGGAATACTGTTGACTGGTGGCAGCCAATTTTATCAGCGATAGCACATGTAGAAAGCCCTTCCTATGACAGAGCAACAGCTACACTTTTTTTTCTTGGGTCAACTGAACATATGGAGCCATGCTTACACCTTCGCAAAACAGGATACCAATGAGCATGTATACCGTTCCCACGCCATATTTATAGAAATGTCTGATGCAATACCTTGCAATTACTTCTGATGTAATACTATACAATTACTGTCTGATGCAATAGAAGCATTATCTGATGCAATACCTTTGCTTTGCAACCAACAAAATGACTGTAATCAAACAATATCTTATATGTTTCCCTATAAATGTTACTTGTTTTAAGGTGATGCAGTTTTTTGTCCACCACTGTATATGATGACAATGATTTTAAAAGATTTACAGCATGTTATAAATTTGAATCGTTATTTTGAAGATTTTCAAATTCATTTGCAAAAATATTTTTCTCTTCCACTTTCAATTATTATCATAGCCTGTAAGAAGCCTTAGCTGCATTTTGCTGCTAGTTCCAGATAAGCAGTCACCTGTGTTCTATGTGAGAACACCCTTAAGCATGAGGCTGTCAGGGGCGCTTGTTCCATACAGGGCAGTCTTTGCTCTTTCAATTTACTGAACTATTTAAGGAAGAACTAATTTTAAAATTTCTTCAAAATCGGTAAAACCATTTTTGAAGAAAACGTAATTTTCAAATTAATCACTTAAAAATATTAGTAAAAAACAGCAATGAGTTTTTCAAACAGTGATTTTGGGGGCTCCCCCTCTGATCGGGGGCCCCTAGGCAGATGTCTTTTTTTTTCCTTTTGGATGACGTTCCCCTGGTTGGAGAATTTTTTTTATTTTTGGCTGATGCAGCATAAGCTTAAGGCTTCCTTGCACCATATGGCTAATAATAATAATAATCAGAAAAAAACCCAATTACTTTTACTGATCTGTTTAAACACAAACGTTACAGTACAAAGATCGCTTTAAAAGATTATGGAGGCTATGTGAGTGCCTGAGGCCTCATGCACCTTTTTATAAGTACAGCCCTGATTAGATGTCGGAACCAGTTAAAAGAAAGCTGTCAGGCTTTCAGTACCAACAATTAAAGGGAAGGGGACAAAATTATCAACAATTATGTTATTTAAACCATGAGCAGTTATGCCAAACAGTTTCAGGTTTCCAGTTGCTGTGAATTTTATTCACAATGACTTTTTGGGAGCAAAAATACTTTAATTTTACAAGTGGAAAGATATTATCCCCAGAGGCTCATATCTGGTGAGTATGGGCTTGGCACATCCAGAATCCTGAGCTGGATATCATCATTCTTCTCTTTCTTGGTAATTCCCTTCTCTCTCTCTCTCTCTTAGGGAACAGTTACGACAATTTGCTATCAAAAATGCAAAGTGGAATAGGTTTGATGAACATATTCATGTCCGACTTGGAAATTTGGGCATTGGGCATTCAGTCATATGGAGAGAGTGCAGTGGACTTACTTCAGTGTGCTTTCTCTTTGAGGCTTCCAGCACGTCTGTGAAGTAAAAGAACTGTAATAAGGTTTCAGTTAAATGGTGGTCTGGTGAGTTAAGCCAACTTCTGAAGCAGGTTCATAAAGCACCGAAAAGGTACCAAAGGAGTCGGTGTAACAGTGGGGAGAAGGAAGTTAATGTACTTAAAGTAGAGTATAAGAGGATACGGAGTGCATACGTGCGTATAATATCTAAATAAAAAATTAACTGCCTGGAGAATGTTGGTTAGAACAGTGGGCAATGAGAACCCATGGGGAATTGTATATAAGTAAATGGAACAAAGGGTTGCTCTTACGAAGAAAGGCTTAAATTTTGCAAATTACAGTATCTGGAGACTAGGCACCTGCGAGGTGATCTGATTGAGGTGTATAAAGCCTTGGTTTGAGCATGCTCAATGCTGATGGGATTCTTCCTCTTGCTCAGAATAATCATCTAAGAGGGCATAAATTCAAATTGAGGAAAGACAGATGTAGGATAGATGTGCGGAAGTTTGCCTTTAGCCAGCGGGTAGTTGGTTGGTGGAACAGACTTCCATCCTTTGTTGTGGAAGTTGATACCCTAAATAAATTTAAGGCTGAGCTGGACAGGTATTTGAAACAAACGGAGGGATGAAATGGGAGTGGTTTTTTTCTTTATTTTTTATTTTGGCTGAAGCTGCATAAGCTTGCTTTCTTGCATCATATGCCTCTACTAAATCAACGGTGGTTCGGATAATTGACATTCTGCTGTACTTTGCAAAATTTCAAGCAGCATGCGAGGGTAGTTTTTTCAAAGATTTAGCCAGTTTAGGCAGGCACCCTTAAAAAGTTTGCCACCCCTGCCCTAGAGTATTGGTTCTAAGATGACTCAATAGCAAACTTGATTTTCCCCATATGATAAATAAATCATTGTTGAAGCATAAAATATTGTTTTGTTGACCTTTATTTAACATTACTATGGTCAAATTTCATTGTTGAGAACATAACCCCTGTTTTTAATATTACGTGTATGGGAAATAAATTCACGCTTTACAAGTGCATGCTAGGAACAAATTAACTCGTAAAGTTGGGAACCACCTGTATATTATTTATTTATTATTTTTTTTCTTGTGTACTAAATTATCTTCCCCTAGCCAATAAAGGGCTTGCTGTAATATTCAATAAATATGTATTTATTTATATATATATACACACTACTAAGTTAGTCTATATTTATTAGTTTTTCTAGATCTAGTAGTTATTGAAGAGCCATGAATATCATGAGAGATAGTATGCTAGAATAGGTTGAGATCTGATCCATTATCAATTTTCTTCATTTGCAAGGCAAAGAAGCAAAACAAATCCACGAGAAAATGAAAGCTGTATATGGAGTGGATTGCCCATCATATGAAATTATGAAAAATTGAAAAAGGAAGTTAACGTGTGGGTGAAGCAGTGTACATTAGCATTAGCAGATGCATATGCAAGAAAGCAAACTTATATAGCATCAGCCAAAACAAAAATAAAAAAAATTCCCATTTCACCCATCATTTAACTACAAATGTTTGTCTGGTTATACCTTGAATTTATTTAAGTTAGCTTCTATGACACATGGAAGTTTGTTCCAGCAATCAACCACCTGCTGGCTAAAGGCAAATTTCTGCACATCTATTCAGCAACTGTATTTCCTCAGTTTGAATTTATGTCCCTTCAGGCTACAAATCTGGGCAAGAGGAAGAATCCCATCAGCATTGAGCTTGCTCAAACCATTCAAGGCCTTATACAACTCAGTCAGATCACCTCAGAGGTGCCTAGTCTCCAGACATTGCAGTTTGCAGAACTTAAATCTTTCTTTGTAAGAGAAACCCTTTGTTCCCTTAAACAATCCCATTTGTTCCCTTCAACAATGCCCTTCTCTGTACTCGATCGAGCAGCTCTGTATCCTTCCTAAAATGAGGCCTCCAGACCTGTATACAGTACTCAAGGCCTGACAATTAATTGCCTTATACAAGGGAATAATCACCTCCTTATCTCTGCTAGAAAAATTCTTGTATATTATTATTATTATTATAAGCCGTATGGTACAAGGAAGCCTGAGGCTTATGCTGCACCAGCCAAAAAAAAAAAAAAAAAATTCCCGAGAGAGAGAGAGAGAGAGAGAGAGAAGCAGAAAGGAATTACCAAGAAAGAGAAGAATGATGATATCCAGCTCAGGACCCTGGGTTTACCAAGCCCACACTCACCAGATGGGAGCCTCTGGGGTTGATCATTATTATTATTATCATTATTATTATTATCATTATTATTATTAGCTACATAGTGCAAGGAAGCCTGAGGCTTATGCTGCACCAGCAAAAAAAAAAAAAAAAAAAAAATCCTGAGTTATTCTGAGAGAGAGAGAGAGAGTAGAAGGGAATCACCAAGAAAGAGAAGAATGATGATATCCAGCTCAGGACCCTGGGTGTGCCAAGCCCATACTCACCAGTTCTGAGCAGTGCTGTCTGCACTGCTCAGAAAATGTCATATCTGACTGCACAATTACACCTAGATCTTTTTCATTCTTTATCACCCTGAGTGTAGTAACACACAGTTCATATGTTACTCTGGGGTTACTGCTACCCATATGCAGCACTTTGCATTTGTCAATGTTAAACTTCAGCTGCTACCTCTCTGCCCATCTGCTCAACTTTTTTAGATACTGTTGCAGTAGCATAGTGTCATTAACAACCCATCCAACCTTTGTGTCATCTGCAAACTGGGACATTAAGCCTGATATACCTACATCAATATCATTGATAAATTCAGAAAACAACAATAGGCCCAACACGGACCCCTGGGGGACACCACATTAGTCCAAAAAGAGCAGTGTCCATTGATTACCACTCTCTGTCTTCTCCCACTGAACTATCCCTTTATCCATAGCAGCAACTTGCTTTTAATGCCATACTGCTCTGACTTGTAGGTGCCTCCGTAGCCAGTTGGGCATTAGCAGCAGTGTGTAGCACACGCTTCTTGATTAGACTGGGGTTCGAGCCCATGATCACCAAATATGGAGGATGCGAGAAGGTCAGGGAATGACCACCGCATATCCCCGGAGCAATATGGCCTTAGTTCTAATGCTCCTAAAAACCAAATAACAAACAAACAATGCTCCGACTTGTACAGTAGTTTTCCACGTGCAATAGTATCAAAAGCTTTCTTGAAATCCAAGTATATGATATAAAAATTATTTTTTTGCATAGAGTTCCTTTGTGACCTCATTGTAGTATCCAGTCAAATTGGTCAGACAAGATGTCCCGTTAACAAACCCGTGCTGTGTCTGAACTATAGCTGCAGTCTTGTCTAGATGACCCTGTAGTGCTTCTTTAACCGGTGCCTCCATTAATTTCTCCTGAACAGAAGTTAAATGAACAGGTCTGTAATCACTTGTGTCACCCTTTGATCCCCCCCCCCTTTGTGATTTGGAGTCACGTTTGCACATCTGCAGTCCATGAGTACTTCCCCTGAGTCCAAGGAAGCTCTCATAATTATGGCTAAGGGTTTGCTTACTTCCTTTGCTGTCTCCTTTAATATAACTGGATAGATTCCATCCACCTCAGGTGCCTTTCTTATGTTTATCTTCAACAATTTCTCCTCCACTTTGCTCTGAGTTATTACAAAATCATATAGCTCACTGCAAGAGGTTAATACACCTCTGGCATTCCTCTCCTTGAATAACTCCTCGTGTGAATGTAGATGCAAATACTCATTCAGTTTGTCAGCTACCTGAGCATGATCCTCAACCGTCAAACTATCGATATTAAGTGGACCAATCTGATTCATCCCCTTCTAGAGTTTACATAAGTAAAGAACTCTCTGCTGTTTTTCTTTGCATCCTTTGGCAACGATTTCTCATACAGTTAGGCAGGCAAAGGCATATGTTTTTGCCTGCCTAACCTCCTTTGTGACTTGATTACAAACCAGCTTATATCTACTATAGGCTTCTGTGTCACCTGATGATTTATATGCATCCAATGCATTTTTCTTCTCTGCCATGAGTCTCATTAGTTAATCTGACATCCATTTAGGCTTAAAATTTTAACAGTATTTCTTAGTTGGGGCAAAAGCCTAGTAGTTTTGAAGATTACTTCCTTGTCTGATTCCCATTTAGAATTTGTTGTTGGTAACACCATCAGTTGGTCCCACTGTATAGACTTTAAAAACTGTCTCAAACCATCGTAGTCTCCTTTACGAAACCAAAATCCCTTCCCTTTACCTTTGACGGTAGTTACATCTTTGAGTAAATCCCACATAAGCACATTGTGTTTACTGCCACCTAGTGGTTCCTTTATCTGCAAATTAATAATGCACGAAGAATCACTACTGATAATTAGATTAAGAGTATTACTCCCTCTGGTTGCCTCTCGAACATGCTGCTGTAGAAAATGATCATCTAATAAATTGAAAAAAATCCTTGCTAGTGTGCGATGACTAACCCAGAAGTTCCAGTCAATATTTGGAACGTTAAAATTCCCCATTATAAGACAATCTGATTTACTGGCTTAGTCTATTTCTCTGTACAGTTCATTATACTCATCAGAGTCATTAGGCCTATAACACACTCCTACTCTCAATTTCACTTTCCTAGTGTCATATCAAACCTGCTCAACATTGCCTTGTTCATCCATGTCAACTGGATGTACTTCCTTAGATTTTGTGTTTCTTAACTAACAGCATAACCCCTCCTCCCTTCCTCTCCTGTCTATCCTTCCTATACACATTGTACGTCAAATTCTAATTCTGCACTGCTTATATCTGTGTGACCCCATGTCTCTGATATCCTAACAATATCTGCCTTTAATCAGCACTTCAAATTCATCAAATTTATTTACTATGCTTCTAGGATTGGTGTACATGCAAGTATACATACACCTGTTTTTATTCTTAGTTCCCCTAACATAGCCCACGTATTTGCTTGTTCCATGATGACTTTGGGCAGCTCTTGAAATCCCCAGCAACTTGCTCTGTAGGCTGCTGCTCATTACAATAGAAGCAAGAATCACTTTCCCCCTCTGTCTGCGGCTACTGTTAATCTTTTAGTCTGTGAATCCCACCCAAGCTAGCAGTTTTCCAACCCACCTAACTCTGCCTCGATAGCATCAGCAAATATTCTTGAACACTTTCTATTTAAGCGTATCCCATTCCTGTAGAAGCAGTCTCTCCTAACGAGGTCTGTTAACAAGCACAGACCACGCCGAGAAAAATTCTACCCCATGATCCTTGAACAATCTCTCCAGGGCCGAATTGATTGACAAGGCTCTCATCATATACTCCCTCCTATGGTGTCTGTGCAGAATTGCAGACACTTTCAAATTTAACCGTAACTCGTGGATTTTTTCAACATTTTCAACTTTCTGTACTTGTTAAGTAATTCTGCCGTTCTCCCACGTTAATGTCATTAGTTCCAAAAGGTGATATTGTACAACAAACTGATTCACCGACAACAGCTAGGTCCTGTGGGACCAGTGCATTCTGATGTGATGACAATCTTAGTTACATACCTTGTCAGTGTGCTAAAGTGGAACAGCTAGTCTTTGAAGACTGATGTGGCTATAAATTTTATAGAAAATTAGCCATGGCTCTGCACCATAATGCATTAGTTTCTGCGCATGTCTAAGGAGGCAGCTTAAGGGGCTCTGATATTGTAAACACCCCTTCAAAATTTCCACAGGAAAGAGTGTGTTCCACACAATTCTTTGACCTTCGTAAAGAGAATGTTGATTTTTTTTTGACCAAATTGTGATGATTGATGTGATTGTTGGGTACATCACTATGACCTAGAAACAAAAGAGACGAGAAAAGAATTTGAAAACATTCATCACTCTTCACCAATCCCAACAAAAGCCAAGGTGAAGTTGTCTGTAAACAAGGTTATGTTTTCAATTTTCTGGAACTCTACACGGTATCATTCTTACAGATTATCTCCATGGAATCGCTTCTTCATTATTTTTCACAAACATAGACTTCTGGGCTTTGTGGCCTGCAGGCACAATGTAATTAAACCAGTTAAAAAAAGAAACCTAAGTGATTTCTACAATTAATTTTACAAATGACCAGTTGCAAAAGAGGACTGGCATCATCAGGTGTATTTATGTTTGCAGAGAAAATTATGCAATAAAGCGAGGGAATTGGATGAAATTTCTGAACAGGGGAGAAAGTCAGAAGAGGTTGTAATTATTATACCGTGATGGATGAGTCTTCACTTGGCTATAATAAATAATGTTATAGTTCTAATAATCAGACTTTTCATTTTTATTTGTTAATTAAAGACTTGTGGAGCACCTTCCTCATGCTTGCTGGGCTCCAGTTGACATTGGTCTAGTCAATATCTGGAAAGTGTAAGTCCCCCATTATAAAACATTCTAATTTACTGGCCCATTCTATTTGCATGTGATTTCATGAGATTGCATGCTTCAGTTGCATTAGATTTCATTGTTAACACCCTAATATAGTAAATTACCTACATTATGAAATACATTTTGTAATAACTCTATTTCACAACCATAAGAATCATAAGGAACTGCAGCGATTTGTTCAGAAAGTGTGTTTACGAATTAGACTTATTCATAATATAGAGAAAAGTGGATCATATTGTTTCCAAGGCCAGCCGTACAGTAACTTTTCTCTTGCAGAATGCACAGAAAGCTTACATAAAAACAGCAGAAGATTTGCATAAGTTGAAGGAACGATGTGCAAAAGGTATTACACATCACCATTATCGAATGGCCCAGATATCAGAAGCCTTGAAGCAGTAAGTTTTAATTTTATCTTATATAAAAGACTTGATGATGTGTTCTATATTCTCTTTAAGATAACATTTTTAAATGAATTGGATTAGGGTCTGTGCCTTGTAAGCACACATGCCACAGGTGGCATGCTAGATGATTTCATTGAATTATCCTAGTACTGTTGAGAGTTTTATTTTAATTTTAAAGTGAAGCTTCTTAATCCTTTTGTGAACAGGTACTTTGGCATAAACTTTACACCAAAAAACAGAAACACAGAAATGTTTTTAAAAATTTAGAATTACATCAGTTTGATTTTACTATTCCTCCAGTATGATATTCACTGACCTTCATCAAAAGCAATAATTTTTTTTTGGAAAAGTATAGCTGTAAAAAAAAAAATTCTTTGCAGCTCTGTGTTCACATAAAAAGTGTGCCATGCAGTGGATCCTGTGTTAATTTTGACAGAGTCTTGGTTTTTGCCTTTTATTTTGTTGGTTTCACTACTCCAAGATTTTGCCGTATGATAGTCAGGAAGTATTTTTTTTTTGATAACAAGATTGATGTTATTAAAGGTATTATTTTTTCATATTAGTATTATCATTATTCGCCTCCATAGGGAGGTGGGCAAGAGCAGCAGTGCGTAGCACACACTTCCTAATTAGACTGGGGTTCGAGCCCGTGACCACCAAATACGGAGGATGTGGAAGGTCAGGGAATGACCACCGCATATCCCCAGCCCAGATAAAGGGTGAGCGTCAGGAAGGGCATTCGGCCATAAAAATTTCATGCCAAAACAGTTAAAAACGCTGACCTCATATATATATAATGGGAAAAGGTGAGGACAAAAAAAAAAAAAAAGTATCATCATTATTAAGAGTAACAGATGATTCAAGGAAGGAAGCTTATATAGTATCAGCCAAAAAAAAACCTGTGAGGTATAACTTAAAATAACCAGCCCTCATTGATGTTTGTATAGCCCTCATTGATGGTTGTAATAAAAATTTGTGATTTTCTGTACCTCCCTAAATACTGACAAATTTTACTTGGTATGGTTTGACCTCCCCCCTCCCCCATTTATTCCATTTTTAATTGGTAGTAATGCTAGTATGGGAAACTGTTTCTAGTTCAAATTCTTCCAGTGATATCAACCGTAAAAAATTCTTTCAGTGAAATCAACCGATATGAATGGTAACGGCCAAAAATTTCAAAAATTATTATTTCTGAAAGATTTATTGTTATTATTTTTGAATAATAAACATGAATAACTGGCATTGTAGAGTTCGCAACATGTGTAATAATCAAATTTCACACACTTCACAATGTCCCAAATTTTAAATAAATTTTGAAAAAAAAATTTTAAATGGAAGGGGAAGAAGGGGAATAGTAGTATTTAATATATATTTTAAATTTTTTTAAAAGCTAAAGTTATAATGTGCCAGTTTTTTAAAGTGGAAAATGGAACAGGTTAATAACTTCATCTTTACATTTTTATGGCTGTAAGTTTTCTTTTAATTTTCAGCAGAATTAATTATTTTTTGTTTTTTTGAAATTTTTTTCTGAAATTAAAAATAAAGTTTACAACTTGCCATGTGGCACCACTTTCTCTGTTATATTTGGGGGCACCACCACTGAAGGGAAGTTATTCAAACTATTCACTCACCACAAGATAGAAGTTTATTTTGATAATGAATTACTCTCTGGCTAAAGAAAATTTGTGCACATCTATCTTTCAATTTAGGTTTATGTCACCTTATGTGCATTTGAGAAAGAGAAAGGATGCTACCATTAGTATTTCATTTACTCAAAGCCATATAAAGCCTTAAACACTTCAATCAGGTCTTCTTGCAGGTGCTTGGTATCAATTTGTAGAACTGAGTCTTTTGTGGTAAGAATCCCCTTTTGTGTTTTTGCTTAATCATGCTGCCCATCTCTGCACCCATTCAAACAGTACCACATTCTTCTTAAAATGAGGCTTCCAGACATGTATGCATTACCATGATATAGCCTAACCATAATCACCTACCTGTCCCTC
The DNA here is from genome assembly GCF_048544385.1 of Mastigoproctus giganteus. Lineage (NCBI taxonomy): Eukaryota > Metazoa > Arthropoda > Arachnida > Uropygi > Thelyphonidae > Mastigoproctus > Mastigoproctus giganteus. The sequence goes on from NC_143582.1 coordinate 128,550,408, forward strand.
TTGAGAGAATTTCTGTATATCACTGACAGAACCCCACAAGTTGTTTTAATGCCTGTCAGCACCACAATGTTAAACTTTAATTGTCACTTCTTGGTCCATCTGCCTAATTTTTATAGATCTTGTTGCAGTAGTATTCTTTCTGACACTATATGATATAATATAGTGTCACAATTAAGAATAAAATTTTGAAGTATTTTAAACATTTGCTAGACTATTAACACTACCTTTATCCCATCCCCCATAATTTTAACCCTAATTTTAACTGCATTTTGATAACTTTTACTTCGTGTACACTAATATTTGTAAAATAACTACAGGTAGGTTTTAAATATACATGAGTGTTGAGTTAAAAGTAATGAAAACTGTGATAACAGGAAAAATACAATATATTACCACCCAGCTATTTATTCGATTCCTTCAGTGTTTTATTTATTTATTTATTTTTTTTTATTTGTTGGCGCATCTGCTTCTGTGGCCATAATGCACCTCCCAAAGTTTTTGCATTTTACACTGATCCAAGGCGGGATTCGAACCCGTGACCTTTGGGTTGCCAGGCAGGCACTTTACCCACCTGGCTATCCCGGTCGGCTCCTTCAGTGTGATCACCACATATTTATACTTTTCTTGTATCTGTGGTAACAACAATTTTCCATTTGAAGAACAGTTTTTATTTAAAAGAGTGGTCTGTGGCTTGTGAGATGTCCTATTCATTTGAAAGATACTTTCCCTGAGAGATTCTTTCATTGTGGGGAGCTGATCAAAGTCATAGGGAATCATGTCAGAGATGTGTGGAGGTTGCTAGTGCTTTGCAGTTTCACTGGCTGAGAAGTTACACGAAAGGCACAGCCCAATGCACTGTCATGTGAGACAATGGGAGAAGTGTCTAGAAAATGTCTTGACATTGACACATATAAGACCTAAACCAAGTTTAGGTCTTATATGTGTCAGGAGCATGACACGCTTTAGGCAAATTGAGATGTGCCACTTTCTTACATTACACAATGTCACCATGTAACTAAAAAATGCTAAATACCCACCATACTTTCAACACGATTCCTTAGAATGAAAGAAGCTTTCTCAGTTCATCATCATTTTGAATACGTCGAGGCTGTCAAACGTTACTTTATTGATATGTAATCTCTTATATATCAATAATGGCTGTTGCTCAAATAGATTTTCCCAATTACTGTATTTTATTTTTTAACAGCAACCAGCAACACAAATTATTAGTGAAATCTCTAGTAATCTATTATTGTGCACGATTTAATGGCTGAGAAGACAGAAGATATTTGTCGATGTTGAACTTTAATTTATACAGATTGCAATTTTCACAAAATACATAAGAAGGAAGGTTATACTGAGTAAAGGATGTGGAATATACAAACTTAAATATAAAATGAATGGGAGACACTATATCTACATGAAAAAGTTGAGTATTTTTGTACCATTGTTAAACATACATTAGTGATATTTAGTCCAATAAGTTCTCTGAACAGTGTGAACATTCTGCTGTGACAGCCCATGGAAAGGAAATCTGTAAATGGTATAAAGGAACTTTGACAGCAGGGATAGAGGTGATTAACTTGTTGCACATTTCCTGGACACTATATGCAACAATCTGTATAAAAATATGTAAATTGAAAAGGTCACATGGTATCTGACATGGTGCAAGAAAAAGCTATGAAGCCATGTTACTTGACTACTGCCCAAATCAGTTCACTGGTAATGTGAACAGACAGGATCTCAGAGAGTAATTTGCTAGCACATGTTCAGCAGGTGCTGCAACAGAGAGGATGGATATACTTGTCAAGCATTCAAAACTAGTATCATTAGTCTTTAATGAAAAATACCTTGAAAACATTCGTGAACTGTTGCTGACAGTGTAAAGTGACAGAGTGAGGCAGCCAATATGAGTAGCTGATTATCATTGACAAATGATCTAACACAGCTTTCATATTTAATGCAGGAATCAAAAAGACATTAAAACCTGCACCAAGCAAAGAATCCTACAAAGGCTACACTATTAGAGCAGGAGACCTTCATGGAAGGCCATGGTCTCAGACACCAAAAATAAAATACAGCCATGCTTGTGTGTCAGGAACACAAAGAATGGATGATAGAGGACTAGAGACAAGTGATGTGGGCCAGTAAGTCTTGATTTAAACTTTCTGGCACTGATGGAAAAGTACAAATTTGGGGGGAACCACATGCACATTTTTCCATCAGTGCAATGTTGCAACAAAGCAGTCAACCCTGTAGACAGGTTGCTTAGTCTTTAATGAATTGAAAAATGCCTTGAAAATATTCGTGAACTGTGGCTGACAGTGTAAAGTGACAGAGTGAATCTGATTGGTCCACTTGACATCGATGGTTCGACTGTTGATGATCCTGCTCAGATAGCAAACAAACTGAATGAGTATTTTGCATCTACATTCACACATGAGGAATTATTAAGGTTTGAAAATGGTAGAAGGTTATCAAATTGTAGCAGGATACTTAATGATTTTGTAATAACTGAAAGCAAAGTGGAGGAGAAATTGTTGAAGTTAAACATAAGAAAAGCACCTGGGGTGGATGGGATCTATCCAGTTATATTAAAGGAGACAGCAAAGCAAATAAGCAAACCCTTAGCCATAATTATGAGAGCATCCTTGGATTCAGGGAGCTCCCCACGGACTGGAGATGTGCAAATGTATCCCCAATTCACAAAAGGGGATCGAAGGGTGACACGAGTAATTACAGACCAGCTAGTTTAACTTCTGTTCCGGGTAAAATAATGGAGTCACTGGTTAAAGATACATTGCAGGATCATCTAGATCATCTAGCAGGATACTTAATGATTTTGTAATAACTGAAAGCAAACTGAAAACAAAAAGCACCTGGGGTGGATGGGGATCTATCCAGTTATATTAAAGGAGGTGGCAAAGCAACTAAGCAAACCCTTAGCCATAATTATGAGAGCATCCTTGGATTCATGGGAGGCCCCCACGGACTGGAGATATGCAAATGTATCCCCAATTCACAAAGGGAGATCAAAGGGTGACACGAGTAATTACAGACCAGTTAGTTTAACTTCTGTTCCGGGTAAAATAATGTAGTCACTGGTTAAAGATACATTGCAGGATCATCTAGACAAGACTGCAGCAATAATTCAGACACAGCATGGGTTTGTTAAGGGAAAGTCTTGTCTGACAAATTTGATAGGATATTATGATGTGGTTACAAAGGAACTGATGCAGAAAATAATTTTGATATCATATATTTGGATTTCAGGAAAGCTTTTGACACTGTTGCGCATGGAAGACTATTGTACAAATTGGAGCAGAATGGTATTAAGGGTAAGTTGCTACAATGGATAAAAGGATGGTTAAGTGGGAGAAGACAGAGAGTGGTAATCAATGGGTGCTGCTCTTCGTGGACTAATGTTATTAGTCCACGAAGAGCCCCACAGGGTTCGGTGTTAGGTCCGCTGTTGTTTTGTATATTTATCAATGATATTGATGAAGGTATATCAGGCTTAATGTCGAAGTTTGCAGATGATACAAAGGTTGGCTGGGTTGTTAATGACAGTAATGGCAGTGTGCTACTGCAACAGGATCTAGAAAATTTGGGCAGATAGGCTAAGAAGTGGCAACTGAAGTTTAACCTTGACAAATGCAAAGTACTGCATATGGAAAGAAGTAACCCCAGAGAAACGTACCAACTCTGAGGTACTACACTTAAGGTGATAGAAAATGAAAAAGACCTGGGAGTAATTGTGCAGTCAGATATGAAGTTTTCTGAGCAATGCAGACAGGCTGCCAGGGCAGGGCATGGGGTTTTGTCAATGATATATAGGAATTTTGCTAGCAGGGAGAAGGAGATGATTGTCCCTCTGTATAAGGCAATGGTCAGGCCACGCCTTGAGTACTGCATACAGGTCTGGAGGCCTTATTTTAGGGAGGATGTAGATTTACTTGAGCGTGTACAGAGAAGGGCAACAAGATTGGTGAGGGGAATGAAGGGATCCTCTTACCAAGAGAGGCTTAAGTTCTGCAAGTTGCAGTGGCTGGAGACTAGGCACCTGCACGGTGATCTGATTGAGGTATATAAGGCCTTGAATGGGTTGAGCACGCTGAATTCTGATGGGATCCTTCCACTTGTTCAGATTACGAACCTAAGGGGGCATAAATTCAAATTAAGAAAAGACAGATGTAGAATAGATGTGCAGAAATTTGCCTTTAGCCAGTGGGTGGTTAATTGCTGGAACAAACTTCCATCTGTCGTTGTGGAAGTTGACAGATTAAATAAATTTAAGGAGGCACTGGACAGGCATTTGGAGGGAATGGTGTGATTTTTTTTTTTTTTTTTGGCTGATGCTGCATAAGCTCATACACTTGCTTTCTTGCATCACATGCCACTACTACTACTACTATGTGCAAAAGAATGATTTGAGGAACAAAAGGAAGACTTTAAGATCTGCTCTTAGCAGATCTTTGAGAATCGCAATCTAGAAGATTGTGATCCTCAAATTTCCAACCATTTTTCAGTTTATTCCATTGAACATCTGTGAGATAAACTGGAAGGGCATGTTTTTCAGCACAGTCTCTGCACTTTTTACACCAGAAATTCAGGACAGTTCTGTTACACAGGTCTCCAATATTTCTTGTGTCACATTTCAACACCTTGATGACTCCACGCATTTAATGTCAAAGCAGTGTTTCAGCAAAAAGTAGTTCACTATGCTATTAGCTCATTGTCCTAATAAAGTGAATAAAGCAATGATTAGGTCCTAAATACTGCATGCAGGTTTTAAACTCTCATTTAAGTAAGGACATAGATCTATTAAAAAACAAGTACAGAGAAGCAACAGGATTAACTGGGAGCCCAAATGGGTATGCTTACCAAGAAAGACTGGAGGTTCTGTGAATTGCTGTCTAGAAATTAGGCATCTGTGTGGCAACATAATTGAAATATTTAGGGATTTAAAAGGGTTGAGTACACAGCATGCCAGTGGCACTATTAGTCTTTCTCACATGACACAAGGGGATGCAAATTTAGTATTAGTAATGACAGAATGATGAAAGCAGATGAGATTAGATGATATCATCAATAAAAAAGATAAAAAAAATTTTGTTTGCACATCAATACTAATAATTTGCTCAATCCTGTAAATTTATTCAAACTTCCACAACCAAATGGAAGTTTATTCTTATTCCAGTGATCATTCTGGCTAAAGACAAGTTACATCTATCCTGCAGCCATCCTTTTCCAATTTAAATATAGATCCTTTTGTGTGTATCAAGAGAGAATGTGTGGATGTCACCAGCATTCAGTTTATTCAACCCATTTAAAGCCTAAACACTTCAATCAGGTCTCACAGATGCCTAGTTTCCAAAGACAGCAATTTACAGAACTCAAGCCTTTCTTTATAAGAGTAGCCTTTTGTGATCCTGACTAATCATGTTCCTTTTCTCTATATCTGTCCCAGCAAATCCACACCTTTCCTAATATGAAGCTTCCAAACCTGTATGCAATATTCAAGATGCAGCCTAACTATTGCCTAAATACAATGGGATCTTTGTCCTTGCTTGCAAAATTCCTGCCCAGGGTCTCACATCTGGTGAGTATGGGCTTGGCACACCTGGGGGCCCTCAGCTGGATGTAATCATTCTTCTCTTTCTTGGTGATTCCCTTCTACTTTTGACTGACTCTCTCTCTCTCTCTCTCTCTCTCTCTCTCTCTCTCTCTCTCTCTCTCTCTCTCTCTCTCTCTCTCTCTCTCTCACACTGGTAACTCAGAAATTTGTTTTTGGTAGTGTAGCAAAAGCCTCAGGCTTCCTTGCACCATATGGCTAATAATAATATCATTGACAGAACCCTATGAGCTGTCCTAGCATTCTATCTGCACATATACAATTCCCCCCCCCCCCAGGTCTTGATACCTGATACCACCCAAATGGAATGTTATTCAAGGATTATTGCTATTCACATAGAGTATGTTGTTTTTATCAATGTTAAGCATGAATTTCCATTTTTCAATCCATGTCCCTAATTTATCCAGGTCTTGTTGGAGTAGCATAATCTGATTACTGCATTAATCATCCTATCCTTAATTTTATCAAATCTATTTTTAATATTTATTGTAATTGATAAATATTAAAAACAGTAAGGACCCAGCACCAAATTTTGAGGGGACTTTACTCATAACATTAGTCCCTGAAGAGCAGCGGTCATTAATAACCACTGTCTCTTACCACTCAACCATCCATAGCACTAACTTGTCCCTCCCTCCCATGCTGTTCCAATTTGTATAGCACTTTTTTATGTGGAACATTATCAAAAGTTTCACAAGGATTTTAAGTGTATGATTAAGTAAGAAAGGCTTAATAAAGACACTTTTCTACATGAAGTATTTTAACTAGTTTATTGGTATGTAAAGGACATTTGGTACAATTAGACCCCAAATGATTCCAATAACTAAATAAAATTGGCTTTTTGGGAAAAAACTAGCATTCATCAGGAATTCAGCCAACAAGAACAATTAACCTTTTAATAAAATCATAGAAGAAACCAACAGGACATTCAGCAACAATGAAAATAAAGCCATTAATCAGAAACCCACATTACCTTTCATTTTGGGAATTAGTGAACAGACAACAAAACAGTTAAGACTATCAACATATTTTCATGGGCAAAAGCCCATCAAGAATTTGATCAGACACCAAGCAGAGGTGTTGATCCAGTGGTCCAGTTTACCAGCGTTTGGCTGTGGGAGTGTCATACAGAAGAATTTAAAAAAGAATACTAGTGCATTCCAATTTAATAGAGTGGAAAAATCACATCTGGCCTTCTACTGTAGTTATGCTTTTAAAGAAACATTCTTCATAAAATACACCAGCCTGTATTTTAAGTTCTCTAATGTTTTAAAAATGTAGTTCAGATAAAAAATCTGAACTACATTTTAATATAAATTTCAAAAGTTACTTGAAATTTCTTCTATCACATAAGTATTGGTAGAGGTTGGTTCTCATTTATTTTGTATTTTTACAGATACAAAAAATTGGTAACTTTTATATAAAAATACTGATAAAATATGTAAAAACAGAAATATCAAAAGCAAGGTTACATCCTCCTGTCAAACATAGATGGCCACAAATTGGATTTCTTACCCACTAGACTGGGTTAAACTTTCACCTTTGACTACCTCAGGAAGCTAGTTTCAGTAGCTTTAGCATCCAGCAGTAGTTGGCCATCATATTGATATTCTACTCTGATACTTTTTTTTCCATTTCCATTCCTGATAGAAATTGCCCCTCCCCCGCTCTTCACTTAAACTACCAAAATTTTATGGGAAATAGTTGAGAGGAGACTGAAAGACGCATGTTATCACTCATATTACAGCATAATTTCCTGAATTACTCTAGCATGTCACTCATAATCATCAAATTTCCACACATCTACAATGCAACCTCTTTCCTCAATTTGAATTCAAGTCCTGTCATGTGTATGGTCTGAGCAAGAAGAAACATTCCATCAGCATTAAGCTTTGTTAATCCATTCAAATCCTTAAACACTTCAATCAGATCTTGCAGGTTAGGGTGTTGCAGTCTGCAGAAGTAAAGCCTTTCATGGTAAGGGTACCTTGTTCCTCTCATTCACCTTGTTGCTCTTCTCTATACCCAATCAAGGAGTTCCACACCCTTCCGCAAAAGAGGCCTCCAGACCTGTAAGCAGTACTTAAGATGTGGCTAAATCAATGTGATTATCCTTTGTACAGTGGGATAATCACCTCCTTATCTTTGCTGGCAAAATTCCTGCATATCACTGACAAAACCCCATGAGCCTCCTGGCATACTGTCTGCACAACTTAGAGGACTTCATATTTGACGGCACAATTACTCCCAGGTGTTTTTCCTTCACCACTCTGAATAATCCCAGAATAACGTACAGTTGGTATGTTATTCTGCGATTACTGTTACCCATATACAGTACCTTGCATTTTTCAGTGATAAACTTCAATTGTCATTCCTCAGCCCATCTGCCTAATTTTTCTAGATCCTGTTGCAATAGCATACCTTGCCAACTGCCATACCATCTGCAAATTTAGACATTAAACTTGATATACCTTGATCAATATCATTAATGACTACAGAAAATAATGGGCCCAGCACCAAACCATGGGTGCTGGGTGACTCCACTAATAACATTAGTCTACGAAGAGCAGTGTCCATTGATAACCACTTAAACTAGCAGCAACTTGTCCGTAATGTCACACTGCTCCAATTTGTACAGCAGTCAAATTATTTTTTGAATCCAGTTCCTTTGTGACTGCATCACAGTATCATATTTATTGTATGACTGGTTCCTACAGTAATGAGTTAGAGGCAACAAGAGACAGAAATATTCTGGTTTGATTAACAGAAGTTTTTTTCATGCATTAAGAACATGCAGATAAATGAACCACTAGATGTTAGTGAATACAGTATATTGATGTAGGATTTATTGAAAGATGTAACTACCGTCAATGGTAAAAGGAAAGGTTATGGCTTTCATAAAGGAGACTATAGTGATCTAAAACAGTTTTTTTATCCTACCCAATGGGACCAACTAATGAGAAAATTCTAAATGGGAAGCATTCAAGGAAGCTACTAGACTTTCATACCAACGAAGAAATACTGGTAAAGGCTTACACCTAAATGGATGTTAGATGATCTAATGAGACATGTGGCAGAAAAGAAAAATGCATTAGCATTAGTAGAGGCATTTGATGCAAGAAAGCAAGCTTATGCAGCATCAGCCAAAAAAAAAAAAAAAAAAAAAAAAACCACTTCCACTTCACCCCTCTGTTCGTTCAAAATACCTGTCCAGCTGAGCCTTAAACTTATTTAGGCTGTCAACTTCCACGACAAGGGATGGAAGTCTGTTCCACCAACCAACCACCCGCTGGCTAAAGGCAAATTTCCACACGTCTATCCTACATCTGTCTTTCCTCAATTTGAATTTATGCCCTCTCAGGTGATTATTCTGAGAAACATGCATGGTATGCATGTTAATCATCAGAGGTTACAGAAACCTATGGTAGATATAAACTTGTCTGTAATCAAGTCACAAAGGACATTAGGCAAGCCAAGGCAAATTATGAGAAATCTTTGGAGAGGATGCAAAGAAAAACAGCAAAGACTTCTTTGCTTATATAAACACTAGAAGGATGGGTAGGAATCACATTGGTCCACTTGATGTCGATGGTTTAACTGTTGATGTTGCTGACCAACTGAATAGGTATTTTCCATCTACATTCACACATGAGGAATTCTTTAGGGAAGTGGACAGCAGAAGTTTATCAAACTCTAACAGAGAGCTGAATGATTTTGAAATAACAAAAGGAAAGCGGAAGAGAAATTGTCACTGTGAAACATAAAAAAGGCACCTGAGGGTGGATGGAATACATCAAATTATATTAAGGGAGATAGCAAAGGGGATAAGCAAATCCTGAGCTATAAGGAATCCCTCGATTAGCACGATTAATTGGTTTCGCAAAAATGGCATGCTATGCGGAATCGCTCTAATCGAAGTTAATAATCAATACAAAATAGCCTAATTCGTTCCAAGACCTACAATATACCAATCAATATTTTTAAAAATACGTTTTTTTATGGAAATTTAATGTACAGCAGTATAAAAGCAAAGGATAATTATAAATATTTGCAGTATAGTAATCAAAAGTTTATTGAAATTAAAAAAATTACAATATATAACTTTTTTTATTTATTTGTAAAATATTTCAAAAGGCAGGTTTGCGCAGACTTTTCTTTCTTCCTTTTATCATAAATTTGCTTGTATGGATATACATCTTTTTCAATTTTCCTGCAAATTTGCATACTGTGCTCGATATCTGGGTCTGCATCCATGATTAATTGTTTAAAATTTTCAGCTGCATAAAATATTCCTTCAATTTCTTTTAATGTCAACTTCTTTTCTTGAATATTTTCTTCCTCACAAATTTCCACCTCGTCATATGCTTGTTGTTCGTCAATATTAAGGAGATCAGAATCACTTAATCGTTCTGAATGTGATTCCAGCAATTCCCGAACATCACTGTTGTCGATTTCATCAAAGCCTATAGATCTCTTCCAATATTTGCTGTTTCATCAATAACAGTGTTGGCATGAGTGAAACTACAGAAATCATTTGTGCAATGTGGCAAAATATGCTTCCAAACTGTTCTCATATTGCTGGATGTTACTTCAGACCACGACTCATGAATTTTGTCTATTGCTTTCCTGATGTTGTAATTTCTCCAAAATTCAACCAAAGAAACTGCACCATCTCCAGTTTTTTTTTTTTATATTTTATGTAAACCCCAAATATGAGAGGCATTAGAACCTATAGTACTTAGTACTGTGCTTGGGTTGGAGGTTGAGAAGATGAAAGAAGATATTTGTTGACATTGGACTTGAACTTCTGTAGACTGTAATTTTCAGGATATACGTATGAAGGAAGGTTGTTCCAGAAAACGGCAGTTGAATGAATAAACGAGGAATATGAAAAGTTGGTCCTGTGAGTTTGAAGTTGGACAGTAAATGGATGTTGGCTGGTGGCGGCGGCACATGTTCGGACTGTTTTGAAAGAGAGAGAGCGGGAATTATAGAAGCCAATTCAGAAGAACAGTGCCAATGGAAGTATCTGTAGAAGAGACATGCAGCAGAAACAGTACGTCTATGAGACAGCGAGTGGAGAGACTCTGTTAGAGATGAATCATTAATTTACCTAACTGCCCTCTTCTGAATGGAATCAAGAAGCCTGAGAGAGTTTTGGGGGCACCACCCCAAATCTCTCTCTCTCTCTCTCTTAATCCCCAAAAGAGATATATCATTTTGCCTAGAAATTGGAGTGTCAATAAAGATAAGCATAGGAGCAGAAGAATCCTTTTTTCTGAGGTATAAGGCAAGACTGAGTTTTAGAAGGGTTGAAATCAACTAAGTTGTCTTTGCCCCACTGGAGAATTACCTGAAGATTGGCATTTATGGAATTCGTAGCCGATTTTCAAGAAGTTGAGCTATTTGAACAGGGCAAGGTTTCTCAAAATGGAAAGTGGAATGCAATGTGCTGTCATCGGCAAAACTATGGATAGGATTTTCAGTCAATAGAAGAAGGTAATTAATATAGAGGAAAAGAGTGGGGGGGAAAGAACTGAACCTTGGGACACCAGCATTAGTGGAGAAGTTAGAAGACAGTGAGCCATCTACCATCACCCTCAGTGAGTGATCAGAGAGAAAACTGGATAACCAATTACTAAAAACAGTTGGCAAACCATAAGATGGAAGCTTATTTAGAAGACCTTTATGCCAAACATGATCAAAAGCCTTTGAGATGTCAAGAGCAACTACTTGTGTTTCACTGAACCTTTCCATTGAATTAGTCCATAAATGGGTAACATAAGCAGGAGCGTATTAAGGTCGGTTGAGGCCCCGGGCGCAGAAGAAAATATTGGGCCCCTTAAAAAAAAGAGGGAGAGAGAGACAGGGAAAATAAAAATACATGTTAACCATTTTTTAAAATAAATAAAAAATATTATGTACAATTAATGTTTTATTTCCAATAAAATTTGAATATAATATATGTATAATATAATTAATAATAGCATAATAATAATCACAAAGTTTTGAACTAATAGTTGAACATATTAGTTCAACTATTCGTTGAACTAATATGTTCAACTAATTTGTTGTGGTTTTGCGTGGGCCCTTAAGAAGTCGGGGCCCAGGGCACACGCCCGGTGCGCCTGCCGTTAAATCTGCCTCTGAACATAAGCCAGTACATCACCAGTGGATCGACACTGGCGGAATCCGTACTGGCGATCGTTGAAGACGGAAGGTTTCTAGGTAGTTTAAGAGTTGGCGGTTAATTGATTTCTCCATTACTTTAGAAAGATTAGAAGTAATTGCAATGGGAGGGATTTGTCACCCTTTTTAGGAACTGGCTGGATATGAGCAAATTTCCAAGCAGAAGGAAAAACACCTTTGGAATAAGAAAGTAAAAAAGGCGGCAAAGAATAGGAGTAAGCTCAGGAGCACAGGTTTTCAGTGGAGAAATACCATTGGAGAAATACCATTGGGACCTGGAGCTTTCTTATCATCAAGATTCGTTAAAATCCTTCTGACATCCTTTTGACGGAAGACCACAGGAGGCGTTGAATGGAGCGTGTTGGGAATGGTGGAAGGGGTTTTACCAAGATCATTAATACATGAGTTAGAAGAAAAATGGGATGCTAGCAGGTCATCTTTATCCTTGGCTGAAGTGACAACAGAACCATCTGGTTTGGACAGAGGTGGGAGCAGAGATGGGCAAAAGTTGCGGCCAATAGCTTTGGCAAGAGACCAGAATGCTCGACTACCATTAGGACAAGAAGCAAGTTTGGACTGATTAATAACTGATTTACAATTGTTGCGAGCTTTAGTCTAGGCAGAAATCGAAGCTGGAGATTTTCATACATGCCAATTACGATATGCAACATTCTTCTCTTGAACAGCCTTAGCACATTTATTGGAAAACCAAGGTTTAGATAAAGGACGAGATTTTAAAGTGGAGTGTGGAATAAAGGATTCCATTCCTGCAAAATAATTTCACTGACACGATCTGAGCAAACGTTGACATCAGAAGTTTTGAAACAGTAATCCGACCAAGGAAAAGAAGAAAAGAAGTCTCGCAGATCATCCCATTTTGCATTCTTGTAATGCCAAACAACATGAGGTTGGGAATAGCCATGAGATAAAGTCTCCATTGGAGAAGAGGCAATCACCAAGTTGTGATCTGACGTGCCTAAAGGACCACTCACTTCGACCATGTACATAGAAGGGTTGTTTGTGAGGAAAAGATCAAGCGTGTTGGCTGTATCGTTAGGATTGTCTGGTATTCTTGTAGGAAAATGAACAATCTGTACAAGGTCATTAGTAATTGCAAAAGCCTCAGCATCTCGACCAGCTGGGTCTGTGTGACTAGAAAACGGAAGCCAGCTGGAGTTGTGAACATTAAAATCGCCAAGGAAAATTACCTCACTGTTAGGAAAGTTGGACTGGAGAAAGTCAAGTTGCAAAGAAAGGAAGACAAAGAGCTCCAAGTGATTATTGGAGTTGGGAGAATGGTAGAGACAAGAGCTGAATTTGATACAATGAGGTAGAGAGATTTTAAGCCAGAGAACATCAAAGAGAGGAGATTCCAAATTGCCAAGTCTCTGACAGGGAATATCAGAACGGACATATGCACAAGTACCACCTTTGAGGCAAAAGGAATCGTACAGCGAATAATTTGAGCATCTGAGATGAGCAGTAGTTGAATCAACTGATAACTGAGATTCTGTGAGAAAAAGTACATGGGGTTTGGCAGACTGCAAGTGGAAATGGACATCGTTGAGATTAGAATTGAGACCACATATATTTGTGAAATGAATTAGGAAGTGCTTGAGAGGTTTAGATCTTTTTGCAGATAAGCTTGCTCTATTAGTCTGAGAATTCATGGGTATTCAATAGTAAGAAAAAGTGGGTGGGACATGCTGTATGAAGTAATGAAATTTTTGGATATGGCGTACACATGGTAAGAATATACCCAGATCCTTGACATAACGTGGCCTCGACAATGCTCTGCACCTACACACTACTCAGACTCCCTCCAATCACAATCTGGCAGAGTTGCGGTAGCAAGATTATACACTAGCTGATCTGGAAGCGTCCTAGAGAGTTACCAATAGGTTCGGTCCGATGTACTAACTACCGGCTGGCCTGCAAACACCGTTTTAGAGCTGTATCGTCGAAATGTAAGGAATATTGGAAGGGTTTATTTCTATAGATAACCATGTGTTTTAATTTCAAATTGTCTTCTGCATTGCCTCCCAATAAAAGTGTTATTCTGTCTTTGGAAACTTTATAGCCTAATTAGCTCTAGAGATAAACATGGGTTCCACCACTTCAAGCCTCCAATAAGCAAAGTTATGGTATTGCACCAGTTGATGAGAGTCATCTACCACCTAGTACTGCCTGATAACATAGAGGGGCGGCATTCCTCCATGTTGCTTCAATTGCTTGTGCAAATGTTCTGCATAAATAATAGGCCTTAAAAGTAGTGATTATGTCTTGATCCATAGGCTGTAAAAGACTTGTCGTATTTGGAGGTAAAAAAAATAACTTTCACGTTTTCACACAAATCAGAAAGTGCTGGTGGGTGGCCTGAGGCATTGTCTAAAATTAATAAAATTTTGAATGCAAGAGTATTTTCTTCACAGTAGGCCTTAACTTTCGGACAAATATAGTTAGTGAACCACTCTTCAAATAAAGCTTTTGTGACTCAAGCTTTTCTATTAGAGCGCCAAACAACGGTAGGTTTGCTTTATTAAAACCTTTACCAAAAGATCTGGGAGTTTCATTTCTATAGATAACCATGGGTTTTAATTTCAAATTGTCTTCTGCATTGCCTCCCAATAAAAGTGTTATTCTGTCTTTGGAAACTTTATAGCCTGCTTGAGCCTTTTCTTTTTTTGCTAGAAAGGTTTTTTTTGACATTCGTTTCCAAAAAACGAATGCCTTTTTTGTTGATTTGCGTAGATCTGTGTAGCCACCGTCATCAACAATTTTCTTTAAAATTTCAGGATTTTTGTGGCTGCATCTTTATCTGCACTCGCTGCTTGTCCAGTCAATGCAACATCTTGTTCTTTTCTTAAAACGTTCAAACCAGCCTTTACTGGCAGTGAAATTTTCTTCTGTTTCCGCTTCAATCACTTTTTCTTTTGAAGAAATTGCTTGAACATTTTCTTCAGTTACCACTCCACCCAAGTTTTCTATTGTTGACTTTTCCTTTAACATTGTAAAAATACTCAAGGCTTTTGTTTTTATTGTTATTGTGCAGATTGAAATTATTTTTTGATTGCAGTCTTCTATCCAAATGGCTAAAAAACGTTCCAACTCAATCGTCATAACACTTCTATTTCTGCCGACCAGGCTAGCCAGGTGGGTAAAGTGCCTGCCTGGCAACCCAAAGGTCGCGGGTTCGAATCCCGCCTCGGGCTTGGATAAAAGTTCTGCAAAAACCTTGGGAGGTGCATTATGGCCACAGAAGCCGATGCGCCAACAACTACAAAAAAAAAAAAAAAAACCTTTCTATTTCTTGTGGTTTGTGTACGTGCTGACGATTAAGCAAGCTTACCTTTTTCCTCATATGCACTAGCTTTACTTCAAATCATCCGAACCGTTGATTCACGCATTCCAAGATGTCGTGAAATTTGTATTTTACTCTCACCATCTTCAAATCTTTTTATGACTTCAATTTTTTCATCTAACATTATCACTTTTCTTTTCTTTTTACCAGAGGCACTATCAGATACACTTTTACTTTTATCCATAGTTCATAATTATGTGTAGGCGCCTCCGTAGCCAGGTGGGAAGGAGCAGCAGTGCGTAGCACACGCTTCTTGATTAGACCGGGGTTCAAGCCCGTCACCACCAAATACGGAGGATGCGGAAAGGTCTGGGAATGTCCACCGCATATTCCCGGAGCAATATGGCCTTAGTTGCTAATGCTCCTAAAAACCAAATAACAAACAACAAACAAAAAATAATTATGTAATATATAAAAAATTTAATAGAAATTAATGTAATTAATTAGTATGCACAGTAATTAATGGCAGGAGATGCATGGGAGTCTGCACATTAACACACAACACAAGAACAACTGAAAGCAACTGATCTGCATGTACGTAATAAATGCGGTGCGGCCGGTGTTGTCCTTCAGAGTGGATAATGTTAGAAAATATTTCAATTGTTGTAATAATACACATTTGAAATAATCCATTTCTTTTTATTTTCTTATGGTAGAAAAACAAACTAGCTTTCCACACTCAAAAGGGTTGTACTTAGTTACACTGTATCTTGCATTCATTTTTGTTTATTTCTTGATAACGCTTCTCGATGGAGAAGGTATGACGCGATGCAAAATAAACAGTAACTCCCTTTTGTGAACAGATCCACACACTCACTAAGAAAACAAGCAATGTGTTTCTATAATGTTCTCTAATGTTTATATTTGTAGCTTAGTACTGACTTTCGTAGCATCACCAGCTTCAGTTTCTTTATGCTAAGCCAAAATACCATGCTAATCGAAAATTGGTAACTAAATATAAACCGCACTAATTCGAGTCTTGCGCTAATCGAGGGATTCCTGTAATTATGCGAGCATACTTGGATTCAGGAGAGGTCACTATGAACTGGAGATGAGCAAATGTATTCCCAATTTACAAAGCTGTATCAGACAGTAACATGAGTAATTACAGATCTGTTAGGTCAACTTCTGTTCCAGGAAAAATAATGGAGTCAGGGGTTAAAGAAGTAATGTAGAACAATCTAGACAGGAATGCAATTATACTGCAGTCAGCATGGATTTTTGAAAGGATGGTCTTGTCTAACCAATCTCATTGGATAACTATGATGTAGTAACAAAGGAAGTGAATGAAAAAATAATTTTGATTATCATATACAGGAACTCCCTGACTTATGTAAGTCAGGGAATATCCCCCATGCTTGTGCAGCACTCACAACTGTACTCGCTGAAGTGATTGAATCAAAAAGAAATGTTTGACGAACATGTAAATAGAATTATTTATTGTATTTATTCAATTTTTTATCTCATGCGCAGGAAAAATTACAAAAGCATGCAATTTAAAAAAAAAAATTTCAAAATTTTAAAATTACAAAAAAGAGAGAGGAGACAGGCATAACGTCGGTAAGTTTTATCTCTCGAGCATCATTGCCAGAATCGACATCTTCAGCTGATAAGTATGCCGCTGCTGAGGTTGAGGGCTGTGGAGATTTAGAAGGGGTCGGCCGCTCAACCTTATGAAAGAACATATTAATGGATGACTGGATGTTGGCTTTTTTTTCTTTTCATCGTAGATTTCTTTTTGCCAAGCAAGCATATCATTCACCCCTCTAAGTTTTAAGAATCATTCACTGTCATTATCCATCTTCTCAAACCTCGCCATTGCCGATGCAATTTCACGATGCCATTGCCATCTCTCTCTCTGGCGTTGAAGCATCTCGGCTGCTCATTTGGTTCATCTTGAGCTTCGTTAACATTTTCTTCTTTCACTATTGCTGCCTGCAAGTCAATATATCATTTTTTAGATAATTTCTTCTCTTCTTCCTCTATTAACTCCTCCACATCTTTGGCATCAACCTCCAACTGAAGTAGCTCTGCAACCTTTACAATCCTATCTGTAACCTCTTCATATGATTCTTTTCCAAATTCTTCGAAGCCTTTTTAAGTGCTGTGGGCATATTTTCTTCCATGCCCAATTTAAACAACTTTTAATAATTTCCGCCGAGGCCTTATTAATGTTTAAGATGACGTGGTAAATATTGTAAGATTTCCAAGTCTCAACGTAAAATTTTTTTCCTGGTCAACTGCAGACAATGCATGAGCAAATGTTGTGTGTAAATAGTATGCTTTTAAATTCGAAATAATACCCTGAAATATGACTCTCATGTTCAAATTGAAATCATCTAGATGCTTAGGATGTCAAGGCACATTATCTGATAGAAGCAAAATCGTGGAAGGAATGTCATTGTCTTTACAATATTTTTCAACCTTGGGAATGAAGCAGCATTTAAACCAATCCTCAAAGAGAGAGAGAGATATTGTTATCCATGCTCTCTCTGGTTTGTTCAGAAATGCATGGCTAGGGTGGCTTTATTGATGTCCTTAAATGCATGAGGATTTCCAGAATGGTACACAAGCAGTGGTTTTAATCTGTAATCTCCCACTTATTAAGGTGGGAGATTACAGATTAAAACTATAATACCACTATCATACCACTATAATACCACTATAATACAGATTAAAACTGTAATACCTAGCCACTGAAATCTCAGGAAATTAGGTGGCAGGACCTGCCAGAGTAAATAACTATAATAGTGGTGTACCTGGTCTGCCTCCACGAGGCAGAGTGTGGACAACGTTGGGTCCCATTAGGGGCCCAGCGGCTAAATGACCAGAGGAACAACGGTACACGACACTACACATGTACAAAATCCATACACTTTTAAACCTCTGGCATTGACAGTGTTCTGTTTCACACCCACAATGTATAGCATGCGGAGATGGAGGAAACCCCTGGTGCCGTTTGACACTAAACACACTCTACACTCCACATTAGCCCCACGTGGAGTTGGGAGAAATCCCAGGTGCCGTTTGACGCGAACATACCTTATAACATACCTACATTGGCCCCAAGCAAGAGCGTGGCCATATATTTTGATGCCTTGAAACCTGGCATTGTATTTTCCTTTTTGGCAATGTATGTTCGATCTGGCATTTTTTTCCAATACAGAACAGTCTTATCAACATTAAAAATTTGCTGCGTTGAATAGCCGCCTTCATGAATAATTTTTTCCAGCACATCACAAAAATTTCTCTGCAGCTGCAGAATCGGCACTGGTGACTTCACCACATACTTTAATGTTGTGGAAACCAGCACGATGCTTGAACCTATTAAACCACTCGTTGCTTGCCACAAACTTGGCCTGGGGTTCGCTGTACTTAATATCATCATAACTACTTGTTTCTTTTGCTTGAGTGGTCATTAGACTCAGGGGCACTCTCTTCTAAATCTGATTTTCCATCCATATTATTAACAGCTGTTCCATCTTCAATATAGCACCTGAATGCTGTTTTGTGATCACTGTCGATCTTTGATATGTTCTTTTATACGTGCACTGTTCTTTAAAATGGTATTCATTGTTGAAGCAGCGAGATCTGTTTCCCATGCAATAGAGGACAAACTTTGTCCTGCTTCATACTTAATCATTTTCATCTTCATTTCTAAATGAATTTTGTTTCGTTTCGTTTCCTGGCACTATACTGCTTGCAGTTTTCGCTGGTCACTTTCCCTTCATCATTGTAATACGTAAATAGGAATGAAGAGAAGAGTCTGAAAATTTGTTTTTTATATGATTGAAGATTTCAGTGAAGGGGAACACATTCACCATAACAGCATAAAAATCCACACAATTGCAGTTATCGTTATTATCGCAAATGCAATAAGATCAAGTTTACTACCCGTTTATAATTAGATACACTAACAGAAAAGCCCAATAAATCAGAAAGTGCAAATTGTTTTCATTGTTTTTTGGTTGTGACCTCTAGAAATGTGCTGTTGAAAAATATCACAAAGGCGTTCAAAATTTATTCTTATAATGGGAACACATGATAATGATGAATGGGTTGTGCAATTTTCGTTATAAATATGACCTTTTAGAGAGAAAAATAGCGTAGTAATATAGTGAAATTTTCAACTTCCAAGGACTTGGAACGAATTACAATAAAAAAACTTATTGGGTTCACATTACGATGTTTTCACGATACCTCCATTTATTCCTACGGGATGCAGAATACATTTCCACAAATTTTTTAAGTTTGCACCGGCTGGCAAAAACTTACATAAAGTCGAATTTCTGTAAGTCGAGTATTACGTAAGTCGGGGAGTTCCTGTACTTGGATTTCAAGAAAGCTTTTGATACCATTGCACATAAAAGACTGCTGTACATACTGGAGTAGTGTGGCAGTCACACCCACAATGTATAGCATGTGGGTGTGACTGCCATAGCATTACTGCCGTGGATGAAGGAATGGTTGACTGGGAGAAGACAGAGAGTGGTAATCAATGGACACTGCTCTTCATGGACTAATGTTATCAGTGGAGTCATCCAGGGTTTTGTTTTGGGTCCATTGTTATTTCCTATATTTATCAATGATATTCATGAAGGCATATCAGGCTTAATGTCTAAGTTTGCAGATAATACAAAGGTTGGCAGGGTGATTAATGATGGTAGTGACAGTATGCTTCTTGAACAGACTTTAGAAAAGTTAGGCAGATGGGTTGAGAAATGGCAACTGAAGTTTAACATTGACAAATGGAAAGTACTGCATATGGGTAGTAGTAGTAACCAAAGAGTAACCTACCAACTATGTGGTACTACACTCAGGTTAGTGGGTTAATGAAAAACTCCTAGGGATAATTGTGTAGTCAGATATGAAGCTCTCTGAACAATGCAGATGGGCTGCCAGCTCATGGGGGTTTTGTCAATGATATCCAGGAATTTTTCTAGCAGTGGTAAGGAGGTGATTATACCATTGTATAAGGCAATGATCAGGCTACACCTTGAGTACTGCGTACAGGTCTGGAGGCCTCATTTTAGGAAGGATGTAGAGTTGCTAGAGTGAGTGAAGACAGAGAAGGGCAGTGAGATTGGTGAGGGGAACAAAGGGATTACTTTTTCCACAAAAGGCTTCAGTTCTGAAAATTTCAGCTTCTGGAGACTAGGTACCTGCAAGATAATCTGACTGAAGTGTTTAAGGTTTTGAATGGTTCAAGCAAGCTCAATGCTGATGAGACTCTTCCTCTCCAATGAAATTTCCACTGTACTCAGTGGAAATCTTGTGGGTAGAACAGCATTTTCAATTTCAGGAGTAACTTTTATTCAACTAAAAAAAAATAACAATATGAAAGCTACTCTTCAGAAAGGAACTCCTTTCATAACTTGTGGATGGCTGATCTCACTCCACTTGACGATGACTTCAGACTTGTTCATATAGCCAGGTTCTCTTCTCATAATATGATGGAAATAGTCCAATTAAAATTCGGTCTTCAATCCTCTTCATTCTTTTGATACCATTTGCATTTCTAAATGACAGCTCATCATTCCAATAACTGTCATAAATAACTTCAATTTATTTATGACCTCTGGTGATGAAGAATCCTACAGTTCCTTCTTAAATGCTTAACTGTATTCATTCTCTAATTGCATTCTTTCAACTCAGACTTGTTACACAATCAGAACACTCCAAACTATCTGCAAACTCTCTTGATTTACATATTTTTTGCTCAATTTGACCCTTCTCCATCCTCTTCTGGTGGAATATAATTTGTGACAGAGTTCTCAGTGTTTTTTTGGAAAATCTCACTTTTTCTCCATCTGTTTCTTTTCACACACACAAAA
This sequence comes from Mastigoproctus giganteus, assembly GCF_048544385.1. Lineage (NCBI taxonomy): Eukaryota > Metazoa > Arthropoda > Arachnida > Uropygi > Thelyphonidae > Mastigoproctus > Mastigoproctus giganteus. The sequence continues at coordinate 128,571,427 of NC_143582.1, forward strand.
AAATAAATAATAGAACTACATTAAAATGGATTTTCTTCATTTTTTTTTAATTTGAAAATTTTTGTTTATTTTCATTATTGAATTGATAAAGTACCAAAGCTGTGGTAGTCCACTGAAAAACAGAAATATATGATATTAGTGTTGTTCACAGCAAAGTGTGATATTTCATATGACTTGGGTCGAACGCAGCTAATTTAACCCCGGGGGCGTAAATCTGGTGAGTATGGGCTTGGCACACCCAGGGTCCTGAGCTGGATATCCTCATTCTTCTCTTTTTTGGTGATTCCCTCCTACTTCTGACTCTTGTTCTCCCCCCCCCCCCTCTCAGGGTAATTCAGAAATTTTTGCTAATAATAATAATAATTAACAATATCTTTCAGTAAGATGTCAAAGAAATACAGTGTAAAATTTCAGAAAATATTAGCAGAAGCTAATGCTAATATTTATAATGCAATATTGCTTTATAATGCAATAAAGCAAGCTTATACAACATCAGCCAAAAAAAAAAAAAATCTTCCCATTTCACCCATTCATTCATTACAAATGTTTGTCTAGTTCTACCTTGAATTTATTTAAGCTATCGAGTTCCACAAGGACAGATGGAAGTTTATTCCAGTAATCAACTACCCGCTGGCTAAAGGCAAACTTCCGCACATCTATTCTTCAACTGTCTTTCCTCAATTTGAACCTATGCCCCTTCAGGTTTGTAATCTGAGCAAGAGGAAGAATCCCATCAGCATTGAGCCTGCTCAATCCATTCAAGGCCTTATACATGTCAATCAAATCACATCACAGGTGCCTAGTCTCCAGACACTGCAGTTTGCAGCAATTTAGCCTTTCTTTGTAAGAGCACCTCTTTGTTCCCCTCACAAGTCTTGTTGCCCCTCTCTGTACTTGTTCTAGCAACGCTACATCCTTCCTAAAATGAGGCTTCCAAATCTGTACACAGTAGTCAAGGTGTGGCCTGACCATTGCCTTATACAAGAGAATAATCACCTCCTTATCCTTGCTTGCAAAATTCCTGTATATCATTGACAAGACCCCCATGACCTACTCTGGCAGCATATCTGCACTTCATATCTGACTGCACAGTTACCCCCAGGTCTCTTTCATTCTCCACTAACCTGGATGTAACACCACCCAGTTGTTACATTTCTCTGGGGTTACTTCTACCAATATGCAGTACTTTAAATTTGCCCATGTTAAACTTCAGTTGCCACTTTTCAGCCCATCTGCCCAACTTTTCCAGACCCTGTTGAAGCAGCACACTGTCATTACTTACCAACCCTCCCCACTTTTGTATCATCTGCAAACTTTGACATTTAGCTTGATATACCTTCATCATTATCATTGATAAATATACAAAACAACAACAGGTGCAACACTAATAACATTACTTCTATTGAAGAGCAGTATCCATTGATTACCACTCTCTGTCTGCTCCCACTTAACCATCTCTTTATCCAATGAATGGATAAAGAGACACACCCTGTTTGTGCGTGCTGCCTCCGTAGCCAGGTGGGAAGGAGCAGCAGTGCGTAGCACACACGCTTCTTGATTAGACCGGGTTCGAGCCCGTCACCACCAAATACGGAGCATGCGGAAAGGTCAGGGAATGACCACCGCACCGGAGCAATATGCACTGGTTGATGAGAGTCATCTGTCACCTAGTATTGCCCCTTAACACAGAGGGGCGGCATTCCTCCATGTGGTGTGGGCGTCACACATCGACCCCTGCTTACGTTGGTTCACACCTGAGTGGTCATCCACAGTGTGTTTGCGCATGGGGGTTATAACCAGGATTACTAACAGTCCCACCATCGTGAAGGTGCAAGCAGAGGATTTGGCTGTTACAGACAGACCGAATTTCGCCGAAATTGGGTCCACTTGACTTGAGTGTCAACCAAATATCAGTTCTATCAGCATTTTAGATTCCCACACAGCAAGTACAACTTGTCTGGCATATCTGAGAGAATGTCTGCGACAACCTCAAGGACCAATCTGGCACATTCTTCATGGTGTATCTGTTATGGTAGACTTAAAAATTGGAGTGGCAAAAGCATTTTAAAAGAGGAGCTTGAGATCACATGGTTATAATAGGCTAGCCTTATAATCTTATTGTGTGCTGGGATGAGAGCTGTATGTTTCTTCGAAAAGTGGATGAATATTTACTGGAAATTTAGCACTATCTAGAAAGAAGGTTTTTTTTTTTTTTGAAAACCCCAAACATGAGAGGAAGTTGAGACGATGAAAGAAGATATTTGTTGACATTAGACTTGAACTTCTGTAGATTGTAATTTTCAGGAAATACATATGAAGGAAGGTTGTTCCAGAAAACAGCAGTTGAATGAATAAATGAGGAAGATGAAAAGTTGGTTCTCTGAGTTTCAGGTTGGACAGTAAATAGATGTTGGCTGATGGCAGCATGTGTTCGGACCGTTTTGAAAGAGAGAACAGGAATTATAGAAGCAAATTCAGAAGAACAGTGCTCATGGAAGTGCTAAAAGGATAAAGAGATTTAAACAATTTCAACTGATGCATGCCACTAAAGTAAAAAAAAAAAAAATAAAGTTATTTAAGCATCTGTGAAATGTCTATATTTGGTTAAATAAGTAACTAAACTAGCAGAATAGTGCCAGCCTTTGTGAAGCCTGTTTCTTCAAAAACTGGTAGCTTGGGTGGGGGGGGGATACACGGACTAATAGATTAACAGTAGCCACTGGGAGAGGTAAAAGTGATTCTTGGACTGCTTCTATTGGAATGAGCAGCAGGCTGGAAAACAAGGTGCGGGGAATTTCAGAGATGGCTGGAAGTCATCGAGGAACAGGTAAATACATGGGTTGTGTTAAGGTAGCTAAGAATAAGAACAGGTGTATATATACGTGCATGTACACCAATGCTAGGAGTTTGGTAAATAAATTTGATGAATTTGTATCGGCCAGAATATTAAAGGCAGATATTGTTTGAATATCACAGATGTGGTGTTACAGAGATATAAGGAATGCAGAATTGGAATTTGGGGAATACAATGTGTACAGGAAGGATAGACAGGATAGCAAGGGAGGAGGGGTTATGCTATTAGTTAAGAATCACATAAAATCTAAGAGAGTGCAGCCAGTTGACATCGGTGGACAGTGCAGTGTCGAGTGAGTTTGGTATGACATAAACACTGGGAAACCAAAATTGAGAGTAGGAGTGTGTTATAGGCCAAATGACTCTGATTGGGTATAATGAACAACTGTTCAGCAAAATAGAGTGTGCCAGTAAATCAGATTGTCTTATAATGGGGATGTTAATTTCCCAGATATTGACTGGAACTTGTGGGTTGGTCACTCACACACTAGCAAGGCTTTTGTGGATATATTGGATGATTGTTTTCTACAGCAGCATGTTCAGGAACCAAATAGAGGGAGTACCACTCTTGATCAGATTATCATTAGTGATTCTTCATGCATTAAGAATTTGCAGATAAAGAAACCACTAGGTGGCAGTGATCACAGCGTGCTGAAATGGGATTTACTCAAAGAGGTAACTACCATCAGGGGTAAAGGGTTTTTGCTTTCGTAAAGTTGACTGCAGTGGTCTGACACAGTTTTAAAATTCTATATAGTGGGACCAATTGATGATGTTACCAACAGCAAATTCTAATTGGGAAGCATTCAAAGAATTAATCACGGAAGTTACTGGCTTTTCATACCAATTAAGAAATATTGTTCAAGGTTTAGGCCTAAATGGATATCAGATAAACTAATGAGATGTGGCAGAGAAGAATGCATGGGATACATATAAATTAACAGGTGACACAGAAGTCTGTGGTAGATATAAGTCTGTAATAAAGTCACAAAGGAGGTTAGGCAGGCAAAAGCACATTACGAGAAATCTTTGGCAAAGAATGCAAAGAAAAATAGCAAAGAGTTCTTTACTTAGGTAAACTCTAGAAGGAAAGGGATGAATCAGATTTGGTCCTCTTGATATCGATGATTCAACTGTTGATGATCCTGCTCAGGTAGCTAACAGAGTGGATGAGTATTTTGCATCTACATTTACACACGAGGAGTTATTCGGGGGGGGGAAGGGATGCCAGATGTGAATTAAACTCTAGCAGTGATCTAAATGATTTTGTAATAATTCACAGTAAAGTGGAGGAGAAATTGTTGAAGATAAACATAAGAAAGGCACCTGGGGTGGATGAGATCTATCCAGTTATATAAAAGCAAGCAACAAAGGAAGTAAGCAAACCCTTAGCCATAATTATGAGAGCTTCCTTGGACATGGAAGAAGTACTCATGAATTGGAGATGTGAAAATGTGACCCCAATTCATAAAGGAGGATCAAATGATGACACAAGTAATTACAGACCTGTTAATTTAAGTTCTGTTTTGGGGATTTTAAGGGAGGAACTGGTTAAAGAAACACTGCAGGATCATATAGAGAAGACTTCAATTATAGTTCAGACAGAGCATGGGTTTGTTAAGGGGAAGTCTTGTCTGAATCATTTGATTGGATTCTATGATGTGGTCACAAAGGAACTGGATGCAAAGAATAATTTTGATATTATATACTTGGATCTTTGGAAGGCTTTTGATTCTCTTGAACATGGAAAACTGCTGCACAAATTGTTGCAGTGTAGCATTGGAGGCAAATTACTGCTATGGATAAAGGACGGTTGAAGATAAATACAAGAAAAATTGTTGAAGATAAATACAAGAAAGGCACCTGGGGTGGATGGGATCTATCCAGTTATATTAAAGGAGGCAGCAAAGGAAGTAAGCAATCCATTAGCCATAATTATGAGAGCTTCCTTGGACTCAGGGGAGGTACCCACAGACTGGAGATGTGCAAATGTAACCCTAATTCACAAAGGAGGATCAAAGGCTGACACAAGTAATTATAGACCTGTTAGTTTAACTTCTGTTCCAGGAAAATTAATGGAAGCACTGGTTAAAGAAGCATTGCAGGATCATCTTGACAAGAATTCAGTTATAGCTCAGACGCATCATGGTTTTGTTAAGGGAATTTCTTGCCTGACAAATTTGATTGGATACTATGATGTAGTCACAAAATAATTGGATGCAGGGAATAAATAACTTTGATATTATATATTTGGATCTTAGAAAGTCTTTTGATACTGTTGCACATGGAAGACTGCTGCACAAATTGGAGCAGTGTGGCATTGGTGGCAAATTGTTGATATGGATAAAGGGATGGTTGAGTGGCAGAAGACAGAGAGTGGTAATCAATGGACACTACTCATCGTGGACTAATGTTATTAGTGGATGATACAAAGGTTGGCAGGGTTGTTATGGACGCTACTGACGCTATGCTGCTGCAACAGGATCTGGAAAGGTTGAGCAGATGGGCTGAGAGGTGGCAAATGAAGTTTAACATTGACAAATCAACTCGGTGGTACTACACTGACAGTGGTAGAGAATGAAAAGGACCTGGGGGTAATTGTGCAGGCAGATATGAAGTTCTCTGAGCAGTGCAGACCGGCTGCAAGAGTATCTCATGGTGTCTTATCAATGATATACAGGAATTTTTCTTGCAGGGATAGGGAGGTGATTATTCCCTTGTATAAGGCAATACCTTGCCTTATACAAGGTCAGGCCATACCTTGAGTACTGTATGCAGGTCTGGAGGCCTCGTTTCAAGAAGAATGTAGAGCTGCTGGAATGAGTACAGATAAGGGCAACAAGGTTAGTGAACGGAACGAAGGGTTGCTCTTACGAAGAAAGGCTTAAGTTTTGCAAATTACAGTGTCTTGAGACTAGGCACCGGCGAGGTGATCTGAAAGAGGTGTACAAAGCCTTGAATGGTTTGAGCATGCTCAATGCTGATGGGATACTGCCTCTTTCTCAGAATAATCACCTGAGAGGGCATAAATTCAAATTGAGGAAAGACAGATGTAGGATAGATGTGTGGAAATTTGCCTTTAGCCAGCGGGTAATTGCTGGTGGAACAGACTTCCATCCCTTGTTGTGGAAGTTGATAGCCTAAATAAATTTAAGGCTCAGTTGGACAGGTATTTCGAACGAACGGAGGGGTGAAGTGGAAGGTTTTTTTTTTTTTTTGGCTGATGCTGCATAAGTTTGCTTTCTTGCATCGTATGTTTCTACTAATGCTAATGTTATAGTGTCGAATCACTCTGATGAGTACAATGAAGAGTTGTGCAGAGAAATAGAATGGGCCAATAAATCAGATGTCTTGTAATGGGAGATTTTAACTTTCCAGATATTGACTGGAACTTGTGGGTTGGTAACTCACATGCTAGCATAAAGGATTTATTTCATCAGCTTTTGTGGATTTATTTGAGGATTGTTTTCTACAGCAACATGTTTGATGGGTAACCAGTGGGAGTAATACCCTTGATCTGATTATCAGCAATGATTATTGATGCATTAAGAATTTGCAGATAAAGGAAACACTAGGTGACAGTGATCACAGTGTACTGATGTGGGATTTACTTAAAGATGTAAGTACGATCAAGGGTAAAGGGCAGGGTTTTTGTTTTCGTAAAGGTGACTATAGTGGTTTCAGACAGTTTTTATATTCTATACAGTGGGATCAACTGATGATGTTACCAACGGTGAATTCCAAATGGAAGCCTTCAAGTACTTAATCTTTTAATCTACTAGGCTTTTTCATACCAACTAAGAAATACTGTTGAAGGTTCAGGCCTAAATGTATGTTGGATGAATTAATGAGGCTCGTGGCAGAAAAGAAAAATGCATGGGATGCATATAAATTATCAGGCGACACAGAAGCCTATGGCAAATATAAGCTAGTCTGTAATAAAGTCACAAAGGAGTTTAGGCAGTGAAGGCAGATTACGAGAAATCATTGGCAAAGGACACAGAAAAAATAGTAAAGAGTTCTTTACCTATGTAAACTCTAGAAGGAAGGGGATGAATCAGATTGGTCCACTTAACATAGATTATTCGACTCTCTATCCTGCTCAAGTAGCTGATAAACTAAATGTGTATTTTGTATCTACATTCACACATGAGGAGTTATTCAAGGAGGGGACTGCCAGAGGTTTATCAAACTCAAAAGGGAGATAAGTGATTTTGTAATAACTGAGAGCAAAGTGGAGGAGAAATTGTTGAAGTTAAACATAAAAAAGGCACCTGGGGCAGATGGAATCTATCCAGTTATAATGAAGAAGTCAGCAAACCGTTAGCCATAATTATGAGAGCATCCTTAGAGTCATGAGAGGTCCCCATGGACTGGAGATGTGAAATGTATCCTGAATTCACAAAGGGGTTCAAAGGGTTACACAAATAATTATAATTATTTAAACTAACAGGTCTATAATTATAGACCTGTTTGTTTAACTTCTGTTCCATGGAAAATAATGGAGTCACTGGTTGAAGAGGTGATACAGTATCACCTAGACAAGACAGCAGTAATAGTTCAGACACAGCACGCGTCTTGTCTGGTCTGGCCAACTTGATTGGATACCACGATGTGGTCACAAAGGATCTGGATGCAAAAAATAATTTTGATATCATATACTTGGATTTCAGTAAAGCTTTTGATACTGTTGCACATAGAAGACTGCTGTACAAATTGGATCAGTATGGCATTAAGGGCAAGTTACTGCAATGGAAAAAGGGATGGTTAAGTGGGAGATGGCAGAGACATTTCACTGCTTTACATGGACTAGTATTATTAGCGGAGTACCCCAGGTTCAGTGCTGGGCCCATTGTTATTTTGTGTATTTGTCAATGATATCGATGAAGGTATATTAGGTTTAATGACCAAGTTTGCAGATGATACAAAGGTTGGCAGGGTTGTTAAGGATTCTATGGTACTGCAACAGGATCTAGAAAAGTTAGGCAGATGGGGTGGTAAGTGGCAGCTGAAGTTTAACATTGACAAATGCAAAATACTCCATATGGGTAGCAGTAACCCAAGAGAAACTTTCCAACTGTGACGTCCTACACTAAGGGAGGTGATGAATGACAAATACCTGGAGGTAATTGTGCAGTCAGATATGAAGTTCTCTGTACAGTGCGGACAGGCTGCTAGAGCAGGTCATGGAGTTTTGCCAATGATACATAGTAATTTTGCTAGCATTGACAAGGAGGTGACTATCCCCTTGTATAAGGCAGTGGTCAGGTACAGCACCTTGAGTACTGTATACAGGTCTGGAGGCCTCATTTTAGGAAGGATGTAGAGTTGCTAGAATGAGTACAGAGAAGGGAAACAAGATTGGTGAGAGGAACAAAGGGGTGCACTTACGAAGAAAGGCTTAAGTACTGCAAGTTGCAACATCTGGAGACTAGGCACCTGCGAGGTGATCTGATCGAGGTGTATAAGGCCTTGAATGGTTTGAGCAGGCTCAGTGCTGACAGGATACTTCCGCTTGCTCAGATTAAGAACCTGATTGGGCATAGATTCAAATTGGAACAAAGACAGTTGTAGAATAGATATGTGGAAATTTGCATTTAACCAGCGGGTACTTGATTGCTGGAACAGGCCTTCATCTGTTGTTGTGGAAGTTGATAGCTTGAATAAATTTAAAGCTGAACTAGACAAACATTTGGGGTAATGCTAATAAGGCAATGGTTAGGCCACACCTTGAGTATTGTATACACGTCTGGAGGCTACATTTTAGGAAGACTGTAGAGTTGCTGGAACAAAGGGTTGCTCTTAAGAAGAAAGGCTTTAATTTTGCAAATTACAGTGTTGGAGACTAGATATGTGGGAAGTGATCTGATTGAAGTGTATAAGGCCTTGAATTGTTTGAGAATGCTCAATGCTGGTGGAATTCTTCCTATTGCCCAGATTAATCGCCTGAGGGGACATATATTCAAATTGAGGAAAGACAGTTGTAGAATAGATGTGCAGAAATTTTACTTTCGCCAGCGGCTGGTTAATTGCTGGAACAAACTTCCATCTGTTGTAGGAGTTGACAGCTTAAATAAATTCAAGGCAGAACTAGACCAACATTTGGAGTGAATGGGTGGGTGAAATGGGAAGTTTTTTTTTTGTTGATGTTTTTTAAGCTTTAATTCTTGTATTATATGCTTCTACTAATGCTAAAAAGAAAGACAGAAGCTCTGGGAAAAGCAATATGAGCACTTTTCAGAGTTACCAAATTGAAAAGTACAGCAAGCAATCACTAGTAGCACTGACTCATTTTCAAATCCAGTGATTGATCGAAAAGTTTTGAAAGAAGACGAATGAACTTTGAAACAGAGAACTATTGAATTGCAGACTTTTGGTGAAAGCAATTTTAAACAGGCTAAGTAACCTTATAATTCTAAACATGTTATCCTCATTCAAGCATAATGTCATTTGTTCTACGTTTCTCTAATTCTGGCTTGAATTAAGCAATTTTCTTGTTTCTTTTAAATGTTATACCAATTTTTGAAAATGCTGATCGCTCTTTAATTCAGTGTATCTCACATCCATATACTGAGGTCATTACTCCCAAATATGTTGAAGAATGTTATATGCAAATTTATTTTAGCAGAAGTTTTCAAATCTTCCACTTCCATTTTGGAAATTGATTACTGGAGCAGACTAAACCAGATGGATGATTCTGACTTAGTCATAGGCATTTCTACTGCCTACAGATACAGAAAGTACAATAGGGACTTTGAGTACCATGTATCCAAGTCCCCATTGAAAAATGGCCTCATAAATGCTGAAGTAGCATGATGAAATTCATCAATTGGCAGTTCATTTTCAGATCTGAAGTTTCCAGTACTTCTTGATGTTGTTAAAATTAAACTAATAGATGAAGCAACAGATGTTTTGCATCATCAGTTCTGTACGTTTCAGTAAGAGAACTTACCAGATGCTATTATGAAAGACAAAATAACTGAATGTACAGTGGTGCTTGAGGAACCAATAAGTGCATAAAGAAGCTTTGAATATAACATATTATCCAAAGTCATGCTTGGCCTTTCAACAGTTCCTCATGAGAGAATATTCAGCCTGGTTCTAAAAACAAAAACTGAGTTCAGATTCTCTCTTTCTATTGAAGCTTTGGAAATACTCCTGACAGCCAAGTATATATACAACAGGGCCATTTTTATGGCTTTGCCTCAAAATGCAGAGTCTGCAAATATATCTTTCTGAAAGCAATCAGAATCAGCTGATGTTTAATAAAATATCCAAACAGAAATCCACAGAGAGAATGTTATGTAACTAATGGTTAAAGCATACTGTACTAGTAAACAATCCTATTGCTGTATTTTTATATAAATCATATATTTTACTAATGAAATTTAATTTCTAGTTCAGTGTGGAATTAAAAAAAAAAATCTACTTTTTTTGAAAAATCTCCTGTGTTTTGGGAAGCACTCCTGTTTTTTTGCCTTTTTTGGCCCAAAAACCTCTTGTTTTCCTCCTGTTTACAAATGCCTGATCTCCAGCCTTTTTGAAAGTCAAGCATTGGCAGCTATTTAAAAACCATTCTATATCCCACGTTAGTGATAGACCAATTTCCTGTATCTTGTTCCCTCTACCTACTTATAAAAGCCTTCCTTACCTTTCAGGTTATTCATATCCTTTGAATCTACCACAGCTCTCACGAACCTGCATGGCGCCTCCATAGCCAGGTGGGCAGGAGCAGCAGTGCATAGCACACGCTTCTTGATTAGACCAGGGTTCGAGCCCGTGACCACCAAATACGGAGGATGAGGAAAGGTCAGGGAATGACCACCGCACATCCCGGAGCAATATGGCCTTAGTTGCTAATGCTCCTAAAAACCAAATAACAACAACGAACCTGCATAGCTTCCAACTGTCTGGAGAGAGGGTTCCCTCCACCCTTCTTCTGCTCATAATCTTAACAGTTTTTCTCTGTATTTTTTTTTTTTTTTAAAGCAGTATAATTATGGCTTCAATATTAAAGTTTTGTGAATTTTTCTTAAATTTCATTTTGTGGTTATCAAATTGACTGTCCTTTGACTGTATTACATAAAATATGGGAATTGCATGAAATATGTTATAATTTAGAGTATAAGTCAGTGACGTGCAAACTTATTTCGCTCGCAACCTCCTTTATTAAATATAAAATTGAGGTGACCCCCTGAATGTAAACCCAGAGGGAGGATGACAAGATTTTTAGAGAAGAAAAATGCCATTTTATACATTATCAAATTTGTATTCTTCAATTAAGATTACAAAACAATGAAAAATGAAATTACAAAACATTAATGAGAAGAATGAGCCTGGGTAACCGATAATATTTGGTCCATATTTGGATGCAATATTTGAAGTTACTAACCTCATGTCATCTTCTGGATCAAGTCTGGAACCTTTTTTTTGTTTTTATAGCTGTTAATTTTGAGAAACCACTCTCACATAAATATGTAGACCTGAAAACTATCTTGGTATTGCTATTTTCGATAATCTGGATACTCATCTTGAAGAGAAAGCCAAAATTTTTCATAAGTTGTAGTCTTGAAATGAGCACTTCTTTTTCTTCGTCAGACGACAGGTTGACAAAATCTTCCTTTTGCTCAATGGTAATTTTGGGACATGAAGAAATGTCAAAAGCAGAGGGATCACAAATCCAATATAACTTTTCTATCTGGAGATACATTTTGAAAAAAGTCTTAATTAGCATTGTTAGGTGGGTGGCAATGATATCCCTAAATTGTAAAATGTCAATATTATAACAAAATCAGAAAAGCATGGGAACATGTATTATAATGCTCAAATTCAGTTTTCCAAAGATTAAGCTTCCCTTTGAAAGTTTCTATTTTATCACTGAGTATTAATATATTTGTTCCCTATCCTTGAGACAAATTTAAATTAAGTTTTTAAAATATATCAACAAGGGAACTAAGTTTTCCAAGCCATTTTTGATTTGTAAACAATTGAACAAGGTTCTGAATTTTATCCGATAAAAACAGTAAAACTTCATGTTTGAGGTCAAAAATATGAAGCAATGCTTTACCACTGGATACCACCTGACTTTCTTATATAAAAGACGCATTTCACCCCATTTCATTACAAAGCATTGTAAAAAGTCTGATATTTAAGCCTCTACTTTTTAATAAAGTTGATCACAATTATCGCATTTTCAAAACTTTGTGCAAATCAATTTGCATTTCCTTTGCTACTAATGCTTCCCTATATACTGTATAATGCAACGATTGAAAACTATATTTGGAGCAATTTCCTTTACTTTGCCTCTTAAACCTTTATTTTATCCTGTTGATCTAGTTGCACCATCAGTACAAATCGCAAAGCAGTTGTTCCATGTTAGATTGTTTGTTTGAAAGAAAATGTTTATAACATGAAAAATCTTCTCCCCATCGTTCTTCCTTCCAAAGCTTTGCAAAATAGAAAATCCTCCAAAGTATCTCTCTCCTAGCAGTATCTCACATATACAATAAGTTGAGCAAGGTTTTAATTATATGTGGAATTCATCTAACTGTATTGCAAAAATTGGACTTTTTCTCAATCAATTTAATAAACTGAATTTTATGTTGTTCGCGATAACTATAATACACTGCGAGACTTGTGTCTCTGGATAGAGACACCACAGTCTCGCAGCAAAGGAATGGTATTTAAATCATTACTGTACTTTTCTCCATGCATAATTGAAATCATTTTTATAGCAGCAGGGAGAACAAGAGATTCAGCAATAGTATGTAATTTCAAGTTTTTTCCTATGAAATATGAAACTTGCAACGATGCTCTTTAGCTTTACAAGGAACTGCCATATGGATCGTTCCATGTCAAGTGACCTAGGGGTCCCTGCTCGACCAACTTCAATTTTGTTGAAACTTGGTGTGGATGTTTAAACAGGTTTCAAATGAAGCGGTGCAAAAGTTCAGTTCAAAATATAGTATGCTGAAATGAAATAGCCCTGAAATGGTGCCGTCTGGTTGGTGGTGGTATTCGCTGAGAATAACATTCACCAAAGGAATTCTCCACCAAAGGAGAATTCCTTTGATGGAATTCTCCTCGCATATTATGGAGTTATACTTCATAATCAGGCATCTCTCATATTATGGAGTTATACTTCATAACTGTTTTGTCATCATTGTATCACTAGGGTACCTACACACCCACCGAAGAAGGGCCAAATAGCCCTGAAATGGCACCAGGGGAAGCCTGATGATGTCTGGAGTTTTCAAGAATAGGTAACAATAGTCTTTCCCACTGGGGAAGTGTTGCCTATTTGAGGAGTTTATGAGTTTTTGAGTGGTGTGAGTTGAAGGAGTTACTGTCCCTTTCTTCTACACCATTTCTTCCATTCCTACCATTACTTTCCCTCTACTTTTTTGCTTTTCTAAGTCTAATAGGGACAAGTGGATAGTCGAGTTATTATCCCACGCATATACAAAATAGCCCTGAAATAGTGCCATCTGGGTGGTGGTATCCGCCGAGAATAAGTAACAACAGTCTTATCTTTTGGAGAAGCGTTACTTATTCGAAGTGCAATATTATGGCAACTCCTTGTGAATGTATTCACAATATAAGATATAACTTAAACGATGCCACTTTTGCATATTTTTGCTAATTCAGAATTTAGCTGCATACTAATATTATGCGTTTGCACTAACTTATACATTGTCTAAATATAGTATGCTCGAGGCACCAGCACAATTTTTGTGGAGGTCGCTTGTGTTATGCGGAATAAATCACAAAAAAATTTCAAAGTTTTAAGTGTTATTTTTGTTATTTGTTATTTGGTTTTTTTTAGGAGCATTAGCAACTAAGGCCATATTGCTCCAGGATATGCAGTAGTCATTCCCTGACCTTTCTGCATCCTCCATATTTTGTGGTAACGGGCTCGAACCCCGGTCTAATCAAGAAGCGTGTGCTACGCATTGCTGCTCCTTCCCACCTGGCTACGGAGGCACCTTGTGTTTTAAGTGTTACTGTTGCATAACGGTGAGAGGTAGTGCTCTGAAACTTGGTATACCTAGTTAACTTTTGGCAACGAATGTAAAATGTTTGGTGTCCAGGCTCAAAAACCTTCACATTTTTTACAATGTGGTCTAAAAGTGCCACCAAAAATTTGTCACGACAAATTTAAGCAAGATATTTGAAAATCGTAATTTTGAAATAAAAACCTTTGGTACCTACCGTTGATACCTTCTTTGGACATTCATGCACTTACCAACTGCATGAATTCAGCCTAACTAAATATCAGCTCTTATACTTATTTTCTGGCTGAGATATTTTCCTTCAAAGATTGACTCAAAATTTGAAAATCAAATTTGACCTATTTTAAGGGGCAAATATCTTAATGTGGGACACCTTCAATTCTCTCATTTTACCTCCATTGGAAAGAGCTGAGTTTCAGCTACAAGGATCATGGTTTATCTGTTTTGTGTCTTTGCACTTAATACCCTTAAAATTAAGCCTAAACATCAAGTAGTTTTATGTGCCATATTGTTATTTTGTGAGATCTTTTTTGTTGCAGAACACTTCCTTAATCCTGCCCAATGTTTCGAATAATCTAGAAATAGAGTATATTCTAGAATTCTGGAATATTCTAGAAGAATACTCAAGAATTCTAGAATATTCTAGAATTACAGCATTCTAGAATATTTTCTGAAAAGCAGCAACAAGAACATCAACTGCATATGGATCAGACCATGATGACAAAATGCACGTGACTGAAAGCTTGAACAGAAGTTTGATGGCTATTGGTATTTCTCCTCTGAAATTTCAGCGAATGGCTAAGAGAGAGACTCACAAGGCTATGCCAAAAGGAAGGCAAGTCAAGTACAAGGTGTAATTGACAGTAACATTGCATTTGCCTCTCTCGGTGGCTTGGGTACAAATGATATTATGGAGCCAAGTGCAAGTCATCGGTGTGGAAATTGCTTAGATTACAATGAGCTGCTGAAAGAATTGAAAGAAAAGTTGATGGTATCAAGTCATTCAGAAATACTTCAAATATTAACACTAGCTCCAGTTAGTTGGTCCATTATTATTATTATTTGGTTTTTAGGAGCATTAGCAACCAAGGCTATATTGCTCCGGAGATATGCGGTGGTCATTCCCTGACCTTTCCGCATCTTCCGTATTTGATGGTTACAGGCTCGAACTCCAGTCTAATCAGGAAGCGTGTGCTACGCACTGCTGCTCCTGCTCACCCGGCTATGGAGGCACCATAGTTTGTCCATAAAGAAATCAATGGAAGAGTTTAGTATCTCAGAAAGAATGGTCAAGAAAGTTAGAAAACTTAGAGCAGAAGAAGGAATCATGGCCATACCTGGAAAAAACTTTACTTTCTGAGCAAGTAAAGCAAAAGGTGATGGAATTTTTTGAAGATGATGAATTTAGTCAGATATGCCCTGGAAAGAAATATTACTTTTCCATTAGAAATGCAGATGCAATAAAAATGCAAATGCAAAAGCGACTACTACTCAGCAACTTGAAGGAAATGTTTATAACTTATCGAGATGGAAATGGATCTGACATTGAATTTTCTAAATTTTGTGAACTTCGATCCAAGTGGTGTGTCACAGATGGTGCACCAGGAACACATTTTGTATGTGTATGCATAACCCATCAAAATGTGAAGTTAATGCTAGCAGCAAGTCCTGTTGAATGTGATTACAAGGTTCTCATTGGTAAAACAGTCTGTAATTTGGAGTCAAAAGATCGTATGCTTCATCGGTGTGAAAATTGTCCAGGAATAGATGAATTAAAAAAGTTTCTAGAGAATATTTTTGAAAACATTGAACCAAAAGATATTATTTAATTCAAGAAATGGATACACACTGACAGAGATACACTGGACACAAAGCAATTAACAACAGAAGATTTTATTGAAGAGTTGAGTACAAAGATATTTAACCTTATATTATTATGTGGAATATTCTACAAATATTATTAATAACATTTAATTATTGATAATTATCATTATTAATTATTAATTAATAATCAATATTCATCATAATTCATTAATAAAATTCATTTATTCATTACTGTTATTAATCAGTAATTAATAAATATAATTAAAGATTATGGAAAAATTATAATAGCAAATATTATGTGGAAAATATAAAATGTTTAAGGCCATTTTTTAGACCTTAAATGCAAAGACACAAAACTGAAAAACCATGATTCTTGTTGCTTAAAACATGTTCTTTCCAGTGATGCTAAAAATGAGAGAATTGAAGGTATCCCACATTAAGATATTTGCCCCTAAAGATAGGTCAAATTTTGAGTCTATGTTTGAAGGAAAATATCTCAGCTAGCAAACAAGTATAAGAGCTCATATTTAGCTAGGCCGAATTCATGCAGATGTTAAATGGAATGCTCAAAGAAGAAGGTAACAAAGATTTTTATTTCAAAGTTATGACTTTCAAAATCTTGCTTAAATTTGTCCTTACAAATTTTTGGTGACAGCTTTAGAGCGCATTGTAAAAAATGTGAAGGTATTTGATCCTGGACACCAAAAGTTTTGCATTCTCTGCCAAAATTTAACTAGGTATACCAAGCTTCAGAGCACTACCTCTCAATGTTGTGCAACAGTAACACTTAAAACTTTGAAAATTTTTTGTGATTTGCTCCGCGTAACACAAGTGACCTCCACAAAAAAAGTGCTAGTGCCTCAAGCATATACTATATTTTGAACTGAATTTTTGCACAGCTTCTTTGAAACTTGTTTAAACATTTACACCAAGTTTCAACAAAATTGAAGATGGTCGAGCAAGGACCATCTTCAAAATTAGGCCACTTGACATGGAATGTCAAGTGACTTCAAAAAAAGGGACATTTGTCATGTGCTGGATGAAGGGTGG
This sequence comes from Mastigoproctus giganteus, assembly GCF_048544385.1. Classification (NCBI taxonomy): domain Eukaryota; kingdom Metazoa; phylum Arthropoda; class Arachnida; order Uropygi; family Thelyphonidae; genus Mastigoproctus; species Mastigoproctus giganteus. The sequence continues at coordinate 128,588,166 of NC_143582.1, forward strand.
CAGTATTATGGGAACTGAATCTTGTGTGCTGGTTGCAGAGTACTGTAGTTAAGGTGTTTCAAGAATGGATGGATAGTGGACAATGCAGCAGTTGCCAGACTAATGGCAGGCACCCACATCTCATCAGTGGTGTGAACTGATAGCCTCGCCATTTGGATCTCTCATTGCAGACTGTCACCTATCTATGGGATGCAATCCTACTGGCATGGTAGAGCATACCTGCAATGTTCAGAGGTGTTTATAGAGTTCATGCTTCACTGTGAGGGGTGCCTCCATAGCCAGGTGGGCAGGAGCAGCAGTGTGTAGCACACGCTTCTTGATTAGACCGGGGTTCGAGCCCGTGACCACCAAATACGGAGGATGCGGAAAGGTCAGGGAATGACCACCGCATATCCCCGGAGCAATATGGCCTTAGTTGCTAATGCTCCTAAAAACCAAATAACCAACCAAATAACCACTGTGAGCAACACATACCCATTCTTAGGTAGGTGGTCATAATGTTTTGACCGGACAGTGTATATACCATGTAGTATGCTCAGCCTTAGTTTACCAATTGAAAAAGGTATAAAAGCAACTTAGAAGTGTTCATGTGTTTTATTTTTCAAAATTTTTGATGAAAAATATTAAAATATTTATTTACTACATGATTTTCTGCTCATTTTGAAGTATGCTGTAGATGCATTATATCAATGGTTTTCAACCAGGATGCCGCAGCAACATTCCAGGGGTGCCATGTAATTTGGATTTAAATTACTTAAACTTTTTTTTTTTTAAATTTAAATATTTATTTCACTCATCCTTATAATTATATTATTATTTATTTATTTATTTTTTTTTATGTAAACCCCAAACACAAGAGGTATTAGAACCTATTGTACTTAGTACCGTGCTTGGGTTGGAGGTTAAGAAGACAAAAGAAGATATTTATTGACATTGGACTTGAACTTCTGTAGACTGTAATTTTCAGGAAATACATATGAAGGAAGGTTGTTCCAGAAAACAGCAGTTGAATGAATAAACGAGGAAGATGAAAAGTTGGTTCTGTGAGTTTGGAGTTGGACAATAAATGGATGTTGGCTGGTGGCGGCACGTGTTCGGACTGTTTTGAAAGAGAGAGCGGGAATTATAGAAGCCAATTCAGAAGAACAGTGCCCATGGAAGTATCTGTAGAAGAGGCATGCAGCAGAAACAGTACGTCTTTGAGACAGCGAGTGGAGAGACTTTGTTAAAGATGAATCATTAATTAACCTAATTGCCCTCTTCTGAATGGAATCAAGAAGCCTGAGAGAGGTTTTGGGGGCACCACCTCAGATGTGGGAACAATATTCCATGGCAGGGCGGATTTGCAATTTATACAGAGTGAGCAGCTGTTTGGAAGAAAAATAACGTCGAGCGAAAGAGAAAACCAAGTTTTTTAGATGCAGAGGAAGGAATATTTGTAATGTGCTTGCGCCAAGAGAGATTAGAATATATATTAATTTAGATTTAAGATTAATTTAGATTAATTTAGATTTATTAATTTTAGAATATAAATTAAATTAATATATATATATATATGCAGAGAAAGAGAATTGGATCTAACAGGCAGAAAATTGAGTAGGGGTGCCACAAAATAAAATAAATTACTTAAGGGTGCCATTATTAAAAAAAGATCAAAAACCACAGCATTATACACTGGTTATAAGAATATGGTCAGTTTCTTGGGTTGTTTTGTAGAAGACAGATCCCTGAATCAGGACATCAAAAGAGAAGCTAATAACTGAAGAATTAATGTATTTAGACACAGCAGCATTTTCTGCTGTTTTAAAGGACCTTCTGAAAATTATGCAGCCAGCACTTCTATACAAAATATAAAATTAACCCAAATCAATGTTATGCTTCACTATTCAGCCTTAATGAATATGAACTGAATAAACATATTAAAGAGATGAATTGTGTTTAATTTAATGAATTGTGTTAAAATGACAAAAGAACTATTGATGGAATAGTTTTTGAACCAACATTTAGGGGTGAAAGAAAAGTTCTTCAGTGGACCTAAATATATAGAAAATTAGATTTTACTTCCAGTGACATAGGGAGTACTCAGACTCAGAATAATGTGAATGACTCACGTAAGGAAAAAATACAAGAAATGAACAAAGTGCTTTAAAATATTAATAAGGTGTTGGCATGGTTAGAACATCAGAGTAATAGTGAACATCTTCATTTATTCCTTCTGACTACTATTAAGAATTATGTACTGAAAATACTAGTACTGTAATTTAGTTTGCTGAACTGTCATCAGTTCCGGCAAACTAAATTACATGACTATTTCAGAACATATGCATCAAATGTAAGTCCAAACAGCATTGTGTATTAGTAGAATGTAAAAGGAATGATATAACCTTTAATACTTTGTCTTTTAGGCTGTATACTTATAAAACATTATGCAAATAAAGTATTTATTTACTAAGTAAAGTGTATGTTTAAAAACCTGAGGGAAAAAAATGGTAAATTTTTTTTTGGCTATAACATGCTTTGCTTATAGCATTGGTATTAAAGTTGTCACCTGACACCCTCATTATATTGAGGTTGCACTGTATTTGGCCATAAGTATAAAAATTCCTAGTTATGCTTCTCATGACAAGGTTGCGAATGGTGCGTAAATTATCTTGATTGGATATTCACTTCGAGTTGGAGCGCTTCAAATCCAGATTCACGAGTACTAAACAAAAGATTTTTTACTAAAACAAGAAAATGTTATTTTTTGAGTTTAATATATTGTTTTACAAAATTTAATTTAATGTTGAAAGTAGAATGCAATAATAAGTTAAATTCTTAATTTTCTAACAGATTTGAGTGGGGGGGGGCCCTAAACAAACTGTGTATGGGGAGTCCATGCTCAATCTGGAGAATGAAAAAGACCTGGGAATAATTGTGCAGTCAGACATGAAGTTCTCTGGGCAGTGCAGACTGGCTGCTAGGATAGCTTATTTTGTTTTGTCAGTGATATACAGGAATTTTGCCAGCAGGGACAAGGAAATGATTATCCCATTGTATAAATTTAGTGATAGTTAAACTGCGTCTTGAGTATTGCATACAAGTCCAGAAGCCTCATTTTATGAAGGATCTGAAATTGTTGGAACTGGTGTGGAAAAGGGCAACAAGATTAGTCAGACACAAAAGGGTATTCTTATCACAAAGGATTGCAAATTGCAAATTGCAGCACTTGGAAACTAGGCACCTGTGAGAAGACTTAATTAAAGTGCTTAAGGCTTTAAATGGATTGAGTAAGCTAAATACTAATGGCATCTTTACTCTTTCTCAGGTGACAGACAATAGACGTACAAAAATTTGCTCTCACTCAGTGAGTAGTTGATTGTTAGAAGAAACTGCCTTCTGGCATGGAGAAGTGGGTAGTTTGAATAAATTTAAGGAGGAATGAAAAATTACTAGAGGATATAGATGGGTGATGTGGGTTTTATTTTTTATTTGTTTGTTTATTCTTTATTTTTATGGCTGTACTATCTATGGTTGCTTCTTTGCATCATTTACCATTACTAATACTAGTAATAAAATCACCACTTCAAGAAAGATAACTAAATTTGTTTCCAAAAAGAGATATAACTGCTCAAGGAGGAATTTTAAAAAATGCCAAAGAATTTGTCTATGAAATTAATAACTTCCTTTAAGAAAATCAAATTAATGAAAAAAAAAATTGTAACTACTAAAGTAGATTTGAATATGAAATGACTTCTGAAAGAACCATAAGCATTTGTGAAGAAAAGGATACCCATACAACTGATCAGTCAGTGACAGAACCCATTCTTATAAAATAGTTTTCATGCCAAGAACTGATAAAACATGTTTATTCTTTGGATCTGAGTGAAGACAGAATTCTTGTTGGCTGATCCATGGTTATGTCAGAAGGATGAAGCTTCGTTAAAGAAGCTGTTCCAGGTAAAAAGATTTTTATAAGTATCATTCCATCAAAACAACTAATACATATACTTTTTTAGGCAGTATAAAATTGTAATTAGAACATAAGATTCAATAGTATTAACTGAAAACAAAAATTATGAAAATGCATTTTTCAGTTTATAATCAATTTTGCACTCCTTCCTTCCAAAAAATGTTAATATAAGCCTGGCAAAAATCTGTTTAGTGATAATGAATAAGCAGTCAACTTTGATGATTGTTTGATCGAGGGCTGTGATTTGCATTCATAAAATGTAAACTTTGTTCAACACATTTATGCATATCTAATTTTTTAAATGGACATTATGACTATTAAATTGTTACTATTTGAAAAAACAAAATTTTATTTTTACCTGAATATGTTGTTCTTTTTGTCCATTTTAAGGCATTGACGGTTTCAGTGAAATCAAGACATGGAAATCTTGAAAAAACAAGGAAATATACAATTCACAGATTAGGACGATAACTTGCCAATTAGTTTTTGGATAGAAATGCTCATAAAAATATTTTGAGATGAAAAGTTCTAAGGGGCATCAACATCAGTCTGAGCTTTAATCATAAAGTAGCAGTAATATATATATATATATATACACACTGGTGTTCAAAGAAAGTGCATCACCTAGGAATTTCATATTTCTAACCCTTTTTCATGATGGTATGTTACATTAATGACTAGCATCACAAATAGTGCAAAGCCATTAGAAAGAGACTCAGAGAGGCCATAAGAAGATTTAACACAAGAAAAGTAGAACAAGCATTAAGGGAAAACAAAGGATTTAAATCAGCAGCCATGAGCAGTAATACAGAAAGACAAATGATACTGAAACTGAAGAATAGCGATGGTGTACTTATAAACAGCAGAGAAGGCATAATTCAAATAGCAGAAGACTACTATAGAGAATTATACAAGGAGCGAGGGAATGATACCAGCAGTGGGGAAGATGGATTGCAAAGTAGCAACACATACGACATACCCGATATTCTTCCTGATGAGGTAGAACATGCATTGAAGAAAATGAAGAATCGGAAAGCCCCGGTGGAAGATGAAGTTACTGTAGAGTTGTTAAAATTGGGAGGAAGAGACATAACACAAAAACTGGCAAGGCTCTTCACAAACTGCATTAGAAAAGGTGTGACACCTAAGCAGTGGAATAATGCAATCATAGTTTTGCTGCATAAGAAAGGAGATAAATCAGAAATTGGAAATTATAGACCAATTAGCTTGTTATCCCACATCTACAAGTTGTTCACAAGGGTCATTACTAACAGATTAGAAAGAATACTTGATGAGAATCAACCGAAAGAGCAAGCTGGCTTTAGGACAGGATTCTGAACTATGGATCACCTTCACGTAATATCACAGCTAATGGAGAAAGCAAATGAATATAAAACACCATTATGCCTGACATTTGTGGATTATGAAAAGGCATTTGACTCCATACAGCATAAGGCAATGTTTCGGGCACTGGAAAGACAAGGCATAGATACCCCATATATTATGATTTTGAAGAAAATATATGAGAGTGCTACCTCCTTTATTAGACTAGACAAAGACAGTAGCAAATTTAAAATCGAGAAAGGAGTTCGACAAGGAGACACAATATCTCCGAAGTTGTTTACTGCTGCCCTTGAGGAAGCTTTCAGAAGATTAGACTGGTCGCAGAAAGGAGTCAATATGAACGGAGAGTACCTAAACCATTTACGACTTGCAGATGACATTGTGGTTATAAGCCACGATCCCAAAGAATTGGAGGAAAATCTTAATCAGTTATGCACAGTTAGTAAGGATTTTGGACTAAAGATGAATATGGCTAAAACAAAAGTAATGATGAACAAGTATGCCACGGAAAGGGAAATAATGATTGAAGGAGCAGTAATTGAAAAGGTGGAGTCATATACTTATCTGGGACAAGTTATTAGCTGTAATAATGATAAATGGCTGGAAGTTAAGAGAAGAATAAATTTTGGATGGATAGCATTCAGGAAATATAGTCACATACTGAAGAGCAATATCCCAGTTTGTCTGAAACGTAAAATAATGAATCAATGTATACTCCCCACCATGACTTATGGAAGTGAAACTTGGGCACTCACCAAAAGAATGGAAGAGAAGCTGAGAACTACACAGTGAAGAATGGAACGAATTATATTGGGAATCAGACTGTTAGATAAGAAGAGAAACACATGGATTAGGCAGCAAACTCAAGTAAAGGACATTCTTATCAAAACTAAAGAACTAAAATGGGCAGGACACATAGCTCGAATACATGATGACAGATAGACTAAGAAAATAACAGAATGGTACCCAAGAGGAGCTAGAAGAAAACCTGGAAGACAAAGGCGGAGATGGATAGATGAAATTCATGAGTTTTTGGGCAGTAAATGGATGGCCAGTGCTCAAAACAGAAGGAACTGGAAAGTTGCTGGACAGGCCTTAATCCTGCAGTGGATTGAAAATGGCTGATGATGATGATGATCACAAATAGAAATATAAACAAAGATATTTATTAATAGTTAAGGCAAAGCTAAGTAATATTTGACAGGTGCTCTCAAAATATTCCAAAATGAGCATTTGCAACCTTTATACAACAGTTTTGATAAACGACAATTATGGCTGAAATGTTATCAGAAGCCCTTAATTTGCTTCAGTGTAACATTTTAAATGGAAAACAAAATGAAAAGTTCACCAGGTGCAAATATTTAGTCGAACAGTCTCTGGCCCTGATGACAGCAGCACACTGTCGAGGCATTGACAAGATCAATTTATGAAGATAATCAACTGATAGTTCGTGGTTCCAAACACGAATTATGGCTTCCTCAAGTTCACGAAGGGTCTTTGGTTTCTTTTTGGCAACTACAGATTCCACATGATGCCAACAGTAACTGACTTCCACTGCTCAGGGGTCCATTTGACATGCTCCTTATACCAAATTAATCTGGCCTTTTTCATTTTTTGTGTGAGGAGGGGCTTCTTCTTAGGACGACGGGCTACAAGTCCATTTTTGAAGAGGCGTCTTCTGACTGTTACTGCACTTGCTGCCACTTCTGTATGTTCTTCCTATTCTCTTTTCAGCTCAGACAAAGAAGCTTTATGGTTTTTAAGGCATAAGCACTTCAAAACACGGTCCTGTTTTGGTGTAGAAACTCATTTGCGTCCAGTTCCTTTTTTTCCCATCAGCAGAACCTGTATTCTTGAGTTTGGAAAGAAATCTACTCATTATCTACTGATTACAAGACACTATAAGCAATATGACGAGAAGAACATCCTTTCTCACGTAAAGCAACAATAGCACTCTTTGTTCGTGGCATCAACTGCACATAACTCGCCATCCTGACACAAGCAAGGAATGACTGCAACTCTTGCAGAGCGTGCTTATATAGCAGAAAGTACCAGCTGATGCAATATTACGTCATCACATATGCTTGTTAATCTTATCTGATGCAATCTGTAAGAAATATTTCCATATACTTACATTATTCGGATGACATTTACAATTTTAAGGGGTGATGCACTTTCTTTGAATGCCAGTGTATATATATTATCTGAGTAGTCCCTATCTGGGACAACCACTGATGCAGCCCTTGTAAGTGCTCCATAGTTGATTTCTATAAAAGGCTAAAAAGGGAATGTTGTCACTTTTAATTATCATCACACTAAGGTGTACTTTGAGCATTAACAAGTAATAATTCCTTTAATGAGCATATCTAAGGCTGAAAAACTAAAAATTAAACTTATGCAAATATCAAAAACAGGTATGGATGGACCTTCTGCCTCTCATGAACTAACTAAAATTCTAAAAATCAGTTTTAAGCTCAGTATAATTATTAAAAATGAGTATGCCCATAGAGAACAAAGTCCCTTTAAGGTGAATTATGGGGTGAAATGAAATTCTGAAATTGTGATTGAAATATGATATTTATACCTGTACTTTCCTTTAATTTCACTAGTCTAACTTTTATTTGCTGCTGATATTTTATGAAAGAAATACAGTCATGTTAAACAAGAAAGAAAAGTAACTAATCCAATTTATTCTGTTACATATTAAGTTTATAATTAATAAAATTATGGGACTGCTGAACAGTCGATAACGAAGAATATTTGATTCTTGGATTATCAACTGTTAGTATTAGCATTATAGTTCAAGGAAGCCATAGGTACCAGCCACAAAGAATAAATAAATAAATAATAAAATTAAAATAAAATAATAATAAAAATGAAGAATGACAGCAATCAACAAAAGATTAAAATAATAAATAAATCAAAGTAAAAATAAAGATAAAAAATGTTTTGCTGTAGTAGTAGTCACCCACCACTGCAATAGTTTTGGATAAATGCATTCACTCAAGCCTGTGTACACAAAGGTCATGCCTTCTGTTTTCCCTCTTCTATGCTCCTGATTTTAATATAAATGAGACTACCACAATGAATGAAAGATTGGCTGTTTCTTTTATGAGATGTGTAGTTTACTCTCTGAAATGCATTATTATTTATTATTTATTCCAAGCTCCAGACCATGTTCAGATGAGGAATGGAAACAGTACCAAGACTTAGAGAGACAGATAGCACTGAAAAAGGAAGCCATCAGAAGCCTTGAGAAATATTTTCCTAAAAGTAGTGGGTATGTTCAGAGTATAAATATGTTGAATACTTAACATTTTCACAAGTAAATTTAGCCCACAAGCTGGTGCACCACTCCTCAAAGTTGAAATTAAAATATCTAGGAATTTTTAATATTACAAAAGATTTAGAACAGTGTTTTTCAGAGCTCCACAAGCACTGCTCAGGTATTTCATAAAATATTTTGTCAAAATGAGCACTTATGTACTTTTTGCTTTAAAATAAAAAGAAAATATACTTGATATAGCTATACTTAATGATTTCTCCAAATTTTTTTCCTTGGATAGCTCTGCAGGCTTTAACCCATTAGCGCCTGGCGTACTCTGTAGGTGGGAACGCTAATTCAAAATGTTATTATTTTGAAACTGTCGCAATTCCATGAAATATTTCTCTATATTGTTTATCTATAAATATCAGGAAATGATTCATATATCACCGTCAGCACCAGATGTCTTCAGTACCAATCTTGTAACCGTTACAAGAGGCTGATTTATTTTTCTAGTGACTCACAGAAGTTATCATCAATTTTTTTTTTAATACAGTGTTTTTTAATTGTCTTTGTTTTACAGTGAAATGTAGAGAAACAATATATGCTGTAAGTAAAAACAAAATTTCATTTATTACATTTTTTCTAGTTGTGTTTTTTTTGTTTATATCTTACTGTCCACAAACGGGGACGTTAGGCCTTATGTATATAAATTTTATTTTTGTTTGTAGTGAATCATAAACCAAGCAATAATGGAACCAAAGATTTTTTATGACAAGAAGAAATACACAAGACTTGAGGAAGCTATTGAAGATGTTGCAAATCAAGAATCTAATAATAATGTGGTTTTTGAAATTTGCATATTACCACCAAATTTGGACAAGTTGGCAGATTGTAAAGAGTTCGATGAAGACGTTTTACAGGACCTTAATTTCTTTCTAAAAGAAATTCTTGGTTCTATCGAAATTTCATTTGAAGATACCAATGAAAATTTACCTCCGGAAGAAGATGATGTTCTAGAAGATAAAAGTGGTAGTTTGTTATTTGGAGCATTAGCAACTAAGGCCATATTGCTCTGGGGATATGCGGTGGTCATTCCCTGACCTTTCTGCATCCTCCGTATTTGGTGGTCACAGGCTCGAACCCTGGTCTAATCAAGAAGCATGTGCTACGTACTGCTGCTCCTGCCCACCTGGCTATGGAGGCACCTAAAAGTGGTAGTAATTCAGTGGTATATCTTGGTTTCAAAAAAGCAAAATGGCTGAAGAGACATTCAGAATATGCACCTTTCGGAACAAATATTTGTTTTACAAGTGAGTTAGATGCTGTGAAAAATGACTTAAAAGGTTTGTCCTCAAACCTTTTTGCTTGTGTTTTGTATTCGAAAAACTTTTTAGTGATGAAATTGTAGACTATATATGTGAACAAACGATAATATATGCTCGACAAAAATACAATCATGAATTTACTATCGGCAACAAAGAAATGAGAAGTTTTATTGCAATATTGCTTTTTACAGGATATCACAACCTTCCTCAAGAAAGAATGTATTGATCACTGGACAAGGACTTGGGTGTCTCATGCATTTTTAATGCCATGTCAAGAGATCAATATCTAGAAATAAAGAGATTTGTACATCAGGCCAATAATGATGAAATTGAAATTGTCTAGATTGAATGTACAAAGTTAGGCCAATAGTGAATATGCTCATAAAACAATTTTGCCAGTGCGGTTTTTTTCACAAGGATCTGTTAATGGTGAACTATTTTGGACATAATCCAGCGAAACAATTTATCAAGGGGGAACTAGTGAGGTTCAGTTACAAAATTTTGATAATAAGTGGTTCTTCTGGGTATTGCTATGCTTTTGACATCTATTGCGGAAAACCAACTAAAGAAACAAAAAATGTGAAGAGTATACCTGTAGGTGCAAGTGTGGTTGTTGCTTTATTGGAACACATGTCAGATCCATCAAACCAAGTAGTTTTCTTCGACAGTTATTTTACAACGTACTCATTGGTGATATTTTTGAAAAGAAGAAAATAAGAGCTACAGGAACTGTGAGGGACAGTCGAGTTCAACACTATTATGGCATCTAAAGAAATGAAAAAAAAAAATGGAAAGAGGTACTTGTGACTATAGATTTGATGTCATCAACTGCATATTATGTATAAAATGGAAGGATAACAACATATGTTCCATTTTTACCAGTTATGATTTTGTTCAACCATTACAATACGTAAAATGTTGGTCAAACACTGCAAAAGCTAAGGTCAATGTAGAACAACCTGCATCATTTGCATCATACAATAATGGAATGGGTGGCATAGATACCCATTACCAATGTATATCTTTGTACAGGATAGCGATAACAGGCAAGAAATGGTGGTGGGTCCTGTTTACATACATGTTAGATATGCGTGGAAGTTGTACCAAATGACAGCAGAGATAAAAATAAATCAATTAGATTTTCGTCGAAACAGCATATGATTCGAAAGATGCTGCATCAACAAGAATCAATAAGAAGCGAAAAACTGGAAGTTCCATGAACATTAGTGAAGGCCATCACTTTCCAGAAAAACTTGATAGACAATTAAAATGTTGTGTTTGTCATATGAAAGCTAGGCGGTCATGTAACGATTGTCAGAAATCAATGTGCATTGAAAAAGGCTGCTTCGAAAAATATCCTTTATCTGCCTAATGTCCCCATTTGAGGACACCTGTTTTTCTAAAAAAATAAATATATTTTCTTTGAAATTTTGGTATTGTTTGTTTCCTTGACTTATAATCTCACCATAATATTGAGCAAAATAAGTTTAATAGGTAGTTTTTTCATGGGCGTTGATGGGTTAAGCTTTACATAATTCAAGCCTAATCATATTTATTTTATCATGTATTCAGCACCACTTTGTATAGATTTTCTACGGTAACAAATCAGAACCTGCATCCTCCTCTCATAAAAGTTAACATCAGTTCAAGAGCAGCTTCTTGACAGCCACAGTGACAGCGCTGACATCAGCAACGTAGGGACAAGAGGGTGAAGGTTTGATAGGGCAAAGGGATTTGGCAAAACAATCCGCACAAATTCTATAATGGTTGCTCTTGTCAGGATGCTAGTAAGGGGTCTGGGATGGCCAGGTCTTGAACTTCTATATTGGAATTAGTGTTACAGATTGCCACTTTGACTCCAGTTTGCAATGATGTACCCAGGTCTCATCTTTGGTAATGATGCTGTGAAGAAGCCCGTTGCACATGGTCTCACAATGCTGCAGAAGATAGCAGAAACCTTCTCTCTCTCTCTCTCTCTCTTTCTCTCTGCTCTTTGTGATCTGACAACATTTATATAACTTTCTGAATCTTAGATTGTCTTCAGTTGTTTTTAATGCATTATAGCCTATTTCCTTAGAGATGTGTTCAAAGCCACTAAGTGGATTTTCTTATTTATTGATTTGAAATTATTGTTTTTCTAAAACTTTTAATTTAAATTTAAATTTATCTTGTGATTTTCTGATTAATTTGGTGTATTTTTTCTATACCCTCGGCCTTGTAATTGCATAAAAGTATCGGTAAGGGTATCAAATCCATGTGTTACAAGTTGCAGCTCCGCTGAACGAGAAGTTTTTTAGTCATATTTAGCCGCTTTATTGACTAATTGTTACATCAAATTATTTTCTATAAGTAGCTTATAGACCTAGTCAGGATCGTTAGTTTATTCTGAATTGAGACAGCAAGATTTGGAAGTTAATTAATACTTAAGTGTCCGTAGATTTACCGTTCATAACTTGCTATACCGTTCATAAATTGTTATACGATACAACGTTATATCCCAAACTAGATAGCTTTATTGTAGCATATAATATAATATTGTCAATTAATCAGTAAAATATATTAATTTTGTTAAACTTCTTTGTCAATTAAATTGTACTTTTAACTAAATACATATAACGACTTAGATTACAAACGTAACATAATTAATTAATACATAACTTGATACTTAAGTTATATAAACGGAACTCGTAGAATATACTCGATACTGAAAAATATATATAGCATTATAACTGTGTTGGGATACAAGTTTAGGGTTATAATTTTGTACTGAAATTGAAATCATGACTCAGACCAGAGCAGCAAAGCAAAAGGCTTAAGCTAATGGGAGTGCTGTGGCTCAGGGGAGAAGTTGCCTTCTGAATCACAGCCTTTTAAAATGCACTACTTGCTTGGTGTTTGTGAGCAATCGGGTATGGGACATGATATTGCCATGGGGGATGTCTTTGTGTGTGCAGATTGTAAAGAGTGTAAGGAAATCAGGCGAAACCTGAGCATTGTTATGGGCCTATATGAGAGCTTGAAGGACAGAGTGGATGCCCTTGAAGGATCTAAATTAAGGGACCCATCAAGCTCTCAGCTGCCCACATCAAGACCAGAGCTAGCAATTGGTCATCACACAACACAACACAACGGCAACCCCCAAGGCAGAATGTGCTGGTCCCACAGGAACTAGTAGTTGTTGGTGAGTCTATTGTCAGGAAATGGAGAACATGCTTTTTAAAAAGGATAGGTGGAACAGGACCAGGGTATGTCTGCCTGGGCAAAGGTTGATGACGTTGTAGAGTGGATATCATCTTTTAAGGGCACAAAAGGTGATATAGTTGTATACGTTGGCACTAATGATATTAAGAGTAGGAGACCGGCAGAATTACTTAACAAGTACAAGTCACTGTTGAGAAAAAGCCCTGAATTAGGGTTAAATTTGAAAGTGTCTGCAATTCTGCCTGGACACGATAGCAAGGAGTATATGATGAGAGCCTTGTCGATCAATTTGGCCCTGGAAAGATTGTGCAAAGCTCAAGGGGTAGAATTTTTTTCAGCTTGGTCGGCACTTGTTAACAGGAGAGACTGCTTCTACAGGAATGGGATACACTTAACTAAAAAGGGAGCAAGCATATTTGCTGATGCTATCGAGGCAGTGTTAGGTGGGTCGGAAAACTGCTAGCTTGGTGGGATACAAGGACTAATAGATTAACAGTAGCCACTGGCAGAGGCGAAAGTGATTCTTGCACTGCTTCTATTGGAATGAGCAGAAACTTGAAAAACAAGATGCAGGATATTTCAGAGACTGCTTTGAGTCATTGCGGTCAAGTAAACACATGGGTTGTGTTAGGGTAGCTAAGAATAGAAACAGGTGCATGTATACTTGCGTGTACACCAATGCTAGTTGCTTGGTAAATAAATTTGATGAATTTGAGGTATTGCTAAAAACATCAAAGGCAGATATTGTTGGGATATCAGAGACGTGGTGTCACACAGATATAAGGAATGCAGAACTAGAATTTGGGGAGTACAATGTGTACAGAAAGGATAGACAGGATAGGAAGGGAGGAGGGATTATCCTATTAGTTAAGAAACACATAAAATCCAAGGAAGTGAAACCAGTCGACATCGCTGGACAGTGCAATGTCCAGTCAGTTTGGTGTGACATAAGCATTGGGAGATCAAAATTGAGAGTAGGAGTGTGTTATAGGCCTAATGACTCTGATGAGTATAATAAGAAACTGTACAGGGAAATAGAGTGGGCCAGTAAATCAGAGAGCCTTATAATGGGGGATTTTAATTTCCCAGATATTGACTGGAATTTGTGGTTTGGTCACTCACACACTAGCAGGGCTTTTGTGGATTTATTGGATGATTATTTTCTATATCAGCATGTTCGGGAATCAACTAGAGGGAGTAATACTCTTGATCTGATTATCAGTAGTGATTCTTCATGCATTAAGAATCTTCAGATAAAGGAGCCACTAGGTGGCAGTGATCACAGTGTGCTGAAGTCGGATTTACTCAAAGACGTAACTACCATCAGGGGTAAAGGGAAAGGTTATTGCTTTCGTAAAGGTGACTACGATGGTCTGAGACAGTATTTAAATTTTATACAGTGGGACCAACTGATGATATTACCAACAGCAAATTCAAAATGGGAAGCATTCAAAGAACTTATCTTGCAAGCTACTAGGCTTTACATAAGAAATATTGTTCAAGGTTTAGGCCTAAATGGATGTCAGATGAACTAGTGAGACATATGGCAGAGAAGAAAAATGCTTGGGATACATATAAATTAACACTTGACACAGAAGATTATATGATAGATATAAGTTGATCTGTAACCAAGTTACAAAGGAGGTTAGGCAGGCGAAGGCAGATTACGAGAAATCTTTGGCAATTTTTTTTTTTTAAATTTATTTATTTATGTAAACTAGAAGGAAGGGCATGAATCAGATTGGTCCACTTGATATCGATCGTTCAACTGTTGATGATCCTGGTCAGGTAGCTAACGAACTAAATGAATATTTTGCATTGACATTCACACATGAGGAGTTATTCAGCGAGGGGAATGCCAGAGGTGTATTCAACTCTGGCAGTCAGCTAGATAATCTTGCAATAACTGAGAGTAAAGTGGAGGAGAAATTGTTAAAGATAAACACAAGAAAGGCACCTGGGGTGGATGGGATCTATCCAGTTATATTAAAGGAGGCAGCAAAGGAAGCAAGCAAACCCTTAGCCATAATTATGAGAGCTTCCTTGGACTCAGGGGAGGTACCCATAGACTGGAGATGTGCAAATGTGACCCCAATTCACAAAGGAGGATCAAAGGGCAACACAAGTAATTACAGACCTGTTAGTTTAACTTCTGTTCCAGGAAAATTAGTGGAGGCACTGGTTAAAGAAGCACTGCAGGATCACCTAGACAAGACTTCAGTTGTAGCTCGGACACAGCATGGTTTTGTTAAGGTGAAGTCTCGCCTGACCAATTTGATTGGATACTATGATGCAGTCACAAAAGAACTGGATGCAGGGAATAACTTTGATATTATATACTTGGATCTTAGGAAGGCTTTTGATACTGTTGCACATGGAAGACTGCTGCACAAATTGGAGCAGTGTGTCATTGGAGGCAAATTGCTGCTATGGATAAAGGTGTGGTTGAGGGGGAGAAGACAGAGAGTGGTAATCAATGGACACTGCTCATCGTGGACTAATGTTATTAGTGAAGTCCCTCAGGGTTCAGTGTTGGGTCCATTATTGTTTTCTGTATTTATAAATAATATTGATGATGGTATATCAAGCTTAATGTCCAAGTTTGCAGATGATACAAAGGTTAGGCGCCTCCGTAGCCAGGTGGGAAGGAGCAGCATTTCGTAGTACACGCTTCTTGATTAGACCGGGGTTCTAGCCCGTCACCACCAGATACGCATATCCTGGAGCAGTATGGCCTTAGTTGCTAATGCTCCTAAAAGCCAAATAACAAACAAACAAACAACAACAAAGGTTGGCCGGGTTGTTAAGGACACTACTGGCGCTATGCTGCTGCAAGAGGATCTGGAAAGGTTGAGCAGATGGGCTGAGAGGTGGCAAATGAAGTTTAACATTGATAAATGTAAAGTACTACATATGGGAAACAGCAACCCCAGAGCAACGTCTCAACTCTGTGGTACTACACTGACAGTGGTAGAGAATGAAAAGGACCTGGGGGTAATTGTGCAGGCAGATATGAAGTTTTCTGAGCAGTGCAGATGGGCTGCAAGAGTAGCTCATGATGTCTTGTCAGTGATATGCAGGAATTTTTCTAGCAGGAATAAGGAGGTGATTATTCCCTTGTAAAGGCAATGGTCAGGCCATACCTTGAGTACTGTGTACAGGTCTGGAGGCCTCATTTTAAGAAGGATGTAGAGCTGCTGGAACGAGTGCAGAGAAGGGCAACAAGATTAGTGAATTGAACAAAGGGTTGCTCTTACGAAGAAAGGCTTAAGTTTTGCAAATTACAGTGTCTGGAGACTAGGCACCAACGAGGTGATCTGATAGAGGTGTGTAAAGCCTTGTATGGTTTGAGCATGCTCAGTGCTGATGGGAATCTTCCTCTTGCTCAGAATAATCACCTGAGAGGGCATAAATTCAAATTGAGGAAAGACAGATGTAGGATAGATGTGTGGAAATTTACCTTTAGCCAGTGGGTTGTTGGAACAGACTTCCATCCCTTGTTGTGGAAGTTGATAGCCTAAATAAATTGAAGGCTCAGTTTTGACAGGGGTGAAGTGGAAGTTTTTTTTTTTTTTGGCTGATGCTGTGTAAGCTTGCTTTCTTGGATCATATGCCTCTACTAATGCTAATGCTTATTGGGTGCAATGTTCTCATACACATTTTTCTTCCGAGATTTGATGCATTAGTCTTCAAGAATTAGTTTATCCACTCTCTCCTCGTTTTCCACCCGTGCAAGGATGCCCTGACCCTGGCATGTCTGTCAAAAAACTCACGCTCAGACACCAATTGCCATGTCTCCACAAATTTGCTTCAAATATTGGCAAATCTCAGTAACATCCCTCTGCTTCATATGCACATCACTGTCTGTCTATCATCATTTTCAACGAGTACTACAGCCCTGCCATCTGGTATGCAGTGTTGAAACTTGTAAGTGCTGGCAGTAACATTTAAATTTTGAGATGGCACTGTTATATTTTGTAAGCAACATCATATGAGCAGGAAAAAATTGAGGCATTATTTTTGGAGTAGCCTGTATTTTGTCTCTAGTCATAAAGACAAAAAAAATTTTTTTTATTTTTTGGTAATGAAATCCATACGAAATTGGTGTTCTGCTGATTTCTTACTCATTTCAAAGTACTCTGTTACTCAAAAAGGTTAAAGAATGCTAACAAAGAATGGTCAGCATTCTTTAAAAGACAACTGGATAAGTATAAGCATAGAAAAATCAAAAAGTGTACACTTACTGTTGGTATACCTGGTGGATCCATTTACGTTTTTATATACAGTAAAACTTGCGGTAACTTTTTAATGCTGGAAATATTGAAATTGTACTGCATAATGATGCTGATATTCTTGAGAAAGTTCCCCATATGGTGGAATCTGTGAGATGTGGATGGAAAGTGGAATCTAGAATCTGTGAAAGGTAGAAAGAAAATTTGAACTCAAAGGAATGTTTTTGGGTAGTATGGTTCGAGTTTCAAGTTGCTTACCAATCACACACCACAATTGGCCCGACAAATCTTTTGTTTGGAAGGTCTTTCATTCCAACTGGTAAGTTTGGGAAAACCAGGTATAATGCTTGAGCGGGAAGGAGTGAAAAGCAATTGACAACCCTCTGAGTTGTTCCCTTTCATTAGTTACTGCCATCCAGAAACTTAGAAATTCCACATTTCTTGGTGTTTTGTAGTCCATGAAACAACCCATAGAAAAATGTTTTTCTTATGTGAGACTGGGAATAAAGAATTGTATCCTTTTAATCTCTTCTGGGAAAAGACTCTTTCACACCTAGGGTTTGTTGCTGCAGGATTTCTGTCTGTTGAATTGTTTTCAGCAAGATAGTTACAGAAATCCCTGGCCTGAGGAACTTTGGGAAAAACCAAATTGCCAGCACTAATGCATCTTTGTGATTAAAGCTCATGTAATAGAAATTTATGTAGAGTGCTTAGTCTCTGGTTGAAACTTGAAGTGATAACTTTGGTGCCTTCAAGAAATTACCTAGACATTTTTCACTGATGACAAGGTACATTTTTTGTGGTTTTCTAACAACATTTAAGAAATCTGTGGTGTTTTGGTGTTAATGCTAGGGATCTTGTGGTGTAATCATTGAATGCCCATCTTACACCTGTACAACTTTTAGGATGAACAGCAATATTAAGAAAAAACAAAGCAATTGCTGCTGGACAGTTTTTTCAAATAAGTTCTGTTAACATATTGCATTTTTTAATTTTTTTGTATTGCATTCTGTATTATTGTAATTTTAGTTGTTTAGCACAGTTCAATAAAATATATAATTTTTTTAGGAAAATTATTTAATTCTAATAAATTCAATCTTTTACATAATTTTTTATTGTGTTTTTCATATTATGTAGTATCAAATATTAAGAGTATCATTGTTTATCCTTCTTCTGAGGCCCATGGAAATATCCATGTTTTACTTAAAATCTATTATGTATATAAATCCATTTCCACTATGTCAACCTGTTTAAAAAGGAAAACTTGCTTAACCTGGAAAAATAGCTCAGTCCTTTGCAATTCCTCCATTGACAGGTCTCTGACTGGGAATATTGGAACAGACATATGCACAAGTACCACCTTTGAGGTGAAAGGAATCATACAGCAAATAATTTGGGCAACTGAGATGAACAGTGGTTGAATCAACTGATAACTGAGATTCTGTTAGAAAAAGTATATGGGATTTGGCAGACTAAGTGGAAATGGACATCATTGAGGTTAGAACTGAGACCACGTATATTTGTGAAATGAACTAGGAAGTGTTTGGGAGGTTTAGATCTTTTTTGCATATCTTCTTCTTCCAGTCACATATCTCCATGAGGAGCTGTTGTGGCTGCCAACAAATTCCTCCAACTGCATCGATCATGTGCTCTACGAATGGCATCGCAAAGTGTCATGCCCAGAAGTTCACTGATCTCATACTTCTACCTAGTTGCAGGTCCTCCTCTGCACCTCTTCCACCCAATTGTTCCTTCCATTATATTCTTCAACAGAATGTTTTCCCTTTTTACTATATGACCAAAAAACTTGAGTTTTCTTTTGTTGATTCTATGAAGAAGAATTTTAGGCCTGCCAATTTTATTCAATATTCACTCATTTGTTCTTCGATCCAAGTAGGAAATACGTAGTATTCTCCTGTAACATCACATTTCAAATGCCTCAATTTTCTTCCTGTCAACCCTTTTCAGATTCCATCCTTCACGTCCATAAGTAGCAACAGGAAAAATTAATGAATCAATGATTTTCAGTTTCGTCTTTAGGGGGCAGAACTTGATCTTTCCATAATTTTGTCAGATCAGTCACCAACATTTTAGCAATTGTCTGTCATCTCTTTACGTCATTTGAGTAGTCACTATTTTTATTTATTCTTGATCCTAAGTAATCAAATTCATCAACTTCTTCGATATCTTGTCCATTAACCTTCACTTTACTGGAACCGAGATTATCACCATTCACCATAATTTTAGTTTTACACACATTCAGAACCAATCCTTTTTTCTTACTTGCTTCATGTACTCTCCTCGGAGTGTTTTTAAAGATGATCTTTAGAATTGCAAATTAGCACAGTATCATCTGCATAACGAAGGTTGTTTATCTTCAGTCCTCCAATTTTGATGCCAGTCTCTAAATCTTCCAAAGCTTCACGCATGATATCTTCGGCATAAAGATTTAAAAGGTGAGGTGACAAAATACAGCCCTGCCCAACACCATTACCTATTGTGAAAAAGTCCATGCTTCCCCATGTTGGTTCTCACAGTTCCTTCCTGTTCCTGGTATAGTAGTTTAATCAGCTGAATTATGTGGATTGGGAAATTCATATTAGTCATCGTTTCCCATAGTTTCTCATGTTGAACACAATCAAATGCTTTTGCATAATCTATAAAACACAAAATGACTGGAACATTGAATTCTTTGCATTTTTCAATAATCAGTTGTAGACTTAAGATCTGATCTCTGGTTCCTCTGCCCCTTCTGAAACCTGCTTGCTCTTCTGGCATTTCTTTTTCAAGTTTTCTTTAGATTCTGTTTAATATGATTTTAAGAAGAATCTTGCTAGCATGAGAAATTAGGCTAAATAGCCCTGTAATTTGAGCAAATTTTCAGGTCTCCTTTTTTTGGTAAGGGAATGAAAATCAATATCTTCCAATCTGATAGCCACCGTTTCCCAAATGTTTACAATCATTTTATGAAAAAACTCAGGGCCCCTTCACACCTGTAGCTTTAATCAATTCCGCTGGGATTTCACCAATTCCAGTTGATTTGCCACACGTCAGTTCTGTGATGGTTTTTTCAAATTCTTCCTTCAGTAGAGCTGGTTCATGATCACACTATTGAAAAGGGGGGTGGCAGATCATTAGTGTCAGCAGGTGCTTGGAAGGCTGTTTACAGTATTCTTTCCACCTTCCTTTAATTGTATTCTCCTCTGTTAAAATTTCCACTTTGGAGTCCTTAATTACATTAAGTTTTGGTCGGAACTTTTGTCTTAAGGACTTAATTACCTCATACATCTTCTTAGTGTTTTTTCCTTTGTTGTGGTATTCAATTTATTTACACTTTCAATTGATGTAATCCTGTTTGTCCTGGCTTAAACAGTGCTTGATGACTGCTTAGTTTCTGATACTCTTCGTTTCCTTGTACACCCTGGGTTTTTGCAGTTCTCTCTTCAATAAGATTAAAAGTGGCTTCTGTAATCTATGGCTTCCTGATCTTTGACCTTCTCTAATGTATCTATTTGCTGAATCCTTAATAATGCTTTTTGTATTTTGCAACATTTCCTCAGGCAGCATATCGTCATCTAGTTCTATTAGAGCTTGAAAACAATTGCCTGTTTCAAGTATATAATCATTTAGAATATTTTCTACATCCAGTCGTCTAGGGAAAACCTTATTCATGATCTTTTTCAGCTTCAGCTTGAGAATGATGTTGGGTAGCTGATGATCACTGCCACAATCTGCTCCAAGAAATGTTTTTGCTGTGATTACACTGGAAAGCCACCTTTGCTGCATAAGATGTAATCAATCTGATTCCTTGTTTTTCAGGGCACACAGTGGCATCTGTGATCTGGTTAACAGCAGTTTTTGGAGTTGTTTTTGTTGTGGTCTCTGTGGCATCAGATAATTTGGTGGTATGCCATTGCCTACCACATGGCTGATTTTGAAGGGGGTTGGCTTTAATCATAGGAAGAGTCATCATGTATCCCACAAGATGCTTGGGAAGAGAAAGTTGACTACAGCAGAGCCCTGGTTATATTTAAAGGCTGATTACAGCTGGCTTTTGCAGATAAGTTTGCTCTATTAGTTTGACAATTCATGGTGTATTCAATAGAAAGAAAAAGTAGGGGGGGGGACATGCTGTATGAAGTAATGAAATTTGTGGATGTGGCTTAGACATGGTAAGAATATACCCAGATCCTTGTCATAACATGACTTCGACAATGCCCCCCCCATATGCACACTACTCGGACTCTCTTCAGTCACTATCTGGCAGAGTAGAGGTAGTAAGATTATACACTAGCTGATCCAGAAGCCTCCTAGAGAGTTACCAATAGGTTCGGTCTGGTGTACTAACTAGTGGCCGGCCTGTGAACACCGTTTTAGAGCTGTACCCTCAAAATGTAAGGAAGATAGGATCTCGCCATGGTGTCCATCATAACTTCAAAACAACACATCAATCATATTGCATGATGGAAGAGATGGGGAAGGGTTGAACAGAACTTGGCTCTTGAGACTAAACATGGGTTCCGCCACTTCAAGCCTCCAGTAAGCAAAGTGGTGTATTGCACTGGTTGATGAGAGTCATCTTCCACCTAATATTGCCTGGTAACACAGAGGGGTGGCATTCCTCAGTTGGTGCGGGTGCCACTTCTTGACTCCTACTTATTGGTTAGCACCTGGGTGGTCACCCACAGTGTGCTTGTGCATAGCAGTTATACCCAGGTACTAACAGTCCCCCACTATCATGAAGGTGCAAGCAGAGGATTTGGCTGTCACAGCCTGTCTGGAATTTGCCGAAATTGGGTACACTTGATTTGAGCGTCACCCGAATATCAGTTCCATCAGCATTTAGACTCCCAGATAGCAAGCACAGCTTGTCTGGCATATCTGAGCTGATATTATATTAATAGTGACTCTGATATGATATTATTATTATTGTTATTATATTATATTGCTTCTTATGAACTTTGCACTTAGTGCTTCAGAATTAGAAATCGAACTGACAATAAAAATGAAATCTTTCAGCAAAAAACTGAAAGAAGAACATCATTAAAAGTTTCCCAAAAATTGCGGATATAAAGAATACTAATTTTGGATTGCATTCATCATGGCAAATTCAAAATTACTATATGATTTAACTAGCTTATTGTTGTACAAAAGCATCTGCATTTTCATTTTTTACTTTCTGGATTTAATTCTTGCCGTCCCTGCCAACTAACTCCTCTGACTGTGTGGTCATCCCACACAATCAGACCACATTTGCTTAAAGTTATATATGGAACTTGAATGAATTTTTCTTTTGTTTAAAATATTTTTACTGTTTTAAATATTTACCTTATGTTTAAAACAGTAATAGCTCTTGGATTTCTTTTGATATATCAAAATTCATAAGGTGCATCTATTTTTGATGTCCTCAATAACATTGAGGTCATCTGAATCCCATCAGAGCCCAGAAAACATGTTAAAGGTCTCTTCAGCTTAGCTGTAGTTAGCTGATCTTTGTGCATGTGAAGAGAGAGAGAGAGAGAGAGAGAGAGAGAGAGAGAGAGAGAGAGAGAGAGGGGGGGGGGGCACTTCCAAGTTTTTTTCTTTTCTTTTCTTTTCTTTTTTTTTTTAGGAATGACTAGTTTGGATTGTATAAATAGTCAAAATCCCTTATGTTCATTGAATTATTTAATTCATGTCATTATGATTAAATACTTTTAAGAAACATGGAATTTTATTTATGCAAAAATATATTTAAATATGTGATCCTCGAACGGCCTCCGTAGCCGAGTGGGCAGGAGCGGGAGTGCAGTAGCACACGCTCTTTGAGTAGACCGGGGTTCAAGCCCCTGATTGCTGAATACGGTCGATCTGCCAACCCACACTGGACCAGCGTGGCAGATTATGGTCCATTTCCCTCAGCATGAATTGTTGAGGAGGCTTCCACCCTGCAGTGGGTTGATAATGGCTGCACTTTACTTTTTTTTTTATGTGATCCTCTATTCAGGAGAATTTACAATGTCTGTAGAAATTTTCCATAATTGTAGCTAATGTTTATTCAGCAGTGCTAAAGAAACATTAGCTGCACTAGCTACATTATTTGCTTTCAGTCCTTCAACCAGAAATGGATTTATTTCTTCAATAAGAAATAGCCAAAAAATCAAGTAAATATACCCAGAACTGTGCAACTTCAAAGTGGCCAGAATACCAATTTGATATCACCCTATAATGAAAACATTTCTTTCTGATTAATTCTTGTGCTTCGAAGATCTGCAGGTAATGGATGGTATTTTTTATGGCTTCATGGAAGACTGGTCAGCAATTCTAGATGAAACAAGTCACAATGCTGCATTTTTCTGGATACCAGCAGGTTTTTAATTGTCTCTATTACTACATGTAGGGGGGGGCTTCCATTGTTCAGACATGGGTGTCTCTTTATCAAGAACCAGTTAAGTAAAGAAATTATTATAACAGTATATAACAATCATAACAGTATAGCATAACATATAAATAATAAATTTCCTGTTTATACTATGGGACGACCAAACGGCCAGAAGAATTCATAAGATAGAGAGAATACAAGAAACAGCGCCGTATATAGCAGTCATGGGCTTGAACTCCAGTCACTCAAGGCACGTGTACTTATGCACCTGCGACTTGACCACTTGGCTACAGCGGCCAATAAGCCTTGAACTTGATAGCATAAGGTATAATGTAAAACTTACTTGTGCATAAGGTAAATGTATCACTATATTTAGGAATCTATTAGCTTAGTTTAGTATTGTTAATTAATCAATTAAATTGATTATTTTTATTAATTTCCATCCTTGATCAATTAAATTATATTTAAATGCAAATTGTGCTCCAGACTGTAGCAGCAAAACAAAGCAACAGGCACAAAGTAGTGGGAGTGCTGTGGCTTGGGGGAGAACAGAAGTGAGCAATTCTCTACAAATCACAGCCTAACAAACTGTGAAACTTGTGTAACGTTTGCAGAGCTTTCTGGAACAGGACATGATACAACCAAGGGGTATGTCTTTGTTTGTGTTCAGTGCAGAGAATGTGAAGAAATTAGGTGCCAATTCAGCATTCAGATGGGCTTTTATTAGAGTTTGAAGAGTAGAGTAGATGCAAGAAAATGAATTAAAATGGGAGTACCCATCAAGCTCTCAGCTGCCCAACTCAACACCAGAGCTCACACTTGTGCATCAGGCAACACAGCAGCAATATCCAAGGCAGGATGCACTGTTCCTAATGGGACTAATGATATTCACTGTTCCTAATGGGACTAATGATATGTGCTGTTCCTAGGGACTAATGATATTAAGAGTAGGAAATTTGATGCTTAATAAATACAGGGCAATATTGGGAAAAAGTTGAGAGTTAAGATTGAATTTAAAAGTATAATTCTGCCCAGACATGATAGCAGGGAGTATCCAATGAGAGCCTTGTCAATCAGTTTGGTCCTGGAGAGAATGTGCAAGACTCATGGAGTAGAATTTTTTTTTGCCAAAGTCTGTTCTTGTTAACAGAAGAAACTGCTTCTAAAGGAATGGTATACACTTAAATGGAAGGGGTGCAAGAATATTTCCTGATGCTATCGAGGCAGTGATAGGCAAGTTGGAAATTTGTTAGCTTGGGGAGGATACACAAACTAATAGATTAGCCCACAGTTACAGGCAGAGATGAAAGTGATTCATGCACTGCTTCTATTGAAAATCGAGAAGCCTGGAGAGCAAGGTGTCAGGGATTTCAGCCCTACTGTGGGTTATCATGGAATAAGTGAATATATAGTCTGTGAAAGGATAACCAAAAGTAAGAATATGTGCATGTATACTTTGCATATACACTAATACCAGGAACATGGTAAATAAACTTGATGAATTTGAAATGCTAATTAAGACATGTATTTGAATTGCTGAGTAAGACCTCAAATGGAGACATTATTGGGATATCAAAGACATGGTGTCACTCAGATATAAGGGATGTAGAATTTGAATATGGGGAATGCATTGTATACAGAAATGATAGACAGGATACGAGAATGGGTTATACTGTTATTTAAGGAGCACATAAAATCTAAGGCAGTGCAAACAATTGACATGGGTTGCCACTGCAATGTTGAGTGAATTTGGTGTAATATAAGCACTGGGAAAGCAAAAGTGAGAGTAGAAATTATAGGAATAATGACTCTGATAAGTACAACAAACAACTGTACAAAGAAATAGAATGGGCCAGTAAATCAGAATGTCATATAAACGAAGGATTTTAATTTTCCAGATATTGACTGGAACTTGGAACTGCAGCCTGGAAAGCATGGTGTTGGGGATTTCAAAAACAGCTGGGAGTCATCATGGAACAAATAAATATATGGGCTGTGTTAGGATAACTAAGAGTAAGAACAGGTGCATGTATACTTGCACATACACCAATGCTAGGAGTATAGTAAATAAATTTTATGGATTTGAAGAGCTGGTCAAGGCATCAAAGGCAGATATTGCTGCTGGGATAACAGAGACATGGTGTTACGTAGATATAAGAAGTGTAGAATTGGAATTTGTGTATATGTACAGAAAGGATTGACAAGATCGGAAGGGAGGAGAGATTATGCTTTTAGTTAAGAAACACATAAAATATAAGGAAGTGCATCCAGGTTACGTGGATGGACAGTGTAATGTTGAGTCAGTTTGGTGTGACATAAGCACTAGGAAAGCAAAAATGAGCATAGGAGTATGTTATTAGCATGGTAATACTGCTGATATGCCTCCACATTAGTGGAGGCATATGATGCAAGAAAGCAAGTTAAGCAGCATTAGCCAAAAAAAAAAAAAAAAAAAAACCCACTTCCATTTCACCCCTCCGTTCATTCAAAATACCTGTCCAGCTCAGCCTTAAACTTATTTAGGCTATCAACTTCCACGACAAGGGATGGAAGTCTGTTCCACCAACCAACCACCCGCTGGGTAAAGGCAAATTCCTGCACATCTATCCTACATCTGTCTTTCCTCAATCTGAATTTATGCCCGCTCAGGTGATTATTCTGAGCAGGAGAAAGAATCCAATCGGCATTGAGCTTGCTCAAACCATTCAAGGCTTTATACACCTCTATCAGATCACCTCACCGGTGTCTAGTCTCCAGACACTGTAATTTGCAAAACTTAAGCCTTTCTTCGTAAGAGCAACCCTTTCTTCCATTCACTAATCTTGTTGCCCTTCTCTGTACTTGTTCTAGCAGCTCTACATCCTTCTTAAAATGAGGCCTCCAGACCTGTATACAGTACTCAAGGTGTGGCCTAACCATTGCCTTATACAAGGGAATAATCACCTCCTTATCCCTGCTAGAAAAATTCCTGTATATCATTGACAAGACACCATGAGCTACTCTTGCAGCCCATCTGCACTGCTCAGAGAATTTCATATCTGCCTGCACAACCACTCCCAGGTCCTTTTCATTCTCTACCATTGTCAGTGTAGTAAACAGAGTTGATATGTTGCTCTGGGGTTGCTGTTTCCCATATGTAGTACTTTACATTTGTCAATGTTAAACTTCATTTGCCACCTCTCAGCCCATCTGCTCAGCCTTTCCAGATCCTGTTGCAGCAGTATAGCGTCAGTAGTGTCCTTAACAACCCTGCCAGCCTTTGTATCGTCTGAAAACTTGGACATTAAGCTTGATATACCATCATGAATATCATTTATATTTATATACATATATACAGAAAACGACAATGGACCCAACACTGAACACTGAGGGACTCCACTAATAACATTAGTCCACGATGAGCAGTGTCCATTGATTACCACTCTCTGTCTTCTTCCCGGCGCCTCCGTAGCCAAGTGGGAAGGAGCAGCAGTGCCTAGCACACGCTTCTTGATTAGACCGGGTTTCGAGCCCATCACCACCAAATACGGAGGATGCGGAAAGGTCAAGGAATGACCAATGCATATTCCCGGAGCAATATGGCCTTAGTTGCTAATGCTCCTAAACAACAACATCATCATCATCATTGTCTTCTTCTCTTAAACCATCCCTTTATCCATAGCAGCAATTTGCCTCCAATGACACTGCTCCAATTTGTGCAGCAGTCTTCCATGTGCAACAGTATTAAAGGCTTTTTAAGATCCAAATATATAATATCAAAGTTATCCAGTTCTTTTGTGACTGCATCATAGTATCCAATCAAATTGGTCAGGCAAGACTTCCCCTTAACAAAACCATGCTGTGTCCGAGCTATAACTGAAGTCTTGTCTAGATGATCCTGCAATGCTTCTTTAACCAGTGCCTCCATTAATTTTCCTGGAACGGAAGTTAAACTCACAGGTCTATAATTACTTGTGTCAGCCTTTGATCCTCCTTTGCGAATTGGGGTCACATTTGCATATCTCCAGTCTATGGATACCTCCCCTGAGTCCAAGGAAGCTCTCATAATTATGGCTAAGGGTTTGGTTACTTCCTTTGCTGCCTCCTTTAATATAACTGGATAGATCCCATCCACCCCAGGTGCCTTTTTTGTGTTTATCTTCACAATTTCTCTTCCACTTTACTCTCAGTTATTGCAAGATTATCTAGCTTACTGCCAGAGTTGAATACACCTCTGGCATTCCCCTTGCTGAATAACTCCTCATGTGTGAATGTCGATGCAAAATATTCATTTAGTTTGTTAGCAACCTGAGCAGGATCCTCAACTGTTGAACCATCAATATCTAGTGAACAAATCTGATTCATCCCTTTCCTTCTAGAGTTTACATAGGTAAAGAACTCTTTTCTGTTTTCCTTTACATCCTTTGCCAAGGATTTCTCATAATCTGCCTTTGCCTGCCTAATCTCCTTTGTGACTTGGTTACAGACCAGCTTATATCTATTATAGGTTTCCATGTCACCCATTAATTTATATGTATCCCATGCATTTTTCTTCCCCATATGTCTCATTAGTTCATCTGACATCCATTTAGGCCTAAACTTTGAACAGTATTTCTTAGTTGGTATGTAAAGCCTAGTAGCTTCCAAGATAAGTTCTTTGAATGCTTCCCATTTTGAATTTGCTGTTGGTAACATCATCAGTTGGTCCCACTGTATAGAATTTAAATACTGTCTCAGACCATCGTAGTCACCTTTACGAAAGAAAAAACCCTTCCCTTTACCCCTGATGGTAGTTACCTCTTTGAGTAAATCCCACTTCAGCACACTGTGATCATTGCCACCTAGTGGTTCCTTTATCTGCAGATTCTTAATGCATTAAGAATTAATGCATTAAGATTCTTAATGCATTAAGAATCCACTTAGACTTAAAGCAGTGCGTAGCATACGCTTCTTGTTGAGACCGCAGTTCAAGCCCGTGACCACGAAATACGGAGGATGCGGAAAGGTCAGGAAATGAACACCACATATCCCCGGAACAATATGGCCTTAGTTGCTAATGCTCCTAAAAACCAAATAACAACAACATAACAACAGCATGAAGAATCACTACTGATAATCAGATCAAGAGTATTACTCCCTCTAGTTGCCTCCCAAACATGCTGATGTAGAAAACTATCATCCAATTAATCCACAAAAGCCTTGCTAGTGTGTGAGTGACCAACCCACAAATTCCAGTCAATATCTGGTAAATTAAAATCCCCCATTATAAGACTCTATGATTTACTGGCCTACTCTATTTCCCTGTACAGTTTCTTATTATACTCATCAGAGTCATTAGGTCTATAACACACTCCTACTCTCAATTTTGATCTCCCAATGCTTATGTCACACCAAACTGACTCGACACCAGTGATGTCGACTCGCTTCACTTCCTTGGATTTTATGTGTTTCTTAACTAATAGCATAATCCCTCCTTCCTTCCTATCCTGTCTATCCTTTCTGTGCACATTGTACTCCCCAAATTCTAGTTCTGCATTCCTTATATCTGTGTGACACCACGTCTCTGATATCCCAACAATATCTGCCTTTGATGTTTTTAGCAATACCTCAGATTTATCAAATTTATTTACCAAACAACTAGCATTGGTGTACATGCAAGTATACATGCACCTGTTTCTATTCTTAGTTACCCTAACACAATCCATGTGTTTACTTGTACCGCAGTGACTCCCAGTAGTCTCTGATATATCCTGCATCTTGCTTTCCAGACTGCTGCTCATTCCAATAGAAGCAGTGCAAGAATCACTTTCACCTCTGCCAGCGGCTACTGTTAATCTATTAGTCCTTGTATCCTCTCCAAGCTAGCAGTTTTCCGACCCACCTAACACTGCCTCGATAGTATCAGCAAAAATTCTTGCACCCTTTCTATTTAAGTGTATCCCATTCCTGTAGAAGCAGTCTCTCCTGTTAACAAGTACAGACCAGGCTGAAAAAAATTCTACTCCTTGAGCCTTGCACAATCTTTCCAGGGCCGAATTGATCGACAGGGCTCTCATCATATACTCCCTCCTGTCGTGTCTGGGCAGAATTGCAGACACTTTCAAATTTAACCCTAATTAACGGCTTTTTTTCATCAGTGACCTGTACTTGTTAAGTAATTGTGCCGGTCTCCTACTCTTAATATCATTAGTGCCAACGTGTACAACTATATCACCTTTTGTGCCCTGAAAAGATGATATCCGCTCTACAACGTCATCAATCTTTGCCCCTGGCAGACATACCTGGTCCTGTTCCACCTATCCTTTTTACAAAGCATGTTCCCCATTTCCCTGACAATAGAGTCACCAACAACTACTAGTTCGTGTAGGACCCGCGCAAGTGGTGAAACCCATGTTTCGTCTCTAGAGCAAAGTTTCTGGTTTCCGGCTGGAGTTGTGAACATTAAAATCACCAGGGAAAATTACCTTTCTGTTAGGAAAGTTGGACTGGAGAAAGTCATATTTCAAAGAGATGAAGTCAAAGGGTTCCTAGTCATTAGTGGAGTTGGGAGAACAATATAGGCAATGGATGAAATTGACAGAACGTGGTAGAGAGATTTTAAGCCAGAGAACATCGAAAAGAGGAGATTCCAAATTATTCTCTGACAAGGAATATCAGAGAGGACATATGCACAAGTAACAACTTTGAAATGAAAGGAATCATACAGTGAACAATTCGGACAACTGAGATAAGCAGTGGTTAAATTAGCTGATAATAGTAAGTTAAAATGGACATTGAGATTGGAACTGAAACCATGTATATTTGTGAAATGAATGAGGAAGTGTCTGGCAGTTTATATTTTTTTGCACATAAATTTGTTCTATTAGTTATACAATTCACAGTGTATTCAGTAGTAAGAAAAGGTGGGGTGGACACACTGTAAGTAATGTAGTTTTTGGATATGGCATATACATGGTAAGAATATATGCAGCTCCTTGATATAATGTAGCCTCGACAATGCCATCCCTGCATGTATGCACACTGAGATTCCCTCTAGTCACTATCTGGCAGATTAGGGGCAGCAGAATTATTCACTAGCTGATCTGGAAGCCTGTTAAAGAGAGAGTTACCAAAATTCAGTCTGGTGGACTATCTAGCAGCCTGCGAACACCATTTCAGAGCTATACCCTCAGAATATAAGGAAGATTGGATCTTGCCATAATGTCCATCATAGCCTCAAAAGACATCAATCATACTGCATGATGGAAGAGATGCTGGAGCTTTGCTCTGGAAACTAAACATGAGTTCCACCAATTCAAGCTTCCAATAAGCAAAGTAGTGGTATCACACCATATGATGAGAGTTATTTACCACCTAGCACGGCAAAAAAAGGGGTGACATTCCTCTGTGTGATGTGGGTTACATAGCCAGCTTTACCCTTGCTTATGTTAGTTCACTTTCACTCACTTCTAGTATTCTAGGTACTGTATTTCAGGACTTGCATATGGGTTATACCCAGGGTTACTAATAGTCTCACCATCGTGAGGGTGCAAGCAGAGGATTTCGCTGTTACAGACCGACCGACTGACTGAACTTTGCCAAAATTATGTCCACTTTACTTCAGTATCATCTGAAAATATTAGTTTCATCAGTGTTTTAGACTCCCAGGTAGCAAGCCCAGCAGACATACCTGAGAGAACATGTGACAGCCTTGAGTACCAAATTAAGCAAATGGAATGAGAAATTAAATTGACGTTGAACCTTGACAAATGCAAAGTGCTGCATATGGTTTACCCCAGAGTAACATACCAACTGTGAGGTACTACATTCAGGGTAGTGGAAAATTAAAAACACCTGGTGGTAATTGTGTAGTCAGATATGAAGTTCTCTCAAAAGTTCAGACAGGCTGCCAGGGCAGCTCATGGGGTTTTGTCAATGGCATAACAGAATTTTGCCTGCAGGGATGAGGAGGTGTTAATCCCATTGTGTGTATAAGGCAATGTCAGGTAAGACCTTGAGTACTGCATACAGGTCAGGAGTTTGCATTTTAGAACAGATGTAGAGCTGCTGGAACAAGTATAGAGAAGAGAAGAAAAGTGAGATTGGTGAGGAGAAAAAAATGGGTGCTCTTACAACAAAAGGTTTCAGTTCTGCAAACTGCAGCCTGGAGACTAGGCACCTGCAGGTTGATCTGATTGAGGTGTTTAAGGCTCTTAATGGATTGAGCAATTTCAGTGCTGATGGGATTTTTCCACACGAGGGGTCACAAATTCAAATTGAGAAAGGGCAGTTGCAGAATAGAAGTGTGATACATATGTAAATGTGCGAATTATTATTTAATTTTATTTTTTTAATTAAATAAATTCATTTTTTTTCACACACTGTTTAAAGTCTTTTTCTTTTACCTTAACAGAATTTATTTAATTTTACCTTGCGTTTGATTATCCTGAAAATTTTGCTACCCAGAAGAGGTCTAACATTAATTATTCCTGATAACTGACACTCTAGTGTACTCATATAAAGTTGTT